>NC_138038.1:20264199-20864199 GCF_964106645.2 Podarcis pityusensis
ATGCCAACAGAGAAGAAGAAGAAGAGTTTGGATTTGATATCCCACTTTATCACTTTATCAAAGTGGCTAACAATCTCCTTTCCCTTCCTCCCCCACAACAAACCCTCTGTGAGGCTGAGAGACTTCAGAGAAGTGTGACCCAGCAGCTGCATGTGGAGGAGTGGGGATGCGAACCCGGTTCACCAGATTACGAGTCTACCGCTCTTAACCACTACACCACACTGGCTCTCAACAGAGGGGTGCTGGCACCAGAAAAGAGTCTGTTGGGGTATGAAATGTGGGAGTAGGGAGTAGAATGGAGAGTGGGCCATATTTGATGGTAGGAGAATTACAATGGAAGGCAACGTATGTCGAATACAAGTGCCCCAGTCAAAGTGAAAATCAGTTTTAACCCAGTTGAGTGGGGGTGGGAATACTTCTCTTCCAAATATAGATAGAAAGATGGATGGATGGAGGCAAGCATCTATTTTTTAAATAAATCTGCTACGCCCACTAATTTTCAACAATAATCATAATCAGATTTACTCATATACTGAAGAACACTAAGCTGCAATGTGTCCAGCACCATACATGGATTGTATTGAATTGTATTAATTTGTATGCAACACAATCTATTTATAACGAAGTGGCCGTGCGAGAGGCAAGTATACAGGATTAGTTCTGTTCCGTACTATTTTTTTTTAACCAAAAAATAAAATAAAATGTTCTAGTGGACCTAACGAATTTGGTAAAGAAATCATTGTATGGTTTTGTTTCAACTCTTCTTGATATTTGAATAAAAGTCTCTGCCTCCCACCAGCATCATTCAAGTGATGATATATATTTGCCTAATGGTAGAGCAGTCCTGCTGTCCATCCCTGAATAAATCCATCGATCAGGAGTGAAAGGTGATCTTAATTTCCAAAGGAAGAAGTGAGAAAGATACATTCTTTTGCTTATTTGTTTTCATAGAATTGTAGAGTCAGAAGGGACCCCGAGGGTCTTCTGGTCCAACCCCTGCAATTTAAAGCTTTGCAAACAAGAAAGGCGTTTAAAATCACCAGTTCTAAATAAAGAACATTGGTGGGGGGAGCACAGATTTAGGGGGGCCTATCATTTCAGTTCTGTAACCCAAAACACCTTGGTTTTAAAAAACAACCCTACACTTAATATTTTGGGGCTCTGTGCAATACACACAGAGAGAGATGTATGGATGGATAGATGCATATTTGCTTGGTGAATACAGTGGTACCTTGGTTCTCAAACTTATCTGTTCCAGGATTCCGTTCGACTCCCAAAACCATTCAAAAACCAAGGCACGGCTTCCAATTGGCTGCAGGAGCTTCCTGCACTCAAGCGGAAGCCGCAGAAGCCACCAAAGCTGCGTCGGACATTCAGCTTCCAAAAAACGTTTGCAAATCGGAACACTTATTTCCGGATTTGCGGCGTTTGGGAGCCAAGCCATTCGAGTTCCAAGGTACCACTATGCTTGTTATGCATTTTGCTTTTTGCATCGGAAGTCTGATTGCTCAAATGGCCCTGTCCTACAATGCTCCCTTTCAGTTTGGAAATCAAGATGGAATTCCCCATCATTTGGATGGGCCACTACTGAGTCTGTGGGGCGATGGAAAAAGAGGACTGACCTTCTTCCCCTGCTTTGTCTCCCATTGTGTTTTGCTTAGTTCACCAGCTTCTGCCAGTTACAACTAGAGTAGCTCAGTCCAAGGGTGCCAAGTTAAATAAAATATGGAGGGGGGGCAGGTAATTGATCACCAGACCTGGTGCACACACCCCATTTGAATGGCAATGCCTCCTTAAATATCTTATTGGGGGGCCAAAGGGAACTCGGCCCCTAGGAGTTGGCTCCTACAATTCAGTCGGAAGAGCATGAAGCTCTTAATCTCAGGATCGTGAGTTTGAGCCTCGCGTTGGGCGAAAGGTTCCCGCATTGCAGGGGGTTGGACTGGATGATCTTCATGGTCCCTTCCAATTCTACAGTTCTATGATTTGCAGGTGACAGCCTGAACACGCTTGGCAGCTGCTGCCCCCATTCCCTGAAGCTGGCTGGCGTCCCCTAGGCCTTCCTCCCCGTTCACCCAGCAGGCCATCCCCCTTGCCTTGCATGGATGCCGTCTGTGTTTGCGGCTGTTGGTCATGGAGGCTTTGGCTGTCGACCGAGATGCCGCTATCGCTGTGGAGCTTCTCCCCTTCCGGCGAAGGCGTCTGGTTGACGGGGCGGTTGTTGGCTCCTTGCTTGTTCTGCTTGCAGCTGTTCCACCTAGAGGTGAAAAAGCAGGGAACAGCTGAGTCTCAGATGCTCACGCCTCCTTTCCCGGATCAAGGTAGACCACAAACTTGGCGCCGTTGCCAACACGGTAGATTGCTCCCTGCGGATCACAATGCTTTGGGTGTGGTGAGCCCAATCTTCTCGGGGCTTGCTCAGGCAAACCTCGCGGCAGGGACTGTTTCTCCAGTCCAGGCATGAGGTTGCATTCGTCTGCACCAGCTCCTTGATTCTCGGCAACCAAAGTTTTCATGGAAGTCCACAAAGGCTCATATGGAAGGAACAGAGCCTGCATTTATCTCCCTAGGACACTTCCCGTGCTGAACCAGAAGACCATGAAGCCACCCCTGGATCGGGTGGGGGGACACACCTTTGGCCCTCCACTTGTCACTGAACTACAACTGCCACCATCGCTGGTCATTGGCCATACATGCTGGGGGGATAGAGTTCAGCAACATCTGCAGGGCCAAAGGTCTCCTACACTTGCTGAGGGTGAACCTTCTAAGGATGGGGTTCAGCTATCAAGTAGCCCAGCAGGCTGGTTGCAACCCCACCCCAGCCATTCGGCAGCTAGACTGGTGACTGGGAATGGCCACCAAGATCATATAACACCGGTCCTGAAAGACCTACATTGGCTCCCAGTACGTTTCCGAGCACAATTCAAAGTGTTGGTGCTGACCTTTAAAGCCCTAAACAGCCTTGGCCCAGTATACCTGAAGGAGCATCTCCACCCTCATCGCTCAGCCCAGACACTGAGGTCGAACTCCGAGGGCCTTCTGGTGGTTCCCTCACTGTGAGAAGTGAGGTTACAGGGAACCAGACAGAGGGCGTTCTCGGTAGCGGCGCCCGCCCTGTGGAATGCCCTCCCACCAGATGTCAAGGAAATAAACAACTATCTGACTTTTAGAAGACAACTGAAGGCAGCCCTGTTTAGGGAAGTTCTTAATGTTTGATGTTTGATTGTGTTTTTAATATTCTGTTGGGTGCTGCCCAGAGTGGCTGGGGAAACCCAGCCAGGTGGGCAGGGTATAAATAATAAATTATTATTATCATTATTCCACGGCTGCCTACAAATCTGAACTTTAGTGCTGGTGGCGCTGTGGGTTAAACCACAGAGCCTAGGACTTGCCGATCAGAAGGTCGGCGGTTCGAATCCCCATGATGGGGTGAGCTCCCATTGCTTGGTCCCTGCTCCTGCCAACCTAGCAGTTCGAAAGCACGTCAAAATGCAAGTAGATAAATAGGTACCGCTCTGGCAGGAAGGTAAACGGTGTTTCCGTGAGGTGCTCTGGTTTGCCAGAAGCGGCTCAGTCATGCTGGCCGCATGACCCGGAAGCTGTATGCCGGCTCCCTCAGCCAATAAAGCGAGATGAGCGCCGCAACCCCAGAGTCGGTCACGACTGGACCTAATAGTCGGGGGTCCCTTTACCTTTTAGCTCATCACTAGCCAGCTCTAGATTTTGGTGGGCCTAAAGGATGGGGGGAGAAAGTGCGTGTTTAAACCTGACTCTACCTAACGTGCATTTCCTGAAACAGCAAGCAAATGGAAACGAAGCCCATAAATACGCTGGTGGATTCTATATACACAGGCAATGGCCGGTTTGTGGAGAGATTACGTTCCTGACCCCTGTGTGCATCTCGGAGCAGCGCGCATAAGCCAATCTAGTCCAACATCCTGTTCTCACAGCAGCCAAACAGTTGCCTGTGGGAAACCAGCGAAGCGGGACCTGAGTGTCACGGTTCTTTCCCACACATAATCCCAAACAACCGGCAATCAGAGGTATACCTCCTCTGATACTGGACATAATAAAGCCGTCATGGCTGGCGTTCTCCCCCAGGCGTGTAGCTAACTCCCTTCTGAAGCTGTCCGACTCGATTGCGTTCCCTACATCTTGCAGTAGCGAATTCCGTTATCTTAACTATGCACTTACTACGGAATAGCCAAGCCTTGTTTACTCACTTTTTAACAAGGCATTTCAATGGCATTTTCAACAAAACATCCTGCTCCAATGTTTCCCTGTTCAGCATTTCTTCCCCTCCCCAGCCCTCGGAGCATAGAAAAGCCAAGCTTTTGTTTTTTGTTTTTTTAACACACACAATGGAACAGCTGTGCAGTATCCCCAGATGTAGGTGATACGTTGTGCAGCTGTTCAGTACATAGATTGGCTGGTTATGGCTTGCATAGATTACTCAAGACATTTCCTTCTCTATGGTTGGTCTCTCCTGTCTACCATTCAGCTCTATTGCTTTAACCCTTGTCTTTTCAAATCTCATTGCAGACCCTCTAAGTGTACCCATTTTCCGGGAGCAGTCCCGGATTTACAAAAGCCAGCCCGGTTTCTGATTTGATCCCAGAATGTCCCACTTTTCCTTAGGACATCTTTATTTTCATCAGAGAAAGGTTGGAGGGTATGGTAGGATGTCCTTACTTTAGCAGAGAAATGTTGGAAGGTATGGAGTTATGCGACCTCCAAGCCAAGGAGATAAGTTACTATATAACCTCTAGAACAGTGTTTCCCAACCTTGGGCCTCCAGCTGTTTTCGAACTACAATTCCCATCATCCCTGACCACTGGTCATGCTAGCTGAGGATTATGGGAGTTGTAGTCCAAAAACAGCTGGAGGCCCAAGGTTGGGAAATGCTGCTCTAGAACACCTCTGAAGGCAGCCCTGTACAGGGAAATTGTTTAATGTTTAATGCTTAATTATGTTTTTATATATGTTGGAAGTTGCCCAGAGTGGCTGGGGCAACCCAGTCAGATGGGCAGGGTATAAATAAAGTTGTTGTTGTTGTTGTTGTTGTTGTTGTTGTTGTTGAATAAGACGTCTCTGTTTTCATCAGAGAAATGTTGGCGGGTGTGTCATTGCCTTTGTATCAATTCCTCCCCAATTCCCCAAATTGCAGTGTGTTTGGGGGAATAATCATGATCAAGAGTGTAATGAGGGTAGAATTAATAATTAACAGTTTCCGTCCACACCATGGTTCAAATGAAAATCGCCCCCTTCCCCACCAACACACCCAACATTTAGAGCTGAGGAAAGGGGGGATTGCCAGCCAAACTGTAAATTGTTACAGTGGTACCTCGGGTTACAGACGCTTCAGGTTACATACGCTTCAGGTTACAGACTCCGCTAACCCAGAAATAGTGCTTCAGGTTAAGAACTTTGCTTCAGGATGAGAACAGAAATCGTGCTCTGGTGGCGCGGCAGCAGCTGGAGGCCCCATTAGCTAAAGTGGTGCCTCAAGCTAAGAACAGTTTCAGGTTAAGAACAGACCTCCAGAAGGAAGTACTTAAGTATTTAACCCGAGGTACCACTGTGTTTGGATTCCAGAAGCAGAGTTGCCAGTGGAGACCATCCCATTAGGGCAAGTGGGGCACAGTCCCACCCACCTCAGCCTGCCTTGATCCAGCTCCCAAATGCCTGTCTCCTTACTTACAGCTAGAGTAAATGGGGTAGAAACACAGGAGCATAAGGTGTTGAGGCTATCAACTTCAGCATTGTCTAAACTGACTGGCTGTGGCTTTTCGGGATTTTCAAACGAGGAGCACTCCCAACCCTACCTGGAGATACCAGGGATCGAACCTGAGACCTTTTACAGGCAAAGCAGATGCTCTGCCATTGAGCTACAACCCTTCCCCAGATGTGAATGGTACTGGATCTCTGACTCTTCCTCCTTAGTCTCAGTGTAAAGGTAAAGGTAAAGGTAAAGGTAAAGGTAAAGGGACCCCTGACCATTAGGTCCAGTCGTGGCTGACTCTGGGGTTGCGGCGCTCATCTCGCTTTACTGGCCCAGGGAGCCGGCGTACAGCTTCCGGGTCATGTGGCCAGCATGACTAAGGCGCTTCTGGTGAACCAGAGCAGCGCAGGGAAACGCCGTTTACCTTCCTGCTGAAGCGGTACCTATTTATCTACCTGCACTTTGACGTGCTTTCAAACTGCTAGGTTAGCAGGAACAGGGACTGAGCAACGGGAGCTCACCCTGTCACAGGGATTCAAACCGCCGACCTTCTGATGGGCAAGTCCTAGGCTCTGTGATTTAACCCACAGCGCCACCCACTTACAACCCAGCTACTACTTATTCAGCCTTTGATCGGATAAACAGATCACGGGGAAAAGCAAATTGTGAAGTTGTATAACTGTTCTCTGAGGTGTGTGGCCCATGCCATACCCAGCCCAACACCCTACAGCTGGTGGGTGGCAGAAGGCTATGATTACAGACTTTCCGTCTACAGATGTTACTTCTTCAACTTGCACGTGGAGACAGAGCAGCAGAGAACCGCCCACACTTCTGGCGAACCAGAGCAGCGCACGGAAACGCCGTTTACCTTCCCACCGGAGCGGTACCTATTTATCTACTTGCACTTTGACGTGCTTTTGAACTGCTAGGTTGGCAGGAGCAGGGACCAAACAACGGGAGCTCACCCCGTCGCGGGGATTCGAGCCACCGACCTTCTGATCAGCAAGTCCTAGGCTCTGTGGTTTAACCCACAGTACCACCCACGTTCCTTAGTCTCAGTGTAGAACTCAGCAAAAGTCTGCCAGTTACTTCCTCTGGCTCCCCCTACTGTTGGCCTCCCTTCCCGCCGCCCAACCAATCCCTACAGGCAACAGCCTACACCAAGCACTGCTATTCCACCTGCACCATAAAGCAGATTGGCAACGATTGCCAAAATTTCCATGTCTGGAGGCACCTCCTTGCACATTCCGATGAGGAATCATGCACCAGCCTTCAAGGGCTGGTTTCTGGGAACCCAACAACATAGAAGAAGACTCCCAGATCTAGGCAATAGCAGCTGTCTGGAAAAGATACCCACCATAGGCTTGACAATAATGGTATGTTGGCAGGCTCAGAGACTTTTTCCCTGCCATATGGGGCAAATGGAAGAGGGCGCCAAAACCCACACCAACCCACACAAGCAGCTTGAAGAGGAAGGAGAAAATGGGTGTGTATTCTGCTGCTGAGCACCAGCGATGCTTGAAGACCACCTTGCTTGCCCCCAAAGGGATCAAGGCATTGTGAACACTCCAAACAGATGCTCACCAAAATGCCTTGCCTCTGCTGCTGCCGCCGCCTCCTCCCTGCCCTAAGTTACCCTCATCCCCACCACAAAACCTACTTTGGGGCATGGGAAAGCCGGAGGTGACTTAGTATGTGATGGAGCACCTTTCCCTGCAGAGGACAGGAGTGGGACTGATGGTGCCCAGTGGGAAAGTGACACTCTCTGCACTAGGGAATGGGGTAGAAATGTGATCCAGTTCGCATTTAAAGGCGAACTTACCTAATTCACACTCTCTGAAACAATCTGCAAACTGAAACACAGCTATCCGTCAAAATCCGCCCTTTTCTGAATTTCACAGCGCACTTCTCCAGCCAAGAAACATGTACAAAAATGCACGTGCTAGTGTAAACTGCACATATAAATGCATACATTACAAGAATAAAATACAAAAATGCATTGTGTTAGTCAAAAACACATTTAAAATGTGCACATTGGGGAAAATTTCATACGGAAATGCTGGTAAATTTTCACGGGATTATTTTCACTAACATCTGCAAATTTCTACGGTAAAGTGAACAACTGAATTTAAGACTGGAAAAAAATGAGAAATGGAATGGATTGAAATTGACAGATTTGACCATCCCTACTCTGCACACATTTCTGGCTGGGAAAATGGGAATCTAACAAGAGCCTCATCTTATTGGGTTGCAATTGCATCCCAATTTCGAACAGCTCTGCCAAGACCGGAGAGTAAACAAAGTTGCCTTGACCCTTCCCTTGACCCAAAGTAAATTTCACAAAAGGAGGATGGTCATGGGGCAGAGGAAGGATGAAGCGGCAATGATGGGAGCAGCTTGTAAGAATGGAGTGGGCTTAGGGTGTGAGTAAGATTGGCCTTTGTGAGTGACCCTAATGAACGTTGATGATGTCCTTCTTCTGCACAAATAATCCTCTCATTTCTGAACCTTGGGAGCATGCTTACCTCTTGAAAGCAATGTACGCCACCAGCCCCACCACCACAGCTGCCAAAATGGAGCAGTACACAGGAATGAGGTTGTCCGCTGTGCCGCTTCGGACCACAGGCTGGGAGCTACCCATGACTGTGGTTGCTGTACCAGCCACGGTGCTACCAGAAACATCAATGGTATCTGGGCCATCTGTGACCTGAAAGGGGCCTTCAGGACTCCCAGGCGGAAAATCTGCAAGGAAGCAAAATAGCAAATGAGTCACTAGTGTGGGAAATGGGAGACTGCATTTCAGAATCACAGCTTTCAAAATGTGTGTCACTGGAAGGGACTCCTTTTTCCATAGCATAATATACTATATAAATTTGCTCTATGAGCCCTTGCACAAGGCAATGCCCCCTTTTAACAATATGCCACTGAAGAAGGCTTTGGAAGTCAAAGCACACCAGGCACACTTTCTGAAATGTATCTGTTATTAGCAAATTTCTCCTCAGATCATACACGGTTTTGTTCAGATTCCTCAGTAAAGTGTTGTCAGGGTTTCTTTTCTCTCTGGACTCCATCTGTGTTATTTAAGTGACTTTGCTAACAGAGAGGGGAGATTGAGAGTGGGATCAAGGAAAGAGTTACCTTGCTGGCTGCTACTGGCATAAGTGGTTCTGTTGGTACTTGCAAGCACATTCTACTGAATGTATACAAACCTGAACTCATAGTCTTGACTTTTAGCTTCTTTGACCTCTGTGGTGTTCTACCTCCCCTCAGAAAACCTCAGGAATTGTAGCTTTCAGAGTGTGTCAAAAATTCTGCTTTAGTGACCTGAACTATTGCACACAGTTCATATTTCCAATGGAGTCCTTCCATGTTTGGAGTTATACCAACCAAGTAAATGAGGAACTGGTTCAACCAGGTCAGAAGAAAGGTGCAAAGAGCCATTGTGGTGTGATGGTCAGAAACTTAGACTACGCCCTGGGTGACCAAGGTTCAAATCCCCATTTGGCTGTGAAGTTCTGTAGGTGATGTTGGGTCAGTCACTCTCTCTCAGCCTAGCCTACCTTACAGGATTGTTGCAATGGTGAAATGAGAAGGGGAACCATGGAAGGCTCATTAGAAGAAAGGTGGTATATAAATATAGTGGTACCTTGGGTTACGGATGCTTCAGGTTACAGACGCTTCAGGTTACAGACTCTGCTAACCCAGAAATAGTACCTCAAGTTAAGAACTTTGCTTCAGGATGAGAAAAGAAATCGCACAGCAGCAAGAGGCCCCATTAGCTAAAGTGGTACCTCGGGTTAAGAACAGTTTCAGGTTAAGAATAGACCTCCGGAACAAATTAAGTACTTAACCCGAGGTACCACTGTACCTCAAGGACCACCCCTGCCCATATAAACCATCCTGGACTCTGCATTCATCATCTGAGGTCCTTCCTCGTGTGCCTCCTGCATGTGAGGTCCGGAGGGTGGCAACACAAGAACAGGGCCTTTTCTGTAGTGGCTCCCCATTTGTGGAATGCTCTCTCCAGGGAAGTTCACCTGGCACCTTCATTATATATGGTTAAGCCCCAGGCAAAAACATTCCTCTTCAACCAGTATTTTGGCTGATTAATATTCTACAACCTTTTAAATGTGTCTGTGGGAATTGGGGGGGGGGTATTGTTTTGCTGTTTTGTTTTACTTATTTACTTGTTTTTATCCTGCATTTTATTTTGCAAACTGCCCTGAGATCTTATAATCTAGGGCGGTATATAAATCTAATCTGAATAAATAAATAAAATGTAACAAACAAACATTGAAGGTACCGTGTTGAGGAGCCGTGGTTGCACCCGTGGTGTTGGACTCCGGTGTTGGTGCAGCTGTGGTAAACCGTGGGTTAATCGCTGCCAATAAAACAGAGAACTTATCAGGGGAGTAAAGAAATCTTCAAGAAGGTGTGACCATCATCAAAAGTCTCGTTTTTTTGTTTTTGTTTTTTTCATTTGCTTAAGCTCACTGATTCCAACAAGAGAAGGCCTGTGGGGAGGTTGGGGAGTAGCCAGTCCTGTGGAGCCATTTCACAGGAGACACAGAAGTAGTGACTGGACCTCTGAAGGGTTTAGTCTGGGTGCGGGAGACCTGATTGAAACCACTGCCCTGCCACAAAGATTACTTTGCGGCCTTCGACAAGTCACTGTCTCCCAGGACCAAACTGACACTTGTGCCAGGAGATCAGGGACCTGAGCTGCTGACGTTTCATTTTTTAAAGCTGAAATGAAGTCACAGGGAACTGTCAATTTGGGACATTTCAAATGTAAAGTTTGGATTTGCATTTTGAACGGGTTTTCCTCTTCAACATTTAAATTATTTTTTGGCAGGCCTGGAGAAAGAAACTTGCTGATCCATCAAGCTCACAGGTACCATTTCAGGTTATCTAATAAATGATGCCACCAATATCAAATATCAGAGCATGGTGCAGGTCATTCACAGGTCTGCAAAAACAACAACAACAACCTGTGGTCCCCCCCCCCCCCAAAATAATATGAATATTTACTGCCATCTGAGTTCTGACACATTTTGCCCACGTAGCATTATTGACAACCTTGGTACTCTAGCCCTTTGGATTTCCATTAGTTCAAGACACTGAGTCAAGCTACCCCATATAAGCAGGCGATACTCTTTCCCCTACACCTCTTCCCATTCATTTAGGGCTTCCCATCCAGCCTTGAACCTGACTCATCCCTGCTTAGCTTTACGGAATTTGGCAGTGCCTAAGGGAACAGCTGTTCTTTCTGCTCTGCAGCCTTGACTCCCGCCCCCCACACCTGAAGCCCTGTTACATCACAACAGTTGCTTACTCATCGTCAGGGGAATGCCACTTTACTGATCACATTAACTCCACCCCATTGTCAAGGGAATTCCTGGCAAAGGTTCATGGAGTGTCCACACATTGGTTTCAATCCCAACCATTTCCCATCTTCAAATATACACAGTGAAAAGGAACAGCTGTTTGCCGTGACTTGATTTGTTCCTGTTTCCAGGGGCTCTGAGTGCTAAATTTGGTGCTGCCTTTGCTGGGAAGCCTTTTTTTAATAGATAATTGTTTTTATTAAGATTTTATTGGGTTACAAAAGTACATCTTCCAGCTCTCTTTGAACCAGATGTTTCACTGCTCCCTAGATCTTGGATGAGGGACGCGGGTGGCACTGTGGGTTAAACCACAGAGCCTAGGACTTGCCGATCAGAAGGTCAGAGGTTCGAATACCCGCGACGGGGTGAGCTCCCGTTGCTCAGTCCCTGCTCCTGCCAACCTAGCAGTTCAAAAGCACGTCAAAGTGCAAGGAGATAAATAGGTACCGCTCCGGCAGGAAGGTAAACGGCGTTTCCGTGCGCTGCTCTGGTTCGCCAGAAGCACCTTAGTCATGCTGGCCACATGACCTGGAAGCTGTACGCCGGCTCCCTCGGCCAATAAAGCGAGATGAGTGCCGCAACCCCAGAGTCGGTCACAAATGGACCTAATGGTCAGGGGTCCCTTTACCTTTACTAGATACTGAATAGAACAAGAATCCTGTATTTCTCAGATCTACAGTTCCCACTCTTCCTCATACACCTTTTATCAGTTTCTTTTTAAAAGTTAATTAATAAAAGGTGTGTTTATGTAGCACCTTTTTCTGAGCTAAATGGAAGGTATCGTGTACATTGGCCTGGCCTGGTTCAGGTTAGGGATGGACAAGAGAATGGAAGATGCCAGGAAGAGAAATAGGCGCACACTCAGAGTTTCTGTTTTCTCGTCTTTGGTGGTTGAAAGAAGGGGAAGATGAGACCACTGGGGAATGGAGTGCATTGCAGTGTGGGCGGTTCTCTGCTGCTCTGTCTCCACGTGCAAGTTGAAGAAGTAACATCTGTAGACGGAAAGTCTGTAATCATAGCCTCCTGCCACCCACCAACTGTAGGGTGTTGGGCTGGGCATGGCATGGGCCACACACCTCAGAGAACAGTTATACAACTTCACAATTGGCTTTTCCCCGTGATCTGTTTATCCGATCAAAGGCTGAATAAGTAGTAGCTGGGTTGTAAGTGGGTGGCGCTGTGGGTTAAATCACAGAGCCTAGGACTTGCCCATCAGAAGGTCGGCGGTTTGAATCCCTGTGACAGGGTGAGCTCCCGTTGCTCAGTCCCTGTTCCTGCCAACCTAGCAGTTTGAAAGCACGTCAAAGTGCAGGTAGATAAATAGGTACCGCTTCAGCAGGAAGGTAAAGAGCGTTTCCCTGTGCTGCTCTGGTTCACCAGAAGCGCCTTAGTCATGCTGGCCACATGACCCGGAAGCTGTACACCGGCTCCCTCAGCCAATAAAGCGAGATGAGCGCCGCAACCCCAGAGTCGGTCACGACTGGACCTAATGGTCAGGGGTCCCTTTACCTTTACCTAGGGGGAGTTCAGAGCTCTGCGGAAATGCACGAGGCCTGGTTTTCAGAGCACATGTAGAACGAATGCCCAGAGAGAAGCGGAATCAGGTGTCAGGGGCTGGACTGAGGAGGAATGGTGGGAGCTGCTACCCCCTTTTTCTTTTTCTTTTTTCTTTTTATAATATATTTATTCCAAATTTAAAATTACAAAAAAAGAAAAAACCATACAAAGTAGAATAAACATATAACAAAAAACAGACAATAAGAAAGACTCAACAAAAAATATAAAAATACATTACAATAAAATAAAACAAAAATCAAATTAAACCTTTACAGCCTTTTTTCCTTTTACTTATTTCCGTGACCTCCTCTCACCTCCCTGCTTTGTATTCTAGTTTAAATCGTATTTCCAGCAAATCCTTCTAACCTTCTTTATCATCTCTGCCAAAGCGACCTAATGATCTTTTTCCAAACTCTTTCTAACATTCTTTTATGTTGCAATATTTTTGAAGATATAATTTAAATTTTTTCCAGTCTTCTTCCATCGACCCTTCTCCCTGGTCTCGAATTCTGCTGGTCATCTCAGCCAGTTCCATATAGTCCATCACTTTCATCTGCCATTCTTCTCGGGTAGGCAATTCTTGTGTCTTCCAGTATTTCCCAATAAGTATTCTCGCTGCTGCTGTCGCATACATAAAAAATGTTCTATCTTCCCTTCGCACCAATTGGCTGACCATACCCAAGAGGAAGGCCTCTGGTTTCTTTAGAAAAGTATATTTCAATACCTTTTTTAATTCATTGTATATCATTTCCCAGAAGGCCTTGATCTTTGGGCACGTCCACCAAAGGTGGAAGAAAGTACCTTCATTTTCTTTACATTTCCAACATTTATTGTCGGGCGTATGATAAATTTTGGCTAGCTTGACTGGGGTTAAGTACCACCTATAAATCGTTTTCATTATGTTTTCTCTTAAAGCATTACAAGCCGTAAATTTCATACCTGTGGTCCATAACCGTTCCCAGTCAGCAAACATAATATTATGTCCAAAATCTTGTGCCCATTTAATCATAGCAGATTTAACCGTTTCATCCTGTGTATTCCATTTCAGCAACAAGTTATACATTCTTGACAGGTTCTTAATTTTAGGCTCTAACAATTCAGTTTCCAGTTTGGATTTTTCCTCCTGGAAACCAATCTTTTTATCTAGGTTAAAAGCCTCCCTTATTTGATAATAATGAAGCCAGTCTCGAACTTTAGTTTTTAGTTTGTCAAAACTCTGCAGCTTTAGTTTATCTCCAACTTGTTCTAGAATTTCACAGTATTTTGGCCAGTTTGTCTCCATATTAGTTTTTTTTCAAAGCCTTAGCCTCCATTGGTGACAGCCACCTTGGTGTTTTACTTTCCAACAAATCCTTATATCTCACCCGAACATTAAACAATGCTTTCCTGACAATATGGTTCTTAAAGGCCTGCTACCCCCTTTTTCTGAACCTTCCCAAGGGCAGGTTTGATTTAGAACAGTGGTTTGCAGAAGGGCATATTCTGGAGGGGAAAAGCTGGGAAGTACTGGGTGAGGAACAGCTAGAAGAGGAAACGCCAAGAGAGGGACAGCTGGCAGATTCAGTGTCCTTAGACAGCATTCCTGGCCCTCCCCCTTCACCCAAGACTAGAGGGTGTTAGAACAGGAAGCGCAACAGCAACAAGCTCAGATTACCCAATGTAGGAGTGACGTAGATTAATGGACACGGAGGGGTGAGCAACGCCATTTCTTTTAGAGATATGCATTCCTTGTCCCTCACTGCGATCATTAAAGAACTTGTCTGGTAAGAAAGCTCCTTTTGTTTAATCTGCTCATTTACTGCCACTGGGGAAGGGATCTGATTCCCCGAATCCTGACATCACCCCACTGACCCTGACCCCAGTGCCATTGCATCCCACTCACCCCACTTTGTTTCCTCCACAAACAGCAGTGGAGGTCTGGAAAGGAATGTTTGTGCATTGTTAGTGTGCTCTACCCTTCCTGTTCAATGCACATTTTTAGCCTGTCCCAATGACTCTTACCTCTGCACCTCGCATCTGACGTGGCGGTGCACTCCTTGACGGTGACTTCGTCCTCTTCGCACACGGTGCAAGGAAAGCAGGGGTCCACGTGGTTCGCTTCGTCAGAGTACGTCCCCAAGGGGCACTTCTCACACCATGTGTTCTGATTTTCCCCGCAGGGGTACACGAGGCCATAGCCAACTTCGCAGATCCGGCACTTCCTGCAAGTGTCACTCCTCTCGTCCCGGTAGTAGCCGTAGATGCATTTGCAGACGGTGTTGTCCGACTCCACGCAGGGTGCTAACATGCCTTCCAGGCCCACGCATTCCTTGCAAGGCTTGCAGGGCTCGGTGGCGCTCACTGCATCAGAATAGGTGACGCCTGGAAAGAACGAGAGGAAACAACAGTCATCCAGTGGGCAAGAGATGTGAGACATCATATAGAACTGTCTTCATGGGAGAAGTTGTGGCAGAGTAATCTAAGATTTACTGCTTGCTATACTTTAAAATAAAATTATATGAAGATGATTTATGGATTGTATTTAACACCAAGTAAGACACGGGTGGCGCTGTGGGTTAAACCACAGAACCTAGGGATTGCCGATCAGAAGGTCGGTGGTTCGAATCCCCGCGATGGGGTGAGCTCCCGTTGCTCGGTCCCTGCTCCTGCCAACCTAGCAGTTCGAAAGCACGTCAAAGTGCAAGTAGATAAATAGGTACTGCTCCGGCGGGTAAACGGCATTTCCGTGCCCTGCTCTGGTTTGCCAGAAGTGGTTTAGTCATGCTGGCCACATGACCCAGAAGCTGTACGCCAGCTCCCTTGGCCAATAAAGCGAGATGAGCGCCGCAACCCCGAGTCGTCTGCGACTGGACCTAATGGTCAGGGGTCCCTTTACCTTTACCTTAAGCTAGCCAAAATGTATAAAGCTAAGTCAAGTATGTGTTGGAAGTGCAAAATGACAGAAGGAACATTCTTCCCTACGTGGTGGAGTTGCAAAAAAAGCTAAATATGTTTTAGTTGATAATTCCCAAGAAACCTGAAACTTTTCTTTTAGGAATTATAAATAATGATGTTCCAAAAGAGCTGGTTAGCTTATTTAGGTACATGGTGACAGCAGCATGAATATTGTTTGTCCAAAGATAGAAAGAAGAGTTCCCAACAAAGGAAGATTGGCTTTTGAAAATGATGGAGTACGCAGAACTGTCAAGATTAACACCAAAGATTAGACACCAAAACGACAGTAAATTCATTGAGGGCTGGAAACTTTTTCATTGAGTATTTAAAGAACTATTATAGGGAGATGAAAATATGAGCAGGACTTGAAATACGAGCAACAATGTGAATTATTAAAATAAATAGGTGAAATTGAATGTATTGAATAGTATAGGTGAAATATGCAGCATTTAAGGGTAAATATGGAAACCATGGAAGTGGAGGACAGGAAGTCGATTGATAATGTAATTTATGGTTTATGTTAAAATTTGTGAAGTTTTTTTTCCTTGTGAAAAATTAATAACCAAGATTCTAAAAAGCCCAACAATCTCTCAATGAATAAAGAGCCCATTGACTTGTGTGTTAAAAGGGACTGGGGAGCGACTTCAGATGGCCCATCTAGCCTAGCATCCTGGCCAATGAGATGCTGATGAAACACTTGCAAGCAGAACCTGAGAGTAACCACACTCTACCCATCTGCGTTTCCCAACAACTGGTATTTGGAGGACATATCCGGCTTGACTAGTAGCCACTGATAGCCTCAGCCTCCATGAATTTTCCCCATCTTCTTTGAAAACCTTCCAAGTTGGTTGCCATCGCTAGTCCAATTGACTAAAATTAACTTATGGAACTCACTGCCTCAGGATGTAGCGGTAGCTACTTGTTCAAATGGTTTTAAGAGGGTTTTAGAGAACAGGTCGATCAGTGGCTATTAGCCATGAAAATGAATAGAACCTACATGTTCAGAGGTCGTATACCTCTGAATTGCCAGTCTTTTAAAGTCTCTTGACCTCCCTGGTGGCTGGAAGCAAGGTTCCTTCCAGGTCACTTCCAGGATAACAACTGAGAACTGGGGCTTTGTTTTTGGAACACTTAAATCCTGGATGCCTGCAGTTCTTTCAACTGAAGAATGGGTGTGTCAAGTACGGGGGGGAAATTGAGATGTCAAAATTAATTTACCAAGCATGTGCGATAAAAGGGAGGAAGAAAAACAAAGCAGAATTTTGGATTAGGCTGGTTGCCTTTTATTAATTTTCGTAAACAGGGATGCAATACTGATTTGAATAAGTCCAGATGCTTTGCAGAAATTTTATACAGTTACTTTTGGAAATAGCTCGGTCCTCGTTCTTTGTGTTTTGCTTGCCTCGTGACTAGCCTCGTGTTTTGCTTGCCTTGTGTTGACACTCCCCACTGCGATTTTGTTCAATTCATTTGGGTGCATCTCCCTTCCCAGAAAGGCTCGCCGGACCCCTTCTCTGCTACCCTTAAGGCACCAGGCAAAAACATTCGTTTCTCCCAGGCCTTTTAGGTGTTCTCCAACCAGGGCAGGCAAACCTCTGCAGTGTGAGGGCTGCATCCCCTAATATGCAACCTTCTGATAGCCACATGCCAGAGGTGAGCGGGGCCACAGATGTTACTCTTGCCTTTATACAGAAGGCTATAGCCCAGCCACATAGAAGTCAGAGTTTTCTTCATGTACATCTCTCCGTCCAGGCAAGCAGAGATACATTTCACCAGCCAAAAGAACTGGGAGAGTATGGATCAAGGCCAACGTAAAGGACCCCTGGATGGTTAAGTCGAGTCAAAGGTGACTATGAGGTGTGGCGCTCATCTCGCTTTCAGGCCGTGGGAGCCGGCGTTTGTCCACAGACAGCTTTCTGGGACATGTGGCCAGCATGACTAAACCAGTTCTGGCGCAACAGAACACCGTGACGGAAACCAGAGCGCACGAAAACACTGTTTACCTTCCCACCACAGCTGTACCTGTTTATCTACTTGCACTGGCGTGCTTTCGAACTGCTAGGTTGGCAGGAGCTGGGACAGGGAAACAGGAGCTCACCCCGTCACAGGGATTCGAACCGCCGACCTTCTGAACGGCAAGCCCAAGAGGCTCAGTGGTTTAGACCACAGCACCACCTGCATCCCATGAGGGCCAATGTGACCTGGGAAGAGTCCCAGGGCTCATAGGCCTAGAGGCCAATGCAGGTCCCCAGACTTATTTCTTGTCCTTTTTCTCTGCATGCATAAACCCTTATACATTAAGGAATAAGGCAGAAGGGAGTAAAAGGAGGCTAAAGAGGAGCAGGCAGTGGCAGGTGGTAGAGGAGGCAGCAGCAGCAGCCGTGGCAAGCATCACTTTCCTTGGAAGCCAAATATGCCACCTGAGGCAACTGCCTCAGCTTGTCTCATAGGTGGGCCGGCCCTGACCAGTGGTGTAGCATGGGGGGTGCAGGGGGGCCGGCCGCACTGGGCACAACATCTGGGAGGGCACGCTCGCACTCGCAGCTCTCTGCCCCTACCTGGCTCACTCACTCTCTCTCACTGCAGTGCTGGCTGTGCAAATCCGATCCGAGCCGCTGGGTCGCCGCCCACTGTGGAGGGGGTGGGTGCCAGGCGTGCGGTGCGGAGAGAGAGCGAGGGACTATCTGGGGGAGGGACAGTGCAGCGGCCGCCCAGCGCAGCGCTGAGCGCGGGAGAGAACCACACCAGACCAGACCAGGCAGCAGCAAGAAGAAGCTGGCAGCGGCGGCAGGTTAGGGGTTAGGGGGTGCAAATTACTTGCCTTGCCCCGGGTTAGGGGGCGCAAATTACTTGCCTTGCCCCGGGTTAGGGGGCGCAAATTACTTGCCTTGCCCCGGGTTAGGGGGTGCAAATTACTTGCCTTGCCCCGGGTGCTGACAACCCACGCTACGCCGCTGGCCCTGACTCCCACCATCCCTGACTATTGACCAGCGCTGATGGGAGTTGGAGTCCCACTACATCCAGAGGGCCACAAGTTCCCAACCCCTGACCACGAATATAGGGATTAACAGTGTGGATGGGTGTGCAGATTGATAAAACAAGCTCAGTCGCAACCCCAGATTCAAGCCACCTGCCAACATGGCTGCGGAGCCTTTGGGTGAAGCAAGTGTAGCAATATACCAACCCTCCTAATTATGGTCCTTGCTCCCCCCCCTCATTTCCTCTCCAAATTAAGCGATCCCAATATGGCTCCTGAAGGATCATGGGGTGGGGGAAGCCTGTTTAGAGTTTGCATAACTGTGCCTGAAGGCAACATTCGCTCACCATTCATTGCTGCGTAGTTATAATTGGCTCGTAACAATAAAATTGAACCAACTCTGTTACAAAGATCGCATAGGATGAATCACACACCAGTGAGCATTATAAAGTGCGCCGTGATGCCTAAAGAGGCAATATATTATGATTTAATGGGGGAGTTAAACCAGCAGAAGGAGCTATACAAACACGCTGACTTCAAGTTAAAATAGTTTATTTCGATTTAGCTCTGGCTCCAGTGGGCCTTCCTAGCTGAGGAGCCAGTACTGAAGATATCCAGTTTCACGCAAGCCAGGGAAGGGGTGCTGGCAAAGGATCAGTACCCAGATGGCAACATTGCCAAGTTCATGCCCTCAATAGCCCCTGTACAGAAGGTATGGCATTTCCAGGGGTGGCACCTTCCCCATCGCAAACCTGCCGTAGCAAGGAAATCCATGCCTGGCAGAATTCTCCTTTCTGTGAATCATCCACTAGGAATGGGGGAGTGATTTGATTCATTCTTTTGAAAAGAATTCACAAACCGAAACATAGCCATCCTTGAAAATTCTCTGAATTTTGCAATACGCTTCTCCAGCCACGCAATGTATAAAAAAATGTGTGTAAAGCGGGGGGGGGGGAGTGCACTGTATTAAGGGAAATTCCTTTGCAATAAAGTCTGCATTAGGCAAAAATTGCATACAAAAATGTGCAAATGAAGCAGCACAAAAATGTGAATTAATGTTTATGAGAACTGTGGAAACGAGAAAAGCAGAGAAACTGAAATGGACAGATTTGCCCTTCCTCAAGACTAACACAGACACACACAGAGAGACATACACACACATCCTTTCTAGTGCTATTGTCTAGCTCAACTGCTATGCCATACAAGGCCCAGGTTCCTTGCACAGCAGGTGACAGATGATTTTAGGACCTACACTGGGAATGAAGCATGGGCTGCCTTGTCTTTTGCTTTAACTGGAGATTTATGTTCCTCATCATCATCATCATCATCATCATCATCTTTATACCCCACCCATCTGTCAGGGTTTCCCCAGCCACTCTGGGCAGCTTCCAGAAGAATATAAAAACATAATAAAACGTCAAATGTTAAAAACTTCCCGATGCATCCTGTATCCGGGGACTGTATCACTAGACCTGAGAAGGCTTCCCTCAGTCTGAATCCCAGCAGTGCTGATAAGTCATTTTAGACCCTAGACTCACCAGGACCCAACTGCAACTCCCGTCGGCCTCAGCCAACATAACCAATGGTCGTTTCTATACACACTTTCCTCTAATGTACACATATTTGCTACACCTTATTTGGTTGAAGAACCGCATTACAAAATTCAGAGAGGGATAACTTTCGAAGGCTAGATGCCCGTTCCTTTTGTGTATTGTTACTGGCATTGGGTAATTTCCCATTAAGATGCAAACCAAAACAAAATTTCTTCAAGACATGTGGATGATGCTTCCCTGAAACAAATTACAGATGTTTTCAGAGAAGCAGGAATCCTCGGTTAATGAGCAACTGTCACAACCACGATGTTTGCTTGGAAACAAACTCCACTAAGCATGGAATCTCCAAGTAATTTCAGGCACGCCTTGTTGACAACTTCCTCTTCCACAGGATGGAGGAAGAAATGAAGGGATTGGCTCAATCTCAGCCAATAGGGAAGAGCTGGTCAGTGAGGCTGGAGTTGTGGGAACTGCTCCATACCTGAAGGATCACCTCTTTCCCCATATACCTGCTTGGACTCTGAGATTTTCCTCGGAGGCCTTTCTCCAACTGCCACTACTGACTGAGATGTGCTGAAGAGAAGGGAGGCCTTGGAGGAGAGGGTCTATCGCCCCCACCCCTGGAAAAATCACCTAACATCTACTTTAATTTCCTTTTTTATTTCCCCAGACCTTTGAATGCATTTTGGTTTTAAGCTGTTTTACTCTCTATGATTTGTGTGTTCAGGTATTTATATGCTGGGCCGGATTAAGACTTTTAGAAGCCTTCAGCACTTAAAAGATTTTGGTGCCCCTGTATGTACTGTATCTAATTCAAAATATAAATAATAACAAACCATAAAATATGGTATTCTCAAATTATATTATAACGTTCAGCCTGACTGAATCTTGTTTTTACTCTTTGTGGTGTTGTTGCACTGAATTTATGAAATAATAAAATTATTATTCCTAAACAGCCTTGACCCTGTATACCTGAAGGAGAATCTTGACTCCCATCATTCAGCCCGGACACTGAGGTCCAGCTCCAAGGGCCGGTTCTGACGATTTCCTCACTGCAAGACATGAAATTACAGGGAACCAGGCAGAGGGCCTTCTTGGTAGTGGCACCTGCCCAGTGGAACATCCTCCCATCAGATGTCAAACAACTATCAGGCTTTTAGAAGGCATATGAAGGCAGCCCCGTACAGGGAAGTTTTTAATGTTTGAGGTTTTATTGTGTTTTTAATATTTTGTTTGGAGTTGCTCAGAGTTGCTGGGGCAACTTATGCAGATGGGTTGGTGTATAAATGATAAAATTATTATTATACACGCATATTAGGAGAGCCTTTTTTGTGGAACCTGGTTCAGCTGCACCTTATGGTTCATGGTAAATCCAGCAATGGAAAATTTCTGTGGTGCTCCCCTTCCCTTGATGCCCTAAGCATGTGCTTATTTTGCTTAATGGTTAATCCAGCCCTGTTTATATGCATGTATGTGCATAAAAGTGTGTGTGTGTGTGTACATGTGTACCTAGCATTGCTTGGGAATTCCAAGAAACCCAAAATATGAGTACAGTTTTGAAACCGGTGGTTAAAATCAGTGCAGCCCGCCATCTTGATTCCAAATGGTGTCTAATTGTATCCCAACAAAGACAACCTGCTCCTTGATCTCAGGAAATCATCATGCAAGATTTGGTTATGATGTCTTAAAAGGTGTCCAAATGCATAGCAAACAGGTCAACCACTTTCCAAAATATATAGCCAATACATACATAAATGTATGTTTATCGCTGTCTCAATTATTATTAAGTTTTACATGACTTTATTTCCCATTGTGAGCCACCCCGAAAACTTCGCTACGGGGCAACCTATAAATACCGCAAGCGAGTAAATAAATGTTGATTTGGCAGCCATACATTGCTGCCATCTCTGTTCCACAGTGGGGATGCGGGGAGCAATGTTTGATCAAGCATCTGTTTTCCCGTCAATTAGCTATGGGAAAGGATTAGGATTCTGGTGTCCAATGTAAACATTGAATAACGATGCCAAAATTGCTGACTTTCCACTGACCCTGCTCTTCGTTCCTGCTTCTCTGGTTTCAGCTGCACTCTGTAGGGAATTAAATAGTGTGTGGAAATCAATCTTTCTGTACCCTGTTTCAAGTCCCAAATTTCCTGGCCTGCTTTTTTCTCTGCGGGATCACCCTCACCATCATTGCCCAAAGGCGTCTAGAGAAGGAGAACTTGTTTCAGATTGATGCAGGAATACACAAGTGCTGGCTATCTAAAGAAATGACTCTTCATGTAACCAGGTTGCACAGTGACTCTAAAAGGTAAAGGTAAAGGGACCCCTGACCATTAGGTCCAGTCATGGCCGACTCTGGGGTTGCGGCGCTCATCTCGCTTTATTGGCAGAGGGAGCCAGCATACAGCTTCCGGGTCATGTGGCCAGCATGACTAAGCCGCTTCTGGCGAACCAGAGCAGCACACGGAAACGCCGTTTACCTTCCCGCCGGAGTGGTACCTATTTATCTACTTGCACTTTGACGTGCTTTCGAACTGCTAGGTGGGCAGGAGCAGGGACCGAGCAAGGGGAGCTCACCCCGTGATGGGGATTCGAACCACCGACCTTCTGATTGGCAAGTCCTAGGCTCTGTGGTTTAACCCACAGCACCAGGCTTAAATCACCCCCCTCCCAAAAACGCTCTTAATTCATTTCTTGATTTACCTTCAGGTGTGGTGTTGAGCCTTGGGCTAAGCAAAGCTGCACATTTCAGTTCCTCTCGGTTTCTCATTTGCACTCTCAAGTCCAGCCCTCCACACTCCCACATCAGTTTGTGAATGAAAAACAAAACTACAGCTCAGACTCCATCTTAAGCTAGACTTAAGCATGCCTTTGCAACTGAATTGCCATTTTAAGGGTGCCTGAGCAAACCTACCATCTCTGTTATTCTGCAACAGGAACTCTGAAGGGAACAAATGTTATGCTTACCTTTCACAGCACTGTTTGTGTGATTTGTGTTTCAAGGAGAAGAAGGGGGGGGCAAAACCAGGAGAATCCAGTCTGCCTTAAAGCATTCTGGATTACTTAAACTAGAAGGCTAAAACTAGCCTATCTAAGCTTCCCTTTTAAGCTGCAAAGAGATGCACTCTGCTGAACTCACAAACATGAGGGAGGGAGGATAATAGCTAATAAATATATCCTCTCCTAGCATCTAGACACAGCCCTACACCCCTAATATGCACGCTTCTGTGTGCTATTTTGCCCAATATTCCCATTTTCTTTTGCTTTTTTCACAAATATGTGCATTTTTATGCCTGCTTTACCCCACTACATGCATTTTTCCTACCCATTACGTGGCTGGAGATCTGTGCTGCAAAATTCGCAGAAACTCGTTTCGGCTGGCGGACTGTTTCAGAAAGTGCAAAATTGGTAGGTTCGCTGATAAATGCAAACCAAAGGGGTTTTTTCATTGATTCCTTCTGCCGTGATTTTGCAGCAGTCCAGCTCCTCCACACACCCCCCTCTCCCTCCCATTGCACCCTATTAATCTTTCATCAGCTGTGTGATCTCTTGAGGACATTCTTGGGAAATAGCCATTTTCCTTCTGAATGGCAGGACGCAAAAAGCCACTCTTCAGATTGAATGCCTCCATCAAAACACACCACGCTCTCATTTAAACTTGCCCTTTGCTGTCACTATCAATGAAGCAGTAGCCTTTGTCACCGGCCTCTCAGGCAAACTCCCGCCTCCCCAAATCCCCCTTGTTAACTCGGGGGGCGGGGCGGGAAGGAAGCAAAAGTAATAGATCTAAATTGCAGGAAGGAGTATTAAGGTTAAATAGCAGAAGGGATGTTTCGAAACGTTAAGAGACTTGAGCACTGAAAAAAAGAAATGTTAGCGGAGACTTCAGCCTTCTTGGGGAAGGACTGATTCCTTGGTGGTGGAGCTGAAGGCCCCAGATTCAAATCCTGATATCTTCAAGGATCAAGTAGCACAATCTGGGAAAGGCATCTGCTGGGTATTCTTGGGAGTCCACTACCCACTAGAAGAAGCAACACTGGCCTGGTGGTGCCAAGGTCTTGACCCTCTCTATGAGGCTCTTTTGTGTTTTAGTTGTTGTAACCTGCCCTGGGACCACCCTCAGGTGGTGATAACTTGGAGGGATGGGATGTGGGTAGGTGAGCAGCCTGTGGGATGTAACATCACTGTAGCAGTCAAGTACAACATTTCCTGTTTGCCCAGAGTGGGCATACAGGGGGATGTTACTTCAGCCAGGAGGACTTCCTGTCACACCTGGTCTGGAGCATCCTTCCCCTGCATGTGACCAGGTAGAGACCCTGTGAGACCCCTAGTCCCACAGCCACCTTCCCTTCTCTCTTGACCCTTCTTCGCTTTATACCATCTTGATGCTTTTGCTGTGTGCTGGCTCTCAGCCAGCAGCCCATGGGCTCAATCCCCATATAGGATGAACCCACACTCCCTTCTGTAACTACAGGCTAAAGTCTACTTTCAGAATCATACCGTGAACTGAATGTAAGTAAACCTCTTATTACATTTAAGAGAAGACTGTTGTGTCTTTATTCTTTTTTTAGAAGGAACCAAGGGGGTTTACCAGGAATCCAAATCTGGACAAGCCAGACTGGATTGCTTAACTCAGGGGTCAGCAAACTTCATCAGCAGGGGGCCGGTCCACTGTCCCTCAGACCTTGTGCGGGGCCGGACTATATTTTGAAGAAGAAAAATGAACGAATTCCTATGCCCCACAAATAACCCAGAAATGCATTTTAAATAAAAGCACACATTCTACTCATGTAAAAACACCAGGCAGGCCCCACAAATAACCCAGAAATGCATTTTAAATAAAAGGACACATTCTACTCATGTAAAAACACCAGGCAGGCCCCACAATTAACCCAGAAATGTATTTTAAATAAAAGGACACATTCTACTCATGAAAAAACACGCTGATCCCCTGGACTGTCTGTGGGCTGGATTTAGAAGGAGATTGGGCCTGATCCGGCCCCCGGGCCTTAGTTTGCCTACCCATAGCTTAACTCAAGAGATTCTAATGAATCTACTAACTAGCTTTCTGCAATATACAGGGGAATGTACTCTGCTACTGACTCACTAGCGTGAGTGAGGAAGGATAATTTTTAATCAATATATCCTCTCCCACTATCCACAACATTCCCACACAGCCTAGGCAGACAGTCCAGGGGAGACAAAGAGGGAACTGAAGAATGGAGATATAGGCAGGTTGGTGGCCCAGGCAAGTTGCGGAGGTCTGAGGGTTGGATTTGTCAATGGCTGTCAGTTTGTCAATGGCTGGTGGTATCGTGTTGGAGGGAGCACTTGGCAAGTTCTACAATTCTCTGATTTCTGTGAAATCAGCATCCGTCTCTACATGCACAGCAGTCGCTGTAACTTTCCAACGGTTTGAGCTTAGCCCTGAAAACGCACTCTTTCATTGTCTCCCGAGACAGACGGATGCCAACAAAAATTACCAGTGGAGGCTGGTGCCCAGCTGGGAGTGGGAAGATGGATGGCATGGAGGCTAACAATCACAGGAGCAAAAGCCAGTGGCAGGCCGAGACAGAGACAGTAATAGGCCGAGCCAACTAATTCCGGCTTTGTCCTCCTCCTCCTCCCTGCTGAATTCTACAAAGGCAACACTGAGGCTGAAAAGAAGGAGGCTGACGGACAATGCCAAGGGTGCCAACTTGAATAAAATATTGGGGGGACCCAGGTAAGCCCGCCCTGCATAATCAATCACATGACGCAGTGCACACGCACCATTTGAATGGCAATGTCCATCAACTTGGGGGGAGGCTCAAATATTTTATGGGGGGCCGAAGACGCCTCGGCCCCTAGGAGTTGGCCCCTAGGAGTTGTATTTAAGGAGGCAGGCAGGTGATACCTGACTGAGGGCCGACTCATAGATGTCAACCTTCCCTTTTTTGCGGGAAATTCCCTTATTCCAGCGCAGTTTCCTGCTGCTTCCCGCTGCTATCCCGGATTGTTAGATATCCCGTAGACTGTCCCCGGGACAGGTGAGGCTGCTGATCCCTTCTTTTCAAATCTGAAAGTTGACAGCTATGGGCCAACTGTGCTTGAGGGAACAGTACCTTTCAGGGCTTGGACTCAAGAGGGCAAGATGGAGGAGGAATGGTGGAGATCACACCCCCTCCCCTTTCTCCCAACGCTGCAGGAGAAGAGGGAGGCAGCGCTGGTTTACAGCAGGGCTTTGAGGGGTTTGAGGGAGAGTTAGATGAACAGAAGAGTTGGGAAGTGTTAGAAGGGGCAGGGCAGCCAGATGACACGTTGTCACTGCAGAGTTTTCTGACCCACCCCCTTCTCCCAGAACAGTGCAAGAACTAAGTTATCAGAGACATTTGACCACAAGTGGCCACCGTAAGGGAAGATGCTGTTGCTAGGGAGGAGGAGCCCAGTTTGGAGCAACGCCATTACAGTGGTATCTCAGGTTACAGACGCTTCATGTTACAGACGCTTCAGGTTACAGACTCCGCTAACCCAGAAATAGTACCTCGGGTGAAGAACTTTGCTTCAGGATGAGAACAGAAATCACGTGGTTGCAGCAGGAGGCCCCATTAGCTAAAGTGGTACCTCAGGTTAAGTACGGTTTCAGGCTAAGAATGGACCTCCGGAATGAATTATAGTGGTACCTCGGGTTACATATGCTTAAGGTTACATACGCTTCAGGTTACAGACTCTGCTAACCCAGAAATAGTGCTTCAGGTTAAGAACTTTGCATCAGGATGAGAAAAGAAATTGTGCTCCGGTGGCGCGGCAGCAGCAGGAGGCCCTATTAGCGAAAATGCTGCTTCAGGTTAAGAACAGTTTCAGGTTAAGAACGGACCTCCGGAACGAATTAAGTACTTAACCTGAGGTACCACTGTAAGTTTTTACCCGAGGTACCACTGTATTAAGGCTTGTTGTGTTCTTTTGTCTCTCACTATTAGGATTGAATGAACTCATTAAAAAGGATTCTGCCTTGTTTTCTCTGCTATTGCTGCAACCAGGGGAGGAATAGCTTTGCCGAAGCCTTGACAGAGCCTTGACAGCGCCCCATAGCTCAGTTGGTTAGAGCGTGGTGCCGATAATGCCAAGGTTTCAGGTTCCATCCCCCTATGGGACAGCTGCCTATTCCTACACGGCAAGGGGTTGAACCAGATGATCCTCAGGGTCCCTTCCAACTCTGCAATTCCACGATTCTATGATTTGCCCCAATGGGCCAACCTCCACTTAGGCCGCTGCCTGCTGCCCCTCACCAACGTGACGTGAGAACTTGAAGCCGCCTGCTCCAGTCTCTGGAAGAACCATGGTTTTACATCCAGCGCCAACTCAGCGGCTGGAGCAAACAGCTCCCATTAACCCAGGTGGATCCTTCCATCAGGCTGAATTATTGATGGCAACCATTAGACTGGTGCAGAGGAGGGGAGAAGACAGCAGGTTTGCGGGAGGGAGGTGGCTGGGCCAAATGGGCACTGTCTCCGCGGCAGCCTGGAGCGAGAGGGGAAGCATTCAGAAAGCAGATGGATGCCAAGAGGAGACAGCTACATATTAATAAATCCAACCGCTGCCAGCAATGGGACATTGACGAGTTGCAACGTGCGCAGAGTAGTGGTGAACTTCAACACTATTTTGTGATTTTTATTTCATTTTATTGGTTGGTAATAATAATAATAATAATAATAATAATAATAATAATAATTTGTTATTTATACCCCGCCCATCTGGCTGGGTTTCCCCAGCCACTCTGGGCGGCTTCCAACAAAACACTAAAATACAATAACCTATTAAACATTAAAAGCTTCCCTAAACAGGGCTGCCTTCAGATGTCTTTTAAAAGTTTGGTAGTTATTTTTCTCTTTGACATCTGGTGGGAGGGTGTTCCACAGGGTGGGTGCCACCACCAAGAAGGCCCTCTGCCTGGTTCCCTGTAGCCTCACTTCTCGCAGCGAGGGAAACGCCAGAAAGCCCTCAGAGCTGGACCTTCTAACAAAGATTTTGCCTGACCATGAATTATTTCTTCTTCTTCTTCTTCTTCTTCTTCTTCTTCTTCTTCTTCTCCTCCTCCTCCTCCTCCTCCTCCTCCTCCTCCTCCTCCTCCTCCTCCAACGCAGTTCCCTTTGCTCCCTCTTTTACCATGTTGATCTCACACAGGGAAAACCCCAGAATTATTTCTTCACTGAAGTTTACCATTGCCTTTTTATTTGTCTTCTTCTTTTAATGGAAGGGGACTCTGCAGCACTGGGACCCGAGCCAAAGGCTCTGATCTTGCAACCCAACAACGGAAACAGACCGGCGGAGCAGCGCAGATGCGCAAGGGTGTCGCAAGGTCAGGCTTCTGCACGGTAACATAAAACAGGAGCGCATGTGTTTATGCCCACAAACCACCCACAGGCAGCTTAGCGGAGCTAAACACATATGCACAGTGTGGTAGTTTTCAACGAGGTAGACAAACCGTAAATCTGCCTGCTGTAAGCCTTCTTCCCTCCCGTCTCCCCAAACGGAGATCCCAGATGAGAGAGGAAATGTCTCCACTCTGCAACGTCCTGGAATATGAGGTTGGGGGTGGATAGGAAGGAATGTGTCCCCCAGAATGCAAACCAGACAGGCCCAGAAATGCCTCTGAAGCTGCGCACGTGGGTGACTCCATGCAGTCATTTCACCACCACCCCAAGGCAAGAGGCTTCTGCAAACCCACTCCAGGAAACCCCCTCCTGCAGGAGTTTGTTTCTAAGTGTGCATTTCATTTGCTGGATTAGGGCATAAGGAGGCGACTGTAGCTACCTGAAGGATCATCTCCACCCTCATTGTTCAGCCCAGGCACTGAAATCCAGCTCTGAGGGCCTTCTGGTGGTTCCCTCACTACCAGAAACAAGGTTACAGGGAACAAGGCAGAGGGCCTTCTCGGTAGTGGCACCCTCTCTGTGGAACTCCCTCCCATCAGATGTCAAGGAGATAAAGAACTACACAACTTTCAGAAGACATCTGAAGGCAGCCCTGTATCGGGAAGTTTGTAATGTTTGACGTTTTCTTGTGTTTTTATATGAACTAGAAGTTCGCTTATAATAATAATTTATTACCCCGCCTATTTGACTGGGTTGCTCCAGCCGCTCTGGGCAGCTTCCAACAGAAACTAACAGAACACAGCGAAACATCAGACATTAAAAACATCCCTATACAGGGCTGCCTTCAGACTTCTTCTAAAAGTTGTGTAGTTCTTTATCTCCTTGACATCTGATGGGAGGGCATGCCACAGGGAGGGTGCTGCTGCCGAAAAAGCTTTTGGCCTGGTTCCCTGTAACTTCACTTCTTGCTTGTTGGTCTGCAAACAGGAACAGAAATCAGGCAAGCAAATGTGTTTGGTATCTGCTGCTGCCTTTTGTTGTTCACCCCAGTCCACAATTTCTTTGTCATTACAGGGGTACCTCGGAAATCTGTTCGACTTCCAAAACATTCAGAAACCAAGGCACGGCTTCCGATTGGCTGCAGGAAGCTCCTGCAGCCAATCAGAAGCTGCAGAAGTCACATCGGAAGTTCGGGTTCCAAAGAATGTTTGAAAACTGGAACACTCACTTCTGGGTTCAGGAGCCAAAACGGTCAACTCGCAAGGCATTCAGGATCCAAGGTACAACTATATATTTTTCAGGATGCAAACAATATGTTATTAAGGATATTCCCTACCCCCATGCCCCTTGTAATGGATGGTGTAGAACCAAGTAACGATAACTGAAATAATTACATTATTAAATCTGGTTCAGAGAGAAAAGGGAGCCAAATAGCATTGTTTTTGGGGAAGCTGAAGTGCAGCAGAACAGAAACGGCGATGTGTGGCAGAGTGGAAAATAATGTCTTTTTACATCGCTATCTGTACCAGAATCCTGCAGTTTTTATGCTTCAGACTTTCTTGTCGTTAGTTCTATACTGGTTTTGCTGACACCCTGTACTGTGATGTATAAAACTTCTGACTTGAAGGAGGTATTGCAGGAGACCAAGTCCAACTCCCGGCAGGAAAGCTAAAGCTAAAGAATGCCCAAGAGGTAGCTCTCTGGCCTCAGCTGGAAGGTCTGCAGCAAAGAGGTTCCCGCCACCCAGCAAATAATTGATTCTAAGTTTGAACTGCTCTTACCATTAAGGCATTTCTCCTTACGTTCCGCCTAAACCCATCCTCTTGTAATTTGAAGCCTATTAGATCTACTACCTGTCCCGCCCCCTTAGCTGTGATGGCAAAGCTGACATGTTTAATCAGGGAAAAATAATTGCCAACATTTACTAAAGATTGGAAAATAGGAGTGTCCTACCATACCCTCCAGGGACGTGGGTGGCGCTGTGGGTTAAACCACAGAGCCTATGGCTCTGGTTGGCGGTTCGAATCCCCATGACGGGGTGAGCTACGGTTGCTCTGTCCCTTCTCCTGCCAACCTTGCAGTTCGAAAGCACGAAGTGCAAGTAGATAAATATGTACCACTCTGGCAGAAAGGTAAACAGCATTTCCGTGCACTGCTCTGGTTCGCCAGAAGCGGCTTAGTCATGCTGGCCACATGACCCAGAAGCTGTACGCCAACTCCCTCGGCCAATAAAGCACCGCAACCCCAGAGTCGGCCACGACTGGACCTAATGGTCAGGGGTCCCTTTACCTTTATCTTTACCATACTCTCCAAAATTTCTCTGAGGAAAATAGGGACGTCCTAAGGAAAAGCGGGACATTCCAGGGTAGAATCAGAAACCAGGACAGCTTCTGTAAATCCGGGACTGTCCCTGGAAAATAGGGACACTTGGAGGGTCTGCCATGCCTGTCGTACTGAATCGGGAAGTGCGAATGAACAAACTTCTCCCCCTTTCCTAGTGGTAGTTGCAACACTGGAAAACAGGCTGGAAGTATGCCTAAGCACTCCCAAATACATCTCAGATGCCACTGAGGGCCTGGTTTGGTGCTCAGAGGACTGACTCATCTGGAAGAAGGCTTTTTTTTGTCTCTCACAGCTGTGTGCTTATTCTTCTTTATTGATTTGCCCTATCCAGAGTGTCCGCTTTCAGCCGGAATCCCACAGGGGACCTGCTGCCCTCTTGGCTTTGCATCCAATTCTGCCAGCACATGCCTGCAAATCATGTACGTATAGATAGATATAGATAGATAGATAGATAGATAGATAGATAGATAGATAGATAGAGATAGATATAGATAATGAATCTGGTAGCATGCAAGATGCAGGTGAACCAATCAGCCCTGGACCAAGACTCCTCACAAGGCCCAGAGCCTTGAGAGCACCTTGGACAGTAATGAAAGTTTGCAGGCTTGCTTCCTTTTTCTGAAAAGCAGCACAGTAGCTTTCCTTCCTTCCTTCCTTCCTTCCTTCCTTCCTTCCTTCTTGCCCTGCCAAATGCCAATGCAGCAAGTCTTCCAAGGTCAGATTATCAGCCTGGTATTTGATACCCAGCCTTTCTGCTGCCATTCTCTGCTGAGGTTAAGTAGCAGCCATTGATTTTGCATGGGAATGTTATTTTTAGTTTATTTTTAACCAGTGCTGTGTGGAGCAGAACCAGACCTTTGTGTCGCTCCCCTGCCAGGGGCACTTGGTGCTTTCGAGGGCTTAGGAGCTCCCGTCTCTCTTGTCCAGAGACACCCTGGAATCACAGACCCTCCAAGTGTCCCCCTATTTTCCAGGGACAGTCCCAGATTTACAGAAGCCATGCCAGTTTCTGATTTGATCCCGGAATGTTCCACTTTTCCTTAGGGCGTCCCTATTTTTATTGGAGAAATGTCGGAGGGTATGGAGTTATGTGAGCCAACAAGATACAACCTTTAGAAGGCAGCACTATATAGGGAAAGTGATATTTAATATTTTATGTTTTATTATGTTTTTATATATGTTGGAAGCCACCCAGAGTGGCTGGGGCAGCCCAGGGTAGTATTATTATTATTATTATTATTATTATTATTATTATCAACAGCACATCCCTATTTTCATTGGAGAAACGTTGGAGGGTATGCAATCTGCATGCAGTGTTTAAAGAGAAGCTACTGCCAGCAGCAAAATCTCATTCTGTGAAATGCCATCTGAGATGTTAATGTAGAAATATTTGCATCTTAAAGCTGCCGCTTGCTGCTGAGTCCCCTTTACTCTCGACCTTAAAAAAGGAAATCTGAGCAAGTGGTACAGCAGTTCAGGGCTCTAATCAAAGATATTGTTCCTTCCACAAAAGGCTGTCGACTGGCGAACAGCTGTAGCTCAGTAGCAGAGCATTTGATTTGCATGCAAACGAGCCCATGTCCAATTCCCAACATCTCTGCCACTGAGGCGTACCTAGGGGTTGGTGAAACCAGCCCCCAGGGGGGCGCGGGCCTAGAGCAAGGGGACACCCCTCTCAAAAAAACACCTATCAAACTATGGAGTATATGACATATACAGTGGTACCTTGGTTTACGGACGCTTCAGGTTATAGACGCTTCAGGTTACAGACTCCGCTAACCCAGAAATAGTACCTTGGGTTAAGAACTTTGCTTCAGGATGAGAACAGAAATCGGGTGGCGGCAGCGGGAGGCCCCATTAGCTAAAGTGGTACCTCAGTTTAAGAACAGTTTCAGGTTAAGAACGGACCTCCAGAACAAATTAAGATCTTAACCAGAGGTACCACTGTGTATGTGTGGAAATGTGTCACAGTGAGGTCAAGCACAGGAGAAGCTTCCCGTTAGTGGCATAGCGTGCATTGGCAGTGCCCGGGACAAGGATTGTGCCCCCAGACCTCCTTGTGGGCATTGCACAGGAGGCAACAGGCAGACTTCGCTGCGCCCCATGGCAGCCGCTCCTCACTGAGATTGCCTGCAGGCTGCCATGTTTGCCCTCTCAGCTCGGCAAGCTCCCTGGTGCTCCTTGGTGGGCTTGGCAGCAGGCCTAGGAGGAGGGCGGCAGAGAGCAGGCCGAGACTCCAACTGCAGTCCATCCCCGGCCAACTCTCCTTGGCTGCGCAATATGGGTGGGCACCAGCTGGTCCTGGCCGAGTGGGTGGCTCTCTTCTCTGTGCTCCTGCCAAACAAGGCATACTTCACCCAAGGTCACACACCAGGAGATAGGCCCCGGAGAAGGACTGGCGCAGGCGAGGAGAATTCTGCTGGGCGGGAGTTCCACCCAGGGCCAGGCATCCCTTCACCGGCCACTAGAAGAAGGAAGCACTGCTGCAGCTCTGAAGGCCCAGCCCGGGTGTGGCTTGCCTCCCCGCAGCTCGGGAAGGTGACAGCCACATAGCCTCGCTGAGGGAACCTGTTGTGAGGGAACTGGGTTGTGAGGGCACTTTCTGTGCCCGGGGTTACAGCCCTCCTCTTGCCCCGCATGCTGCACCACAGCACAAAGGAGAGTGGTAAAGTGGTCCTTTTTTTAAGGTAAAGGTAAAGGGACCCCTGACCATTAGGTCCAGTTGTGACTGACTCTGGGGTTGCGGCGCTCATCTCGCTTTACTGGCCGAGGGAGCCGGCGTACAGTCATGTGGCCAGCATGACTAAGCCACTTCTGGCGAACCAGACCAGCGCACGGAAACACCATTTACCTTCCCGCGGGAGCAGTACCTATTTATCTACTTGCACTTGACGTGCTTTTGAACTGCTAGGTTGGCAGGAGCAAGGACCGAGCAACGGAAGCTCACCCCGTCGCGGGGATTCGAACCGCCGACCTTCTGATCGGCAAGTCCTAGGCTCTGTGGTTTAACCCACAGCACCACCCGCGCCCCCCCTTTTTTTAAGGTGGGGGGATGCTAATACATGCTAATGCACTTGCCAAGGGTGCATGGGAGCCAAGTTACTCCTCTGCTCTTCCGGGTAAATCTGGGAAAGCCTGGGAAGTTACTGTCGGTCAGTGTGGACCATACTCAGCTGGGGGGACAACAAGGAAGAGCCTAAGTAGAGCCTGCTGGAGCCAGCCAATGGCCTTTCTAGTCCAACATCCTGTTCTCACAGTGGCCAACCATATGTCTGTGGGAAACCCGTGAGCAGGATGAGTACAGAACAACACATGTCTAACTTGATCTCAGGTGATAAATTCTGTGGAATACTTAACTTGGGATGCTTTGAGATTTTGAAAATTCTTCAAATATGTGAACACAGATCCACTCTAGATGATTTGGGGGGGGGGTGAATATCAGCATTCACCAGTGCACCTGAGTCATCTCAATTTATTTCTTTTAATAAGCGAAATTTGCCTGGAACAGGTAGCACTCCCATGTACTGAATTTCATAGTTTACTGTTTAAAGCAGAGGACTGTTATTAACCGTTTCATTATTTTTCAGTCAGTATGCTTTTTATTGGGACGCAGGTGGTGCTGTGGGTTAAACCACAGCGCCTAGGACTTGTCGACCAGAAGGTCGGCGGTTCGGATCCCTACAATGGGATGAGCTCCCGTTGCTCGGTCTCTGCTCCTGCCAACCTAGCAGTTCAAAAGCACGCCAAAGTGCAAGTAGATAAATAGATACTGCTCCAGCGGGAAGGTAAACGGCATTTCCGTGCGCTGCTCTGGTTCATCAGAAGTGGCTTAGTCATGCTGGCCACATGACCTGGAAGCTCCCTTGGCCAATAAAGCAAGAGGAGCGCCGCAACCCCAGTCAGCCACGACTGGACCTAATGGTCAGGGGTCCCTTTACCTTTATCCTTTTTATTATGTTTTTATTATTGGTGTTCTGTCATGTGTTTTTAATGTTGTACACAACCCTGGGATCTTTTGATAAAGGGTGGTATATAAATTGAATAAAGAAAGAAAATAATAATTCGTGGAATTTCCTGTGTCTGCCTCTTGATCGCCCTTTAGGGGCGATGATTTTAAGCAACGAGGTCATGCACACTTTTCAGGGATGGGCAAAGGATGCTCGTGTGTTACTTACTGTCCAGGCATGGTTCACAGACGGTTTGGTTCATCCCGCAGGGCTGGGCAACGCCTTCCCCGACGTTACAGGCTTTGCAGCATTCTCCACTGGCGGTGTACTTCTCGGTGGGGCAGGTCTCCTTGGCCCACGCAGAGCCCTGTGGCGAGAGGCAAGCAGAAGGTGTGTGTTACTCGCTTCCTGAAATGGGATGCATGAACACAGAGACAGTGTGGTGCAGTTGTTAGAGTGTCAGGCTCCAAACAGAATATTAAAAACATGATAAAACATCAAACATTAAAAGCTTCTCTAAACAGGGCTGCCTTCAGATATCTTCTAAAAGTCAGGTAGTTATTTATTTCCTTGACATCTGATGGGAGGGCATTCCACAGGCCGGGCGCCACAACCGAGAAGGCACCCTCTGCCTGGTTCCCTGTAGCTTCACTTCTTGCAGTGAGGGAACCTCCAGAAGGCCCTCGGAGCTGGACCTCAGTGTCCAGACTGAATTATGGGAGTGGAGATGCTCCTTCAGGTATATTGAGCCAAGGCCATTTAGGGCTTTAAAGATCAGCACCAACACTGGAAGAAATTTGAAGATTGGAAGATTGGAAGATTGGAAGAAATTTAAAGACTATTTACAGAAATATTGCAAAATTAATGAATGTTAGAATGATGTTGGAATGAAGCTAGGTGGTTTAAGCAGTAATGCTATAAAGGTGTATGTAAAAAAGGATTGATAACAGATGAAAATTTAAAGTTATAGTATATCAAGTTAAAGGATCATGAGAAAACAAAGAGGGAAAGAAATTGCTGACTTAACTAATTGAACTGGAATACAAAAAAGGGAGGTATGAGGAGGTCAGGGAAACAAGGAAATGAATGTAAGCTGTGGAAAGATTGATCCATTTTCCTTTTTTTCCTTTTTAAGTGTCTTTTATTCTTTTACTCTGTATTTTGTCTTTTGTATTTTTCTTGTATTTTTACTTTTTGTTTTTGTGTAATTCTTTTTTTCCTTGAAACTTTAATAAATATCATTAAATATATATATATAAATAAAGATCAGCACCAACACTTTGAATTGTGCTCGGAAATGTACTGGGAGTCAATGTAGGTCTTTCAGGACTGGTGTTATATGGCAGGAAACTCCCCGCCCATTCCCCTCACAGAGCTACATTTCTCAGAGTGCCCTTGCAAGAGCGATTGACAGCCACTCCAGGAAAACCACTTTTAGGAAAACTAAACTCGTCAGATGTGGCCAGGTTTACCAACAAGTATAGAATTCAGCAAGCTTTTATTGCCTTTGGATTTGTCAGTGATACTTAAGGATTTAGCTTTGTAAGTATCTAGACTTTTTTAAAAATAAGCATGTGAACATTTTCAAGCCTTAAATACTTCATAGAATCCTAGAGTTGGAAGGGAAGCCAAGGATCAACTAGTCCCTACTTGATGCCTAACAAAATTATTTTAGCTGGACTTGCAAGGGCTGGTCCACGAAGTTAAATGGATTGAAACTGAATAGGCCAAGGTAAGCCTTGCAAGTCTACAGACAAGGCAGCCCTGTCTACTCTGAAGTAAGTGCTATTGAATTCAATTGGTAAGTGGAGGAGGGGGGGGACTGCAGCCTAAGAGAAAGATTTATGCCCCATCTCCCAAACAATTTGTCTCGTCATAAAGCCAGACGATGCTGCTAATAGATTTACTGACTGCAGACCTGCTTCCCCACAATTCTTCCGGAGAAGCGCATAACGTCAGAAGGGACATTATCTTCCCAGGAATCCAGAGGCCCAATAATTGAAAATGTATACTTTAAAGTGCTTTATAATCTGGTGCTGGGAGGATTTAGATGCATCTTCTGCCTCTCGGGAGTAGCAGTTAGCTTACGAATAAATATTACCCTTTTCCAAGCAAGGCAGTAATACGTCCAAGGAGCTGTGTGGTTAGGCAGGCAACCTCTAGAGTGGAGCAGAGGTAAAGTCTGCAGCAGAGCTGAGTTAATTCTTTCGGGAGAAGAGCAAGTGCTTTAAAGCTTAGTTATATATTGGCTTGCTGCCTTTTTCGGAGCGCAGCGGCTTGTCAGGCCAGGGTCTCGCTCTTAGAACTCCATGACCTCCAACATGCCACTGATCAAAATCGGGGTGCTCGTTTTTCCGGTCCCGAACTCTCGTGGGGGCCAGCTGATTGGCATAAAAGTTTGAGATAAAAAAAAACCTCTAGCATCTTTGGGTTCAGTAAAGATAAAGGTAAAGGGACCCCTGACCATTAGGTCCAGCCGCGGACAACTCTGGGGTTGTGGCGCTCATCTCGCTTTATAGGCTGAGGGAGCCAGCGTACAGCTTCCAGGTCATGTGGCCAGCATGACTAAGCCGCTTCTGGCAAACCAGAGCAGCGCACGGAAACGCCGTTTACCTTCCCACCAGAGCAGTACCTATTTATCTACTTGCACTTTGACGTGCTTTCAAACTGCTAGGTTGGCAGGAGAAGGGACCGAGCAACGGGAGCTCACCCCGTCATGGGGATTCGAACCGCCAACCTTCTGATCAGCAAGCCCTAGGCTCTGTGGTTTAACCCACAGAGCCACCCGCTTCCCTCTTGGGTTCAGTACTCAAGGTGCAAACCAGCTAACTCGTGCCGGAGCGCTGGACCAAAAAAGCAGGACATCCCAGGATCCAGTCAGAAGTCAGGATGGGTGTTTTGGGCACGGGGAGGACAGGACTAAGAGTTACTTAAGTATTTCTTTACCCGGCAGCTTGCTAAGAGGAATCTCACGGCACAGCAAAGTCCCTCCGCACACTAACAATTTGGGAAATGGCTACAGTAAGCACTGTATCCAGCTAGGCAGGTGGGAAACAGAAATTTCAGGTGGGATGGAATTAGCTAATAATTGGCCTTGTGTTGAAACTGAGTGTTCATCCAGGCTTCCTTTTACCCTGTCCTTTGCAGGCACAGATCTGCACTTTAAAGCTATGTGTCTGACAGGTTTGTTTTTTAGTTCCGGCTCTTTCCCCAGGAAAAGCTGCGCTCTACCACTAAACCAGTGCGAATGGCAATCTGCGGGAAATCTGACTGCCATTTGCTCCAATTCAGTGGCAAAATGTGGGTTTTCCTGGGGAAAGCACCAGGATTCTTTTACAAAACCGCTCAGGTACAGAACTTTAAAACCTGGAAATGTGCATGAAAGGAAGTCTGGACGAGCCCTGACAGCCAATTGATTTCTCAAGCTACATTATTCCTTGCTAACTGTATGCCCCATTATACACATTGATCTGATTCAGTAGTAGTCCTGAAAAAGGAGCAGCCAGCATGCTGTTGAGGCTAGATAAACATGGAGTAGTGGTAATGGCAGACCTGTTCCCTCTTTGGTCAATAAAAGCAGGGGCACTAGGCTACAGTCCCTGCCCAGGCTCAGCTCCTCTGTTGGAGCTCTCCAGTGCTTCCTTTCCAAGTTTATGCCTGCTTGGAAGTCATATCGTTTGACCCTGGCGTTCTGCTCCTAAGCTCAGGTGTGTTGATACAGAAAGGTGTTTTATCCTGAGTCTGACAGTATAGTCTAATGCAGTCATCCCCAAGTCAGTGCCCTCTAGATATTTGGACTACAACAGCCATCAGCCCCAGACAGCACAGCTAATGGTCAGGGGAGCTGGGAGTTGTAGTCCAGCTACATCAAGGGTAGGCTAGTCTACTCTGTCAAAAGCTTTCTCAAGGTTTCAGGCAGGGGTTTCTTCCAGCACTGTTACTTAAGGAAGAACCCTTCTAACTGGAAGTACTAGGGGTTGAACCATAGAACTTCTGCAGGCAAAGTGTGTGCTCTACCACTGACCCATGACTTCTCTTCAAAACATACAGCCTACAAAACACAGATGGATGGTCAACTTGACCATGCTTGATCAACTAAGGACCAGCGAGGTAAGGGGTCATTTTGTGCCCAGGGTGGTCCTGAAGCAGGATTTTCAGGCTTCCCCACCAAGGTGTGTGGGGTGTGGAGACTGGACCAGGCTGCTGTTGCTCAGCAATGAGGGAGTGAACACTCTGCACATGCTCAGCACCAACTCTGTTCTCTGTCCTTTATTTGTTTTGATACCTTTTTTGTTAATTCTATCTTGACTTCTATGAAATGATCCTGTTTGCCATCTTGGATCTCTTTATGAGAAAAGGCCAATGAGATCAAGGGTGGGTAGGCTACTGTCCTCCAGATCCTGTTGGACTACAGCTAGGGGCTGGAGAGGAATTCAGTTCGGTCCACATTAAAAGGCAAGACACATCCATCTTTCAAAACGCACACTTTTTCCGAATTTTGCAATCTAACCGAGTAATAGCCACAAAAATGCAAAAATCCTTCCAGTAGCACCTTTAAGACCAACTAAGTTAGTTCTTGGTATGAGCTTTCGTGTGCAAGCACACTTCTTCAGATACACAAAAATGCAGATATTGAGGGGAAGGAAATGTGCATCAAAAGGCATATAAGTGAAAATAACATACAGACATGCGTTGTTATTGTTTTAAGGAAAGACAGCTGTGCAAACATGTGTCTATTAGGCAAAATTGCACACAAGCTTGTATTTTATCAGAAATTTGCCTTAAAATGCTGAAGAATTTTCACAAGGACTTAAGTGGGGGTGGGGGATCACAAACTGACATGGAAATGTGGGGAGCTGGATTTATGACTGGAAAAGATGAGAAACTGCAAGAAACCAGAACTGGTGGATTCACCCATCCCTAAGCACAACTCCCATCATCCCTGACCATTGGCCACAATGTCTGGGGCCGATGGGATCTGGAGTACAACAACAATTGGATGGCACCAGGTTCTCTCTCTCTCAGATCAGGGGGAGAGAGAGAGAGAGATCTCCACCTGTCAAATAATAATAAAAATTAAAGGATTGCCTCAATGCTTTCCAGGGCTGGACTGTCACATTGAAAATAGGTTCCAGTGCTCCCCGCTGGCAGAAATTAAGTCCTGGAAGTGCAACAGGCTGTGTAAATAAAGAAAGGTCTTCTTAAGCAAGGAAGGTAAAAAGTGAGTAAGCGTTGCCTCTTCAGTCTCTCTCTCTCTCTCTCACACACACACACACACACACAAAATCCACTTCTCAACAGCGTGTAAAAAAAATGTAACATCCATTTCACCACCAGCTTTTTTTGGGAGCAGGATTGCATCCTGCCCCACACTTCAGCTTTGGGTTTTCCCTAAGAGTCCAGGACCTCCCTTCCCCACAGATTATCACTCTCGGGGGAGGACGCATGTTCTGCATTAGGCCCATCCAAATGTGCTTGCTATTAACACGACTCCTGTTGACAAAGCCGTAGGTATTAACCCCATAAAGCATTCTGACAGGTGGAACAAAACGAGGAGAGAGAGGGGAGAGACACCTTCGCTAAGCTTTTAATTGCTTTCTAAGTCGGGCTCATGTTTGGACCAGTGGGGTTTCCTCCTCCTCCTCCTCCTTTGGAAAGAAATACAATGAACTGAGAAGAGAAACCTTTCATTCTACACTTCGAGGTGGTTATATGGGGGGGGGGGGTTAGGCCAACAGGGCTGGCCCAAAATATTTTGCCGCCTGAGGCAGAAAAGCAGGTGGTGCCCCTGCCATCCTGCCACCTCTATATCATGGTATAAAGTGTATCCAAGGCCAGTCAAGCTATTGTGGTACCTGAGGCAGAAAACCCTCACAAAGGAGCTTTCCCCACCCGGGCAGTAAAAAATACAATAATCTAAGTGTGAGCTCACACAGAGGAGCCCCAACCTGACTCTGTTTCCTCAAAGAGAAACCTGGTTGATTTAAAGTGCTATTGACTTCCAATAAAGTAATCATGTTTAAGAGTAGGATCTTTTCACTTCCTAACTAGTTAGTTAATTTCCTGAATTTTCTATACGGCTCAATTGTAAAACAAAAACGAACCTCAACAGACTTTAAAAAATGAATAAAACAATTAAATGATTGGGGGTTTAAAATAAAAAAGACAAGATTTTTTTAAAAAAAAAAGAATGGGAAATGTTTATAATGTATATACAAAATTATTTCAAACAGGTCAAAACATTAGCAGGTTTCTAAACACACTTGTAATGTAACAGAAAGTACAGATAACTTAGGAAGATATAAAATTGGAGAAGTATTGATATGCATGGATGGGATGGAGGGAGGGGAGGGTCAGGAGATTCAGAGCAATCTCGATATGTGGGTTTTGTATGATCTTTTGATGTATGTTTGGTTTCTTCTTTCTTTTTGAAAATCAAATAATAATTTTAATAATATATAAATAATATATTAATTAATAATAATTATATAAATAGTATATAATTAATAATAATGATTTTAATAATAACAATAAAAAATCAGCTTTAAAACAACGATTTAAAAATATTAATAACTATAAACTGAAAACCCAATTAAAACACATGTCAACACCCTACATGTCTGGTTGACCTAAACAAAAATGTTTTCAGCAGGCGCCAAAAAGGGTATAGCGAAGGGACCTGCCTGGTGTCAAGTGGCAGGGAGTTCCCAAGTGCAGATGCTGCCACACTAAAATACTGATTTCTTACTCACGCAGGATGAGTATTAGGTGGCAGCTGTAACAGTGCAGTAGATTAAACAGTGTCGTAGATTAAAGTGGTTGAGTGGGCATATTTGAGGCAAGGCGATCTTGCAGGTTAAATGGTCCCAAGCTGGGCCTTAGATGCTAATGGCCACACCTTGAACTTGGTCTGGTTGTTTTCAGTGCCAGAACTCCGTCTTGAAAGCTGTGAATGTCAACAGGCTTCTCAGCCCATCCCTAAGCATCCACAGCCAGGGCCAACACATAAATGGGGGAAGAGGGAGTCACTGGGTTTTAGACTTCAAGCTTGGTCCTTCTTATTTTAGAAATGAAGGTTGCAATGATAAACACACTTTGCTGGGTGGGAGTAAATCTCACAAACTCAGTAGGACTTGCTTCTGAGTAAGCATGTGGTAACTCTGTGGGAGGTGTGGGTGGGGATTGTTATTTTGTTGGTTTTGTTTTAATTATTGATTTGTTCTTTTACCTGGTATTTTTTTTATCTTGTGAACCACCCGGAGATCTTGTGATGAAGGGGCGGTATAAGAATCTAACATATAAATAAAAATAAAGTAAACTGTATACTTAACTCACCGTCTCATGCACGCACAGGTTTGTATCTAGCAAAGTTATACTCAGAGGAGACCCAATGAAATTAATGGACCTCAGTTATTCCCCTCCATTATCTGCAATGGGTCTACTCTGAGAAGGGCTAAGATTTAGCTGCAACCCACACCCTCCCTGTTCGGAAATTACATTTAAAAGTCAAAACCCAAATTCCACTCCTGCGACTGCACTGCTAGCTATCTCTCAGAGAACATAGGCAAATTTCCCCTATGAATGTTGCAGGTTAACTTCTAAATATTTCACTTTCCACCCGACGATTGAAGCAGGCCCAGGTGCCTTTTCAGCCTGTCTGAGATTATCTGTGTGGACAAAGAGGTGGACAGATGAAAGGGAGAGAGGAAGGCACATTTGTAGAAGGAACTGGGATGTGCACCTCCTTTGAACGGAAAATAAAAGGGAGTTGGGGAATGGAAAGGCTAAGGCTGCAGTTTAAAACAAAAATGTCTACATGAAGACTCCTGTATAAGCACTTTAGTAATCCACAGCAGAGTGCATTCCTCCCCCAGAGTTTTAATGCGCAGGGCAATAATACTTGGCATGTGTAGATATACTTAACAGAGTGCTAAAAGCACTTTGCAAACATTACCTGATGTAATGTGCTTTCAACGCTCGCTTACATAATTTTCTGCAGTGGTACGACAATCCTGTAGTGCGGGCCAGCCTGATCACACGCCCATATCGCAGATAGGGAGCTGAAACTGAGAGGGAATTGATGAAGGCTGCTAGGTGTGTCTTTGACAGAGGTGAGAATCAAGTAGCAGACCACCCGATCCTTAGGTCGGGGAGCCTGCAGTCATGGCTGCTCAGAAGTAAGCCTGGCCAAGTTCAATGGGAGCTACACCCAGGGGAGGAATGGATAACCAGGGTTAGGCTGGGGTGTGGGGGGCAAATGCCTCCCTCTCTGACCCCTGAGACCGGGGGTAGGCAACCTAAGGCCTGGGGGCCGGATCAGGTCCAATCGTCTTCTCTATCCGGCCTGCTGACGGTCCGGGAATCAGCATGTTTTTACATGAGTAGAATGTGTCATTTTATTTAAAATGCATCTCTGGGTTATTTGTGAGGCATAGGAATTCGTTCACTTTTTCCTTCAAAATATAGTCCGGCCTACCACATGGTCTGAGGGATGGTGGACCGGCCCATGGCTGAAAAAGGTTGCTGACCCCTGCCTGAGACTCTCGCCAGCGCACCCCTCTCTTCATCCCTGTTCCACATCTGCTTTTGCCTGGCAGGAAGTGCAATAAGATGGAAGACAGAGTCGTGTGTGTGTTTGCGCATGTGTACACCTCTGACTCAACTGTTCCCTACGGGGCTCCGAATCACATCTGCTGCCCCGCCCACCTTTTGCCTCTGGCCCCGCCCACACCTGGGCACAGGAGGCCTTTGCGAGGTTGCTCAGTATGGAGTGTGGTCCTTGGGTTAAAACGGGTTTCCATCCACTTGCCACAGCATGTAGAAGTGCAGCCTAAACTCCCTCTTAACATGACTTACAGTCAAACCTCAGTTGTTGAACATAATTCATTCTGGAAACCTGTTCGGCTTTCGAAACGTTTGACAACCGAGGCACGGTTTCCGATTGGTTGCAAGAGCTTCCTGCACTCAAGCGGAAGCCGCGTCAGATGTTTGGCTTCTGAAAAACATTTGAAAATCAGAGTGTTTCCTTCCGGGTCTTCGGTGTTCGGGAGCTGAATCGTTCAAAAACGGAACCATTCAGGAGCCGAGGTTTGACTGTATTTCTGAAAAAATATGCTCTACGTTACACCAGCTCTCGTAGTTTTGAGGCAATTGGGAATATTTTTGAACATAAATTAAGGGGCATCACAAAACAATTGAGAGTGGAGGAGGAAGGGCTGTGTCTCATGATGACTAATCATACTGCAAGAAGCCGTTCCATAGGGACGCCTTACATAAATCCCACCCAGCAATTGTAATATCCAGGCAAGTGCTGTTTCGAGGGAAGCAATCCATATTTGTAGGGGCACAAGGGGTTGGGCTTTGAATGCTCAGAAAAGGAGTTGGAACTGCAGTCTTTTGGCTGCAAGGAAGAAATAAGCCAGAGTTAGAGAACCCAGGGGGTTTCTTTCATAAATGTTGGTAGGACTGTATGTAGCCAAACTGTGCACACACAGAGAGATGTGCAACTTGGAGGCTAAATAATACACAGTCACTGCAAATTCCCATCATCACATTTGCACCTTTTTGAAGGCCACCATGTAGATATTATTTTTATTTATTTCATTTCCCCCAAAAAAACTGAAACTCAAAGCGACTTTTTTAAAAGTTGCACAAAGTTGCCTGTTCACAAGCCACAAATATTTTCTTGCGGTCCGATAAACCTCAGTGCAATAAATCCCTCCCTCCCTTCCTCTGTTTGGCCTGTGATGTGAACTATTTGACATGGAAATCAAGCCCCACCTCTTCCATGGAGTTGCCATGAGGCCTTGGATAAATCACCACCTCCCAGCCTCCCTTTTCCCATCTGTAAAATGGGCAGACGTAGCAGCCTCCATCGCTGGGCAGCAGCGGGAGTGAATAATTTGTATGGCAAATTATTCAACTTTTTCTCTAAACAATAAGTACCATAACAGCTGCAATGTAGGGTGGCTGGCTGGGAGAAGGGCTTTGATTTTATCCCCCTACATAGGAAATTGAGGGTGTTTCTAAGGCCGTAACTAACTCCTTGTCAATTGAGTCATCGCTTTATTTTCTTTCCCCTGCCACTTCAGTCAGATATGACAACCGGCCGTGATTTCCTGCCCCCTTTCAAGATCTCTAAATCGGGGGGTGGGGAAGTGTTCATAACTTAGGTTCTGTTTTTTCCTGGACGTGCGATTTCTGACCTTAGGGTCGTTCTACTTGAGCAACAAAAATTCACAAGGACGGTTGGAAAAGAACACCTGCAGAGCTGGAGCACATTCCCCAGTTTGATTGCATTTCTCAGGCTTGGGATAAAGATTTAGGGTGTTTGTCCTATTTGGGAAAATCTGCTACTGCATTTCTGTGTTGTAGCCATGTGTGCATGTGCCCTTTACAAAGGGCACTTCTCTCTTTGCAAGAATCCAGTTGAAAGGTCAAGAACAACGGTGGGCCCAAGATGTCGGACACAATATTTACATGAATGCGCGGGAAAGGCTGTGGAAGGAGGATATTAGATTCACTGCTTGTTACAGTCTCAGAGAAAATGTAATGAAGATGCTATACAAGGTGGTACCTAAGCCCAGCCAAATTGGCAAAAATGTATAAAAACAATTCAGAGGTTTGTTGGAGGTGTAAAAATGGGGTAGGTACATTTATGCACATGTGGCGGGGATTGTAAGAGAATAAGAGAATTTTAGGGGCGTGGGTGGCGCTGTGGGTTAAACCACAGAGCCTAGGACTTGCCGATCAGAAGGTCGGCAGTTCAAATCCCCGCAACGGGGTGGGCTCCCGTTGCTCGGTCCCTGCTCCTGCCAACCTAGCAGTTCGAAAGCACATCAAAGTGCAAGGAGATAAATAGGTACCGCTCCGGCGGGAAGGTAAACGGCGTTTCTGTGCGCTGCTCTGGTTCACCAGAAGTGGCTTAGTCATGCTGGCCACATGACCCGGAAGTTGTACGCCAGCTCCCTCAGCCAATAAAGCGAGATGAGCGCCGCAACCCCAGAGTCGGTCACGACTGGACCTAATGGTCAGGGGTCCCTTTACCTTTAAGAGAATTTTGGGACACCATATATAAAGAACTTAAAAAGATATTCAAATTCTTATTTATCAAAAAACCTGAGGCCTTCCTATTAGGAATAATGTCCATGGAAATTAAGAAAAATCATAGACCTCTATTTACGTACGCGACCACAGCAGCTAGGATTTTGATAGCAAAGAATTGGAAAAGCGATAACACCCCCACAAAAACTGACTGGCAAGCAAAAATGATAGAATATTTACAACTCGGAAAGATGACGGGGACGTTAAGAGGAAAGTCGATACAGAAATTTAATAAAGAATGGATAATGTTTAAAGAATATCTTTAAAACTATTGAGATAACGGTAACTCCTTGCAGATCTAGAATGAATCTTGAAACATAAAGGCAGTGTACAATAGAAGAGTCTTGATAAGAAATGGAGAAACAAAAAAACAATAATGAACTGTGTACAGGATAACAAAACAGTACAATGTGAAGAATCGGAAGTTAGTGTCTAAGGTGTGTTTAAGTTGTAATGGATGGAATGAGTGTTGTTTGTATTGTATGTACTGTCTAAGTTTTATGTAAAGTAATGTTAATTGATGTACAGTGGTACCTCAGGTTACAGACGCTTCAGGTTACAGACACTTCAGGTTACAGACTCCGCTAACCCAGAAATATTACCTCGGGTTAAGAACTTTCCTTCAGGATGAGAACAGAAATCGTGCGGCGGCAGCGGGAGGCCCCATTAGCTAAAGTGGTACCTCAGGTTAAGAACAGTTTCAGGCTAAGAACGGACCTTCGGAACAAATTAAGTTCTTAACCTGAGGTACCACTGTATAATAAAGGTTATTTTGAAAATTTATAAAAAGGAAAGAAAAGTCAAGAACAACAGGGGTCTTGAAGCAGACTGAGCAGGCAAGCAGACAGGTCACCCGGTCTCAAACTTTCTTCACTATGTTGAGATGCATTTATTTAAATGACGGTAATACTAGAGACACTGTATCAGAGAATCATAGGGTTGGAAGGGACCCGAGGATCATCTAGTCCAACCCCCTTCAATGCAGGAATATGCCGCATGTGGGGATCGAACCTTGGTGTTATCAGTACCATGCTCCAAATATCCATCTGTGCATAGTTGGTGAAGTGTAGAGGTTAGAGCAGGGGTCAGCAACCTTTTTCAGCAAGGGGCCGGTCCACCATCCCTCAGACCATGTGGTGGGCTGGAATATTTTTTTTTTGGGGGGGGATGAACAAATTCCTTTGCCCCACAAATAACCCAGAGATGCATTTTAAATAAAAGGGCACATTCTACACATTTAAAAAGACCAGGCAGACCCCACAAATAACCCAGAGATGCAGTTTAAATAAAAGGACACATTCTACTCATGGGGGACGCGGGTGGCGCTGTGGGTTAAACCACAGAGCCTAGGACTTGCTGATCAGAAGGTCGGCGGTTTGAATCCCCACAATGGGGTGAGCTCCCGTTGCTCGGTCCCTGCTCCTGCCAACCTAGCCGTTCGAAAGCACGTCAAAGTGCAAGTAGATAAATAGGTACCACTCCGGCGGGAAGGTAAACGGCGTTTCCGTGTGCTGCTCTGGTTCGCCAGAAGCGGCTTAGTCATGCTGGCCACATGACCCGGAAGCTGTACACCGGCTCCCTCGGCCAATAAAGCGAGACGAGCGTCACAACCCCAGAGTCGGCCACGACTGGACCTAATGGTCAGGGGTCCCTTTACCTTTACCTATACTCATGAAAACACACACTGATTCCCGGACCATCCACAGGCCAGATTGAGAAGGCAATTGGGCCGGATCCAGCCCCTGGGCCTTAGGTTGCTACCCCTGGGTTAGAGAGTTGGACAAGGACCTGGGAGACCAGGGTTCCAATCCCTACTCGCCCACAAAGCTCACTGGGTGACCTTGGGCCAGTTACTGTCTCTCAGCCTGATCTACCTCACAGGGTTGTTCTGAGAATCACATTTGTAGGGGGTAATGATGAGGAGGAGGAGGATATGTTGCCCATCTGACTGGGCAGCTTCCAACAAAATATTAAAACACACACAAAACAAGGAAGCGGGATAGCCATGCTTGCTGCCTTGAGCTCACTTGAGGAAAGATGGGGTATTAATGAAATAAAATGAAAAGGCGAATTTCATGCAAATCTGTGTCCTTGCGTGCTCAGGAGAATACTTAAGTTATACTTCTGTGGCTTTTAGCACTCTGGCTAATGAGTCGCACTTCTCTTTCTCTGCCTCCGCTGGGTCTCATCCCGCTAATCACTTCGTCTCCCTTGCACCGCAGGCCCTGTGAATTATACATCCAGCACCCTCTCAGCCCTGTGCTTCAGATGAAGGGAAGCTTTTGCCTGTGACAGCTCTGGCCACAATACATCAATTAGCCTCGGAGGTGCCATAAATTAAACCAGAGGTGTCAGGGGGCGCCAGGAGCTGTGTCTGTTGCGGCCTCGGTCTTGTCAAACAAAGCTCGTCCTCCATGGTCCAAAACTGAGGGAAGATGGAGCACAGCCTAGTGAGCAGATAGGCAGACTCACCTTGCATATCGGGGACAATGTCGTACAGTGGATAGAGTTTTTAAACTGCTTTTCCTTTTTAAAAAGGCAGTGCATAAATTGCCGATACCATATAACCAGTCCTGAAAGACCTACATTGGCTCCCAGTATGTTTCTGAGCACAATTCAAAGTGTTGCTGCTGACCTTTAAAGCCCTAGAAGGCCTCGGTCCAGTATACCTGAAGGAGCATCTCCACCCCCATCGTTCAGCCCGGACACAGAGGTCCAGCTCCGAGGGCCTTCTGGCAGTTCCCTCCCTGCAAGAAGTGAGGTTACAGGGAACCAGGCAGAAGGCCTTCTTGGTGGTGGCTCCTTCAGGTATACTGGGCCGAGGCAATTTAGGGCTTTAAAGGTCGGCATCAACACTTTGAATTGTGCTCAGAAACATACTGGGAGCCAATGTAGGTCTTTCAGGACCGGTGTTACATGTTCTCGGCGGCCGCTCCCAGTCACCAGAAGAAGCAGCGTTTGGATTTGATACCCCGCTTTATCACTACCCTAAGGAGTCTCAAAGCGGCTAACATTCTCCTTTCCCTTCCTTCCCCACAACAAACACTCTGTGAGGTGAGTGAGGCTGAGAGACTTCAGAGAAGTGTGACTGGCCCAAGGTCACTCAGCAGCTGCATGTGGAGGAGCGGAGACTCGAACCCGGTTCACCAGATTACAAGACTACCGCTCTTAACCACTACACCACACTGGCACCAGTCTAGAATTGTGGAGTTGGAAGGGATATCTTGAGGGTCTTCTAGTCCAACCCCCTGCAGTGCAGGAACCTCAACTAAAGCATCCATGACAGATGGCTATCCAACCTCTGTTTACCACCTTCCAAGGAAGGAGAGTCCACCACCTTCGGCTTGGTGTGGGTCCCAAAGCTATTTCCCCAAACCACACCCACTTGCCCCACACCTGATGTCATATGTGATGTCAGCAGTGGAGCAGCCAATCCCTGCAGAAAGCAGCTTTGTCCAGCCCTATGATTGCTGCTGACAGGTGGGCGGGATGACCTGACTTTCAATCATCCAGCATCACAATGACATTGGGTGATGGGATGGGCAGGTGGGCAGGACCATGCACCAGTCAAAGTTGGCCCGCACCAATAAGGTCGGATAACAATCTTGCCCACTGCACCATAAATACTCTCCGCCCTCCCCCCACAATTTACACACACCCTCTCTGGTGCTGGAGCACACCTCTCATCCAACATTTCTTAAAACACCAACAATAGGGGTGTTCACACATTAGATTCAACAAGTGTACAATCCCTGTACACCTGTATACCTGGGTTGATCTGCACGCTCGCAAAATTAGTTGCATGTAATGCCCAGCAAATGGGCACCCTGCTTACCTGTGTACACAATAGCTAAGCTGTACAAATAAGCAAGTGTACCCTCTTTCACACAAACACTTGTACATGGGCAGAGGCAGCTTGTGCCTGTGTTCAGCAAAATAATAATAATAATAATAATAATAATAATAATAATAATTCATATCCCGCCCTCCCTGGCCAAAGCTGGGCTCAGAGTGGCTAACAACAAGTAAAAATAGCACAGTGTACATAAAATCACAGTCAATTAAAATACATTCTAAAATCAATTCAGAATCAAATTAATGGCAACCATTGGGCTAGAGTTCTATGAGGATTACAGAAGGAGAGAGGGGGGTCAGGCTGTGCCCTGGCCAAAGGCCTGGTGGAACAGCTCCGTCTTGCAGGCCCTGCAGAAAGATGTCAAGTCCCTCAGGGCCCTAGTCTTTTGTGACAGAGCGTTCCACCAGATCAGAGCCACGGCTGAAAAAGCCCTGGCTCTGGTCGAGGCCAGCCTAACCTCCCTGTGGCCCAGGATCTCCAAGATGTTTTTATTTGAAGACCGTAAGGTCCTCCGTGGGACATACCAGGAGAGGCGGTCCTGTAGGTAGGAGGGTCCTAGGCCGTATAGGGTTTTAAAGGTCAAAACCAGCACCTTAAACCTGATCCTGTACTCCACCGGGAGCTAGTGCAGCTGGTATAGCACCAGGTGAATGTGATCCCGCGGTGAGGACCCAGTAAGGAATCTCGCCACAGCAATCTGCACCCGCTGGAGTTTCTGGGTCAGTCTCAAGGGCAGCCCCACGTAGAGTGAGTTACAATAATCAAGCCTGGAGGTGACCGTCGCGTGGATCACAGTGGTTGGGTCAGGGCGAGAGAGGTAGGGAGCCAACTGCTTAGCTTGGCGGAGATGAAAAAATGCCGCCTTTGTTATGGCTGCAACCTGCGCCTCCATAGAAAGGGAGGTGTTGAAGGTTACACCCAAACTCCTAACGGAAGGCGCTATTATTATTAATAATAATAACATCCATGCTCCTCTTCCTCCTCCTCCTCCTCTTCTTCTTCTTCTCCTTTTCTCCATGCCTGCTCCATGGAACCTGGTCTGAAGTACTCCCCCCCCCCCAAATCTTTGTTCCTTTCTTAGAAAAAGTAGGGTCGTTTGAGGTGCGTCGCCTTTAATTTGGCGAACGTTGCAAACAGGACCTGTGCCTTGAAGCATGCTCTGACTATTTCAGTCGGTTAGAGCGTGGCGCTGATAACGCCAAGGTTGCAGGTTCAATCCCCGGATGGGACAGCTGCATATTCCTGCCTTGCAGGCGGTTGATGACCCTCAGGTCTACAATTTTGTGATTCTATGATTTCTATTTCTCCTCCTCATCTGCTCTCCAGGGTCTCACTCCAGGGTCTTTCCCATGAGCTGCTAGATGACCCTTTTCCACTGGAGATTCCTAGGCTGGGACTCAGCCTTGGGACTGTCTATGGGAAACTGCATGTGGCCTGCCATTGGACTGTGGCCCCTCCCACAGAGTCAGGGACATCCCTAGCTGCCAAATTAGTGTGTGGGAGAGGTTGTCATTAGCATGCAATTCCTTTCTCCTTCCCCCGTCCCCCCACAATCCCTGCTAAGCTGTCACAGGGCACCTCCAGACTGCTACGATGCAAACCCACCATGCATGCAGGGATATTTAGGTTTGCATGGAGTGGACAAAAGCCATCTGCTGCCCTAGCACAACGAACCCATTTTTTTTAAAAAAGAAAAATGGGCTTTTTGTGGTTAGGAAGCCAGAAGGAAGTGCTCTGGGAAGAGTGGGGGTGGGGGTGGGACAAAAGATGCAGAGGAAGGTTTACTCTGCAAGCAGATCAGGATGGATGCTCAGTAAGACCAGACACAGACTAACCTCCACAAGGGAGGGAGGAGAAACTCCATGCAGCTCACGTTTAAAGTTGATCCATCAAATCTGCAGTTTCTGAAACAATACGAGAATGGGGGTGGCACCATCCTTCAAAATCTGTACACATCTGAATTTTGCAATGCAGTTCTGCAATCAAACAGTATTTCCCAAAATGCATATATGACATAAAAGTGTGCATGAGGATGGAGACGTAGTGAAAACAACATACCAAAAAAAATGCATTTATTAGGAGGAATTGCACGCAAAAATGTGTATATTCGTCAAACCTGCTTTTTAAAAATGTGTTTATTGGGAGAGATTCACAATAAAACGCTGGTGTTTTTTCATCAGGATTTCTTTAATAATAATAATAAATAGTCACAAATTACTGCAAAATGCAGAGGAGCGAATTTAAGATTGGAAAAGTAAGAAACTGAGAGAGAAGAAATGGTGAGGTCTCGCCATCCCTAATCTCTGCATAAGCCTTGTGCAAAGACCCCTGTATGGATTCTCAGTGAAACAGGGTAGTCTTGAGGACCTCATAAGACACTATCCTCTGCAAGCCTCTTCTTTACTTTTTCATGAACAGCCTTGTGGGGGAAGCATTCTGTGTAGCTCTAAAGTTTGCCCATCATTGGGGGGGGGGGAGAACCCTAAACTAAACACATGATCCAATAACAGCCATCCTTTCATTTCCCCTCTGATTGGTACCATAAAGCACCAATGCTGCAGCAAGCAAAGGCTCTAGCAGCTCAGCCAGCTGCTTGTGGCTGGAAAGCCAGACAGGATGTTTGTGACTGATGCCATGGGAACAAAGGGGCAGTCCATTCTGTACTGAGCACCGGATGTTAGCTCAGTGTGTGTGTGTGTCATATGACCCGTACTGGATGTACTTGGGAGGAGTTTTTTTCTTGCTGTTGTTGAGTGCAGACACGATTCTCTGTACTGATGTAAGAGGCAGAAATAAATGATGTAAATAGTTTTCTGTCTGCTTCTTTCCCCTCCCTGGGGACACCAAAGGGGAGAGAGGAAGAACGGTGTGTTCCTCTCATACATCTGAGAAGAATCGCCGGACCTCGCCTGCTTATCAGCAGAGGTTGGGAGACGCGGGGAGGTCGACAGGAATATCTGCCGGTGCCTGCTTGTGGCACATTCCTCTGACCCAGGCAGAATTCCAACATTGGCAGTTCTTCAGCGTTGCTGTATTTTGAGAAATTGACCAATCTGAGACTTGCGCCTGATGGAGATGTTCAAGCGCACCTGACAGAAATGAAGTTTCTGCGTCAACAGATGGTGGAACGCAATTTCCGTCTTCAGGAGGAAGTGTTTTGCTTCATGATGATAAACAGCCTTAGTCGCACCTACAAGGTTGTTGCCAGTCAGCTTGGTTCCCTACCGGCCGCGCAGCTGACCGCGGAGAGAGTGTGTGCTGTGGTCCTGAATGAACACGACAGACTTGCTGCACTGGAAGAAAAAGACAGGGGGAGGGAAGAACAGAGTTCTAATTCCCCCACTGCTGATGCTACTGGAGAGCATGGTGTAGCATTGGGTGCTGTCCGATGCTACAATTGTGGACAGACTGGGCATCTACAGCGAAACTGTAAGAAGCCGCGCCAGTCAAGAGGAGCAAAGAGCAGCTCTACGAAGCCTCAGGCGTCAGGCAAAAGCCGAACCAAGTGCCAGGTGAAACCTGCAAAGGCTATGATGGCGAAAGGAGCCACGCCAGATGTTGGGAACTCGTTCATAATTGACACGGGCGCCACGGTTCATATGTGCCCGCACAGAGGACTATTTTCGACGTTGATGAAGCAAAGCTTCACTGTGAAACAGGCCAACGGTCAAGAGCTGGAAGCGACTGGAATTGGGACTGTGTATCTTGAGAGTCTGAACTTGACTATAAGCAATGTTTACCTGGTTCCAGAACTGAGATTTAATCTGCTGAGCGTGTCGCAGATTGCAAAGAAAGGACTGAAACTGTCCTATGATGCTAAAAGCTGCAAGATCTACAAAGATGGAGAACTGTTTCTTACTGCCAAAGAGAAAGATGGACTGTATTTGTTGACTTTTGATCAAAGTGATTACATGAAATGTAATTCTTCTGTTTCTAACGAAATCTCTCTTACAGGCGTGACCAGTGTGAGCACCAAGACCAAGAAGGTCGACAGAGCATTTCAGCGGGTGTATGCTGATGTGATTGGTCCTCTAGAACCATCTAGAGGCGGTGCAAAATATTACCTTGTGTGTGTGGATTGTTTCACTAATTATTCTTGGGTTTATATGATGGAGAAACCACAAGAAACTTTAGAAAAGTTTCAGGGGTTTTGTGACAAGGTTAAAAGTATGCATGATGCTAACATTGATTGTCTTTTCACAGATGAGAAGCAAATTTTTCTGTTACAGAAGTTTCAGAAGTTCCTGGATGGAAAAGGGATAGACCACAAAGTGGCAGTTTCGCAAGAAGCGTGGGACAGGGGGATCTGTGTAAAAGTGAACAAAGAATTGCAAAAGGGGATGAATGCGCAATTGCTGAGTTCACATTTGCCACATGAATATTGGGCCGAATCGCTAGCGTCCTATCTTCATGTGTGGCTGAGAAAAGTCTCAACAGAGTTGGGATGTTCTCCTTTTGAGAAGCTGTTCAATAGAAAACCTTCTGTTGCCTATTTCAAGGTTTTCGGGTCTCATGTGAGAACAGAAGCTCCAGGTGGAGTAAAGAATGCCAGAGGCATTTTTGTGGGTTATGAAAAGGGTCTCTACAGAGTAATTTTGTCTGAATCTGGTCAGGTGATTCTCACAAAGTTCCTAGAGAGTGCTCCAAAGCAAGAGCGGGTAGTACAGACATTTCCCACAGGAAACGATGATTCAGATGATGATGAGTTTGATCTTATTGAGTTCAGTAGTACTGATGATGACAGTGATAGCTCAGAGAGTTCAGTTGTAACAGTCATTGAGAGGAAATCTCACACAATGGATAGACCTTCACAGGTGAAGGAAGAACCACTGATTGCTACTGGTTCTCAACAGAGTCCAAAGGTTGAACCAGTGAGCACAGAGGATCAGAACCTTTTACGTAGGTCTGAGAGAGCAACGAAGGGTGTACCACCCAAGAGGTATTCAAAGGAGTTTGCTAACCTTGCATATGTTGCTATTGTAAACGACCAAGGACAGATTGAAGCTGTGTCTGAGTCAGAGACAAAGGCACAACAGAGAGGTGTTAACCGAGGTAATGCGAAGTCACACAACCAGAGAGGTACATTGGTTAAACCAGTGGCGGGTAGTTCCAAGGGTGGAACTGAAACAACAGGGGAATGTTATAAATATAACAACTGTTTGTTTTCTTCTCTGGATGACGCTTTGCTCGCAGCACACATTGATACTTTAGGGGGAGTATGTTACCATAAAGCACCAATGCTGCAGCAAGCAAAGGCTCTAGCAGCTCAGCCAGCTGCTTGTGGCTGGAAAGCCAGACAGGATGTTTGTGACTGTTGCCATGGGAACAAAGGGGCAGTCCATTCTGTACTGAGCACCGGATGTTAGCTCAGTGTGTGTGTGTGTCATATGACCCGTACTGGATGTACTTGGGAGGAGTTTTTTTCTTGCTGTTGTTGAGTGCAGACACGATTCTCTGTACTGATGTAAGAGGCAGAAATAAATGATGTAAATAGTTTTCTGTCTGCTTCTTTCCCCTCCCTGGGGACACCAAAGGGGAGAGAGGAAGAACGGTGTGTTCCTCTCATACATCTGAGAAGAATCGCCGGACCTCGCCTGCTTATCAGCAGAGGTTGGGAGACGCGGGGAGGTCGACAGGAATATCTGCCGGTGCCTGCTTGTGGCACATTCCTCTGACCCAGGCAGAATTCCAACACTGATTTTCCCTTCTTCTTCTTCTTCTTCTTCTTCTTCTTCTTCTTCTTCACATATCATCCCTGGCCCTCTCTGGCATGAGGGCGAATCTGGAAAGGCATGTTAGGCTTCACCGACACCCCTTCCTCCGCCTCCTAAATTAAGCAAAGCTTACTTGCGAACAAACATGTTGTGCAACTTCCTTTCTTTTTTAATTGCATTTATTTTAAGTCCTGGGATCGTTCTCCCTGGCTTTTGCAGCCTTCTAAGCTGCAGAAGGTGTGTCTCTCAACACACACAGTGCCTATTCCTACTTCTAGGGGAAAGGGACGGCATCTCGTAGACCCAGCACTGAAAGAAACGGATTGTACTCAGCTGTCCACAGCCTGGGGGAAAGACGAGGAGAAGCTGTGTAGCCGATGCTTAACTCGTTTTTTTCCAAACATCCCAGAGATTCCAGGGTTTAAGCAAAACAGGAAACTCGCACACTCTCTGCCTTTGTAACTGTCATGCCTGGGACCTTCACCCATAATACCTTCAGAGCGCCACCTCCCTCTTCTCCTTCAGTTCCCTCCTCCAAGGATGATAAACCCAAACTCCTTCCCCACAATCCCCATGCACCAAATCTGTACCCCCAGGCTCAAAAGTGTGTGTCGACTGCATTTCTGCATCTATGGTCCTTCCTAGACAAGCCTGCCAAGATTGCAGGTTTGATCCCCGTATGGGGCAGCTGCATATTGCTCCCTTCCAAGCCTAAAATTCTATGAGTCTACTCCTGCCTCCTCCATGCCTCCCTGCCCTCTGATCTCCTTCCATAGGTCTGTAAGCTCTTTGGGGCTGAAATCTACTTCTTTTTCCTTTTTCGCTGTGCAGTGCCCAGTGGCGTAGCGTGGGTTGTCAGCACCCGGGGCAAGGCAAGTAATTTGCGCCCCCTAACCCGTGGATTTGCGCCCCCTAACCCTAACCCCCAGAAGTTGCGGCCGGTGCGGCCGGCCCCCCCTGCACCCCCCACGCTACGCCACTGGCAGTGCCTGTGCATTGACATCTCAGCAGTGTCTTATTCCTTCCTTCCTACCTTCTAATCATGTTCCTTGGAAGTTCTTCCTGTTTAGGCCAGGATGAGGTGAAGTCAGGCATAGGCAAACTCAGCCCTCCAGATGTTTTGGGACTACAACTCCCATCATCCCTGACCACTGGTCCTGTTAGCTAGGGATGATGGGAGTTGTAGTCCCAAAACACCTGGAGGGCCAAGTCTGCCTATGCCTGGATTAAGTGGTGGCATGTATAAAGCTGCCGTTTCTTTTCACATGCTCAGAGGCACTCTGGGGTGTGTTATCTCCTCAACTGCATCATTCTTAAAGTCTCGTTCATTTTGCTAATTTCACCTGCTTGGCATAATTTCTTGCATTTGTGTTTTGTGCAAAAATGGCAACTGCTGGTGTTTTGGTTTACTTTGGTGATATTCCTTGCTGGCGTTCTAATTCAGTCTGGGGATTCTAATCGTCTGTATATGTTTGTGTTTTATACTCAAACTGCAAAGGTCAGGGGGTTGGTGCACATTGATTTCTATTCCAGGGCAAAATAGTGGGGGAGCCCAAGCACTGATTAAAAATGGGTTGCAGAGCTGGTTCTTGTTTCAAATTAAGCCAGTGGGTGCAGAGTCAAGAAAAATGCTATACTAGGATGCCCCCATGGTCCCTGTTTCAGCCTCTGCCGTGGTGCCAAGCCTCCTAATTTATGTCTTACAGTCCTGCCATCTGCCTCTCCCAGTCAGCCACCAACCTTAAATGTCCATCACCCCCAAAGTTCAACATGCCAAACCCACGCCCCCTAAGATATTAGCCTTTTACTGCACTAGCCGTCCACTGTCTCCTTTTCTGCTAAGGGCTAATGCGATTCAACCCTAGACATTATTATTATTAACTGTTTCCTGTCCAGAAATGAGCAAGGCAATAAAGCAAAGATTTGCCTCTGAGCGTATGCAGGGCTCCTTCTTCACTGAAGAACCTGATCTCCACCTTGCATACTCCAAGAGTTACGGGCACAGATTTGAGGTTTGTGGAAAACACGGACCTTGAGATCCAAAAGCCACGTCTGTTCAGCTTCCCTCCACCCCATTTTGCAAGCTAAACACTATACGATTTGAGAGGGTTGGAGCTCAGGGGTAGAACTTCAGCTCTGCATGCAGAAAATTGGATCCCTGGCATCTCCAGATATAGGTGGGAATGTCCCCTGTCAGAAACCCTGGGGAGCTGCTGCCAGCCAGTGTCGACAGTACTAAGCTAGACGGTCCAATGGGTCTGACTGGGGATAAGGCAGGCAGCTTCCTAAGTCCCTATTGCAACCAAACCCTCTAAACCAGCGAGCCTCTCCCTCCGTCTGGCTACTCATCCTAAATCTCCCCTCTGCAAAATAATACTAATTTTAAAAACCGTCCCTCATCCTTCTGTGATCTTTCTCCCTCCTCTCTCTCACGCCAGCTCCCTGCCGTTTTTCATCCACACTAACCGAAGGGCTGCAGGCAGAAATGACCACTCGAAGCTTAAAAGCCGATGCGTTTTCTAATCAATGTATGTGATTTGGCTTTGAGGAGACCTCGGTAACTTAGCTTCCTTGCCTACAGGCTAACACTGGTGCGACACGGGAGATCCGGGAATAGGATCACTCTTCCTATAGTTGGGTTTTTTGTTTTTTTAAAAGTAATAACAGGGAAGGTTGGTGGATGGGCTTGGGAGTGGAAGTTGTCGTTTTCCCCGTGGAGTAAAGAATAGCAGATATCCTGAATTTCCGACCGTGTTTAGCCTCGTTTGGCAAACAGCAGCTGGAGGGTGAGTGAGAGAATCATAGTACAGTGGTACCTCGGGTTACATACGCTTCAGGTTACATATGCTTCAGGTTACAGACTCCACTAACCCAGAAATAGTACCTCGGGTTAAGAACTTTGCTTCAGGATGAGAACAGAAATCGTGCTCCGGCGGCGCGGCGGCAGCGGGAGGCCCCATTAGCTAAAGTGGTGCTTCAGGTTAAGGACAGATCTCCGGAATGAGTTAAGTACTTAACCCGAAGTACCACTGTATTTTAGAGATGGGTTGGGGACCTCAGAGGTCATCGAGCCCAACCCAATGTAGGGATCGTGCCTGGCAGACAGTCAGACACCCAGCCTGTGCAGAACTACACCCCAAACTGAAGGAGAGCGATTCAGGGAAACAGGACGGCGGTGGTCCCAATGTAAAATCAACCTCAGGGCTAGCTACGGTTATTATTAATGTGTTACGAGAGGCGGATATCCTTGCGCAAGGCTTTATCTCTCAGCCTTCCCTACCTGATAAGGTTGTTGCGAGACTGGAATGACCCTGGCAGCTCTTTGGAGGGAGGGTGGGTAAGGATTTGTTATCCCCCTTGCAGTTTTGGTCCAGGGCACCTTCCTGCTTCAGGACAAAGGATGCCCATCTTTGATCGCACACAATCATCATTATCACCGAAGTTTGAGGTTACAGAGGGGTCTCCAGAGGCAGGGAAAGCGCAGGGAGATGCTTACATTTGTCGCTATGATTTCTTGGAAGCACTTTCGAGCACGCAGACGTGCTTCCTCGTTTTATCACCCCAACTGGAATCTAGTCAGAGCTCCTTAGACGTCTCATAAAAGGCGGAACCGTGCCTCAAACTCTCTCTCTCTCTCTTCCTCAGCACATCCTCGGAGCCGCTCTTTTTCGTTTCCCTGCCGCGCCCCCTGCGCGCACAAAACCATTTCACACGTTCCGGAGAGAACAATATAAAACAAGATCTATTATTCCGGACACTGTAATTGATAGATCGCATCCTCGCCGTCGCCGCCCCCCTTTTGAAACGTCAAAATAGGACTTTTCATCCTCTTCTTCTGCCCCCACCCCTCCACTCCCGCGACTCTCATAGTCGCCCCAAATGTTCTCCTCCAGCAGGCAAATCTCTGTTTGGGGGGTTTCCAACAAACCGACGTGGGGTGTGGTTAGGGTGGGGCCAGGGAGCCCGGCGCTGCCCTACCCTGCGTATCCACCCGGATCCTCTGCGCGCGTCTACGCAGAGAAAGCCGCTCTCCCTGACTTCACAGCGCGATCCTCGCCGCGCCTCCTCTGGAACTCCGTGGGCGCCAGAGACCCGGGATCGAAGCATTACTCGCGAGGAAGTGCGCAGAGGACAGCAGCCCGTTATCGGGTTGGACGCGCGCAAAAGTTCCTTCCCAGCTGATTAGCAACCCCCCACCAACCCTTCCTAGGGACCGAACCGACGGGTGGGCGCCTCCCAGCAGATCCACCCCCCCAAAAAGAGAAACTTAACCCCAGTGGCTAGGGGTGCCAACTTTAATTAAACATTGGGGTGGGGAGGTAATTATTGACCACATGACATAGTGCGCACACACTATTTGAATGGCAGTATTCATCAACTGTCGGGGGGCTTGGCCCCCTCAAATATTTTTTTTTGGGGGGGAGGGTGAAGGGACCTTGGTCCTAAGGAGTTGGCTCCTGTGTCGGAGACAGAGCACCCTGGTATCCACCGAACCAGAAGCAGAACCGCTACCACCCGCCCCAATCTCTGCACTCCAGACTGGACAAACACACACACACACAAGCACCCATGGGTGGCAGATCCGATCGACGCCCCCGTCTCAACCCTCGCCACGATCCGTGCGCACTGTCATCTGCGATCTTCTCCCCATCCCTGCCCTCTAAAGATGGGAGTGAGTCGCCGAGCCTCTTCCACACCCCACCCCACCCCTGGGTTGATCCACAGGGCGAACCCACTCACCCCGGAAAGAAGCAGCAGCGATCCCAGCAGGAGCGCCAGCCTCTTCGCCTTCTTCTCCATGACCGTCAGAGCTGGAGGAAAGCGGAGCGCAGCGGGGGCCAGGCGGGAGGCTTATTCCACATCCCCTTCCCGGTACTCCTCGGGCGGATCGCGCGCGCGCGTCTCAGGTCGAGAGAAGGGAGCGCGATGCAGATACCGCGGCGGCGGCGTCCCCTGTAGGAAGCGAGCGACTGAGCTGCAGCCCGGGCAGCACCTGCTTTCTGTAACTGGGAAGCTCCGCCCCGCTTCCCCCTCATTACTATTAAAACGAGCGGCGCCCTCAGCCCACTGGCTGGGTGGCTTTCGGGGAAAAAGGCGCACGCACAACGGTGGCACCAGGGCGCCGCCCGCTTTCAGGCTCCCAGCAAGAGCTGAACTGACAGGGGAGAACATGAATTGGTTTCATTGCATTCCTGATTCCATTCCTTCATTTTATAGAGCTGGCTTTGATTTCTTCCGAAGGTGGGGGGGAGATTCGCATCGGGCACGCCCTGGCAGCTTTCCTAAAGTTCCTTTGGAAGAGTGGAAGTCAGAGGGTTGCATTGGCAGCCACCTGGTAGAGTGGGGAAGGGGCACTTGGGGGGTGAATGTGCCCCCCCTACTGCAGTACGCTCTACATGGGGCTACCTTTGAAGGTGACTCGGAAACTACAACTAATCCAGAATGTGGCTGCCAGACTGGTAACTGGGACCAGCCGTGGAGACCATATAACACCGGTCCTGAAAGACCTATATTGGTTCCCAGTACGTTTCTGAGCACAGTTCAAAGTGTTGGTGCTGACCTTTAAAACCCTAAACGGCCTCGGTCCAGTATACCTGAAGGAGCGTCTCCACCCACATCGTTCAGCCCAGAACCTGATACCCAGCTCCAAGGGCCTTCTGGCGTTTCCCTCCGTGCGAGAAGTGAAGTTACAGGGAACCAGACAAAGGGCCTTCTCAGCAGTGGTGCCTGTGAAACACCCACCAATCCGATGTCAAGGAAATGTACAACTATCTGACTTTCCAAAGACATCTGTACAGTCATACCTCATGTTATGTTTGCTTCATGTTATGTTTTTTTAGGTTGCGTCCCACAGTGACCCAGAAGTACTGGAAAGGGTTACTTCCAGGTTTCACCACTTGCACATGCGCAGATGCGCAAAATAACATCATGTGCAGAAGTGACAAATCACAACCCGCGCGAGCACAGACGCGCCACTGCGGGTTGTGTTCTTTTCATGTTGCGAACTGGCCTCCGGAACGCATCCCGTTCGCAACCAGAGGTAACATTGTATCAGGAAGTTTTTAATGTTTGATGTTTTGTTATGTTTTTATGTGTTGCAAACACCCACACTCCACCTCCGAGTGGCTGGGGCAACCCTGCCAGACTGGCAGAGTATAAATAATAAAATTATTTAAAATATTATTATTATCTGGCCCTTAGATTCTTCTCAATCTGAAATCACTCCTTAGCAACTTCCCCTCTCCCCAGGTCACACCCCTCGCTAGTTCTGCTTCGCACCCTCCTTGAGTGTTTTGGGGATGTGTCTTTGAACTCTGCCCCCAACGTCCCCTGCTTTGCTGGATGGAGGATAGAGTGTGGGGCGTGTGAGTGTGCATGAAACGGGCTTATTGTGTACAAGAAGAGCCTGCTGGATCAGGTCAGTGGTGTACCTAGTTGAGCTTCCTGTTCTCACAGTGGCCAACCAAATGCCTGCGGGAACCTGCAAGCAGGACCTGAGCACAAGAGCACTCTCCCCTCCTGTCAGGGACCCTCCCCTGACCCTGAATCTTCCCTGGAGCAGGAGGATAGTATAGATTTGGAACAGTGGTTTGCAGAGGGACATAGTTCAGAAGGCAGAAGCTGGGAAATACTGGATGGGGAACAGCTAGGAGAAGACACAGCAGAAGAGAGAGGGTTTACAGATTCACAGTCCTTGGACAGCATTCCTCCAGCACCCTCCCCAAGTCGAGAAGAGCTCAGAAAGTCTCAGAACAGAAAGCGTAGAGGGTACAAGCTCATATTACAAGACGTAGGAGTGACATAGATTAACAGGGACGGAGGGGTGTAACCCTTAATTGGGAGCACCGCCATTCTAGGTAGACAGGTTCTTTTGTCTCTCACTGTAATTATTAAAGAATCTAACTGGTAAGATGTTCCTTTCGTTTGATCTCTTCTTATTTACTGCCATAGGTGGCACTGAGGTCTATACCACAGAGCCTAGGGCTTGCTGATCAGAAGGTCGGCGGTTCGAATCCCTGCTATGGGGTGAGCTCCTGCTGCTCAGTCCCTGCTCCTGCCAACCTAGCAGTTCAAAAGCACGTCAAAGTGCAAGTAGATAAATAGGTACCGCTCCGGCGGGAAGGTAAATGCCGTTTCCATTCACTGCTCTGGTTCGCCAGAAGTGGCTTAGTCATGCTGGCCACATGACCCGGAAGCTGTATGCTGGCTCCCTCGGCCAATAAAGCGAGATGAGTGCCGCAACCCCAGAGTCGTCCGCGGCTGGACCTAATGGTCAGGGGTCCCTGAACGTTTTTCAGCTCTGCAATATCATTTTTGAGGCGAGCCCACCAGAAGTGTACATGGTCTTCCAAATGCAGTCACAACATAGATTTGTACAACAGCATAATGAGATCTGCAGTTGTATTTTCAGTTCCTTCCCTAATAATCCCTAGCATGGAAATTGCCCGTTTCACATCAGCCATACACTGGGTTGATATCGTCATTACACTGCCCACTATGACCTCGATATCTGATGGTAAGCCACCACCAGTTCACCCCAAGCATATATGTGAAAATAATGTTATTATTTTTTGTGCTAGCACACACCACTTTCTACTTGCTTACATTCAATTGCTTTTTCCATGTCACCACCTGTTCACTTAGTTTGGTGAGGGTTTTTTAGAGTTCTTCATCATCTCTGTTTGCTTTATCAACCCCGAATCATTTAGTATCGCCAGCAAACTTGGCCACCACTCCCCTTTGCATCTATATTGTTTACGGTCCAGTTAAATAGTGCAGGTCCCAATATCATCTCTTGAGGGACTCATTTTCTACAGCTCTCCATTTGGAGAAATGCCTTTTTATTCCTGCTTTCTGCTACTTAATCAACTCTTGATCCATGGTAGGATCTCTCCTCTTATTCCATGACTGCTAAGCTTATTTACCTTGTCAAAGTCCAAGTATACTATGTCAACTGGATCATCTCTAGCTACATGCTTGTTGACATTCTCAAATAACTACCGTACATACTCGAGTATAAGCCAACCCGAATATAAGCTGAGGCACCTAATTTTAGCACAAAAGCTGGGAAAACTTATTGACTCGAGTATAAGCCGGTTCACCACACCAGAAACCTGGTGGTGGCGGCAGCGGTGGAGGAAGAACAAACAGCCCAATAGCACAGTGTCTCTCCCAACCACAGCTCCTGTGCCTGCCCTTGCAAGAGGCGGGTGGCGGCGGATGGACCAGTGGCAAGAAAAGGCTCCTTTCGGGCCGCTAGTCCCTCCACCGCTGCCACCCGCCTCACTTAAGTATAAGCCGAAGGGGGCTTTTCCCACATAAAAATGTGCTGGAAAAGTTGGCTTATACTTGAGTATATACGGTAATCAGTTTGTGAGACAGGGCCTGCCTTTGCAGAAGCCATGCTGCCTGGCTCTGCTTGGTTATTTTAGCAATACTTTCCCCCAGTTCTCCTGGGAGAGAGGTTGATTTCCAGGGTTGCCCCTGGATCCCTTTTTAAAAAAATGGTGTTGCATTAGCAACTTTCCATCCACTCTTGGGTGGATGCCCTCTAGACCCAATCAATGTCTGTTTTTTATTTTTTATTTTTTATAAGATATTTATTGAAATTTTCAAAATGTTACGAAATAAAAATAAAAAAGAAGAAAATACAAAATAAAAATGGTTAACAAAGTAGAAAAAGAGAAAAACAAACCCTTTCCAACAATACGAATACAAATTCAAAAATAAGAAAAAGAAAGAAAAAAAACAAAAAATACACCACAAACATTTAAGAACATTTAAAAACAAATTCATTATTCTCAAATCCTCAACTGTCATTACCTTCTTTCTTTGACCTCCTCCTCCTCCCTTTCTTTGTATCCTAGTTATTAATTATCCCAGCAAATCCTTTCCATATTTCATAATATTCTGTCATTACATTACCTTAAACTGTTTTAATCTTATCTTTCTATAAAAAAATAAACCTTGAAACTTAAAGCTTAAATCTTATCCTTACCAACTTCTCATAACCATAATATTCTTTCATAATTCTTTAAACATCTTTACTAAAGCCAAGTAATTTCATTCCAACATTTTTCTAACATTCATCAATTTTATAAAACAGTCCTAATAGTAAAAAAAGAAATACAAACAGATCCAATCTTCATCCAGCGTCCCTTCCTCCTGGTCCTGGGTTTTGTCAGTCCTTATTATCCCATCGATCTAGCCCATTAACCTGGCAACCTTATATCCGAGGCCCTCAAGTCTCTTCCATGTCCCTTCCGCAGCTCTTCTTCAAATTTGTAACTGTATTTTCCCTTGTCTCCTGCTCGTGGTAACTCCAGCTTGGCAATATTTTTGACCCTTCTCGACAGATCAGCCCCTTTTCCATATTCAACACTAAATTCCATGTGGTATTTAAAAGCATGTTTCAAAAACCCTCCAAAATTAAGAGCCCCCGCAATCCCAGACATCTCACGGCCCATTGCCAGATTTGAAAAGTCCAAACATCCTAGCATAGGGGGGTCAATCCAGCCCCCCATTTCCAAGCCAAACCAAACTTTTTCTTTCCAAATCTGGCTTTTTCCAAGTTCATTTGTCAAGTCCGAAAGCTCATATTCCTGTTGGGCCTGTTCTGTCAGGACACACTCCTGATTTAATTCCTGGGTGGGCTCCACATTTTTTCCCACTGTCTGTTCAAAATTTCCCACTGCCTGTTCAAAGTTTCTAGTCGAAGTCACCATCAAATTCATCTTCTCATGTAACTGTTCCAGTAGGGCATTTGTTTTATAGAAAGCACACAACAGAGCTTCTGAATACATTGTCCTGCAAGGTCAAATGTCTATTCCCACGATTGTAATCTGTAACAGCTGCCGGCTCCCTGGAATTGGTTACAGTTTCACAGTCTCCCTCTAGGGGGAAAACTTCTATTTGTTATTGCAACAAAGTTTCCCTTTTTGAGATATTTTGTCAATATTTGTCCTTTAAAATGCGAAGGGAAACAGTGGAATGACTGTGTTTCTCTTCTTTTAGCTATCTGTCAAAAACGTTTGTGTTATGTACTGAGTTGAATAGGATCCAAACTGTAGCAGTCTGATTGGTCCTAGAACAATAGGATTCAGAATGCAGCAGTCTGATTGGTCCTAGAACAATGCAGCAGTATGATTGGTTGGCAGGAACCACCCAATCCTGCTCCAGATAGAAGTGAATCCACATCCTGATTGGCTTACAGTAGAATTCCAGAATTAGCCAATCATGTGCAGCCCATTGTGTAAATAATGTATATAAAGCAGATACTGTGAGGGGACATTCATTCATTCCTCCTCACCACTATGAGCTGAATAAAGAGCATGAAATCACTTTGCGACTCTGAGTATATTTCACTGGCGACGAGGATGGGATCCCGCTGAGCTGACTGCCACACACAGCACCGCAGCACCGCCACCTGCCGCACCGCTGCCTCGCACCGTGTATCCAGGCTTCAGCTCCGGGGCACAAGGAACTCAGAATGGCAGCCAACAGCAGCTTCTCGCCATTCAACCCAGCATCTGGAGACTGGGAAGCGTACGCCTCCCGTTTCACCTTCCTCCTAGAAGCCAAAGGGGTCACCGACGAAGAAGACGCCAAGAAGAGGGCGATATTCTTCAGCGTCTGCGGAGAGGAGACGTTTGAAATCGCCCGGGCTCTCCTTGCGCCTGAAGACGTCGCTACTGTTCCATACAAAACAATAATGGAACAGCTGAAGGGGCACTTTTCGCCACAGCCCTCAGTGGTGGCTCGTCGAAATGCCTTCTACGCAAAGCGGCAAGCCCCTGGGGAAACCATAACTGGGTTTGTGACCTCTCTCCGCCAAGCCGCCCGGTTCTGCAACTTCTCAGAGCTGGAGAACATGCTTCGTGACCGCCTCGTCGGTGGCCTGAAGGATGAGAAGCTGCAACGACGCCTCTACGCTAAGAAGGACCTAACGTTCCAGGTCGCTCTGGAGGAGGCCCTGGCAACAGAAGCTGCCGAGAGGTCGACCCAAGAGGCACGGCCGAGCCTACCATCCCAACCGAGGGTCCACCATGAAGACCTCACCGACGACTCAGGATCCGACAGGGAGGAGGTGCACCGAGTACAGCAGCGCACTCAAGCAGCGCACAGACCACAGCTGCCTCGACGAGAAGGAGGGAACTGCGCAAGCTGCGGGGAGAGTCACGAGAGGAGGACCTGCCGTTTCCGCAACGCAGAGTGCAGGCAGTGCAGAAAATCGGGACACATCGCCCGGGTGTGTCGGGCTCGGCCCACCCGACACCAGGCATCAGATGACCAATCCAAGAGCCCCAGGTCCCGGGGCCCAACGCACCAAGGCAACTCGACGGAGCTCACGGACTTCCAGGTATACCAGTTGCCCCACCCCAACGTAGAGAAAATTTATGTAGAGGTACAGATAGAGGGGGCCCCATGCCGCATGGAGCTTGACACGGGTTCAACTCTATCCATAATCTCGGCAAGGACCTTAAGGAAACTGTGTCCCACTGGGGGTCCCAAACTCAGGCCGGCCCCATTCACCCTCCGGGACTTCCAGAAACGTAAGGTCCCCACAATGGGGGTGGGGACCTTCAGGGTGCAATACCGAGGGCGGACGCGGCAACTGGACTTGCTTGTGGTCAAGGGCCCCTACATTAGCTTACTGGGATTGGCATGGTTTGGACCACTGGGGCTAGCTGTCACCGGGGTGAACCACACTAGCTTACAAGTGGACGTGGACGCCATATGCAAGGAATTTCCAGGGGTTTTCGATGGGAAATTGGGACAGTATACGGGCCCCCCCATTGCGCTACAGCTTGACCCCGCAGTACGACCGGTCAGGCTCAAGGCCCGCCGGGTCCCGTTCGCCTTGAAACCCCGTATAGACGAGGAATTGGACCGACTCGTAGAGCAAGGAGTGCTGGAGCCGGTGCCTAATGCTCCCTGGGAAACCCCAATCGTCACACCCGTCAAGCCTAATGGTTCGGTCCGCATCTGCGCAGACTACAAATGTACCATAAACAAGGCCCTCACGGCCCACGCATACCCAGTGCCAGTGGTCAGCCATGTCCTTGCCACCCTGGCTGGGTCGAAAATTTTTGGCAAGCTGGACTTGGCCCAAGCATATCAACAGCTGCCAGTAGATGAGGCCACAGCAGAGGCACAGACGATTGTGACGCACAGAGGAGCGTTCAGGGTAAAGCGGCTGCAATTCGGTGTCAGCGTGGCACCAGGCATATTCCAGAATATAATGGACTCTCTCCTTAAAGGGATTCCTGGCGTCACCCCCTTCTTCGATGATGTGTTGATTGCCGGCCCCACACCAGAGGAGTTTGAGGACCGCCTCCGCACCGTTCTGCACCGTTTCCAGACGGCGGGTCTCAAGGTGAAGCGGGAAAAATGTCTACTAGGAGTGCCTCAGGTGGACTTTCTGGGATTTATGGTGGACGCAGAAGGGGTCCACCCGACTGGGGACAAGGTACGGGCCATTTGTGATGCCCCAGCGCCCAAGAGCAAGACTGAACTTCAGGCCTTCTTGGGACTATTGAACTTTTACCATTCCTTCCTTCCCCACAAGGCGGCGGTAGCGGAGCCCCTACACAGACTCCTGGACAAGCGGGCCCCTTGGGTGTGGGGCCAGCGCCAGGAGGCCGCATTCCAGGCAGTCAAGGACTTGCTTGTCTCAAACTCGGTCTTGGCACACTTCGACGAGAGGCTGCCGGTGGTGCTAGCATGCGACGCCTCACCCTATGGCATTGGAGCTGTCCTGGGGCACCAACTCCCGGATGGAAGAGAGGTACCGGTGGCGTACTTTTCCCAGACACTCAACACAACCGAGCGGAACTACTCGCAAATCGACAAGGAGGGTCTGGCAATCGTAAAGGGAGTAAAAAAATTCCATGATTTCTTGTACGGGCGGCCCTTCACCGTGGTGACTGACCACAAGCCGTTGCTTGGCTTGTTTGCCCCCGAAAAGCAGACCCCCCAAGTGCTGTCTCCTCGCGTCCTCAGGTGGTCAATTTTCCTTGCCAGCTACCAGTATGCACTGATTCACCGACCTGGGAAGGCGATGGGCCATGCGGACGCCCTCAGCAGGCTACCACTACCGGAAACAGGCCCTGACCCAGCACCTGCACAAGAGGTTATGAGCCTGGAGCTGCTTCCCGACCGCCCCATTCAGGCACAAGAAGTTGCACACCATTCCAAGAAAGATAGGGTCATCTCCCGGGTCCTGGACTGGGTGTGGAGGGGATGGCCCAGCAGCAGCCCCGGGCCAGAATTCGCCGGCTACACAACCCGCAAACATGAACTGTCGGCTCACAAGGGGTGCCTGTTATGGGGAAGCAGAGTCGTTGTTCCCCAGCCCCTCTGCAAAAGGGTCCTCACAGCCCTACACGAGACACATCCAGGGGTAGTAAGAATGAAGGCCCTTGCCAGGAGTTATGTGTGGTGGCCGGGGATCGATGGAGAGATAGAGGCCTGGGTCAAACACTGCCAGGCCTGCCAAGAATCCCGCCCAGATCCCCCAAGGGCCCCAGTCCAGTCCTGGGAGTCCGCCCGAGCACCATGGTCACGCCTGCATGTGGATTTCGCTGGCCCCTTTCAGGGGAAAACATTCTTCATAGTGGTGGACTCCTACACCAAATGGCTGGAAGTCGCACTGGTACCGTCCACTTCCACGTCCGCAGCCATCCGGGTACTACGCAGGCTGTTTGCAACCCACGGGCTCCCTGACACTCTCGTCTCAGACAACGGGACTGCATTTACGTCAGGAGAATTCCAAACCTTCACAGCGCAGAACGCCATCCGCCACATCCGTTCGGCGCCGTTCCACCCTGCCACCAATGGCCAAGCAGAACGCATGGTGCGGACCACCAAGGACACCCTTCGCCGCATGACGCAAGGGGACTGGGAGTACCGCCTTGCCACATTCCTTCTAGCACAGCACAGCACCCCCAGCTCAACGACTGGCCGGAGCCCCGCTGAACTACTAATGGGTCGGCGCCTTGCAATCAGATTGGACCGCCTTCACCCCGATAGAGCTCAGGATGAGGTAGTGGTGGGGGAAGGCAGGAACCCCCGGACCTTCGAGGCCCAGGACCCAGTGTACGCAAAGAATTTTGGGGCAGGCCCAGCATGGGTACCCGCCACAATCACCAGGGTCACTGGCCCCGTGTCGTACGAGGTGCTAACGGATGGGGGGCAATGCTGGCGCCGCCACTGCGACCAGATACGGCGACGATTCCCGGGAGAAAACCAGGAGGAGGACAGGTCAGAGGAGTCCCAAGGGAACAGCGGGGCAGTGAGGCCCATAGAGCAGGAGGGGCCAGCAGGAGAGGCAGAATCAGTAAATACAGAGAGGACCCGTGAGGCCGAAAGGACACCGGAACCAGAACCACGACTGAGCGAGCCGGTTGCACCAGACCAAACAGCCGCATCACAGCCAGCATCCTTGGAACACGAGCCAGAACCCGGAGCCCGGACCAGGGAACACCCCAGGCCACAACGCACACGTAGGCCGCCGGCATACCTTGAGGACTATGAATGCGACCTCCCGGGCAGGACTGGAACTTAGAGGGGAGGGGTGTTATGTACTGAGTTGAATAGGATCCAAACTGTAGCAGTCTGATTGGTCCTAGAACAATAGGATTCAGAATGCAGCAGTCTGATTGGTCCTAGAACAATGCAGCAGTATGATTGGTTGGCAGGAACCACCCAATCCTGCTCCAGATAGAAGTGAATCCACATCCTGATTGGCTTACAGTAGAATTCCAGAATTAGCCAATCATGTGCAGCCCATTGTGTAAATAATGTATATAAAGCAGATACTGTGAGGGGACATTCATTCATTCCTCCTCACCACTATGAGCTGAATAAAGAGCATGAAATCACTTTGCGACTCTGAGTATATTTCAGTTTGTCTCTGGTCAATGAGCTTCAAACGTCAGTCCTGACACCCCGCTCCAGGATCAGGACGGAGGAAAGTTGCTTTACTTTAAACTCACTTTAAACAGTCCGAAAAAGATCCCCCTTCTTCTCCTGCTGTCGAAGGGGGGTTCCACAATTTTAAATGATGAAATCCAATCCTTTAAAGGCGATTTCCTGAGCTCTAGTTTACGTTGTCTTTGCTTCATTCTGTCTACAAAAGAACGGAAGGCTGACTTCCTGTTTAGACCTTCCCATTCAGTACCAAATTGAAATAAATTTTTTAAAATCCAATTCCTTTCTGCTCGCAAGTCCTTATTGTTCAAGGTTTAAGTACTCACGGGTGCTTATTTTAGAGTCCAAATTGTCCCAGGAAAAAGGCAGCGCTCTCTGGCAACGGCTATGCGGCTTCGCTCCACGGAAATAGCAGTTGACTCACAGCACCGCGCCACTTCCCCCTCTTCACTTCGGAGCCCGTTAGTGGGTTCCTTTGCGAGTTGGGGGGGCACTAAAGGTGCCCGCCGAGTCCCATGGTCACAGGCTTCATCTGCCTGTGATTTTTAAAAGGGTCCCCGCTTCGCCGTAGCGGGAAGGACCCGTTTCACGCGGAGCTAGTCCCTCCAGTTCAGAGGGAGTTCGCCATTGCCGATGGCGCCACCCCGGAAGGTTTTCTGTTTTTTATTATTTTTCTGTTAGACCTAGAACTTCATCTCTTGTCACCAGATCCTGCCTCAGATCCTCAGACTCGCCTCCTGCAAAAGTTAGTTCAGGCCCCAGGATCTGCCTTATATTGTTCCCTGCCCGCTTCTGCCTCTGGCCCCACCCACCACGGAAGGTTGCTCAGAAGCCAATATGAAAAATTCCTCAACCCTGTTTTAAAGAAAAGAAGAAGGGGAGGGAAGGCAGGGTGAGAAACTGACCAGGTGAGCATTGCACTCGCCAAGCGGGCAATAAATCGGAGTGTTGGAAGTATGACCTCGGAGGCCATTCTGCCTGCACTCACAGGAGCTATTGTTTTCTGTTCCAACCATGCCCTAGTCCTGGAGCATCTCATAACAGAGCCAGCCCTCCCAGGAGATGGCATGAAGTGGCCGCTTCAGGTGGCAAATTTGGGGTTCCATTAAACCTGTTGCAACTGAAGAAAGACAATCAGATCATCAAAGGCTCCAAGGTGTCAGGCGTCAGAGGATCCAACCCCCTACGGTAGGTTGCCACAAAACAATAAGACAAGGAAAGTTCTCATCACCAATGTTGTTTATTCAATCGTCACAGAGATGCAGCCTCTTGAAGTAATGGTGTTGCTCTGAGTGAAACCCCACCCCCTCCGTCTCTCCTGCTATGTGTCATCCCTACGGTGGCTGAGCTGTGCCTTCTGCCTCTGAGCTCTCTGCTCTCCTACTTTCAATGCCCACTGGGTTCGGGTGTGTGTGTGTCTGGAATGCTTTCTAAAGACACTGAGTCTGTCAGCTGTCTCTCCCCTAGTCGTCGTCGTCTTCTTCTTCCTCCTCCTCTCCCATCATTTCCCAGCTTTCCCCCCTCATCTGTCTCTGAACTATGATCTCCCTCAAACTCCTGTTGTAATTCTGAACTGTCTCCTTTTTCTCCTGAAGGGTCAGGCTGGGGAGGTGGTCTCCACCATTCCTCCTCTACCCAGTCCTTGACACAGGGTTTCCCAAACTTGGGTCTCCAGCAGTTTTTGGACTACATTTCCCATCATCCCTGACCACTGGTCCTGCTAGCTGGGGATGATGGGATTTGTAGTCCCAAAAAAAAAAAAACAACCACCCAGCTGCTGACCCAAGTTTGGGAAACCCTGAATTGTAAGCCATAAGGCACCGTTTCTCCTGCCCAAGCTCTGCGCAGTTCCTTTTCATCTCAAATGGCACTTTAAACCCGCTTCAACGAGACGCTTTGTGCCCCACCCCAGTCAATTAGTGGAAGGGGAATGTCATTTCGGATTTCTGCCTCCAGCATGTTCCACAACATGCAGGAAAGATGCTATAAACGCTGGTGAAATATATCTAAGAAACGTGCAGGAAAACAGAGGGGTGTTTATGTTGTTGTTGTTTTGCATTTGATCAGAAAACATTGAACTGCAACCTCACCATGCTCAGAAGCGGCGCTCCTTTATTTAAGCAATGCACCCTGAACATAAATGCAAAATAAGGGGTCTCCTTCTGCAGTATGTTGCCTGAAGCAATTGCTTCATGATGGCTCATGGCAAGACCAGCCCTGGTTGTTGGTTTTTTAAAAAAACCATCTTGAAATATGTTTTCCCTTTCCCAATCTCAGACAACTCCTTTCTGAGTCCATTGTAAGATCAATAATAACAGAAACAAGGATCTAATTGTCTGACTCGACAAAAATCGCCCCTCTTCTGTGCGCAGGCTCGAACTGGATCTTGTCTGTTCTGCCTTGTCTCTTTCATTCATGAAAGGCCCGGCCTTCTGAGCTCCAATCACTCAGCCTTGAATGGCTAAATTACCCACTTGTTTAAAGACAGACATTTCAGACCGCCGTAACCCTTCCATCTCTCTCTCAACAAAACATTTCTGGGGAGGAGGGATCCTGGGTGTAGTAGCAGCAGCAGCAGCACATTGGAGCATGACTCGGCTTGATCAACCTCTCCGGTTGCTCATCAGAGCATTTTATGGCTTTTCTTGTGGCTTTAATAATGAATGCCAGTTTGAACGCTAACTCAGAAGGCGCTCTGCTTTCTTGGAAAACACTCCCTAAAAACTGGGCTTCAGCAGAGAGGAAATGAGAGAGCCGTTTTTAAAAATTGATAGGCTCCACAACATCCACCGAAAATGGCTTCTTCAGGGATGCACCTCTCACAGTTTGAATAATGTTGTTAGAGAGAGATACAAGGCTGGAGTTCCAACCTAAGCTGTATCATCGGTCTACAAGCACTCTTTAATATTAGATAACAGGCACAACAGCTTGACGTACATTCAACTCTGCTGCACTGCAGTCTGCATGCTACATGTTGCCCTGCAACCAGTCCATGCAGAATGCAGGCACCCTATACAGTGGTACCTCGGATTACATACCCTTCAGGTTACAGACTCCGCTAACCCAGAAATAGTACCTCAGGTTAAGAACTTTGCTTCAGGATGAGAACAGAAATTGCGCAGCGGCAGTGGGAGGCCCCATTAGCTAAAGTGGTACCTCAGGTTAAAAACAGTTTCAGGTTAAGAACAGACCTCCGGAATGAATTAAGTACATAACTAGAGGTACCACTGTATATAGAAATGGGCAAACCAGTGATATTTTAGGGAGCTGGCTAGCAGGCGGGCCCCATTACTTACATCATAGGAGCCTACACAACACTGTTGATGTATATAGGTTTCACTTTATTTGTTATATTTTGAAAATGTAGATCCAGATTTTTCTTCCCTTTAATTTTGGGGTCCCCAAGAGAGTGGGGCCCTAAGCCAAAGCTTGTTTAGCTTATACGTAAATCCGGCCCTGGGTTACAGCCTACCCCGCCCCCCGTCATTGCTTCCACATCCTCCTCTTGCAATGAGGAAGACTGAGAGCCGCCATCCATTGCCGTCATTCTTGCCAGTCTGGTAAGTGCTGTTCGTTTTTTAAAGGGCGTCCAGAGGTTTAAAGGGTGTTCACAGGTTTTTTTAGATCGTGTCCCCCACTATACGCGATTTCATGAATGCACACAGTACCCAGAAACATAACAGCCACATAAGTACAGGGAGAGGCCTCTACTTGTTCCACAGTGGTATGAAATCGAACCTTTAGTGTGACAGCACCTACACGTAGATCATAGAATTGTAGAGCTGGAAGGGACCACCAGAGTCATCTAGTCCAACCCCGTCATGCAGGAATCTTTAGCCCAATGTGGGGCTTGAATCCACCACCCTGAGATTAAGCGTCCTGTGCTCTTCAGAACTCACTGCCTGTTGGTATCAGGCAGGTGCCTTTGCTCTTTTCAGTGCCTGCTTAAGTGCTCTTGTTTGTTATTATTCTCTCCTAGCATATAACCTCATCCCAACAGTTTCACCAATATATGCATTTCCCCCTAGTGTATGCATTGGCTGGAGAACTGTGCTGAGAGATTCATAAAAGTGTGGTTGTGTTTCGGTTCACATGTGGTTTAGGAAAGTGGAGATTAGTAGGTGTGTCTTTAAATGCAAACTAAATCGAGTTTTCCTCCAGTCGAAATCACATTCTTTTATTTGTAAATCACACTGCTCATTCTGCCTGCACATTCACTACCTGCTTGCCTGCTGTTCTGTCACCGCCCTGCAGTTTGTGTGGCCACCTGTTGACAGCCATGTGAACTACAGCTTGATGGCATCCTTACATTTTCATTATATACTACCATTTATTTATTTCGAAACATTGTGCTACTTAATATCACAATAAAAGCAGCTAAATGGCTTACATAAATCTTCCCACAGTTTTCTTGAGTATGCATACTTTAATGAATACTGTAAAAAAAAAAAAAGTAAAATGACAAGGAAGAAGTAAAATTAGAAATATGGAGTCTAAAAACAGACCAAAAGAGCATCAAACCAAATAAAACCTGCAACAGGAGATAACAGTGATGCAAATTATTTAAAAGGCACTATAAGGCACCTGGTTAAAATCTAATTCAATTGCATAAAGGCAATAAAATGTTGGCTGGCTCCTGTAAGCCTGTAATGTAAGAAGAAGCATAGCGGATTTGGGAATGGCAGTCAGAATATTCAGATCTGGACTTAGAAGTGATGGAACTGCAATACGTAACCCAAATTCACATCCATCAACACCGGCAATGGGACACTATCCTCCATTAAACTCAACAGCAGCACGCTAACTTAGGAGATGCAGAGCAGACTCCATGGCACACACAGCTCTGTCTTCCAACACTTCACTACCACACCCAAGCATCTGCCACCTGAGGCAGCCGTCTCACTCTGCCAAACGTTAGGGCCGGCCCTTCCTCTATCTTTAAACCAGACTCAGACCACACAGACCTTCAAACAGAGGACACCTTCAAATAGAAGACTCTCCTCTGTAATGCGGGAAATGTGATTCCATTACCTGACAGCAATACTAGGGATCAGTTAGTGGAAAGTCAGGTGGCAACAGGAGAGCCAAGGGTTGACTCGAAAACCAGACAATGGTGTAGATAAACAACCCTCCAATCCCCGCTTGAGCGTTTCACAATATGTGGCTGAACTCTTCTTCTCCTTCCCAGAAGCTCTGTTCTTTGTCCTTTTTATTTCCCCCCAACCCCTTCACAAAATCAGGCCCTCCTCCCTGTGCCCTCCTCAACCTTTCTTTGATTATCTTTCCTCTCAACTCTCTCCAGCTAGCCAATATCTTCCGAGTAATGAGGTGGCCCAAACCAACTGCAGCGGCATGAAGCGTTGGTGTGTTTTTTCAGATGCCGATCGTAAAAAAACACTTTTTTATAACCCTCCTTACCGTCCGGGCCTTGCTGCCAGCAAATGGTATATAGCCTCTCAGCGTTTTCTGAGGAGAAAAGGAAAGGAGGAAGAGAAAAAAACAGAGAGGGCACAGACAGGGTGACGATCCGTGTGCAATACAGTGGTACCTCAGGTTAAGTACTTAATTAGTTCCGGAGGTCCATACTTAACCTGAAACTGTTCTTAACCTGAAGCACCACTTTAGCTAATGGGACCTCCCGCTGCCGCCACACCGCCAAAGCACGATTTCTGTTCTCATCCTGAAGCAAAGTTCTTAACCTGAAGCACTATTTCTGGGTTTGCGGAGTCTGTAACCTGAAGCGTATGTAAACTGAAGCATATGTAACCCGAGGTACCACTGTATGCATCTCTTTTTCTCACTGATGCACAGCAGTTGTGAAGTGGCAGCTTTTGCCTGCCTTCTCGCCAGAGTTGACATCTTTCTCTGGAATAAGGGCTTTTGTCCTATCGATTGCTTCATACGGGGTTTTCTCTGAAAAGCAGGAACGATCGACCTGCTGAGGCTTGTGGGGTTATCGGTCTGACCGGGCAGTTGTTCTGCTGTCATTATTATATATTTTTCATAGATCTGTCCGCTCTGATTAGCAACGACAAAAGGGCTTTAATGGTAGTGCGAGAGACCAAGGGTGTTCCCTACTTCTCATTCTGCAGAGCTTTGTAGCGTATTCCACAATTTCCCCCTTCGCAGTATTAGGAGGGCTTCCAATTCGGGCTGCAGCGCTTGACTCAATTAACTGGTAATAATATTAACGAATTTTAAAAAAATTGATAGACTACAACGATGGTGCCGATTATTCAGGCTGCATAAAGTTAATTGCAAAGAGGTCAAAGGCTAGGGGCGAGAGTACCTGAGCACCCAAGCCTGCTTCCAGTGTCAAGACTTGGTTTTGGAACATGTTAAACCAGGCATAGACAAACTCGATCCTTAAGACGTTTTGGGACTACAACTCCCATCACCCCTAGCTAACAGGACCGGTGGTCAGGGATGATAGAATCATAGAATCATAGAATCATAGAATCATAGAGTTGGAAGAGACCACAAGGGCCATCGAGTCCAACCCCCTGCCAAGCAGGAAACACCATCAGAGCACTCCTGACATATGGTTGTCAAGCCTCTGCTTAAAGACCTCCAAAGAAGGAGACTCCACCACACTCCTTGGCAGCAAATTCCACTGTCGAACAGCTCTTACTGTCAGGAAGTTCTTCCTAATGTTTAGGTGGAATCTTTTTTCTTGTAGTTTGGATCCATTGCTCCGTGTCCGCTTCTCTGGAGCAGCAGAAAACAACCTTTCTCCCTCCTCTATGTGACATCCTTTTATATATTTGAACATGGCTATCATATCACCCCTTAACCTCCTCTTCTCCAGGCTAAACATGCCCAGCTCTCTTAGCCGTTCCTCATAAAATTGTGATGGGAATTGTGTGTTTTTTTAAAAAAAATTTTTTATTAATTTACAACAAAAACACACAATAATTTCACATCCAATTTTTCACAAAGTATTTCTTTTCTGGACCTCCTTCAGCTTTTCCGTAAATCATCCATAGTCATTATTTAAGTTACGCATTCCTTAAATTTGTATTGTCATTATTTAAACCTTTCCTTTTCTATTCCCTTTTAACAATTCTTCTCAAATTTCACAGTGCTTCTTTAAGGGATGATGGGAATTGTAGTCCCAAAACATCTGGAGGGCCGAGTTTGCCTATGCCTGTGTTAAATGATATGGCTCTTTAGCATATGCAGAGTTCATTCCCCTCGTGACCAGGAAACTGCAGTCCTTCCACCCACAGATGAAATGCATTTATTTGCAATATTTAATATCCCAAATGGTTTCCCCCAGCATTGGGCAGTCCTAACATCAGGAAGAGTATTCTTGGTTAATCCATTAATTGCATTAGTATTGTATTCTTACTGCCAGGGAAGGAGAAAGGTGCTTCTGGGATTTCCTACCCGAGTTGCTAAAATAGCTTGGCTGGCTGTGGGTAACACACACTTCGACTTGCCTGGCAGTGGGATTGATCTGCTGCTCTGGCTGAGATAGCAAAATATCCTGGGCTGGTACTGCCCTCGAGGCAGGGTATTAGGAAAGTTAAAAGCAAAAGATTGCAAAAATCCAAAGAAGAACAATAGAAAAACCATATTTGGGTCACATCTACCCGATACGGACCCTTTCAGCACTATACATTCAAAGGGGTATCATACCACTTTAACCAGCCTTGGCTTCCCCCAAAGATTGTAGGAAGTGTAGTTTGTTGAGAGTCCTTATGAGACTTTTTCATTCATTCATTCATTCATTGATTCATTCAAGAAGTTTATTGTGCTGGCCAAATGACAATTACATTAAAATGCACCTAACACAGACATAGGGACGTGGGTGGCGCTGTGGGTTAAACCACAGAGCCTAGGACTTGCCGATCAGAAGGTCGGTGGTTCAAATCACCGCGATGGGGTGAGCTCCCGTTGTTTGGTCCCTGCTCCTGCCAACCTAGCAGTTCAAAAGCATGTCAAAGTGCAAGTAGATAAATTGGTACCGCTCCGGCAGGAAGGTAAACGCCATTTCCGTGCGCTGCTCTGGTTCGCCAGAAGCAGCTTAGTCATGCTGGCCACATGACCCGAAAGCTGTACACTGGCTCCCTCGGCCAAAAAAGCGAGATGAGCGCCGTAACCCCAGAGTTGGCCACGACTGGACCTAATGGTCAGGGTTCCCTTTACCTTTTCCTTTAACACAGACATAGTACTAGAGTTTGTGGGTGCAAGGCACCCATAGTTCCAAGATTTAGTAAATGTTAGAATTTAACCAAAGCTTGGAATACTAAGAGAAGGTACCAGATGTTGGATTAACAGTGTAAAAAAGCAGGATAAACTTGCTTTTCCTGACCAGGGAATCATCTGGATATACGCCATTAAGAAACAAAGTCAGAGTCTTGACCCATCAAGCCAAGGCAGTGCCCACTTCAAATGAGGGATAGTTAGTAGGACAAACGACCAGTAGTTTTGGTTTAGGATAACAGTTTGCCTGATGTAAACAAACAGAAGAACTGTCCATTTTGCCATCTGGAGTGGGGAGCAAGGCAGAAGACAGTTTGCCTGTTCTATACTGCAGAGAGGGTCAAACACAATGTTTGGGGTCTTCTGGAATCTGAGGCTGCAGCAGTGGAGGGAATAGGACTCTCTTGGGATGTGAATGCTCTGAACTCTCTCTGTCTAGGCTCAGGTTTTATGTATGTGTAAATAAAGTCGGGATGCGTATAGACTGTAGGGGAGGATATAATTGTTAGATATTATCCTTCCTTCCTCATGTTTGTGAGTTCAGCAGAGTGCATCCTTTTGCAGCTTAAAGGGGAAGCTTAGATAGGCTAGTTTTAGCCTTTTCGTTTAAGTAATCCAGATGTTTTAAGGCAGACTGGATTCTCCTGGTATTTACCCCTTTCTCCTCCTTAAAACAATAATCACACGAATAGTATTGTAAAAGGTCAGAGGAACATCCACTCACTCAGAGTTTCTGTTGCAGAATAACAGATACAGTACAGCACCTTTTTCTGGCAGGCTTAAAATGGTAATTCAGTTACAAGGACATGCTTAAGTCTAGCTTAAGATGGAGTCTGAGCTGTAGCTCAGACTTAGTAGTTGTTCTCACATTTCTGGCTTGATGATGAAGGTGGAAGAGTAAGAGAAGAAAGTGAAGCAAAAGAGAATGTGCCCAGGCAGCTCCCTGAAGGAGCGTCTCCATCCCCATCATTCAGCCTGGACATGGAGGTCCAGCTCCAAGGGCCTTCTGGCGGTTCCCTCCCTGTGAGAAGTGAGGTTGCAGGGAACCAGGCAGAGAGCCTTCTTGGTATTGGCACCCGTCCTGTGGAACGCCCTCCCACCAGATGTCAAGGAAATAAACAACCATCTGACTTTTAGAAGACATCTGAAGGAAGCCCTGTTTGGGGAAGTTTTTAATGTATAATGTTTTATTGTGTTTTTAATATTCTCTTGGGAGACATCCAGAAGCCACATGGATGGGGTATATTATTATTATTATTACTATTAGGCTATCGCCTTCCCCTGTTGGGGCACAGGGGGCGTGTCTCTCACAAAGTTCTCTCTAGCAGACTTAACAGGAAAACTTTGTGAGCTTTAGCTCCTAGCATGTGCCCATCTAGCAAGGCATGAATTGTTGGTTCGACTGCATTGTAAATATCCCACAAACAAACCATATACAGCGGAACCTCGGTTGTTGAACGTAATCTGTTCCGGAAGACCATTCAACTTCCGAAACATTCAACAACCAAGGCGCAATTGCCAGTTGGCAAAATCCATTGGAAAAATGGAGAAATGCACCTCAGAAGCTGTTCGACGTCCGAGATGCGATAAAAAACGGACGCATTCACTTCCGGGTCGTTGGCGTTTGAAAGCCGAAACATTGACTTCTGAAGCGTTCGACAACCGAGGTTCCACTGTATCATAAGGGCTGCACTGTGTTTCATTGTCCAAAAGGGAACACAGGCTGTGGAAAGAGTTCCTTCAACCCATGGTATCTCGCACCACTCATGGGGATTGGGGTGGTCTGTAACCCTAGTGATAACATAACAGAAGAAAAACTAGAAGTACCATCAGTTAACTCAACATCAGATTGAAGTCTCAGAGTCTCCAAAACAATTCACCGCAATATTATCAAACTCTTTCTTTCTTTTTGCAGACAGCGCAAAGAGAGCCACTTTATGTGTCACAAAGTCATTAGTGTCACTCAAAAGAAATTGTACTGTTTCTAACAAGGTATTCCTGCTTCCATATGTCAACAAGGGTTCCAGAAATCTCTCTCTTGGATCGCTACATAAAGGGCGGATTAATAGATAGGGAATAATGTCTTCCACCTGATATTGGCCACAAACACAGAATCTTCCTTCATCAGCCACCTTGTTATAGCAGCCGTCCTGGATTGCAGTTGGCATCACTTGAAATTGCAGCTCAATAAAAGCATTTCTTGGGGAAACAAGCATGCCTTTAGCTCTAAACTAGCTCTAAAATTCTCTATTTTCTAAAGAAAATACAGTGGGTTTGATCAGCTGCATTTCCTTATTAGAATAAAACTTCATCAATGCCCCAATAGTTTTCTGTGCCTTAGATTTCACTGCCTTGGTGTGCCATTTCCACAAAAGGGATTCACTGAAAAGAACACCCCAATACAGTGGTACCTCTAGTTAAGAACTTAATTCGTTCTGGAGGTCCGTTCTTAACCTGAAATTGTTCTTAACCTGAGGTACCACTTTAGCTAATGGGGCCTCCCATTGCCACCGCACCGCCGCCATGTGATTTCTGTTCTCATCCTGAAGTAAAGTTCTTAACCTGAGGTACTACTTCCGGGTTAGCGGAGTCTGTAACCTGAAGCGTATGTAACCTGAAGCGTTTGTAACCCAAGGTACCACTATATCTAAATGAATGAGTTTGTTCTATAACTTGCTGATCTAAACTCTGTTTATACCTAGGGCTACGTCTGCCCCCTTCCAACAAATATAGAGGGGGCCGAAGACCCCCTAGCATTGGCACAGCTGCCCTCACTTTGTTGTTGTTGTTGTTTAGTCGTTTAGTCGTGTCCGACTCTTCGTGACCCCATGGACCAGAGCGCGCCAGGCACTCCTGTCTTCCACTGCCTCCCGCAGTTTGGTCAGACTCATGCTGGTAGCTTCAAGAACACTGTCCAACCATCTCATCCTCTGCCGTCCCCTTCTCCTTGTGCCCTCCATCTTTCCCAACATCAGGGTCTTTTCCAGGGAGTCTTCTCTTCTCATGAGGTGGCCAAAGTATTGGAGCCTCAGCTTCAGGATCTGTCCTTCCAGTGAGCACTCAGGGCTGATTTCCTTCAGAATGGATAGATTTGATCTTCTTGCAGTCCATGGGACTCTCAAGAGTCTCCTCCAGCACCAGAATTCAAAAGCATCAATTCTTCGGCGATCAGCCTTCTTTATGGTCCAGCTCTCACTTCCATACATCACTACTGGGAAAACCATACATGTAGAATAATCACAAGTGGCTCCCACAAATCTGGGACTGGGGGATTGGACTTCCAACTGAGCAAATTCAGTCCACCTTTAACACATGGCACAGACCAGGATCAGCAGAACACTTTGGGGCATCTCCTAGTCCTGCGATTTCTGAAAGCAGGTATCACTTCATCCTCCCACCTGCACATCAACGTCAAGATCCTAGTTATGGTCCTGGAAAGAATGAAAAACTCACCTAAAACGACAGTCTTGTAGCCGCTCCTAAGCTACACATACATGTGCTTCCCACATGGTGATGCCTCTTTGGAAATTGAGTTGGCTGGCTTAGATCAAGCCCCTCCTTAGGTGTGAAAGAGAAGGGTAGGGGGAACTCAGAGACCGGCCTCCAGTTAGCAGAGACATGCCTTAGATTCTGGCGTTCTGCAGCTTACAGGACGTGGGGTTCCACCAAACTGAGGTGCTCAGGGGACCCAGCTGGGCCAAGGAAGTGCCTGAACAGAAGGAACGGGGTGAAGCTAAACTGATCTCAGACCTCTCCCCCTGCCCCCTCCCTTTCCCGCCGCACGTCTGTATTTCCTGGAATGTGCGGCAAACCTCTGTGGATGTCTGTTTTGACCCCTGGGAGATTTAGGGGCTAAATGCACGCTATGCACAAAAGCACATATTAGAGCCCCAGATCCGTTATTATTTTTCAAAAAGCAGCTTGCAGGGTCGATTGAGAGCAAAGAGACTGTGAAGCACCTTAATCCTTTCTCTCCACCTCTCTCTCTCTCTTTCTCTTTCTCTCACTGTGTTCGCACACAAACACACACAAACATGCAAACACAGGACACACAATCGCAAGGTTTAAGCTACATGTTTATGCATAGCTTAGTATGGAATGAAGTCCCTTCGGAGTTCGATAATTTAAAACTGTTCCCAAGTTGCTTGTTTTATGTAAAAAAACAAACACAAAAAAACCAACAGGGAAGGAACACATCCTGGATGAAAGGTCTGTAGTTGTCACGAAAAGCTTTGCATGTAGAAACAGGACTGGTAGTAGCAGCAGCAGTGCAGACCATTGCTAGGCAGTGTGGTGGAGTGGTTAGAGCAGGCTTAAGATTCGGCCCGAACCCATGCTCAGCCACTAAGCTTCCTTGCTCACAAGACAGTCCTCCAGGGTATTATGCTAGTTTCTTCATTAAGGCCTCCCCCCAAACCTTCTATTTACCCCATGGGAGAAAGCATTCAATTATGATAACTGTACATTAACATCCCTGCGCCCAATAGCAGCTTCAAGGCTTTGAGTTACTTGGGGAAATGGCGGTGTGATGTTGGGTGGACAGTGCTATTATATAGTTAAGCCACTAGGTGGTGCTGAACTTGGATGTCTTCTGATGTGGTCAGGAGTTTCCTGTGTCTGCTCTTTTTCCCCCTAAAGTGGGCAGGTGTCCTACTTTATAGAGGGTGGTCCTCTATTTCATTTTCAGTAGGCAATATCCATGCACACATGGATATTGGGTCACATTTTTAATGCACACCTGAATTAGGGTGGCCACATAATCTTTACATAGACACGAATCCTCTCTTGGGAGGGCTGTCCAGTCCAAGGCCGGTTTGAAGATGAAGAACCATGAGAAGGAAGTGAAGGGATCTTGGATGCCCATCAACAGTCAGCACCTGGACAGCAGATCGAACAGGCGCACAGCTCATCTGTTCACCATCTTGCCCACAGTGGTGAAATATATTTGCCGTTGTAGCTAAAATACATTCATGTCTGCATACCTCAAAGCATGAGATCATTCATTCTCCAAACTACACGTGAACGCAGAGAGAGTCATTGCTTCCAGCAGTTGTCACTCAGCAAGTGGGGTTGCCAAGGCTAGATTACTGCAATGCGTTATACATAGGGCTGCTGTTCGACTTCTGAAAAGTTCGGAAACCAAGGCACAGCTTCTGATTGGCTGCAGGAAGGTCCTGCAGCCAATTGGAAACTGCAGAAGTCACATTGGTTGTTTGGGTTCCAAAGGACTGGTTAAGAGCGGTAGACTCGTAATCTGGTGAACCGGGTTTGCGTCTCTGCTCCTCCACATGCAGCTGCTGGGTGGCCTTGGGCCAGTCACACTTCTTTGAAGTCTCTCAGCCTCACTCACCTCACAGAGTGTTTGTTGTGGGGGAGGAAGGGAAAGGAGAATGTTAGCTGCTTTGAGACTCCTTCGGGTATTGATAAAGTGGGATATCAAATCCAAACTCACTTCTGGGTTTGCAGCATTCGGGAGCCAAAACTTTCGACTCGCAAGGCGTTCAGGATCCAAGGTGCAACTGTACCTTTCTCCTGCCTCAAACTTCCCCTTAGCAGGAATGCCGAACCTTCCCTCCCCTTCCCTCCCGGCTCTAAATCACCCCTTAGCAGCTTCCCCCCCACCAAACACATGTGATTATGCATACGTGCTTTCCTCCATCTCATACCCTGTGGAGTGATGGTGCTTAGGAGCCATCGGAAGCTGGGAGGTGGCAGGCAGCGAAAGGGTTAAGCCCCCTTCCTGCTGCTTCTCTTGTCTGGATTGGGCCTCCTCTGGAAGCAGCTTTTCCACTTTAAAAAAGGTCCCACCGGGAATGATGCGCTCCCCAGCATCTGCATTTACCGTCAAAGTTCGGGCCTCTCCGGGAGAAACATCTGTTCCGCCCAGCTTTCAACTCTCACTAGCGTCTTTCAACTTGGTTGCATAGTTTTGAGGAGCGAGCCTGCCCTGGGAAAGATTGTGGTTTCTTTTATATATTGTTTTGCTTTGTAAATTGGGGAGATATTGTCTTTTTATTGCTTTTGGGCTTAATTGCTGTAGTGTGTTATAGCTGAAAGCCAGCTGGGCTGCTCTCGGAGCTGAAGGACAGTCGAGGGGAAAAGTTCAAAGGAACAGCCAAATAAAATAGAATGTACTTATTGTTGGGCATGGAAAACCAGCCTGGAGAAGCCTTCGTTCCCAATGTGATTCCGAGTCCGGGGCTGGTCTCTGCTTTCCCCAGCCCCTCCTCCAGTAGCACCAAGTTGGTTAAAAGCTCCAGACTCAGAGGACGATCACCCGCTGCCTTAGGAATGCTGTGACTGATTCCCGCTTTGCCGTGGAATTTCTCTTTCTGACCCGATCAAAGGCGGGAGCCTCTTTTCCAGCTTGGCTCCTGAGGTCCTCCTCACTTTTCTGCTGCACACAGTAATGCTCCCTCTGTGGCTTTTAAGGAGGCAGATGTACCCAAGTGGTGCTTTGCCAATGGTGTTGCATGACCACCTGCCCACTCTGTGTGTGTGTGTGTGTGTGTGTGGCTTGTGCACACGCACCAAACTACTGGCAACTCAAAAGCAGGAACACAAGACACCCAATCAGATGGGATGCATCTGTAGGGCGGGCTGGGAGCCAGCAAAAGGTAAATGAAAACTGCTGCTCCCTGTAGGAACTTTACACAACCCTCTCGGATGAGCATGTTTAGTTCCATAGCAAGGGATGGCGGGGGGGCAATCCAATTCACTTTGCATTTAAACCTACTTAATTTGCAATTTCCAAAACCGGAACACAGCCAGTCCTTTGAACTTTGCACTCCTCTGAATTTTGCAAATCACAGAACAATCCTGACTATAGGAAGCTAGCATGAGTTACGTCGCTATAAATTCAAGCTGGCATAAATCACCCCTATTCCAAACTCTTGTTTGGGAGGAATCTGACCTGCACAAGTTTTTTTGCTGTCTGAGTTCCGCTGGGTCACTAAGTCACGTGACTGAGCTGCAAGGGTTTGTGACAGGTGTCAGCCTCTCCTGGCCCCATCTTGGCCACACCATGCCACACCGCTTTGTTGTTGTTTAGTCATTTAGTTGTGTCCGACTCTTCGTGACCCCATGGACCAGAGCACGCCAGGCACTCCTGTCTTCCACTGCCTCCCGCAGTTTGGTCAGACTCATGTTTGTAGCTTCGAGAACACTGTCCAACCATCTCGTCCTCTGTCGTCCCCTTCTCCTTGTGCCCTCCATCTTCCCCAACATCAGGGTCTTTTCCAGGGAGTCTTCTCTTCTCATGAGGTGGCCAAAGTATTGGAGCCTCAGCTTCACGATCTGTCCTTCCAGTGAGCACTCAGGGCTGATTTCCTTAAGAATGGAGAGGTTTGATCTTTTTGCAGTCCATGGGACTCTCAAGAGTCTCCTCCAGCACCATAATTCAAAAGCAAGCTACACCCCTAGTAATAATAATAATAATTTATACCCCGCCCATCTGGCTGGGCTCCCCCAGCCATTCTTGGTGGCTTCCAACAAAATATTAAAATACAGTAATCCAACAAACATTAAAAGCTTCCCTAAACAGGGCTGCCTTCAGATGTCTTCTAAAAGTCTGGTAGTTGTTGTTCTCTTTGACATCTGGTGGGGGGGAGTTCCACAGGGCGGGTGCCACTACCAAGAAGGACCCCTAGTATCCCCTTCTTTGGAAACTTACTCTGGCCAGGGGCAAAGGAAGGGGTGTGAGGTGGGGCCGGGCCACCCCGGGTGTCACCACTGCTGGGGGTGACAAAATGAAGGACGGCACTCACCAAGGGACCTGCAGCGCGCCTGAGCTACGCGTCTCTCCTGGGAGTGACGTGGTGGCTTGGGCACCCGCAGGCTCACGCTGCCCCAAACGCTGTAGGGCGGCTGAGTGGGAGGAGGCAGGCAGACTCCTTTGAGGCCCCGCTGAGCATCCTGCCCTGGCTGGCCCCACCCCACGGACGGCTGACCCCCGCCCTTGGGCGCAGGGCACGTGCACCGCCCCAGGCACCTGATCGGCTTGCTCTGCCGCTGACTCTGGCATAAGTTACACCATCTTAAGTTCTTTTAAAAAATATGTTTATTAAGCAATTTCAACATAATAAATTATCAGACCATATAATGACATATGTTATCCCCCCCCCCCTTTTCCCCCATCCCCCTTCAATCCCTCCCTCCCCCCCAAGGACTTCCCTCAGCTCCTCTCTCTGATTTCTCTGCACATATTATTCTCTGCATGTTATAAAATTATACATATCCTTGCCTTATCTATCATATAAAGGGACCCCTGACCATTAGGTCCAGTCGTGGCTGACTCTGGGGTTGCGGCGCTCATCTCGCTTTATTGGCCGAGGGAGCCGGCGTACAGCTTCTGGGTCATGTGGCCAGCATGACTAAGCCACTTCTGGCGAACCAGAGCAGCACACGGAAAAGCCGTTTACCTTCCCGCCGGAGCGGTACCTTTTTATCTACTTGCACTTGACGTGCTTTCGAACTGCTAGGTTGGCAGGAGCTGGGACCGAGCAACAGGAGCTCACCCCGTAGCGGGGACTCAAACCGCTGACCTTCTGATTGGCAAGTCCTAGGCTCTGTGGTTTAACCCACAGCGCCAACCACGTCCCTATCTTTCATATAATCAACCAATAAATTTGTGAACGTTTATTCAAAACCTGCCAAAGAATCCAGTTCATTTTGTTGTTTTTTAGATAATTTGTAAAAAGTTCCCATTCTTCCTTAAAGTCACAGTTGTCCTTGTCCCGCAGTTTGTATGTCAATTTAGCCAACTCTGCATAGCTCATCAATTTTTCTTGCCACTGTTCTTTCGTTGGGATTTCCTCATTCTTCCATCCTTGTGCTATCAAGACTCTTGCCACTGATGTAGCATACATGAATAAATTCTTTGTTTTTCTTGGCAGGTCTTGTCCTACAATCCCTAACAAAAATGCTTCTGGTTTTTTTACAAATGTCATTTTAAACACCATCTTAAGTTCTGTGAGTGAACCCGGGCTGAGCACAGGTGAGGAACTTATGCAAGCCTAGGCAGACCCAAGAGCCACCAAATCCGAATTCTTGCATCCTGGTGGACCTTGAAGTTGGATTGCACCGTGAATTCTCCAGCCAATGATATATAACTGAAATTAATGGAACTAAGTTAGTCACGCTTGTTAATTTCAATGGTTCTACTCTGAATGCGACATATACCGGATACAACACGCAGTGAGCAAAAGCTTAAAATTGTACCGGTGTTTGCTCACATTCCTGATGGGCTCTGCCATGTTCCAGAGACAGACTGAACCAATGCGAGAGCTGCTGGATCCATCTGGAGCTCGTTTCAAAAGCTGTGGTTTCGTGCCAGGTAAGGAACCTGAGTTTGACCACAAGCTAATAGGCAGACAAATCCACAGGAATCCGTTGCCTGAGGGGCTCAGGAAACAGAACCAGCAATGAAATTCCTCCTGAAAGTTGCTACATGCGGATTTGAAACTGAGCTGCCACACTTCTGGGAGTGTAGCATTTGCAAGGAATGGTATACTTGGTTTAGGTGTGTGACATCTTAGCACACGATTTCAGCAGAATATCAATGCAAAAATTAATATTGTGGCTTTTTTGAAAAAATCAAGTGCCTTGGCACAAATATTTTAAGAATATAGGAATTTGAGGGTGTGTGTTTGTTTTTATTTTTTAAATAAATAAAATCAGAATTTTTAAATTATATAAATCAGAATAAGATCCACTATTTGACTATTGATTCAAAACCCTAAAATGTATTTTATATACCAGTAATTGACTTTTTATTTCTGTTCTTTGTATATCGTATTGTTGTTTTATTGCTATGGCTGACGCAAATAAAGATTCATTCATTTGTAGAATTGTAGAGTTGGAAGGGACCCCGGCGGTCACCTAGTCCAACCCCCTGCAATGCTGGAATCCTTTGCCCAACATGGCGCTCAAACCCGCATATTAGATTGTACCAAAATGCTTTTTTGGCCTACATAGCATTTGGCCTATACAGTGGTTCCTCAGGTTACGAACTTAATTCATTCCAGAGGTCCGTTTTTAACCCAAAACCGTTCTTAACCTGAGGTACCACTTTAGCTAATGGGACCTCCCGCTGCCGCCGCACCACCAGAGCACGATTTCCATTCACATCCTGGGGCAAAGTTCGCAACCCAGAGCAACTACTTCCAGGTTAACGGAGTTCATAACCTGAAGTGTTTGTAACTCGAAGCGTTTGTAACCCAAGGTACCACTGTATAGGCCAAAAAGCATTTTAGTACAATCTAATTTAAAACATGTTGGAGGAGACTCTTGAGAGTCCCATGGACTGCAAGAAGATCAAACCTCTCCATTCTGAAGGAAATCAGCCCTGAGAGCTCCCTGGAAGGACAGATCCTGAAGCTGAGGCTCCAATACTTTGGCCACCTCATGAGAAGAGAAGACTCCCTGGAAAAGACCCTGATGTTGGGAAAGATGGAGGGCACAAGGAGAAGGGGACGACAGAGGATGAGATGGTTGGACAGTGTTCTCGAAGCTACCAGCATGAGTTTGACCAAACTGCGGGAGGCAGTGGAAGACAGGAGTGCATGGCGTGCTCTGGTCCATGGGGTCACGAAGAGTCGGACACGACTAAACAACAACAACAACAAAAATTTATAACAAAAAACAACACCTTCAAATTCCTAAATGTGATAGGCTTGACTGCCGCAAAAGCCACTCATTTTGCATATCATCAGCATCCCTTTATTTGTATGCTACTTTCCCACAAAATAATTGGCCAGATAGCACATCGCACACACACACACATTAGAAACAATTCAAAATAATAACAAAAAGCAGCAGCACCGATAAAATTTGTATAAGTGTTGTAACTGTGTGTGAGGCGGAAGCAGCAGTGCTCCCCTCTCTGTGTAGGTCTTTGCAGGAGGGGCCCCAAACAGCGATAAATCTGTTGGGATGGAGGTGCTACATCTCCTCTCAGCATACAGAGAGATAAAGCAGATGCTGCCAGGCAGCAGGCAGAAAGGAGAGGCAGGTGTCTGACAGGAAGAAGGAGAACCTGCAAAAAGGGCTGGGCGAGCAGGAAGGACCTACCTAGCCAGCTACCTCTTCCTGGGGGAAGGTGAAACCCTTTGGACGTGGGGTGTGGATTTTCCTGCCCAATCTCTCCTTCCCACTCAGCCTCCCATTCCCACCCAACACCTCTCCCCCTAAAGCAGCACCACACAGGATGGAATCCTCTGCTTATCAGGTGTTCAGATTTTTTAAAACAAACGACGTCTTTCTCGTCACCCGTTTGTGACACCCAAAGGACCCGTTGGCGATATTAAGCCCCTTCCGGAAGAGCCAAAGAGACAGAAACACCACAGGAGAAAGGCAGGAAGACCACAGTCTGGTGACAACATCTTCAAAATGTCCCATAAAAAGTTGGTGAGCCAAGAGTAAACACCTAGGGTGGATGCTCAGCCCTAGAAATGTTACATTATCCCTTAAACCAGCGGTTCTCAACCTGTGGGTCCCCAGATGTTGTTGGACTACAACTCCCATCATCCCTGAGCTCTGGCCTTGCTAGCTAGGGCTGATGGGAGTTGTAGTCCAACAACATCTGGGGACCCACAGGTTGACAACCACTGCCTTAAACTAAACATAGTTCAATCGCCCTCATTTAAAATGTATTTGTCCTACACACTAAAGAGAAGATAGAAGTCATATTGTCCTCGGCCAGAGAGTCATTATGAGTCACGCCAAGCCCCCCCCCCCCATGTCATCCATCTCTTGACTGGCGCCCACAGCACTTCTTGAAACCGTCAAATGTGTCTACGAGCCCCAAAAGGTTGCTGCTATAAACACAACGAGCACTTGAACGCATGTCTTGCCCTTCACCGTTGAGTAACCCCAACTGTTTCCCATCTTGCATACATCTGCATGGACGGGGAGGGTTTCTGGGACAGAAATATTGCTTTTCCAGCAGACTTCATCCCCTGCATATCTCTCTTCTTCAGGAGATTTAAGTCCTTCTGTCATGCTGTGAGACTATTTGATATCTTACTTCCAGGAGGCAGATGCTCTCCTAACATGGACAGTTCAGATATGTGTTAGAACAGACAGATGGGCTGTCGCCTGAACCTTCCAGGCTCTTCCTGAAGGAGAAGCATCCGTCATCTCAAATAAGCTGCTTGTTTCCTGTGGGTGACAGGGAAGAATTCCTGATTTTGTGTTAACATGCAAACCGACAAAGATAATTTAATAATAGAGTATGTAGGTACCACAAGGGTCATCTAATCCAACCCCCTGAAATGCAGATTTTTTTTTGCCCATCATGGGGCTCAAACCCATGACCTTGGGATTAAGAGTCTCATGCTCTACCAACCAAGCTATCCCGGAAGTCATCACAAGTGACATATTGTGTTCTTCATCTTCTCCAAATGTATCTTTTACTTCCAAATCATCATACATTAAAATTGTAACTTTTTAATGTCACGCAGTAGAAATACAGTCGTACCTTGTGTTCTCGAATGCCTTGTGACTCGAACGTTTTGGCTCCTGAACGCCGCAAACCCGGAAGTGAGTGTTCCAGTTTGCAAACGTTCTTTGGAACCTGAACGTCCAACGCAGCTTCCGATTGAGTGCAGGAAGCTCCTGCAGCCAATCGGAAGTCGCGTCTTGGTTTTCGAACGTTTTTGGAAGTCTACTGGACTTCCAGGACGGATTAAGTTTGAGAACCAAGGTACGACTGTATACATTTCCCAAAAGTTTATATTAGAGTTTGTTTCCTATAATATACATGATTCATTATCACAGCAGCGAAAAAGCCATAAGTATAATTCTAGCTGATGTTCTTGCACCTAATAATGGGGAACCTTGGGCTCTCAAATTGTAAATTTTCTTTCTCTACCTTTCCTTAACCTTACCATTTCCATTCGTCGTGGCAAGACACCAAATTTTACTACACCGTTCTAATTCTCTCGGAACTATCAGAGGACGCCATTTGGCGGAGATCAGTGGTTTGGCAGCGGTTAAGAAAGCCCCAGCTGAATTTCGATCTCCTGATGTCACAAGTTCTTTTAAGATATCCCAGAAGAATTATTAGCGGGGTTCATATGTATGCGATATCCAATTATTTCTTTGCCAAGAGTGAAGAATTCAGTTTGATCCATTTTGGACCAGGTTCCAGCAAGCAGCTGACCTGGAAAGCATCAGACCCTTAAGGATACAGGCCAATGCGTGGGTTCAAGATGCTCCCATAAGGGCGGCAGCTGAGTTGGTGTCTCACCTGTTAGGGGAGAGGTGGAAGGGAAAAGAGGACCTTGGAGAGGAGCGGAAACGAGACACTTATAACTGTATCATTTTCTCCTGCAAGCATTGACTTTATTTAGAAGTAAACTAAGGAGAGACGAATTTGTCAGTTTCAGTTTTCCATTTTTCCATTCTTAACTTCATTTGCCCTTTTCCACATCATGTCATCGGTGACAGCTTGCTGTTGACATTGGCATGAAAATTCATATTCATTTTCACACACACACACACACATTTCTCCTCATATACATATTTTCGCAGGCCTCAGACAAATAGTTTCCCTTCTTAATCTGCCGGTTGATCATTTCAGCAAGAGCTGGCAGGGGTTAGACTTGGGTTCTTCTGAATGCAAATCAGCTGTTCTGCTTCCTTCTTACAGCATTGGGCACAGCTTCCGGGGCTAAACTGACAAACTCTGTCTTGGGTGAAACCTTAGTTTTCCCTAAGGGTGAGAAAGAAGTTTGTTCAGCGTTCATTTTCAGGAGAACGAACCCAATTTTCACTTCCTGAACCAATACGCAAGCTGAAATGCAGGCCTCCTTCAAGATGGCTTCAGGATTGCTCTCCTGTACTATTTCAGTCATGTGGTTTATGTATTTATTCATGTGTGCATACCCACCAACATTTCTCTGATAAAAATAGGGACGTCCTATTCCATCATAACAATTATTTATTATTTATACCCCATTCACCTGATTGGGTTGCCCCAGCCACTCTGGGCAGTTTCTAGCATACATAAAAACATAATAAAACATAAACTTTTTTAAAAACCCCACAAAAACTCCACTATAGAGGGCTGCCGTCAGATGGCTCAGGGGTCGGATAATTCCATACCCGCCAACATTTCTCCGATGAAAATAGGGATGTCCTAAGGAAAAGTGGGACATTCCAGGATTCCAGAAACCGGGACCGCTTCTGTAAATCCGGGACTGTCCCTGGAAAATAGGTAAAAGGTAAAAAAAAACCTTGGACGATTAAGTCCATTCAAAGGTGACTATGCGGTTGCGGCGCTCATCTCGCTTTCCGGCTGAGGGAGCCAGCGTTTGTCCAGAGACACCTTTCCGGGTCATGTGGCCAGCATGACTAAACCGCTTCTGGCACAAGGGGACACCGTGACAGAAACCAGAGCCCACGGAAACGCCGTTTACCTTCTCGCCGGAGCAGTACCTATTTATCTACTTGCACTGGCGTGCTTTCGAACAACTAGGTTGGCAGGAGCTGGGGCAGAGCAATGGGAGCTCACTGGGGATTTTAACCAGCGACCTTCTGATCGGCAAGCCCAAGAGGCTCAGTGGTTTAGCGGGTCTGTGTGTGTTTACCTTCTGCACTTATGAAAATTCATTTTATGTATGACACGTTGGGATTCTTATAACAGCCGCACACGTGGGAGAAAGAAGTGGTGGCACGCCTGGTGTGACCCACATTAGCTTGGGTCTTATCCCAGTATCGGTTTCCAAGCCACCAGTTGAAGATAAGCAGCTTAGATGGCATATCTAAGCTGCATACACTCAGATACGCATCTGAGGATTAGCAGGGAGACGCACCCCTTTCTGAAATGAGTTAACTGCAGGTTGGCTCTCTTTGTCTCTCACACACACACGCAAACACATCCCTGCTCCAGGAGTTCCTCGGAATTTTGTTATCTCTTCATCCCAAAGGCATGGCATTGTGAGCAAGTACCATGCCTCACCTTCCAGCAGTAGATCAAGTTAAATACTCTGCACTCATTTGCACCTAGCTAAACTTTCCATTGATTTTACTAAAAAGCAAGAGGTAATTACTTCCCTGTCAAAGCTGGCCACCCATTAGTGGAAAGTTATAAATAACAATGCATAAATAAGGCCTCGGCGGAAGACCAGAATTACTCATAGTCTTCTGGTGCAGTGCAGAACAAAAATATGGGATATGAGAAGATGGGGAAGAGAGGGGAGGAACACAGAGCAGGAAGTTCAGCGCTCGGTTGCGATATAAAACAGATAGGTATCTACTTGTGAAATTAAGGACAGATTTCCATAATTCACAGCCCACAAACTCGGTGGAGAGATAGCAGAGCAGTTGAGAATATTTGCACTTGACTTTATTCATCCTGGAGTTTGAGGACATTTTGAACAGGACCAAATCATCTAGCAGACCAGGACCTAAGCTATGATTTACATAACATGGCATGGGTTGTGATGATGATGGGGAAATTTTATTAAAACATGAGTTATGTATGTTTTTGATTTGTAGGACAAGGAGAAGTTTATTCAAGTGGGTCTGCCAAGAGACTCCCAGAAATTTTCAAATGGTCTTTCAGGATGGGAATGTTTGAGCCCCACTTGTTTTAGGTCACAGTCTCAGTTTGTGTGGGGCCTAAGTTGTGATGTCCCGTTCCTTTAAATCTCACCCCACTTCCTGTTTTCTACTTGACTCTCAGCTCCGTAAAGCAAACCTTCCTCTGGCAATTGAGCTCCTTTGGGTTACTTTAAAGTTGCATGTATAGCAAGACCTGTTAGAATCTAGGGTCACCCCATGGGAACTGAGAAACTTAGCATCCGTCTGTCTGGAGAGACAATGGAAGATTGTGCCATTGGGGGTAAAGTCAAGCCTGTGAAGAGCTACAGCAGCTGCTGTGGCTGTAATACAGTGGTACCTCTGGTCACGAACGCTTCGGGTTATGAACTCCGCTAACCCGGAAGTAGCTGCTCCTGGTTGCGAACTTTGCCCCAAGATGCGAACAGAAATCGTGCACCAGAGGTGTGCGTGCAGTGGGAGGCCCCATTAGCAAAAGTGCGCCTCAGGCTAAGAACGGTTTCAGCTTAAGAACGGACCTCCGGAACGAATTAAGTTCGTAACCAGAGGTACCACTACTGTAACAACAACAACAACAACAACAACAACATTTATTATTTATACCCCGTCCATCTGGTTGGGTTTCCCCAGCCACTCTGGGTTGCTCCCAACATCATCATCATCATCATAAAGCGATAAAACATCAAACATAAAAAAATTCCCTAAACAGGGCTGCCTTCAGATGTCTTCTGAAAGTAAGATACTTGTTTATTTCCTTAACATCTGATGGGAGGGCATTCCACAGGGTGGGTGTCACTACTGAGAAGGCCCTCTGCCTGGTTCCCTGCAACCTCACTTCTCGCAGGGAGGGAACTGCCAGAAGGCCCTCGGAGCTGGACCTCAGTGTCCGGGCTGAACAATGAGGGTGGAGACGCTCCTTCAGGTATACTGGACCGAGGCCGTTTAGGGCTTTAAAGGTCAGCACCAACACTTTGAATTGTGCTCGGAAACGTACTGGGAGCCAATGTAGAGACCGATACGGGAGAGACATGTTTTGTTGCAGCTGGGGCGGGTGAAGATGTCTGGTTTTGCTATTAAAGATGCGCCGTGGTGTTTCTCCTCTCTGCTCTCTTCTCAGCGATCACTTCTCTGGTCATTGCTGTGGATACATAACCTGTCTGTCTATCTGTCTGTCTGTCTCCAGGCACTGCAGTCATCTGCAAGGGATTCCGACATGGCAGGGTTAATGTTGCTAGCCTTCATGTCATGTTTGCAGACATCTTTATAAGGCAGAGTTGGTCTGCCAACATGCCTGGTGCCTGAAGCCAGTTCCCCATAAAGCACATCCTTTTCTTGAGGATCTTGCCAGCTTCCATTCCATGGACATGACCAAGCAAGTGTAGACACTGCTAAGACAGAAGTGCAAACATGCTGAGAATGTGGACTTGGAAGAGCACACCTTTGTTGGAGACTCTGTCCTGCCATGTGATGCCCGAAACCTTCCTGGCACAGCGCATATGGAAAGCATTGAGGCATCGCTCCTGGCGGGTGTAAGTTGCCCACGACTCACTCCCATCAAGCAGTGTGCTCAACATGCAAGCCTTGTAGACCTTCATCTTGGGATCGGTTGTTAGCATCACCTGCTCCCATACCCTTTTGGAGAGGCGAGCCATTGCTGTAGCAGCCTTACCAATATGCTTCTCCAGCTCAGCATCAATGGAGAGGATGCCGGTTATGGTAAAGACCAGGTAGACAAAATCGCTTATCACCTCAAGCATGTGGTCACCATTGCTGATGGCGACGCCCTAGGCAGGATGTCGGTCTTCATCAGGCTGATGGTGACCACACGGGCAAAACAGTTAGAATCTAAGGGTCACCACACAAACACTCCAAGGCAGCTGCACACAGCAGAGGAAAAGCAGTTAGGGAGAATGAACCATCCTTTAGACCTTCATTGGCTCCCAGTACATTTCCAAGCACAATTCAAAGTGTTGGTGCTGACCTTTAAAGCCTTAAACGGCCTCGGCCCAGTATACCTGAAGGAGCGTCTCCATTCCCATCATTCAGCCCGGACATGAAGGTCCAGCTCCAAGGGCCTTCTGGCCGTTCCCTCACTGCGAGAAGTGAGGTTACAGGGAATCAGGCAGAGGGCCTTCTTGGTGGTGGCGCCTGCCCTGTGGAACGTCCTCCCATCAAGAAAATGAACAACTATCTGACTTTTAGAAGACATCTGAAGGCAGCCCTGTTTAGGGAATTTTTAAACATTTGATGTTTAATCGTGTTTTAATATTTTGTTGGGAGCCGCCCAGAGTGGCTGGGGAAACCCAACTGGGGGGGGGGGTTATAAATTTTAAATAATAATAATTATTATTTAGGCAACTTGTCTCCCATTCCTGATCTTTTTCATTGGAGGATCTCTCTGCTCCTTGCAGCTTCAAAACCACAGCTTGAGCTCACCCAGTCCCCACAAAGCTCACATCTAGCAGGAGCTTTCATGTTCTCTCCATGCCTGTATTCCACCCATTGATAAAGGCTGATAGATCTTGGTTTGCCACACTGTTATTCCCATTTCACAGATGTGGAGCTAAGGCAACATGAAAGAGAATAGCAGGGCCAACAAGAAGGCTGTGCACACTCTGTTGAGCATGTGAATTCTGTTTGATGGTTCAGAGTGAGAGTGTTCATAGCAGATGTGGGGCATCAGTCTAGATCTCCCACATCTTTCTCACTGTCTAGCTACTGGGCAGGGTTTTGAAATGGGAATGAAGTCAGCTTGGTGTAGAAGGTGACAGGTTGACACCTGTGATGTGGGTGCTTTTATCCCCATTCTACAGATGTCATGTTGAGGCAATAGAGACAAACGATTTGGCCAGGACCATGCAATTAATCTGTGTCAGAGATACAGCTTGACCCCAGGTCTCCCAGGTCCACCCCCATGGGGCGAGTGGTGGAAGAAGAGATGTTTTAGATGAAACCGATTCAAATGGAAGCAGAAACCACAAATCTGTTGTCGACATTCATGAGCATGAAATTGGAAAGCCAAGCATATGCACAAATATTTGTGAACTTCTGCCATGTTGGCAGCCTGACATCTGGAACTGCTTCCCAGCCCACTGAACCTTTGAAAACCACTCATTTATTTCTAGTCGATGCAATGGCAAGCCCAAACGGAAGAGTAGGGCTGGCTGAGTTTTCAGAAGCACAGTTCCAGGTTGTGATCCCTTGCCAACCAAACGTCTATTAAGAAGCGCAGAATCACACTTCGACAGGAATGCACAAAAAACCATTCCTCCTTGGGATAAGGATCAGATTAAAAATATGTCCTCCGTTGTTGAAGAGGGGAAAAACAATACAAATTGCCCTACCACAGCCTCAAGTTAAGTAAGGATGAGCTTTACAGGAAGAGGTCAACTTTCTGACAACATTTGTGCAATTCATGGCTTAAAGGCCTATCCACTTGATTTTCTTTAAAAAAACAGGTTCCCGCTCAATCCTAGACCACAACAAGAGCAGGAAAAAACAGTGGATGAATGCTCCACTCTAGTAGATGGGGAGAAGAAGAGAACTTGTGGCTAAGAAGTCATTTCCAGGGCTGGCTGCAGGTTTGAGGGTGTCGTGAGCCCTGTGAGGATGTCATAGAAGGGATGGGCAGCTCCCAAGCAGGAGGGTGAATAGATCAGGGAGCTGGAGTTAGATGATCCAGAGGAAGATCTGAGAGGACAGGGGAGGTTAATTAGCACCTGAAGAAATGCCAGCTCAGACCTTTTCACATGCTGAATCTCTCAGGCAGACTGGGGAGGAAACAAAGGCTTGATTGCCTTTTTCCTCCCAAGGTAAGGGGAAGTGACACAGAGAAGCCTGGCAGGACAGTTACTCTATGGTTTTAACCCCTTCATGTATTAATTAGACATAAGCGTGTTGGTTATTTGAGGCTGGTTATTCCACAAGAAGTGCAAATTTCAATGGATAATTGTGTTTCAGTTTGCATATTGGTTTGAAAAGTGCAACCTAGCTACATTCTCGTTAAAAGGCAAACAGAAATCAAATTTCTGCCTCATTCCAACTTCTGCTTTACTGTTCCCTTCCAGGCGCTGGCTGACACTTCTCCTCTGCCAAAGCTCTTGCCATAGTTTACATCCTATAAAAAGGGAAGCAGTTAAAGAAACCATTTAAAACTACTAAAACAATAAAATCCATTTAAACAAGACACAGCTAGCAATTAAGACCAGCCAGTCCATAAAACCTTTTAAAAAATACAAATGACCTAACTTCATTCTAGCAAACCAAAGGTCTTCTTCAAGAGGAGGGGTTTGCTTGGCTAATCTTCTAGCGAAAGGTTGTTGGTTTTTTTGTGAAGAAGAAGAAGAAGAAGAAGAAGAAGAAGAAGAAGAAGAAGAAGAAGAGCAGGCCAGCTCAAAGTTCCCTGGGGAGGAAGTTTTAGAACTTGCAAAAGCAAACTGTGACTTTTACCTTATATTAGGCAAGGGGAGAATTTGTGCTTGGATTCTGGTCCTACACTGAGAGGCCCAGCCGGTGATGCAGTTAGGTCATGTTAGACTCTGGAGCAGGGGGAGATACAGTGATTTACTTATACAGTGGTACCTTGGTTCTCAAACGCCTTGGTACTCAAACGCCGAAAACCTGGAAATAAGTGTTCCAGTTTTCGAACATTTTTCAGAAACCAATCATCCGATGCGACTGTCAGCTATTGTTTCCAGGGCACCTGCACCAATCAGAAGCTGCACCTTGGTTTTTGAACATTTCGGAAGTCAAACGGACGTCCGGAACAGATTAAGTTTGGTGCTTTCGTTTTTGCTATTTATTTTCTGTTTTTGTTTTTGAGGCTTTTCCGATTAATTTGTTTTTGTGTCTGTGCGGAACCCAGTTCAGCTGCTGACTGATTGTGTGACTGTGGAAATGGATAAAAGCCCCCCATCCAAACAACGACTATCATCAGTGCAGGTAAGAAAAATAATTAATTTTTATTTTTATCATCTACAGTACTGTCTTATTTATTTTATAGTACAATACATTGATTATTGCTTTCATTTGATGGATCAATGGTCTCGTTGGATAGTTAAATTAATGTTAAATTGCTGTTTTAGGGGTTCTTTTTAAAAGTGTGAAACGGATTAATCCATTTTGTATGACTTTTGATGGGAAAGCACACCTTGGTTTTCGAACGCTTTGGTTTTGGAACGGACTTCTGGAACTGATTAAGTTTGAGAACCAAGGTACCACTGTATTACATGATACTATTCCGTATACAGTGGTACCTCAGGTTACATACGCTTCAGGTTACAGACTCCGCTAACCCAGAAATAGTATCTTAGGTTAAGAACTTTGCTTCAGGATGAGAACAGAAATTGTGCTCCAGTGGTGCGGCAGCAGCGGGAGGCCCCATTAGCTAAAGTGGTGCTTCAAGTTAAGAAAAGTTTCAGGTTAAGAACAGACCTCCAAAATGAATTAAGTTCTTAACCCGAGGTACCACTGTATTACATGGCACTATGTATTATTTCGCTTGCTTCAAAATGTGGAAAGCCAACCCTATTGCCTGGGGTGGGGATCCCTCCTGCTCACCCCGGACTCCTGCTCCCCCAAGTCTTGCATTAATGGCACCACTAAGCAGGGCCAGCCCATACATGAGGCAAAGTGAGGCAGCTGCCTCAGGCTGCAGGATCCAAAGGGGCAGCAGAACCAGTCTCCAAATAAAACATCACTAGTCTCCAATAAAGCATCGCTGTGACAGCAGCAACTGCAGCACGCTCCTTGGAGTCTGCAACTTCTATCACCTTGGCAGTCTCCCCCCAATGCCACCTCTACGTTGGCCTCATGGTGCATAGGAGACGCTGCCGGTCTCCTCCCAGCCGATTTTGGGCACCGAGATCTTGTGCAATTTCACCCTGGGGGACAAAGCATTTTGCGGGGACTGCGATCTCACACAGTGCCCCAAAACATGCATTTTTGGGTGCCGTGAGAGCACAGCTCCCCCAAAGTGTGTCCTTTCGGCTCCATGAGCTTGCGTAGGTCACATGACAAGGACAGACAGGAAGTTGCGACTCGTGCATCCCAGTTTTGGGACTCAACATGTTGGAGGGTATGAAATGAGGATTATATATATATATATTTACAGCTATGGAGGTGTAGCAGGCATAGTAAAGGGTAAAGGGACCCCTGAACATTAGATCCAGTCGTGACCGACTCTGGGATTGCGGCGCTCACCTCGCTTTATTGGCTGAGGGAGCCGGCGTACAGCTTCCGGGTCGTGTGGCCAGCATGACTAAGCCGCTTCTGGCGAACCAGAGCAGCGTACGAAAATGCTGTTTACCTTCCCGCCAGAGCGGTACCTATTGATCTACTTGTACTTTGACGTGCTTTCGAACTGCTAGGTTGGCAGGAGCAGGGACCGAGCAACGGGAGCTCACCCTGTCGAGAGCAAAAAGTTGACAGCTCAGTTAGGTAGGGAGGAGCCCGTCCTGGTTTCCCTTCTGAATCTCCAGCCATCCCTGCCTCAGCTTCCCGTCAGCCTCCTCTCCTCCCTCCTCTCTCCCACTAGACAGTCATATAGAGTAAGCCCTTTTGAACACAGGGGGAACTAATCCCACCTAGGATCGCACTGCAATTGTGTGAGCCTCTGCATGTTCTCTCGGACATAAGGCCCACTCAGTTCAGTGCAGTTTTCTGCCTCCTAACTGTGCCCAGGATTGGAGCCCTGGGCTTCATTTGCCAGTAAAACAAAGTTTAACATTATAAAGTAAATGGATTGGAGGTGGAGATTAGTCACAAGCAGGAAAGGACATGCCGGTGGATTTTATTATATATATGAAAGAGGGAGTGAAAGAGAGAGAGAGAGAGAGAGAGAGATGCATTGACTATCTGCAGCAATTTAGTACTTGGTTGATTAATTTCCTAGTTAATGAGTTAAAAGCAGCCTACTTAATCCACTAAAAATGTAATTGTTCAGCAGTCCCAATTCCAATATGATTTACACCCTTTGCAATACATATTTGAACTTTAATGCATTTGGATAAAGTTCCTGTTCATTTCCGAAAAGCCACATTAAATTATCTTTATGGGCCTGCTACTTCTCTGTTTTAGTACTCATAGAGCCTACTCCTGTGTGTGGGTACTGGGAAGTGAATTCACCAAATTGGATGAGCCCCAAGCTATCAAATCAATGACTTGCTCTTCCATTCCTTATTTCAATGGGGCTGACAGATTGCTGAAACTTTTTGCTGCACCAAGACCACCACCAACTTGCCTATTTAATACGACCTCCTAGGAAGTTCTCCTCAGTGATAATAATAATGTAATAATAATTTATTATTTATACCCCGCCCATCTGGCTGGGTTTTCCCTGCCACCCTGGGTGACTCCCAACACAATACAGTGGTACCTCGGGTTACATACGCTTCAGGTTACATACGCTTCAGGTTACAGATTCCGCTAACCCAGAAATAGTACCTCAGGTTAAGAACTTTGCTTCAGGATGAGAACAGAAATTGTGCTCCTGCGGCGCGGTGGCAGTAGGCCCCATTAGCTAAATTGGGTGCTTCAGGTTAAGAACAGTTTCAAGTTAAGAACGGACCTCCAGAACGAATTAAGTACTTAACCCGAGGTACCACTATATTAAACAGAATAAAACTTCAAACATTAAAAACTTCCCTAAACAGGGATGCCTTCAGGAGTCTTCTAAAAGTCAGATAGTTGTTTATTTCCTTGACATCTGGTGGAAGGGCATTCCACAGGGCGGGCACCACCACCAAAAAGGCCCTCTGCCTGGTTCCCTTTAACTTCACTTCTCGCAGTGAGGGAACTGCCAGAAGGCCCTCAGAGCTGGACCTCAGTGTCTGGGCCGAACGATGGGGGTGGAGACGCTCCTTCAGGTACACTGGGCTGAGATCGTTTAGGGCTTTAAAGTTCAGCACCAACACTTCATTGCAATAGGATTAGTAGTAGTAGTAGAAGAAGAAGAAGAAGAAGAAGAAGAAGAAGAAGAAGAAGAGTTTGGATTTGATATCCCACTTTATCACTACCCGAAGGAGTCTCAAAGCGGCTAACATTCTCCTTTCCCTTCCTCCCCCACAACAAACGCTCTGTGAGGTGAGTGGGGCTGAGGGTTTCAGAGAAGTGTGACTGGCCCAAGGTCACCCAGCGGCTGCATGTGGAGGAGCGGAGACGCGAACCCGGTTCCCCAGATTATGAGTCTATCGCTCTTAACCACTACCCTCATTCTTGTGCAACAGCCATTCATTTCTATGGGCCTTGAACTGACATTTGGATTTCCCACAAAATACCTTTTGCAAACCTCGTTCCTGATTGTCACCCCCTACCCCTACCCATTCTCCAAGGACTGTTGCCAGAGTAACATTCGAGAACCACAAACCATCCCATTGATTGGAGGTTAATGCAGAAGAGCAATTAGCTAAGCTTAGACTGTGGACAGGGCCCAGCAGAAGGAGTGCAGGGGGTCCATCGTACTCCTGCCCTGGGTCAAAAAGATGGCACCTGGGAGGCAAAGCAGGGGAGCTTGTATTGTGTGAAGACTAGCATTTTACATTTCCTGTAAGCCTACATAAAACCCTTCTTTCCCTCCTCTGCCGCCCACATTCTCCCAGGCAATCCAGAGAGGCGGTGCTGAAGTTCTGGCAAAAGATAGCACAAGGCGAGATGACAGGCTTGCTTGGAAAACAGAAAGAAACAGGGATACAGATGCGTGTATGTCAGGGAACTGCCATCGGAGTTAGAGGCGGAGGGAGGGCTCCAGAGGGATGGCGGAGAGGGTCCCAGTAGGGAGAGAGGCAGTCCGTCCGCTGGGGAAGGAAATCAGCGTAACACCAGTAGAGAAGGGGGGCAGATGGGGGAATCAGAGAGGAGGCTCCAAGACTCCTCGCCGGAGACCAGCGGAGAGAGTACGGGTCCTCCGCTGCCCACACCCTCCCTGCGCAGAAGGCTTCCGCGCAGGGAGACTAGGTGGAGACTAGGCGTCAAGGAACTTTTGTGCTGGAAGAAGTTTAAGAAACGCCCACTGACGGATTCTGCCAGCGACTGAGACAGTCACGATGCTGGAGGCTGTTCAGTCAGAAAGGGTTTAACCAGGTAACCTCGCCAGGAGTGGCGGCAACTTACGCACGAGCAACCCCTAAACCCATTACAGTGTAGAAGTGAACTTGGAAGATGAGAGGAGTCATCATAACGTAGTCCTTGATGTAGCACAACCGAGGTTCCATGTCGAAAGATGATAGAAAAGGTCACATCCCTCTGCCTAAAACATTCCCCAAAGGAACATGCCATCAAGTTTTGCCCAAAAGCATATTGAAATTCCAAAGCACTAATGGAGAACTATGTGTGAGAGTTTTCTCTTGCTTCCCACGCCCATTCTTCAGGCACAAGACAGTCAAGACTAGCACTTCTATCGAGGCCTTCTCGGTAGTGGCACCCACCCTGTGGAATGTTCTCCCACCAGATGTCGAGGAATTAAACAACCATTCAACTTTTAGAAGAGGCAGCCCTGTAAGTTTTTAATATCTGATGTTTTTGTGTTTTTAATATGTGTGTTAGGAGCCGCCCAGAGTGGCTAGGGCAACCCAGTGAGATGGGTGGTATATTATTATTATTATTATTATTATTATTATTATTATTATTATTATCAGTCTGCACTGATATCTGCTGAAGGCGCTAGTATCTGCTGGTTCTGACCCTCAGTACCTAAAACAAATTTTGTAAATGCATAGTTAAAGCAATTAATCTATTGAACTTGTTAATAGAGATTTGGTGACTTGTTTCCAAATGTTTGTGTTAGTTTAAGAATGCTATTAACAATTCCAGAAACAATAGCTTCTGGAGAGATATCATTTAGCAAAAGTTAGCTAATTAAGAATTATTTAAAGTCTACAATGTCTCAGAAACGTTTTGTGGATTTGGTCAGGCTAGGTATTGAATCCAACATTGCCAGAACAATTAATTTCCATGCTGTGATTCAAAATTTTAGACCTAAAAGGCCAGAAAACCTCTTTAAAAATAAAAAGTCCCCCCCCCCCCAATACTAAGGTCTTCTGATGATCTGATCTGCATTGCAATATAAAATAATGTTCCAGTGTGAATTCTTTCTCCTTATCTGTATTGTGGCGTAAACAAAGATGTTCAAATCAAATGTGCTTTCTTATCTCTGATCCTCTTTCATTTCATTTATATTTATCAAGGAACAGCATAAGGCCTCAAATGCAGAAAATTAACACAGCACTCCACCCCATGCCTCTCTCGTCTTCCATATCCCCTTGGTCCCCACTCAGCCATGAAGCTCACTGGGTGACCTTGGGCCAGTCACCATTTCTTGGCTTAACCTACCTCACAGGGTTGTTGTGAAGATTAAATGGGGGGGGGGGGGAACCATGTACACCACCTGGAGATCCTTGGAAGATGAAGGTGGTATAGAAATGTTAATAATAATAACAATAACAAACCACAACAACATGGGGATCCAACCTGCAACCTTGGCATTATCAGCACCATGCTCTAACCAACTGAGCTATCCAGGCTGCTAATCGTCATCACCATCGGGGCAGTCTATTACTACCCTTTAACATTACAGTGGTACCTTGGGTTACAGACGCTTCAGGTAGATAGTTAAGAGCTTAGGTGGCTTCAGCGATGGGCGCCCAGCACCCCTTAGAATTCGGCGCCCGGGTGCCCTGCACCCCTTGCACCCCCAGGTAAAAACGGCCCTGGCCACCCATGTGGGATGAGTTTTAAAAACAACATTAATTCTTTTAGATTCAGTATTTCAGGGAGCGAGCGATGCTGTCTTGCACCCACGTCTAGCAACGTTAGAACCTTTCAATGTGGTGTGGATTGCAAGATTGTTATTGTTATTATTTTTAATATGTGCCAGCAGTTGGCATCCCGATCCCCTTCACTTTGTACAGGGTAAATGGAGTAGAACGCTTTCCCATCCTCCCCCCACAGCCCAAGCCCTACGCTATGTCTGATTTCCATTACTGTCAAAGAACCCTGCTCTGGTTTCCATTATACCCCTTGATTCTCAACCCTATAATTTCTCCTAATGTCGTCCCGCCACCTCCCATTTCACTTGTTAATCATCTTTTGGTTAAAGGTTTCCCATCTCCCTTTCTCTCCGTACAAAGTGTCCTTTCAACGGGACGTCTCGCTCTGAAGAATGACAGGCCAAAGGGGGCAAAGCGACGTAATGCGGCTTTGATTTCTTACAAGGAACCGGCGCAACCAAACACAACAATGTCCGCGAAACGTGATCCGTTAACGGGGGCGGGGGGGGGAGAGCAGAAAGCCCTGAATTAGAGAAAGATGAAGGGAAAAAAAGGATGCTTTTGCAGGATGCTCTTTGTGCTAGTGGCCGGGAAGGGAGTGTCATCGAAAGAAATTCAGATTACGCAGTGAAGGATAAACAACCGCACGTTCAGGGAGGGTATTAGAGAAAGATCAAGCTCCTTGTGGTGACTATAATAAGGCACATAAATATGTCTGCAACGGCTTGTGGATTGCATTATCAATATTTTTCTGCTTAAAATATTGATTGATTCCACATGCAAAAGGGCCCGGCAGGCTTTCTTCTCACCGGCCGGGGTTTTAGGAGCCGATTGATCCGCTTATGTTGTTGATAGAACAGGATTTCAGTTGTTCAAAGAAAATGAACTTCAAACACCGGGTTGCTGTGGATATCGAGGAAAGAGAAGACGAGAGGTTGGCGCAAGCAGACTCGTGTTAGCATTTACAGGGCAGTATTGGGGGGGGGTGTCTTGCTCTCGGTGCTGGATTTCCTAAATAGTAAAAAAAGGGGGGGAAGTGGTGCCAGGGATCGTAGAATTGTAGAGTTGGGATGGCTGGCTTCGGGCGTTGCGAAAGGAAAGGAAAGTCATCAGCCTTCATGGCTACAGAGAGATGCTTGTATTTATTAATTGAAATATGTATAAATCCACACTTTCGTAAAACTATATCAAGGTAGTATGCAGCATACAAAATACAGTCGTACTTTGGAAGTCTAATGGAATCCGTTCCGGAAGTCCATTCAACTTCCAAAATGTTTGGAAACCAAAGCACAACTTCTGATAGGCTGCAGGAAGCTCCTGCAGCTAATTGGAAGCCGTAGAAGCAGTGCTGGACGTTCAGCTTCTGAAAATCGTTCGAAAACCGGAACACTCACTTCTGGGTTTCGATCGTTCGGGAGCCGATTTGTTCGGGAGCCAAGGAGTTTGAGATCCAAGGTACGACTGTACCAGAAAATCGGTAGAAGCATCCATAAAAATGTAATTAAAAACATCAACAAAACATCAGAAAATAAATACTGATTGGTTAGAAAGAGACATGCCTATTGAGGAGGCCTGTCCAATCAGTGTAGTTTTCGGAACATGTCTAAAAGAATACAGGGATGGTTCTAGTGGAAGAGGGTTCCACAGGGCAGAGCCGGCCACACTGAAGTCCCTAGGGAACAACAACCAAACCGCAGGGCCATGGGGGTGTTACATTTAAAGGAGAATCTTGCAAATGTGCACTTTCTGGAACAATAAGTGAGCTGAAGCACAGCCGCCCTACGAAATTTGCATGTATCTGAATTTTGTGATGCTGTTCTCCAACCAAATAACGTTTGCGGAAATGAATATTTTAGGGGATAGCGCACATGACAATGAATATACTAGTGAAAGGGTGCTGGGAATTGTAGCTCTGTTAGGGTTAAACTACAGTTCCCATGATTCTTTCTTGAGGGGAGGAATGAGTTTTCAACATGTAGTATGTATGTATGCATCCATGCAGGAGGAAGAGAAGCAAAAGCAACGTCACAGTTACTGGCCAATCGGTACTGCTTTTGAAAATTCCTTCCTGACTACCCCCAATGTGGGGTACAGCCAAAAGCAGGGTATGAACCTTAGCCCAAATCCATTGTCTTGAGCCTAAATCTATGCCTTTTACTTGTCCAGCAATCTGTGTAGGCAGAGGTTTCGCTGGGCCCCGAACTGATTTCCCATCTGTTCCTGAAGGTGGTTGCAAAATCTCTAGGATCAATCGGAGAGCCCTGCTCCCAAGTGCTCCTCGGGATGGCTGCCAGGAAATGGCTCAGATTCCTGTTTGCGAATGGGAATCCCATCCCTGGACTCGTTAACTCCAGGCGTCGTTAAATCACAGGCCACCGTCCTTTCTTTGGACAGCTGGGTCGATTGACGTGCTCACCTCCCACTGCTGGGGCACCCGCAGAAACTGCTGGTGTCTGGATAGGCAAGATTCATTGACACAGCCACTCGGCTGTTTGCTTGTCATCCTGCATTTTGGGTCAATGGCCTTTCGAAGTTCCTTGTCCTTAAATCAGGTTTATTTCCCTTCCTTCCCTTAAAAAAAGGCCTTTATGGCATGGGAGGGTGGAAATGTGGGGATCTGGAGGAAGAAAGGAGGGACTGTGGACGGGAACAGGTCAGGTCAACATGTGGGGCACAGCCCTACAACGTCAAGGGACTGTCCAGATCCCAGGTGTTCCCTAGGCCTGAAGTTCAGCGATAGCTGCTCAGGACCATCCCATAAAGAAGCCACTTCCTTTGCTTTTGACAAGGGAGCGTGCTTAGGTGGACACAGAAGGAGATCTGCCGAGCCACCACAGCTGCACCTTTCATCATTTTGTGTCTGCTTAAGTTATGAGCATCATCACAATCCCCCTGAACTCCTCCAGATCTTCATTTGAGCCAGGGCTGGTTGGTGGTATAGTTAGGCAATTTTAGACTCTGGACATTATGATGCTATGGCAGCCCACTTGACAGTCTGAGGGCCTCTCTCTCCCCTTTTCAGAGGGTATTGTCTAAATAATAATAATAATAATAATAATAATAATAATAATAATAATAATAAATTTATTATTTATACCCCGCCCATCTGGCTGGGTTTCTCCAGCCACTCTGGGCGGCTTCCAACTGAATATTAAAAACAATACAGCGTCAGACATTAAAAACTTCCCTAAACAGGGCAGCCTTCAGTTGTCTTTTAAAAGTAAAAAAGTTGTTTAATGCCTTGACATCTGCTGGGAGGGCGTTCCACAGGGCAGGTGCCAATACCGAGAAAGCCCTCTGCTTGGTTCCCTGTAACCTCACTTCTCGCAGTGAGGGAACCTCCAGAAGGCCCTCGGAGCTGGACCTCAGTGTCCGGGCTGAACGATGGGGGTGGAGACGCTCCTTCATGTATGCTGGGCCGAGGCCGTTTAGGGCTTTAAAGGTCAGCACCAACACTTTGAATTGTGCTCAGAAATGTACTGGGAGCCAATGAAGATCTTTCAGGGCCGGTGTTATATGATCTCGGTGGCCATTCCCAGTCACCAGTCTAGCTGCCGCATTCTGGATTAATTGCAGTTTCCGAGTCACCTTCAAAGGTAGCCCCACATAGAGCGCATTGCAGTAGTCCAAGCGGGAGATAACTAGAGCAACTAGTCTATTACTTCACTTACTTCAAAATGTGGTAAGCCAACTCTGATGCATTTTGGGGCCCTCCTAGTCATTCTGTTATGTGGGGACCTGCACCTCTGCCCTAAAGACCTGCCCTGATAGCACCACTGGTCCTGGATCAATAAACTGCTTGGTTTGGTTATGGACTTGTTGCATTTACACAAACAAGGGCTATACCATCCATACAATAAATGAAATTTAAAATGCATGTAAAATTATGAAACATTTGATGAGTTCTATTGGGGGGGGGACGACGACTGTGCAACAGAAACAGCTGAATCCCAAACTGAATCAGACCAATTCAGAGGGAACTAGAGTCAGGTGGAAACAGCCTATGATTGCCCCAGATCTGATCTGGCTGCCTGGAGCAATACTGGACTGTCAGGGGGGCAGAGACTGTCAAGGAGAGGAAAGTCAGGTGGGAAGGAGAAGCTGCCAGTCAATGTCTGATCTTCAAGCACCTTCCATCCTATGGTAGACTTCGGGAGCTGGAAACTGGTACAGTGGTACCTCGGGTTACATACGCTTCAGGTTACATACGCTTCAGGTTACAGACTCCACTAACCCAGAAATAGTACCTCAGGTTAAGAACTTTGCTTCAGGATGAGAACAGAAATCATGCTCCGTCGGGCAGCAGCAGCAGGAGGCCCCATTATCTAAAGTGGTGCTTCAGGTTAAGAACAGTTTCAGGTTAAGAACAGACCTCCGGAACGAATTAAGTATTTAACCCGAGGTACCACTGTATTATAATTTCCCACAGTGCCTCAATGCATTATGGGAGATTAAAATGGCTCCCAGCCACCCAGTAGTCATTCAGAGCAGTGCCCACTTCCAGGGCCCATCAAGGTAGCAGGGAGCCCCCTGGAGGGCAATTTGCTGAGTTTCCGGCCCTCCAAAAAACCCACCCCTGGAGCCTGCTGTTTGGGAACCAATTAGAGAGCACCTTAAGGACCTCACAGTGTCAACATAATGTGCCCCACACTGGGAAATGAGCAGCTCTCTCCTATACCAGTTGCCTCCCCTGGACGTCCTTCAGAGGCAGCCCTTGAAAAGCGCTTTGGACAAGTCGAGGAGTCGCAAAGGTGTGAATGATTCTTGCCAGGCCCAGCTTGGTAGGAAAGAAATTTCAGGCTTGATGGATCAAGGAACGAGCTCCCAGCTATTAAAGAAAAGTGCGGGGGGTGGGGGGAGCAACAGGCCAGTTGGTTTGTATTTTCGCCTTCCCCTCCAGAGTCTCGCATCAGGGGGTTTGGAAAGCATCCTCTGCCATGGCATATGAGCCCTCGCAATTTTCTCCCAAGCAATTAAGTGCTTGTAATAAAGTTTATCATATTACCTCCTCATTACAATCCTATGACATTTCTGACGAGAGCCTTAATATCCCTCAACCGATGGCTGAGTGCTTTCCCAGCCATTTTCAAATTAATTCAGACTCTAAATATTTAATTATCTTGCTGACTTCCAACCAGGAAAAAAAACAGAAACCCAACAACCTCGAATGAGTTGAGGTGCCACTGAGTTTTCAGGCATCACTGTGAGGCTGCCTGCTGACAACGGGCGGAGGCTGCTAGTGGAGCCTATTGTTTATTTATGGCTTTATCACACCTTTCTATTGCTAGGCAAGGAAAAAAATACGTATAAAAAAAGAAGAATTCCCTGGATGCCAAAATCAAGGTTTGGGGCAAGTTCTCTTTAGTGAGAGAACATCAGCAGAGATTCCGAATTACAAAATATGCAGCAAAGCATGGAAAAATTGGCTGCTAAACCTTGAAAATATACCCTTGTGAATTTCAAAAATCCTCTCTTCCCCCAGCATAGGAAAAGACCACACATTTGGTAAGTTAAAATGTGATTTACTCACAAATATTTCGAAGGTCAGGTTTGTGTGCTTTTCCATACAGCAGTCAGAAAACACAGGCAGTACAACTTGGCTTCGTTACAGTGGTGAAAGTTCCTAAATTATTGGTACAGGAACACAAGAAAGGCGTGTTAGAGCCGTGCGGTCTGAGCTTGGAGCAACCAGCTCAGAGCTCTTTACATGCTGAGTTTCTCAGACAGACTGAGCTACAATAATAGGCTTTAATAATAGGCGAGAGCCAGTGTGGTATAGTGGTTAAGAGTGCTGGACTTGTAATCTGGTGAACACACACACACTCCATGTTATTGCTGAAGTAACCTGAACTGGACAATCTTAAAGAGGATTATCAAATTTGCCTAGGAGGATTAAAGATGATCCATGATGTTTGGTAGGTGACAAGTCTGTGTAGAGGATAATTTCCACTTCTTAATCCTGTGGAAAGAGGGGATGCATCTGCTACTCGGGTGTGGCTGTGTGGACTTGGAGACACCTCTAGCAGCATATTTTTTCTTACATGAGTCATGGTGTGTCCTATATCTTCACACACAGAGATGGGCTATTGGCACTTTTGAGCAACCCAAGAAGGTGGACATCAAAAGAGAGAAATGGGAGAAATATCCAGTCTTATGTCTGGGAGACAGAACCATCTGCTTGAAGCAGGATGGGTAGATAATACCATGTGAGGTTCTAGACCTGGGATGTTGGATCTTTAAAGAGACAGGTGTTTTAATCTCGGGCCTTTCTCCACACAGTACTCCCCTGGGCTTGCTTTTTAGCAAGGTTACTTAAGAGTACGATTGCATCAACCTTTGCTTGGTTACCTGAACACAGATGTATTGCAAAACCCTGCTCTCAAAGGTAGAGCCCTTGCAAAGAAAGAAAGAAAGAAAGAAAGAAAGAAAGAAAGAAAGAAAGAAAAAGAACCCAGCCCCAGACATTAAAACGAGCCTTTGCAAAGGAAAGAAATGGGATTATTATGACGGTTGTTATTTTGCCCGCGCTATCACCACCCCAGCCCTCCCTCCTCCTTTCGGGAGAAATTACCTTGAAACCAAATTACTGGCTCTTAAAATTTGGGTGTACATCCTTTGCTCCAAAAAGCCAAACCCAAACATTAAAAACAGCCTCTCCAAAGGAAGGAAAGGAGATTATGGTGAAGATTATTATTACACACACAAACACACACACAGCCTTCCCTGCTGCTTTCTGGAGAAATTACCTTGAAGCCGAATTGCTTCCATGCATGATGGAATTGATTTTATTTTGTGCACACTCGACACTGTTGCCGTTTTCATGGAAATCTGATGATTTGTAACCCTAGCCCTTTCTTCCTTTCCCTCCATCAGGACGGCGCTCTCCTCGCCCTTCCTCCTGTCCATCTGTCCAGGCGCATTTGCCTTCCTCCCCTTCACGCGTCCCCCTTCATCAGCTTGGCAGCACTAAAGCTCCAATCAATAGGAATAGATTGATTCCCCATTGGAACACAGATGCCCCTGAGCGAAACACCTTGTTCTTTTCCCATCAGCCCTGGCTGTGGCCTTTGAAAGAGCGCTGCCTCTGACATGCTACATGTGGCAGATTCAGTTACCAAAGCTCCCCCCCTCCAGGCTGTGTTTCTTGGCACTGATGAAGCATTTGCTCCCCTAAAGACACCGTGAAGGAGGGGCGGGAGGAAACGGAGCAAGACAGGAAAACAGCCCAAGTTCCCACTCAGAAACGCTGTCCCCATGTCAACCACCCCATTCAACTTAGCAGCATCCTCTGCTTCCTGTCTCCCCTCCCCTTCGTCTTCTTGGGCAGGGCGTTGAGCTGCCTCGAAAGGATGGGGTCACCGTCAATCTCAGCTCTCTCAGGCTGAAGGAGTCTTTCTTCTTTGGCGATCACTCGTAGCCGAGTAAGATTGTCTTCCATAAACACAGTTTTAACAGTGAGTCCATAAGTGGCTGTGGAGACCAATTCTGGATCCACACGTCCTTCCACAGTGGGGACATAGGTTTCCAGGTGGGAGTTGATCACAGTGAGGGTTTGCCAAACGTGCCTTCCTCTTAGCATGTTTCTCCCTTTCTCCTTGAGCTCAAGCGTCTTCAAAGCCCATGACACCTTTGGTAAAGGCTGTTCTCCAACTGGAGTGCTCACAGGCCAGTGTTCCCCAGTTGTCAGTGTTTATACTACATATTTTAAGATTTGCCTTGAGAGAGTCTTTAAACCTCTTTTGTTGACCACCTGCATTACGCTATCCATTTTTAAGTTTGGAGTAGAGTAGTTCCTTTGGAAGAAGATACTCAGGCATCCACACAACATGAACAGTCCAACAAAGTTAATGTTGAAGAATCATCGCTTTGATACTGGTAATCTTCACTTCTTCCAGTACACTGGCATTAGTTTGCTTGTCTTCCCAAGTGATGTGTAAAAATTTTTGGAGATACCTGTGATGGAATCTTTCGAGGAGTTGGAGAAGAAGTAGGCTTCTCCTGGGATGGGTGTCCAATAGGAACACCAAGTGCAAGGCAGATTGTGACAAAGGACTAGTTCTACCTTGCAAGTTCCCATCCACAGCTGCTCTGTCTCAGGTGGGAGGTCTCAGTCAGATGCAGCCCAAGCCCAAACGGCGTGGGGAAAGTCTAGGCAAGTGTCAAGATTCCAGCCAGGTAAGCAGAGGAAGGCAAGGTTGGTTTCCAGCAAGGCAAAGCAAAGCAGGTCAAAGTTCAGTTTCCTGCAGGGAAGTTCAATTTCTAGGTAGCACCCTGGATAGCTCCATTTGAAGCTCAGCCTAGAGATTTACTCAAGAATGCTCAAAAGCTGCCTCCACATGTGGAGGTATGTGCTTGTAGAGGGGCAACCTCTCCAGCACCAGCTTCCATGGTGTTAGGTACCATCTATAGATAAGTTTTGAAGGTGAGTTCCCTTCTTTTGGCTGTGATGGATTTATAGGGTGGTTTAGGTAAAGGGACCCCTGACCATGAAGTCCAGTTGCTGACGACTCGGGGGTTGCGGCGCTCATCTTGCTTTACTGGCCGAGGGAGCTGGCGTACAGCTTCTGGGTCATGTGGCTGTTTAACTTCCCGCCGGAGTGGTACCTTTTATCTACTTGCACTTCATGCTTTCGAACTGCTAGGTTGGCAGGAGCAGGGACCGAGCAACGGGAGCTCACCCCGTCGCGGGGATTCGAACCGCCGACCTTCTGATCGGCAAGCCCTAGGCTCTGTGGTTTAACCCACAGCGCCACCCGTGTGCCTTTATAGGGTGGTTTAGACCACAGTTTATGTAATGTATCATTTTTGTGAAATCGTTTTTATTTTATTTTTACAATACAATGTTATAAAAATTCAAATATACAGAGATTCCTCTGAATCTCAGGACTTCCTCCCACCCCCTCCCTGGAGCCCCATTTCAAACATTAAAAATTGCATCTTCTTCCTAACTCTAACAATTATATCAATCTGTATTTTCCATGGGAATTGTTACACTACAAGTGAAAAAGTTTAGACCACAGTTTAGACCAGGCTTCCTCAACCTCAGCCCTCCAGATGTTTTGAGACTACACTTCCCATCATCCCTGACCACTGGTCCTGCTAGCTAGGGATCATGGGAGTTGTAGGCCAAAAACATCTGAAGGGCCAAGGTTGAGGAAGCCTGGTTTAGACCATTGGGTAGAGTTTATTTTGTAACCTTATGTCATGCTCCCATTGTTCTTTGATTGAGGTGAGGGGTTTGGGGGATTCTGGAGTAGTCTTTTGTATATCGTGGATACCATCCCCTTGCCATGTTGCTCTGCTGTCAGGAGATGGTTTTGAAAGATGGTCAAAGGCCTGTGGCTGTTGCTTTTACAGTGGTACCTCGGGTTAAGTACTTAATTCGTTCCGGAGGTCCGTTCTTAACCTGAAACTTTTCTTAACCTGAAGCACCACTTTAGCTAATGGGGCCTCCTGCTGCTGCTGCGCTGCCGCTGCATGATTTCTGTTCTCATCCTGAAGCAAAGTTCTTAACCTGAGGTAATATTTCTGGGTTAGGGAGTCTGTAGCCTGAAGTGTATGTAACCTGAAGCGTATGTAACCCGAGGTACCACTGTACTACTGGGTTGTTTAAGAAGGCGTGCAGTTAATTGCATGTTAGCCAGGGTATTTGGGTGTCCCCTGATTTGTCATGTATTTCTTGTGTTGCTATGGGTTTGTTATTCACAGAGCCTAGGACTTGCTGATCAGAACGTCGGCGGTTCGAATCCCCGCAACGGGGTGAGCTCCCATTGCTCAGTCCCAGCTCCTGCCAACTTAGCAGTTCGAAAGCACGTCAAAGTGCAAGTAGATAAATAGCTACCACTCCAGCGGGAAGGTAAACGGCGTTTCCGTGCGCTGCTCTGGTTCGCCAGAAGCGGCTTAGTCATGCTGGCCACATGACCCGGAAGCTGTACGCCGGCTCCCTCGGCCAATAAAGCGAGATGAGCGCCACAACCCCAGAGTCGGCCACGACTGGACCTAATGGTCAAGGGTCCCTTTACCTTTACTTATAAGGTGTATGTACTTTTGTAACCCAAGAAAATCTTTAATAAAAGCATTTTTTAAATCCCAGCTAAGGCCTAAAGGGGACATAGTGAGGATAGATTGCTCTGTCTCTGTTGGAGTGGACTCTTCAAGTTAAAGGGGCCTTGCCTGCTTCAGCAACCACTGGCTCTGACAGCATGAGAGAGACCATCGTTCCCTCTGGGCTTCAGACCTCTGACTTAAAGGACAGCGGCGTGACCTCCTCAAGTCAGGAAGGGAATGGTGAGACAGGGTCAGCACTTGGGGCACTGACCTCTCCCACCCTTCGTACAAGTTCACAGCCCCAGCCCGGGATCAAGACGAGTGTTTGTGTGGAGATTTTAGCAAGAGATGTTGGAAAGAAGGAAAGCAAAGAGAGGTCTGCTGGGTCAAAGCAAGGGGCCAATCAGATGCATTTTGGAAAGCCACAATCAGGGCCTCTCAATAAGGGATAGTCAGAGGTACACGGCCATTGAACATGGAGGAGGAGAAAGGCATTTAGAAATGCATATTTTGAAAAGACAGTGTGTGCATTTTGTGAAGAAATACAGTAAATATGTATTCTTGAGAGAAAATGCATTACCGTAAATTCAAATACTATTTAGATGCACATTTTGGTGCAGATTTGAAATACTGCAAATCAGTGTGAAAATGGGACAGAACAGATTCAAGAGCAAAGGCGACACAGATCAGAAGTAGACTCATTCATCTGTCTCTAGAGCAGGGATGGAGAATCTGTAGCCCTCCAGATGTTTCTAGACTACAACTCCCATCATCCCTGACGATTGATCATGCTGACTGGGGCTGATAGGAGTCAGAGTCCCACCACACCCATGTCCTCCAGTTAGGTGCTCTGAATCGTAATATTTGACATTTGAAACACCTAGGAATTACTCAGGGTGTTCTGCAAGACTACAAATAAACCAGTACAGTACATGACTGAGCCTGATGACTTGGAGATGTCTTGTGTGTCTTGAGAGTCTTATTCTCAGGTAAGTGTGCATAAGATTGCAGCCTTCCCCCCCCCCCCCCAGCTCTGCATTGCTTTCTTCCCCCACCCCACCCCCTCTTTCATCATGCTGGATTTCCAGAAAACCCACAAGATCCTCCACCTATCCTTTCACCCAGATGGTGGTCAGAGCCTCAGAGAAATGGCAAGACCAGCCTGAGTAGAGCTGGATGCATTATCATGGAGAGATGTGGTTCTGGTAAATGCATTTTCAATCCATCTCCTCGCAGCTGAGAAGACACTCTGATTAACGCTCAAAAGTGAAGTGTGCTTCAAGGTCAAAAGAATGAATGCGATCATAGGGAGGGAGGGAGGGAGGGGGGCCTCTTTCGGCTGTCGTGCGTGTGTTCATTAAGGTTCCCGGACAAGGGCATAAATTTTCAGAGCGCATCAGCTCTTTTCTAGGGAAAGGTGCTGAAAACAGCAAAAGCTTTGCAGATCTCCTTGGAAGCTCCTGGGGTCTGTCGATTTTTGCCCGTCGCTCTGCATTTCAACACCAATCAATCTTTCTTGTAAACCGCTTACGCCAAGCGGCGTATAAAGTTTGGTGAAATAAAACAAGGAATCTGGTGTTGCAGAGTAAAGCGTTTAAAAGCAAATGTACAATCTGGGTTTCTGCTTCCTCCGTTGGCCTAAAGGTTTATCATTACTATTAACAGTGTATAGTTTCTGTCAAGCAGGTGATGGTGGTGAAGAAAAAGGAGTTTGCCATAAGAAGCAGGTTGCTGTTGTTGCTGTTGTTATATATTAAATGTGTATATCACCCTATACCTGCAGGTCTAAGGGTAGTTCACAACATAACATCACAATATAAAAACACAAAATACATAATAAAAATAAAAACAAGAAATACCCAATGATCTCTCCCCTTCCACAGCACATTTTAAAAGGGCATTGGATGTAAATCAGCCAAATGTTCCACTGAAGCCAAAAAGGCATCCATAAAGCCTGGAGATACAGTTGTACCTTGGAAGCCAAATGCAATCCGTTCCGGAAGTCCATTCGACTTCCAAAACATTCGGAAACCAAGGCGCGGCTTCCAGTTGGCTGCAGGAAGCTCCTGCAGCCAATCGGAAGCCGTGGGAGCCCTGTCAGACATTCAGCTTCCAAAGAACGTTCACAAACTGGAACACTCACTTCCGGGTTTGCGGCATTCAGGAGCCAAAATGTCCAAGCACCAAGACGTTTGGCTTCCAAGGTACTACTGTACTGGTTTTCCCAAGACCTCTAAGAAATCATTTCCTATATTTCAGATGTTCTGAGTGCCAGGGTTAATGTAGCAGCAGCATTCATGCACAACAGGAAGATATCAGCAAGCATGGGGAGACCTCAAGGTTTGCAGAAGTACCAAAAATATATAGAAAAATAAATAAGGGGAAGGGTCCCCAAAACAGCCCAATGGGGACTGAGCATGCAAAATGGCCAATGGATACTGAATGGCTGGGGGAGGTGGATGGAAATTTGGGACAGGGGTGAAATGGAGTATTGGAAAGGAGGGAATGGCTGGCTGGCTGGCTGGCTGAGATACTAAACAGGAGCGCTCTGCACTGATAGAAGCTGCAGTCTAGCAACACCTTGAGGGCCAAAATTCAACATCCCTGGCATATGAAGTGGAGGCACATTGATATCCATTCCAACCCATGTTTGTCCCATGCAGTGCTGCTTCCATTCCACTGCAGCTCGGCTTCCAACAAAAACGACGTTATTCGCCTGGCAGTTTGCTATGGCAGAAATGGTCAGAATTAATTAGGTTATTAGTAAGTTATTCCATGGGGACATGGGTGGCACTGTGGGTTAAACCACAGAGCCTAGGACTTGCCGATCAGAAGGTTGGTGGTTCGAATCCCCGTGATGGGGTGAGCGCCCGTTGCTCGGTCCCTGCTCCTGCCAACCTAGCAGTTCAAAAGCACGTCAAAGTATAAGTAGATAAATAGGTACCGCTCCGGCGGGAAGGTAAACGGCGTTTCCGTGCGCTGCTCTGGTTCACCAGAAGCGGCTTAGTCATGCTGGCCACATGACCCGGAAGCTGTACACCGGCTCCCTAGGCCAGTAAAGCGAGACGAGCCCTGCAACCCCAGAGTCGTCCGTGACTGGACCTAATGGTCGGGGGTCCCTTTACCTTTAAGTTATTCCACACAGTTCATTTCAAGGAAATGCAAACGGGTTGGTGGAGGGTACTGTCATCATTTGCAGGCTGAAAAGAAACCGCACCTAATCCCGATCATATTCCCTGGATTGATTTCTGTTCCGGATATGACTCAAATGAGCGAACACATGGCATTTCTACTCCCGTTTTCCAATTCTGTTTGAATTCTCCAGCATACCTAACGGAGTGTGCATGGCGCCAAACCCTTTCATAACAGCATACCTTCCAAAGCTTCACAGATGAAAATGGGGACATGCTTATAACACTCCCATTCGCATACCGAGGACCAACTTTCTGAAGCTCGCCCAAGACACTTTGTGGAAGGTTTTTCATATCCTGCTGTATGTTGCATTCATTTAGTCTGCAATACTCCTCAGCTGGTTTAAAAGCCAGAAAATGGCAATTGTTCTTTCGCTTAAAAAAGGTATACTAGAAAAACCTAATTGTCCTACAATATGTTATCAAGAGTTCGAAACACAGCTTGGCGGTTTCTGTGTGTGTGTGTGAGGGAGGGAGGGAGAGAAATGGCAGGCTGAGGCCTCGCCATCCCTGCCCGTGCATTTATTTGTTTATTTTACTTACTATTATTTTTATACCGCTCACTTACTAAGAACATTCTTCGCTAAGCAGTCAGTGGTCAAGTCACAGAAGGCAACATAAAAAAAAAATTAAAAGTGATTCAACAATCAAGTAAAGCAAAAATGCCCAAGCTGGACATGCTCCAGGCAAAAGCTTGGTGAAATTATGAGCATTTTAGGTGGTCTTTAAAGGATAATAATAATAATAATAATAATAATAATTTATTTATTTATACTCTGCCCACTCTGGGTGGCTTCCAGCAAAATATTAAAATACAATAATTCATCAAATATTAAAAGCTTCCCTAAACAGGGCTGCCTTCAGATGTCTTCTAAAAGTCAGATAGTTGTTTATTTCTTTGACATCTGGTGGGAGGGTGTTCCACAGGACGGGCGCCACTACCCAGAAGGCCCTCTGCCTGGTTCCCTGTAACTTCACTTCTCGCAGTGAGGGAACCTCCAGAAGGCCCTCAGAGCTGGACCTCAGTGTCTGGGCTGAACGATGGAGGTGGAGACGCTCCTTCAGGTATACTGGGCCGAGGCCATTTAGGGCTTTAAAGGTCAGCATCAACCCTTTGAATTGTTCCTGGAAACATGCTGGGATAACATGGAGGGAGCTTGCTCAATATTCATGAGGAGGGAAGTCCATAAAATGGGTTGTGATTATAAGGGTTTTGTTTAGGCTCAACAAACCTTCTGTCATTCAAACCAAGGGGTTCTGAAGAGTGCTTTATTTCTTCAGAAGAAAGTCCAATACTCTTCTCATCAAAGGGCACCCACATGTATCATGAATCATGTTTGTCCCCTTTTAGTTACAGAACTCCTTGCCATTCCACTCCTCTGATCAGGTCAGTAAATGCCTCGCTTGCCTTGTTTGTATGGTGCACAACAGCATCTTACTGTCTTTATCCTTTAAAGTCACTTGCTCTGAGTTGAACACTGAGCCTTACTCTGCTTCCATAGTTGTACCCTCCCCCAATATGCTGGCATTATTATTATTATTATTATTATTATTATTATTATTATTTACTGCATTTATATCCAACCTTTTTCTCTAAAGTGGTGTACATGGTTCTAAAGGTAAAGGTAAAGGGACCCCTGACCATTAGGTCCAGTCGTGACCGACTTTGGGGTTGCGGCGCTCATCTCGCTTTACTGGCCGAGGGAGCCAGCGTACAGCTTCTGGGTCATGTGGCCAGCATGACTGAGCCGCTTCTAACGAAGCAGAGCAGCGCACGGAAACGCCGTTTACCTTCCCGCCAGAGTGGTACCTATTTATCTACTTGCACTTTGACGTGCCTTTGAACTGCTAGGTTGGCAGGAGTAGGGACCGAGCAACAGAAGCTCACCCCGTCGCGGGGATTCGAACTGCCGACCTTCTGATCGGCAAGTCCTAGGCTCAGTAGTTTAACCCACGGCGCCACCCGCATCCCATTGGTGGTTCTACCCCTCCTCATTTAATCCCCACAATAACCCTGTGAGGTAGGCAGCCTGAGAGACAGGGACTGCCCCAAGGTCACCCAGTGAGCTTCATGGCTGGGTTAGGATTTGAACCCTGGTCTCTCAGGTCCTAGTCTGTCACTCTAACCTCTTCACCACAGATCCAACCATATCACACTTAGGTTGCTTGAAATATACCTTTCCATTCTTCTCCCTCTTCAGAAATACTGTCATTTTTAAACTGGATGCCAACAACCTAAAGCAACTTTTTAAAGGCAGTGAAAGTAGCAAGAGGGATTCTTCTCCTCCTCCTCCTTCTCTTCCACCACCCAAACAATAACCTGTCATGGCCAGATCAGAGCCAGAGACTCAGTTTATTTGCTTTAGCAATTGAGGAGTGTGCTTGGAGAGCTGGAGATCCTAATAAAAATTCTTCATTAGCCGTGTGCTTACCTCAGGGGACCACTTGCAGTCCCTCAGAAGACGACGGGGAGATGATTTTATGAAGGGCTCCCTCCTCCCTTTGAGCAGGTGCTGAAGGCTTGAGAGAGGCCTTTATGAAGTGTGGATTTTGCAGTAACAATTGGTGCTTTGGAAACTCAGCACACATCTCCCCCTTCCTCTCTCCCTTCCCAAGACCTTGGCTGCAAAGCCACAGAAGATGGCTCTCTGTGCTGGAAGACAAGATGAGGCATCTGCAGTGCCGGATTTATGTATAGGCTAAGTAGGCTGAAGCCTAGGGCCTCTAAATCTAGGGGGCCTCCCCAGCCTGCGCACTCGCCAGCAGGCAGTCTCCCCTCTCCCAAAATTGCAAACCCAAGACTTCATGCAAGGGCAGGGCAACTTACTTGTCAACCAGTTCTTCCAAAGTCTTCCTAAATGATAAAGCTCCAAAATACAGGCCAAAAGAGAGCAGGTCTGGGAAGAGCCATACAATGGGCACCACCAGTGAAAAGGCCCTGCTCCGTGTAGTTCCTGCCCTGTCATTTGACAGGGTGCCCACTTGCCCTCCTTCTTGACATGGAATGCTCTCTATTGGAGTCTCCAGGTCCAGTACAAAGACCATAAGAAGGGAGAGCAGGGACCTTGAAGTTCCCAACAGCTGTTAAGCAAGCAAGCAAGCACACAGGTCACCTTTGTCACAGTCAGGATGCCTATGTCCTGGCCAGACCTGCATCCAATCTTGTTTTTGTATAATCCTGTTTGTTCTCAGTAACCAAAATTATATTATCAACATATACAAGCAGAAAAATTGTTTTCCTTCATTTGCAAGGAATCGTATGAAACAAAGTGGCACTAATAAAGAAAAGTTCCAGGGTGGCAACAGAAAGCAAACTAAAAATGCTTTTGCGGTTCATCAGACCTATCCAGCAATATCAAGTTATAGGGAAACTGGTGCTATTAACAGTAACCCTGCTGGTTTGTTTTACTTGTCGTGGTTCAATCCTACCTTTTTCTCCTGGGAGCTCAAGTACATGGTCTTCCACCTCCTCAGTTAATCCCCACAACAACTGCTCCTTTCCCTTATGGGGTATCCAAGAGCAGGTATAGAGTCCTTAAGTGGGTTCCCTCTTGGTAGGAGAAAATAACAGAGGCCAACCAGAGTACATTGAGAAGCAAAGCAGCTAGTAAGCCTGATCTTTATTAAACTGTTGCAACAAGGTCCTCACTCACCACACGCAGGAGGGAGGAGGAACCCTGAACAAGGTTGTGCAAGCCTTTATATAGACTTTTGAAATTGCCTGTCCTGTAGCCCAAGACCACCCCCCAAAACATCATACCTACATCACAGGAGGAGGCGGTCTACAGCAGAAATCCTGTCTGCCAGGATACCTGATAATGGTCACTAATTGCTTTACCTGGGCAGCCTGGCCATTCTTTTGTGTTGGTAAATACTTTAATTCCTGAATCCAGGTCACAGGCTCGCCCTATTCATATACAAATATGCCCTTAAGACAGGTAAGCAAAAGACAGCAGAAAAGCTTTCCCATTTCCTTCCTCCTTGCAGAGAAATATTTGAGGTCAATTTGGGAGAGTCCAAATGGTTTGGGAGAGTCAAAATGGCTTCAGGATTACTCTCCTGTCCTATTTCAGACATGTGGTTTATATACTTATGTATGTGCTTGCCTTGTACATTTACGAATGTTTCTTTTATATTTGGGACCTTAGAATTCTTATAACCCAAAATATAATAATAGTTTTTACTCCGTGCTAGCATTCGAGTGATAAAGGAACTAAAAGGAGGTGGACAACAATTAAGGATTTATTATGTTTTCAGAATGTATTAGAAAAATTATATAGAAAGGTTTATTGTTTTGTGTACATTCAAATGTAAGATAAAACATATGCAAAGGGACTTGACAGGAAGTCAAAGTTGAAGAAAAGATTTTGGAAGATAAAAGGGGGGAAAATATTTACTTTCATTATTATCATTTTCTGTGCGGGTGTGGGTGTCTGCACATATGTGTGTTGTTGCATGCAATGTTTGGGAGGAAATAAAACTGTAAATAACAAATAACAAACTAAATATTGATGTATGTAATTTTTATTTCTTAATTATATTTAGTGGTAGTATGGCTGTATTGTTTTTTGTAACATAAAACAATTCAATAATTTTTTATTTTTATTTTTAAAAGAATTCTTATAACCCTCCCTTACCACAGATACATTTTAAAGCCTGCAGGATAATAAGCAGCCAAAGGCCTGGTTGAAGAGGAACGTTTGAAGATTATTTTTCAAAGAAAAAAAGGAGGTTAAACAATATATTTGGCTGGGCTGGCTTAGAATAGTGTGCATGTACACAAGCTTATAAAATTAACAGAAACCTGGGACTGTTGATAATATGACGGCTGCCTTCACGACCACACGAGGTGCCAGGAGGGAGAAATGTCTGGAAAAAGGGGAGCCATTTCCCTCAGCAGAACGTGGGCTGTCCTCCTCTGATCAGGGCTGAAATTCGACCCCTGTCAGTGATTGATTTGATTCCGGGTTAAATGTTCTTTTTCAAAGACTTCTTGGCTTTAAAAGCATTATGGCTCCCCGGCTAATAAAGGGAAAAAGGCGGGGGGGGGGAGAATAAAAATTGGGGCCATTCATGAAAAGGGGGGTGGTAGTGTGTGGGGGGGGAGCTGCTGTTGGAGGACCCATTTTCTCTGGAACCCTTTTTCTGTGGCATGAATCACCGGATAGTATGAACTCAATTAGTTCAGACAGGAGGCTGGAGATAAATCACGGTCCCATTAGGGAAGCTCAAGAGGTTAATTTATGGCTTTCAAGGCAGGCTTGGCTGGCTGCTTGCATCCCCTACACATTTTGCTTCTCAGAGATAGCTTCGTTTCTATTTTATCTCGGCTATTTTCAGCAAAGACGTTGGCCACGGTGGCGGGTCGACTCGCCATTAAGCGTGGGTGTGTTTACAGTGGTGTTCCTGGTGGGACCACTGCTGAATGCTCTCCTCCCTGCTCCAAGCCAGGAGGCAGTGATGGCCAGCAATTTGGAAGACCCTGATGTTGGGAAAGATGGAGGGCACAAGGAGAAGGGGACGACAGAGGACGAGATGGTTGGACAGTGTTCTCGAAGCTACCAGCATGAGTTTGACCAAACTGCGGGAGGCAGTGGAAGACAGGAGTGCCTGGCGTGCTCTGGTCCATGGGGTCACGAAGAGTCGGACACGACTAAATGACTAAACAACAACAACAAAAGAGGATTGGACAAATTCATGGCGGAGAGGGATATCAACAGCTATAGTACTAGCCATGACAGCTGTGCCCTTACCTCCACAGCTGGAGTTAGCAACAATAATAATATTATTATAATTTATTATTTATACCCTGCCCATCTGGCTGGGTTTCCCCAGCCACTCTGGGCGGCTTCCAACAGAATATTAAAATACAATAGTCTATTAAACATTAAAAGCTTCCCTAAACAGGGCTGCCTTCAGATGTCTCCTAAAAGTTTGGTAGTTGTTTTTCTCTTTGACATCTGGTGGGAGGGCGTTCCACAGGGCGGGTGCCACTACCGAGAAGGCCCTCTGCCTGGTTCCCTGTAACTTGGCTTCTCGCAGTGAGGGAACCACCAGAAGGCCCTCGGTGCTGGACCTCAGTGTCCGAGCAGAATGATGGGGGTGGAGACGCTCCTTCAAATATACTGGACCAAGGCTGTTTAGGGCTTTAAAGATCAGCACCAACACTTTGAATTGTGCTTGGAAATGTACTGGGAGCCAGTGTAGGTCTTTCAGTGCTTTCAAATACCAGCTGCTGGGAAGCACAAGAGGGGAGAGGGCTCTCGTCCTCATGACCTCCTCGCTGGTTTGCCCCAGGCCACTGTGAGAACAGGATCCTGGACTAGGTGAGCCACTGGCCCAACTCAGCAGGCTATTCTTATTCTACGGTGTCTCTGAAAATTTTTACACATCACTTGGGAAGACAGGCGAACTAATGCCAGTGTACTGGAAGAAGCGAAGATCACCAGTGTCGAAGCAATGATTTTTCAACACCAACTTCATTGGATTGGTCATGTTGTGAGGATGCCTGACTACCGTCTTCCAAAGCAACTACTCTATTCCGAACTTAAAAATGGAAAGCGTAATGCTGGTGGTCAACAAAAGAGGTTCAAAGACTCTCTCAAGGCAAATCTTAAAAATGTAGTATAAACACCGACAACTGGGAAACAATGGCCTGCGAGAGCTCCAATTGGTGTCTTTACCAAAGGTGTCATGGGTTTTGAAGACGCTCGAGCTCAGGACGAAAGGGAGAAATGTGCTAAGAAGAAGGCATGCTTGGTAAACCCTCACCGTGATCAACTCCCGCCTGGAAACCTATGTCCCCACTGTGAAAGGACGTGTGGATCCAGAATTGGCCTCTACAGTCACTTACGGACTCACCGTTAAAACCATGTTTATGGAAGACAATCTTACTCGTCCACAAGTGGTCGCCGAAGAAGAAGAAGACATGTTGCCAAGAGTTCATTGTTGAATTGTTCGTTGATCTGATGTATTTATAGCCTGCCTACCTCCGAAATTGGGATTCTAGGCAGCTTACAATTTTTTTTGTTTTTAAAAATCATCATAAAATACAGGAAGCCACCTTGTACAGAATAGCTTTACTCCCCATCCCAGGATCACCCCGTTTGGGGGGGGAAGTGTCCCCTGTCCCATTTGCACTTCAAACGGGATGACTTTCCCCCCTTATTCGAGCTCAGCTGGCCCAAAATGGTGTCTGTGTCGCTGTTGGTAGCTTGGGCCCAAACCATATTGGGCTTCCTAGGTCAAGACCAGCACTTTGAACTGTACCTGGAAATGGGCTGGTAGCTAGTGAAGCTGTTTCAAGAGGAGACTAACATGTTCCCAGTAGCCAGACTCAGTCAGCAGTCTGGCCCCAACATTCTGGTTTACTGCTGTTGCCCTGAGTTGCTTGGTAAAAGCAGCAGAAATGGTTTGGGAGTAGAATGGAGCCTCTTATTGCAATTAAGCAATTAACCAACGACTTGCAAAACACAGAATTCATATATATAATTGATGAAGTGCAATTAACCCGCACAATTAAAATACACAATAAAACATTTCCTTCAGAACGTTAGCATTAGCACACACACACAATTAAAATGTGCAATAGAACTCTAGATCGTGGAGCAGAAATTCAGTCCGAGGGCTGAGTTTTTATTTGGGTTGAAGGAAACAAGCTAGCAGGATGCTGTGGTTAAGGACACTTCCAGATACAAGGGGCTGGACAGTCACAGCCTACACAGGGACTCGGTTTGGACTACATAGGGACTCGTCCAAGCAGACAAAATGGACATTGGTACATGCATTTACATGCCACCCCATTTTCCCCATGCAGAGCTCCTGTCACCCATCACAGACACCCAGGATAATGCTTCCCTGCAGGAAGTCAATGCAGCCTTTGCTAAATGGTTGTTGCTCTGTCCAATTTTAATAAACCTCGTGAGATTTCTTTGTGTCAGGTGACGTTATGTTGCTTTTGAAAGCCAAGGGGAAGAAAGGAGGGATGATGAAGTCCAGCCATCCCTGGGAAGCGATTTTAATGAGACGCTTGGAGAACAGAGGAAGGAATAGGAAGGTGGCCCATGTTCTGCACAGCTGTGATGGGATAATGGAAACCCAACTTGGCAAGGGCCTATATCGTTATTTGTGCTTGCGAGAGAGAAGCCTCTGACTGGCTGAGCTGCTGAGGTGGCACGGAAGGTTCACAAACACTCTTGACCGCTCAGGCAAAGTTTGAAATCAGAGTGCGTGAAATCCAACTTCTCTGGGGAAAGAGAACATTGCAAGTCTGGCTGGGATTAAAATATAACACTGTGATTTTGTGGGGCAGGCTGAATACTGGGAAAGGATCCCAGGAGGGAAGTGAAAGGGTAGGTTCTCAAAACCTCCTCAGGCCAATGGTCCATCTCATAGTATTCTCACAGTGGTCACCCAGATACTTCTGGGACACCAACAAGTAGGACCCGAGGACAAAACACTCCTCTCTCCTGTGGTCTCCAGCAACTGGTATTCAGAAGCATACTTCCTTACTTGTCTATGTCCTGAATTTCCCACCATTCAGCTTCACTGAATGACTCTGGGCCCTAGCATTATGAGAGAAGAAGGAAAACCTCTCCTTATTTACTTTCTCAACGCCATGCATACTTATAGACATGTCCTCTATCATGTTCCCCCCCCCTTACTTGCCTTCCCTCCCCACAAACTAAAAAGGCTCAGATGTTCTAACCTTTCCTCCAGCTCCCTTGATCATTTTGGTTGCCCTAAATTTTAACATTAAGGAACTGTTCCATGAAATAAGGAACAGGTGGTAGTGGGTCTAGATGAAAGAAGTGGCTTGGCGAGCAGAAAAGCTGGTAGGTTAACTTCTAGAGATGCTCAGGGGTTGAGGTCCTCCAGGCTGACTCGGGAACGTTTCTGCTAGTCCCCAAAATCGTGAGGGCAGGCTGGGGTTCCTTATGGGGCATCTAAACCTGCTCAGAGACATTCTCACCTTTATTCCAAAATTGTGTCCTTGTCATGAAATAGATTCTACAGCTGGGCCCTAGCTGATATGAAGCCCCGGAGAAGTAGAGGTTTACTTAGGCATAGAGCAAAGATGAGGAACATCTAGCCTTCAAGACGTCGCTGCACAATAACCCCCATCATCCCTGACCATTAGCCATGATGGTTGAAGCTAATAGGCGTTTGCAACTGTGGTGGATTTCTTCAATGATCCCACACTTGTGATGTTTGAAATGACTTCACTTGGTCAAATGTAGAGTTCACAGGCCTATAAATTACACAGGCTTATATAGAGGTGTTCCCTTGCCTTAGCTTTTCACACATGTAGAAATTAAGTCACGTTCTCAGAGGGAAAGCATACCTGCATTATCAGAGCTGGATGCCTGATTCAGCAAAAAGAACTGAGTGCCGACGCTCTGTGAGACTAGCTCAAGGCTGAGCTTTTCCTGAACAGACATTCTTGACACATTATGAATAAGCACATTCTCCTAGCAATATCCATTCACACTCTCTTTTACAGCATGCACATCTCCTCACATGTAGGTTATCAAAGCATATCCTATAATTTTCTCATCTTGTCATGTAGAGCACAGCTACATAGCAGATGGCATGGAGCAGTTTCCCAAACTTGGGTCTCCAGCTGTTTTTGGACTACAGTTCCCATCGTCCCTGACCACTGGTCCTGCTAGCTAGGGATGATGGGAGTTGTAGTCCGACAACAGCTGGAGACCCCAGTTTGGGAAACCCTGATATAGAATAACTTACACTCGAGTAGGACCCTGGCAGAGACACATGCCTGACTGGCATGTTCTCTCCCTCTGGTCAATCGTTTGGGAGGTTCAAAAGCTTTTTTCAGCCTGAACATCACAGCGACCAATGCCAACCGACACCAGCACACTTAGGGATCTGCAGAGTTTGTGCATCATGCATAACAGACCTCAGCAACTCAGCATTTTGGCTAATCTACTTTATTTGCATATAAACACACACAGAGCACTGCAACATGGCTCCCTCTCTCTCTAGCAAAGAGAAAATGAACAAAGGACAATAGTCCCACTTCAGGGAACACAGTAACACAAACATCCTGTCTCCATTACTTCCCACTCTGTGGAGTCAAAACATATACCATCACGTGAAAGACAAAAATCCCATGACTGCAATCACAGAGCAGGAATTCTAACAAACTTCACCAGCCTGGTGCCTTCCAAATGCTTTGTGCTAGAACTCATGAGCATGCTGTCTGGGCTTGATGGGAGCTATAGTTAAAAAACAAACAAACCTGGAGGCTGGCATATTGACAAGAATGGAAAGAGCCCATGCGCCCAACATGCTGCCTGTCTGTAGGTGCACCAGCACATGCACAGCCTTCTGCTTCTCCCTCATTCTGCGAGATCCAAGGCCTCTGCCCTTTTAGCAAGGCGACACCGTGCCTTGCAAACAAGAGGCGTGATGTGACATACTTTCCCAAGAATGGAGGTTTTGTTTTTGTTTTTAAAGGCATTGCCTTAGAGGAATACACTTGGCTCGTTCCCACCCCCACCCATGTTGTTCTCCCTGTTGCTTCTCTTGGGAAAGGAGGCCCAGTGGCAAATCAGGAAAGCAGGCTGTGCTAATATTTGAGTAGCCCTGGTGAGAGAGGCCCGATCCTCCTCCTGGTCGTCTGCTCCATCCCCAGCGTGGCCCCGACATCCTGGCTTTCACCTGGCCATCAACAGCTGCAACCTAGGAGATGCCACTGTGATTTAAGGCCAGGGCAATGACCTCTGTTAGCAGCCACTGTGTGGAATGTGTTTCCAGACACTCTCGCTGCTATCAACACCTGGCTGTCCTCCCTCGGTCCCCACTCTGTGATTTCCTCGTCCAACTGGCCATTCCTGTTCCTGTGCGATAAGACTGGATCCATTTGCTCTGCCGGAGGGAGCTGAATTGAGCTTTTCTTCCCCAGGAGATGGGATTTGCTTCAATACAATCTGACAAGTTTCTTGCATTTAGTCATTGCATACGCGCCAACATTTCTGCGGTGAAAATAGGGATGTCCTATTCAATAATAATAATAATAATAATAATAATATCCCCCATCCATCTGACTGGGTTGCGCCAGCCACTCTGGGCAGCTTCCAACATATATAAAAACATAATAAAACATTAAACATTTTTTAAAAAACTTCCCTACACAATGCTGCTTTCAGATGTCTTCTAAAGGTTGGATAGTTACTTATCTCCTTGGCTCAGGGAGTGGCATAACTCCATACCCTCCAACATTTCTCCAATAAAAATAGGGGTGTCCTAAGGAAAATCCTAAGGCTGCCCCAGCCACTCTGGGCAGCTTCCAAAATATATACATCCAAATGAAAAGCGGTACATTCCAGGATCAAATCAGAAACCGGGACAGCTTCCGTAAATCTTGGACAGCCCTTGGAAAACAGGGACACTTGGAGGGTCTGCCATCGCACTATGTAAGTTTTCTTCCTAGCCTGGGCACAACTGGTGGTGTTTCATGGAGCGAGTTCCTCAACAACATCCCTCGTATCCTTGTTCATGGAGTTTAGAGCAGGCAGTGACAGCATGAGGCCAAAGGTGGGCGCTCTCCCCAGTCGGAGGAATCTGGCAGGTCCACCTGGCAGCAGTGGCAGTGCTCCAAAGAATGCTCTGGGCCACAGTAGCACATCCTCCAGGTGTTCCCGTTTTCCAGGGAGAGTCCCAGATTTACAGAAGCTGTCCCTGTTTCTGATTCTGATGCTGGGATGTCCCACTTTTCCTTAGGACGTCTCTATTTTCATTGTAGAAGTTGTAGGGCATTGAGTTATGCGACTCCTGAGCCAAAGAGGTAAGTAACTTATACAACCTTTAGAAGACATCTGAAGACATATAGGGAAGTTTTTAAAAAAAAAATGTTTAATGCTTTATTATTATGTTGGAAGCCGCCCAGAGTGGCTGGGGCAGCCCATTCAGATGGGTGGGTTGTTGTTGTTGCTATCATTGAATAAATTGTTGATTAAATTGTGTTTTAATCAACTTGTTTTTATTATTGGTTGTTGGCTGCCCTGAGCCCGGTCTTGGCTGGGGAGGGCAGGGTATAAATAAAAAATTTTATTATTATTAATAGGACATCCCTATTTTCATTGGAGAAATGTTGGAGGGTATACAGTAGGTGACTGCCTCTAGCTGCCATTTTATTTCCCAGAGCGCACCAGGGTGATGACATTTCGGGAAATCAAAATGGCCGCTATAGTATTCTACCCAGGACTTGGTGCTCAGATTTCCAGGTCTTTTGTTTTCATGACAGATTCTGCCAGTGGGCCCTCCCAGCCTGCTGCTGCTGCCCCCACCGCTTCCCAAGGACACTGGGTGCTGGTTGCTGGCACTGAACCAGGCCCCAGCGCATGGAAACGGCAGCAAATACGCACATGCACACACCCCTCTCGTTACCAGTCCGTCAACCCCTCACCAAGTGTTTTTGGCTGCCCTGCTTAGAGGCCAAAGATTATCTCCATTTCGCAGACGAGGCAAGCTGGCATTTTGACACAATGTGGCTATTTGTGGACGGCCGCCTTTCCCGGTGGTTGACTAAGCAGCGGCACCCTTTTCATGGCACAAGCGACAAAAGATTCACAGTCCCTGCTAATGGCTGGCGCATGGAACAGATTACAGATCTGCTTGTGTGGAATAGGCCAACGAGGCTCTGCTTTAGCTCTCCCATGGCAGAGGCTGATTCTTCTTGGCACCAGGCAATGGGGCTTCTAGTGTGAGCATCACAGTGACGCGTGTGCAGCTGTTTTCCTTCCTTGCGCTCTTTCCTTCTTTCTTCTGTTCTCAGAAGCGCGCAATATCTATAACGGCCTCCTCCTCCTACCGCTTCTTTCACCTTTTGAAAAGCATGGGGAACAGCTGCTTGAAGGGAGACCCTTTCACATGCACTTAATTTGAAATCAGGCAATTAGGAAAAAAATAAAAATTAATGCATACTTGAGCCATGCAGGTTACAAGACAGAAAGTGGAAATGCCCAGGCCATTTTTCAACTGGAACTCACTGGAACCCAGTTCTGGCACCTCTCAGGTGGGCGCCATTGCCATTAAAGTGGTACCTCGGGTTACATACACTTCAGGTTACATACCCTTCAGGTTACAAACTCCGCTAACCCAGAAATAGTACCTCGGGTTAAGAACTTTGCTTCAGGATGAAAACAGAAATTGCGCGGTGGCAGCATGGCGGCAGCGGGAGGCCCCATTAGCTAAAGTGGTGCTTCAGGTTAAGAACACTTTCAGGTTAAGAACGGACCTCCAGAACGAATCAAGTACTTAACCCGAGGTACCACTGTATAAGAGAATAAAGGAAGTGTTCATGGTGAGTTCCAGCACCGCTTTTTCTAGAAAAATAACACTGGAAACAACCACGCAGTGCCTGCATTTATATAGGTCAGGGATAAATTCCCAGGGGAGTAAACAGACTGGAGTTTTTAAATGGGAGCACTATGAACATAAGCCCATTCCATCCGATTTCCTGCAGATATTTTAAAGCAAAACTTGTGACGATGTTGCACACTAGATATGCTGCTTCTGAATTGTGCATGTGTGATCTGATTCTGTATTAGGTCCAGGAACTGGGAACTGGGAATTAAAATGTAAAAAAGGTAAAGGGACCCCTGACCATTAGGTCCAGTCGTGGCCGACTCTGGGGTTGCGGCGCTCATCTCGCTTTATTGGCCAAGGGAGCCGGCGTATAGCTTCCAGGTCATGTGGCCAGCATGACTAAGCCACTTCTGGCGAACCAGAGCAGCACACGGAAACGCCGTTTATCTTCCCGCCGGAGTGGTACCTATTTATCTACTTGCACTTTGATGTGCTTTCGAACTGCTAGGTTGGCAGGAGCTGGGACCGAGCAACAGGAGCTCACCCCATTGCGGGGATTCAAACCGCCAACCTTCTGATCGGCAAGTCCTAGGCTCTGTGGTTTAACCCACAGTGCCACCCGTGGACAGCATTAAATTCTCTTCCATCCCTGCTTGGGGCCAGGAAATCAGAACATAAGAAGTGCCAGTGATCCTTCTAGCTCTGCATCCTGTTCTTACAGTGGCTGGCTAGATGCCTATGGGAAGCCTACAAGCCTACCTAGCCCTACTATAAATTGCAGCCAGTTTCTCCAGGACAGGCATAGGCAAACTCGCCCCCCCCCCGATGTTTTGGGACTACAACTCCCATCATCCCTAGCCAACAGGACCAGTGGTCAGGGATGATGGGAGTTGTAGTCCCAAAACATCTGGAGGGCCAAGTTTGCCTATGTTTCCTCCAGGACCTTGCTGTGACACCATGGGTGTTTGGCCTTAGCTACAAGAGCTATCCATGGTCCTGAAGCCACACCTTTACCTCCATCCAAAGTGCCAACACTTGCCCTGCCCTAGGAACCAGGAACTACTGATCTCCCCTTGCCCGGACCTTGGTACTGCAGCAGATTATGACACAGAGGGGTTGAAGGGACAAGAAAGGCAAGTGAAGGCTTATTTCACCTTTAGGGTGAGGGGGGAAATGTGAAGAATAACAAGCACTCCATGCTACTTGTGGGGAAGAGCCATAGGTCGGTGGTAGAGCACTGGTTTCGCGTGCAGAAAGACACACATTCAGTGCTCAACACCTCCAGGAGGCTAGGAGCAGAGGCAACAACTCCTAGGGGCACAGGTGTGTTCAGCCCCCTCAATATTTTTAGGGTCAATATTGAGGGGGCGGAGGAGGCCAAGCGTGGAGTCGAGCACAGTGCAGCGTCGGTGGTGGGCTCCTCCTGAGCGCAAGAGAGGAGAGCCACAGCCATTAAATCTGCATTGTGCTGGGCTCCGCGCTCAGCCTGCTCTTGAGGATGCGTGTTCGATGTGCACCGCCCATGTGATGTCACAGGCAAGTGGTGCTCCCCCACCACCCCCCAATTTGAGCCCAAGTCTGTGCCTCTGCCAGGGCCGGGTTTAGGTTTGATGAGGCCCTAAGCTACTGAAAGTAACGGGGCCCTTTATATGTCCAGCTGTCCTTTGTCAACAACAAATGGTCACTGTTTTTTGTGTTGTAATATTAATATTTGTGTTGTAATATTTTGTGTTGTAATATTAATATTTGTGTTGTAATATTAATATTTGTAATATTAATATTTGCTATATATGGTAATTTATGGACCTAATAGTTATCTAAAGCCATTTGCACATAACAAAATATGTACATCATAGGAGCCTACACAACACAAAACACTGTTGCTATATGTAGGTTTTATTTTATTTGTTTTTTATGTTACCGTATTTTTCCCTCTATAACACGCAGATTTTTTCTCCTAAAAAGTAAGGGGAAATGTCTGTGTGTGTTATTGAGCGAATGTGTGGTCCCTGGAGCCGACAGGCACGAGTGAAGGCAAAAATCAGGCAAATATCAATCGTCCGGAGAAGGGAAGCCTTGAAAAGAGGAAGCTGCTGCTTTCCTGCATTCTGCCTCAGGGTCTTACTGCCCACCCGCTTCTGTTTGTTACTGTGTTTGCTCAAACGGAACAAAGAGCAGAGAAAACCCCTCCCCTCCAGGCAAGCAGAGGGGAAAGCAGAGCGTCCTTCCTTCTAATTCCTCTCCGTGCTCCGGTGCTGCAACATGCAGGTGGGGGAGAGAGAGAGAGCTGGCTGGCTTGGGTGGGTGGGTGCGTGCGTGGGGGGAACTTTTGCCTTCCTTTCCTCCCTCCGGTAAAACCCCTCTCCTGCATTCTTAGCCAGCTGCTTCTCCGCACACCCCTCTCGGTGCTCCTTGTCCCTTCTATGTTTTTCCTTCCCTCCCCACTTAAAACGTGGTTACAAAGCACGGATCCACATGGATCCTCAGGATCTTTGCATTGGGTCACCCCAAATTCACCATCAGATCACATAGCAATGATCTGATGCAAAAACAGGGCTGCAATGGTGCAAAAACATGGTTACGAAGCACGGATCCACATGGATCCTCAGGATCTTTGCATTGGGTCACCCCAAATTCACCATCAGATCACATAGCAATGATCTGATGCAAAAACAGGGCTGCAATGGTGCAAAAATGTGGTTACAAAGCACGGATCCACATGGATCCTCAGGATCTTTGCATTGGGTCACCCCAAATTCACCATCAGATCACATAGCAATGATCTGATGCAAAAACAGGGCTGCAATGGTGCAAAAACGTGGTTACAAAGCACGGATCCACATGGATCCTCAGGATCTTTGCATAGGGTCACCCCAAATTCACCATCAGATCACACAGCATATCCATGGCTACAGCCTGCACCCAAAAAACCACGCACCCACTGTTGCCTGGGGCTGCAATGGTGCAAAAACGTGGTTACAAAGCACAGATCCACATGGATTCTCAGGATCTTTGCATTGGGCTACCCCAAACTCACCGTCAAATCACATGTCTGTGGCCACAGCATGAAGCACAAAAATGATACATCCACTGTTTCATTCAGAATTTTTTTTTCTTGTTTTCCTCCTCTAAAAACTATGTGCGTGTTATGGTCAGGTGCGTGTTATCGAGCGAAAAATACGGTATATTTTGGAAATGTACATCCAGGTTTTTTTCCTTTAAAATTTTTGGGGGGCCTAAGCTATAGCTTGTTTAGGTTATATGTAAATCCGACACTGGGAAACCCCTGCCTGAAGTTCCCTATGAAAAGGATTGACCATGAAACCACACTGAGAATTGTAACTCTGTGAAGGCAGTAGGGGTTTCCTAATGACTCTCAGCACAACTTAACAAACTACAGCTCCCAGAATTCTTTGGGGAAGCCCTGGCTGTTTAAAGTGGTATCAGAATGCTTTAATGTGCGGTGTGAATGTGGGCCTGACTTAGCCATAACCAGCCCTGTACTGTTTCCAAAATCTAGTAAAGCACACATAAACAGTTGTTGTTTAGAAATCCTTAAGAACGTTTAATACCAAGTTTGACCTCACAATGGATAGGATTGTTCTTGCTGGAGAACAGCTGCACAGCCCAAACACATTTCAGCAATATTTAGGGCCAAACTAGATGCAATGCCAGAAGATGTGGAATTAGGAAAGCCCTGCATTTAAAATATATGTATCAAGAGCAGAGCAGGGCAGGTGAGAATTGAATTGTGACTGTGGTGTTGCAGGAAGGCTTTTTAAAAACTCACCACCACCACCAGCTTAAATCACCCCCATGAAATGTTACTTGCCTTGTGGGAAAAGCATATAATACGAGTCTCTGGATGCCTTCCCTTCTGGGGCAAATAGCTGCAGAGGGAAACTTAAATCGAGAGAAATGTGCAAAGAGGGAAGGCAGCAGTGTAGTCCCAGGGCAATTCTGGGGCCTGCACAGCTGCTAGTCATTTTTAAAGGGAAAACGGCGCAGGAGATCCTGATCGAAGTTTCCCCCTCCATCCCCATGTCCAGTTTACTCCTTTGTTTCTTGCTCAATGGCTGTGCAGGGATTAGGGTTGAGAACATATTATGCAGATCCTCCAAGTGTCCCTGTTTTCCAGGGACAGTCCCAGATGTACAGAAGCCATCCCAGTTTCTGATTTGATCCCGGAATGTCCCACTTTTCATTCGGATGTATATAAGTTGGAAGCTGCCCAGAGTGGCAGGGGGCAACCCAGTCAGATGGGCGGGGTAATAATAATAATAATAATAATAATAATAATGGAATAAAGTAAAGGTAAAGGGGACCCCTGATCATTAGGTCCAGTCGTGACCGACTCTGAGGTTGCAGCACTCATCTCGCTTTACTGGCCGAGGGAGCCGGCTTACAGCTTCCGGGTCATGTGGCCAGCAGGACTAAGCAGCTTCTGGTGAACCAGAGCAGCGCACGGAAACACCATTTACCTTCCTGCCGGAGCGGTACCTATTTATCTGCTTGCACTTTGATGTGCTTTCAAACTGCTAGGTTGGCAGGAGCAGGGACCGAGCAACGGGAGCTCACCCCCTCGTGGGGATTCGAACCGCCAACCTTCTGATCGGCAAGTCCTAGGCTCTGTGGTTTAACCCACAGCGCCACCCGCATCCCACCGATAATAATGGAATAGGATGTCCCTATTCCCATAATCAAAAACTATGGTTTGGCATTATGCAAATAAGCCTCTTGGATTAGCGATTCTTCCTTCCTTCATCCACTCCCATAGTTCCTGCTTGAAACAGCAGGCTGAAGAGATTACTTGTGAGAAGATATATGTGAAATGGCCAGCTGGAAGGGCTTCTCCTGAGTAAACAAGCACCCAGCGTGCCATTTCAAGCAGGAAGTGGGCTTCTTCATGACCAGATCTATTTGTGGTAAGCATCCCTACTCCCAGTTAAAATTAGCCCAGTTGTTCAGCCTTAAAAGGTCAAAGGTAATCTCAAAGGAACTTAAGATACCACAACTTTGTGGGTGGGGCGACCCTCTGCCTGAAACGCGGAGGCATCGGAGAGGCTGCTGGACTGGAAAGAGCCATTCATCTGATCAGGCAACTGCCCTCTCATTCCACTAACTGAAGAAGTGGAAGTGCGTTTCGTCTGCATGTTTAAGGAAAGCAAAGAGGGCTTTTGCCATCCGTGATCTCAAGCGGGCTACACGTAACAGAATTCCACCCATATGCAGAGACCCACGGTTTCTCTTGAAAGAGAGGGCTGTATTGAATGCGTTTTGCATTTATTTATTTCTTTTACTAAACTCCCGCTTCACCATTCTATAAATAAGTGTGCATTGGCTGCTAGCTGACCGGGGCGGGGGGGGGAGGGTTGGAGGACAAAAGGAGGGGGGGCGAGTTTTGCTGTGTTGTAATCATAATATTTATTAGTAGCAATAAAACCTCCATTCCAAAACCCCGGGGAACAAATATACCGAAAGCAGAACTTCCGTACTCATATGGTGACCGCATGAGGCGGGGGGGGGGGGAGAGAGAGAGAGAAGGGGGTAGGAAGAGCATATTATGAACGTTTTGCAATGCAGACTGGTTCAGGATTCTGCAAAAACAAAACAAAAACCCTAACCCAACCAGACTTTCTCCCTCTTTGCCGTTCTTGAGTTTATGAGCTAGATATAAAATATAGCCCAGTAAGCTGCCTTAGTGTCAAACCGTTTAACAGCCAGCATTGGAGACAGCAGGATGGATCTGAACGTCCCTTTGCCATTCCATTCCGGCCTCTTTCATGATGCAGGACAACTAATCTATTGTTGCAAAAGCGCCTCGGCGTATATATACGACCTCCCCTCCCCGCCTCTCTCTCTTTCTTTAAGACCACAGACCAGCTGCCATCAGAGGCACCAAGACAATCTTCGCCCCTCTTTTCCTGCTTAAAAGCCCATCCATGCAGGAAATGTCCCCCATATAAGAGAGACCAGCAGGGGGGCACTTCCATTTGTCTCCCCCCCCCCTTCTTCCCCTCCACCCACATCCCTTTCTAGATGTGAAAAGGTCAACGCCACGGGGGTTCTGTCTAGGTCAGAGCAGCCGGGCTGGAGGTGGGGAAAGGGGTTGCGACGCCGAAACCCATGCGGTTTACACAGCAGAAGAAACCAAACTCTGCCTGCTGGCTTGCCCCTCCATCTGGATATATTTGTTCATTTTAGACTTCAGGTAGTAGTAGTAATAATAATCCTGCTAGACTCAGGAAGGTGAACAACAATACTGAAAAGCGATTTGAGGAAAAGTAGGAGTTTAGTGCATAATATGTTCGAAACACGCAGCCAAAGATCTGGCAGGTTAGTTTGAATCAATGTGAAATCCAGTCCTCCTCACCTCTTTGCACCCCTCCCAGAACAAACTCACACACCTAGCTTCTCCTGCCCCTAGAGCCTATGTGGAGCTTTTAGCCATCTCTTTCCTTAGCTGCCCTGTCTCTCAACCAGCCCACCCATCTCCCTAACACATTAGCAGAGCATACTCCTGCCCGTTCCTTGGCCATGCAGCCAGGTTTCCCCCCACTCCCAGCCAAACTGACTTTCTCCTTCCTTCACAGCGCTGATTTCCGGCATCCCGTAGCATACCCCGTTGCCCTGCGATTCACATCAGCATCTTGGCGCATGAAGTGTAAGGTTCCGACTTGCAAGTTTTCGTCTGTGAAAGTCAGTCATGGAGAGTTCATGCGGAGCCAGAGAGTTCAGGATTCTGCGAGGGATGTTGGACCAGGGCTGGCCCGAGTCATTTCGATGCCTGAGGCGTCCCCCTGTAGCAAGGGAGAGGCACAATGGCAGTGAAGTTGATGTGGTGCAAACACACTGGCAGGAATGCCAGATTAACTTAGCTGGCGTGTTTGCACCGCAGCAGCCTCGCTCCTGCCTCATTCCCTCCCCTTCTACCTCCTGATAAGCGGCAATGACTCAGCTAACCAGAGGTCAGGTGAGCACCACTGCCCCATTACACCATCCATTCCTGAACACAAGCCACTCATTGTCTGTCCTGCAGAAGTTTCTCTGAAATGAAGGAGACCTGTGCAATCACCCTACAATACAAGGGCATTAAATGAGCCTTTGTGGGAGAACATCACTGTCACATGGGAGACTGTGTGCTTTAAGGCAGATGGCTCCAGGTTCAATCCCTGGCAACTCCAGGTAGGACTGGGATGGTCTTCTTGTCTGAAAGCCTAGAAAGCTGCTGCCAAACAGTGTAGCCAGTACTAAGAAAGATGGGATAATGGCTTGATTTGGTGTAAGGCAACTTCCTGTGCTCCATGATTCGCATTAGGGGTGAGAAATTGGGTCCGGCCAGCATGGCGAATCCTTATCTTCCCTACCCCACTTCCCAGGTTTGGCAGGTGGGTGGAACAGCTCACCTATTAATCATGTGACATTACAATGGTGTCAGGTGACCCAGAAGCACCAGCACTGGTCATCTGATGGTGGACGCTTGCAAAAACCTGTCGATAGGACTGTATGTCCACAATCCTTCTACCCTAAATGACACTGTGACTCCCAAATCATGCTGCCTGACCTTTTCTCATGTCAAGGCTGCATCTCATTCCACCTGTTAGGGGATGGCGACTATAAACTGCTAGCCCATTGGTCTATCTAGCTCTGTATTGTCGACACAGTATTGTCAACGGAAGTCTAGTGTCCAGATCAAGGGAAATAAAGGTACCACTCTATTCTGCCTTGGTCAGACCACACCTAGAATACAGTGGTACCTCGGGTTAAGAACTTAATTCGTTCTGGAGGTCCGTTCTTAACCTGAAACTGTTCTTAACCTGAGGTACCACTTTAGCTAATGGGGCCTCCCGCTGCCGCTGCATGATTTCTGTTCTCTTCCTGAAGCAAAGTTCTTAACCCAAGGTACTATTTATGGGTTAGCAGAGTCTGTAACCTGAAGCGTCTGTAACCCGAGGTACCACTGTACTGTGTCCATAATTTAAGAAGGATGTTGACAAGTTGGAACGTGTGCAGAGGAGGGCAATCAAGATGATCAAGGATCTGGAAACCAAGTCTTACAAGGAGCTGGGTATGTTTAGCCTGGAAAAGAGCAGACTGAGAGGAGATATGAGTTATCTTCAAGTATCTCAAGGGCTGTCATATGAAAGGTGGAGCAAGCATGTTTTCTGCTGCTCTGGAGGGTGGGACCCAAACCAATGTCATAAAGTTACAAGAAAGGATCTTCCCACTAAACACCAGGAAGAACTTTCTGACCATAAGGGTTGTTCGACAGTGGAACGGTCTCTCCTGCAAGGTTGTGGGCTCTCCTTCCTTGGAGCTTTCTAAGCAGAGGTTGGATGGCCACCTCTCATGGATGCCTTAGCTGAGATTCCTGCATTGCAGGGGGCTGGACTTGATGACACTTGGGGTCCCTTCCAACTCCACGATTCTATGACTGACAACGGCTCTCCGCTATCTCAGATAAAGGAGTCTCCCAAGCCCTACCTGGAGATGCCAAGGTTTGAAGCTGGGACCTTCTGCATGCAAAGGAGATGCTCTACTGCCGAGCTACAGCTCTTCCTGTGGTACTGACCAGACCAAGACCTTCATCATGTCCATCAGGTGACTTCCTTCAGTGCTCTTTGGAGCCAGCATGGTGTAGTTGTTAAGAGCGGTGGACTCATAATCTGGTGAACCGGGTTCGCTTCCCCGCTCCTCCACATGCAGCTGCTGGGTGACCTTGGGCTAGTCACACGTCTCTGAAGTCTCTCAGCCCCACTCACCTCACAGAGTGTTTGCTGAGGGGGAGGAAGGGAAAGGAGAACGTTAGCCACTTTGAGACTCCTTTGGGTAGTGATAAAGCGGGATATCAAATCCAAACTCTTCTTCTTCTTCTTTAATCTCATGTGGGTCCAGGAGAGTGGGCCTTTCACTCCTCTGGCTCCTTCACCAGGAGCAGCAGTGCATGGAGAGCTCTCCACGGTTCGTATTCCAGATTCAAAAAGCTTTCTGCATCCAATTTTCATTAAGAGCCCAAACGACATCAAAAATAAATAAAAAATTAAAAAACACATGGGCAGCAGTTTTTTTCTTCCCCACTCAGCCCAAGCAAGGGAAGTATGAAGGGGGGGGGTGATCTCCAGCCTTGCAACCCATCACAAGCAGCAGGAAAACATGCAGTAATGAACATCTGCCCCCGCTCTGCAGCCGATCCCCCCCAGCCTCGTGCCAGCGGAGATTAAAGTTTACGGCTCGCGCTGGGTCACTGGAGGCGCGTAAAGAGAAATGAGCGTGAAAATAGGAAAAATGTGGGGGGAACACCCGGCGGGGAAGAGGCAACGTTTATAGCGTGGAAAAGGAGACATTCTAGCCCGTGCAAAACCTCCTCCACGCTGCGCAGGCAGTAAATGCTTCCATGAGGCCCTCCACGAATTGCCGCAGGTGAAGAAAGGCCAGCATCAGTTCACAGTTCAAACCATTCTCCGGTCTTCCAAGAGAGCAGCGGCATTTTGCGGCTCAGCTCACCGACTGCCGCAGAAGATAACACAGATTATCTGAAGGAAGGCAGAGACAAAGGAGCCAAGCCCCCTCTCCTAAGCCTGGATATCCCGTACTGAAATATGCCCCAACAGAGGACTTGGACAGCCTTTCCGTGAAAGCCAAGGCTGGCTTTAGGGATGCGAGAGAGATCCGATCCAGCTCTCCTTTAAAGGCAACTCAGTCAAATCCGCGCTTTTCAAAACAATGTGAAGAATTAAGTTGTGCACTGATCTGAATTTCAGAGTGCAGTCCTCCAACCAAGCATTGTTTACCAAAGTGCATTCCATTGGGAGAAACTGCTTGGAGAAATGTGTGGCTTAGTGTGAAAAGTGGTTATTAGGCGAAATGTACACTAAAATGCTGGGGGGTGGGAATCATGAGGTAATTCTGCAGGGCCCGTGGAAGTGATAACAAGAGACCGTGGAATCACCACCCTCTCAGGTAGTGCACCCGAGACAAAGATTCACACCAGAGGATGTGTGGGCTACTCTGAAAGTGGGTCATAAGAAAATGGGAAGTTGCCTTATAACCGTATAACACCGGTCTTGAAAGACCCACATTGGCTCCCAGTACATTTCCGAGCACAATTCAAAGTGTTGGTGCTGACCTTTAAAGCCCTAAACGGCCTCGGTCCAGTATATCTGAAGGAGCATCTCCACCCCCATCGTTCAGCCCGGACACTGAGGTCCAGCACCGAGGGCCTTCTGGAGGTTCCCTCACTGCGAGAAGCCAAGTTACAGGGAACCAGGCAGAGGGCCTTCTCGGTAGTGGCGCTCTCCCTGTGGAACGCCCTCCCACCAGGTGTCAAAGAGAACAACAACTACCAGACTTTTAGAAGACATCTGAAGGCAGCCCTGTTTAGGGAAGCTTTTAATGTTTGAAGTATTACAGTATTTTAATATTTTTTTGGAAGCGCCCAGAGTGGCTGGGGAAGCCCAGCCAGATGGGCGGAGTATAAATAAATTATTATTATTATTATTATTATTATTATTATTATTATTATTATTACCAGGCATGGCCAAACTTGGCCCTCCAGATGTTTTGGGACTACAACTCCCATCATCCCTAGCTAACAGGACCAGTGGTCAGGGATGATGGGCGTTGTAGTCCCAAAACATCTGGAGGGCCAAGTTCGACCATGCCTGCCTTAGACCAAGTCAGACCATTGGTCCATCTAGCTCAGGGGTGTCTACACAGATTGGCAGCAGCAATCCATGGTTTCAGGAAGGGAGTCCTTCCTAGCCCGACTTGGAGATGCTAGGGTTTGAACCTGGGACCCTCTGACTCCAAGGCAGATGTTCTACCACCCAGCTATGGCTCCTTCATCTTAAGAATCCTTACATTCTTTGGATGTAAACCTTTCTGCAAGAGCAAAGCATGCCTCCAATTTTAATTCCTTAACAGTAATGTGCCTTGGCTACCAGAAGTTTGGGAAACACTTGAGACCTGTATGTCCTCTTCAGCCTTTTGAAGAGCCCTGGAAAAACACTTCTCCAAAAGGGGAGAAGAAAAAAAAAATCAAAGATCGGCCTTAGAGGAGTGGGAGATCAAAGGTCTCGCCATCTGTCAGTTTCGTTGGCAGGGACCACAGTGCCCAATTGAATTAAATTATGTAAGGGCTTGTTCCATAGCCCAAGGGAGGAAGAGAGAACAGAGCCCCCAATTGCAAGGAGAAGCCATGAGTGAGATCTCCGAAAAGGATCAGTCACAATTTGGTTGATGTAGGAAGAGCGGAACATCCCATTTACTCTCCCATAGGGAGGAAAGCCAAACCCAGGCCAGATTCCAGCTGTTTTGAGGCCAATTAGATCAGAAGCATTCATCCAGAGAAGGAATTTCTCCTCCCCCTCTAGCTTCCGAAGCAACCATTTTGAGACTTTACCGTTGCCCCCTGTATAATCGTTTCTTTGCCGCTTCCAGCCATGTGCCCTCCGATCTTTATTTTGTGTATGCTTCTTCACGACTGCGCTCGGAGCCGAGCCATTGTTTATGCCCATTTTACAGATGGGGAAATGTGGACTGTTGCAAGCCTGCGGAAATGAATTCGCAGCCGACTGAGGAGGCGGATCCAGATATTCTAGAGCCAAAACATTTGAGGTCCCGAGGCCTCCTTCTGCTAATTAGCATTTTTTGTGCCTGCTCATTTCGACGAGGCTAATACAAGGAAACACCTCAGTGGATTGTGCTCCGTAGATCAGATCCATCTGTTTCCCACACCAAAACCTTGTCGTCATAACCCTTTGTTCTATTACCAATGTTCAAGTTGTGAGTGCCGTTGCTTATGTAGCCTATACACCCGAGGGATAGGTCAGCAGATTGAGGAGAACCCCAGGTTTGCAGAGGTAACAAAATTTTGTTAAGGTAAAAGCTCCCAAGGGGAAATTGCCCAGAGGGATTTGAGCATGCTTGGGGGCAATGGAATGCTGAGTGATCCTAAACAGGATCACTCCACCCACTGCAATGGCTTTGTTACATAACGCCACTGGTGGTTCTCTAAATCTGCCACCTTACTTTGCCTAATGGGTCAGCTTTCCCGAACCAAGCCCTTCTCTGTCTGCCTGTCTGTCTGTGTCTCTACTAGAGCACAGAAATTTAAACCCAGAAGTGCAACCTCTCTCTTCCCTATGAGAGCCTTCTTTCTCCAAAGGTTTAATTTGTGCCAGGCCTCACTCCCCTGGAACGTATTAAGCGATGTAATCACTGGGGAGAAAGTCCCTCAGATCACATGGCGTGCCTGTCCCTCACCACCAAGTAACCACAGCCATCTCCCTAACACACAAACAGAGAGAGAGACACACACACAGGGGGGGGGGAGAGAGGGAGAGCCGACTCCTAGGGGCCTCAGTCCCGTCAGCACCCCCAATAAAATATTTGAGGGAGTCACACATACCCCAAAGTTGATGGGCATTGCCATTTAAATTGCGTGCATGGACCACGTCTTGTAACGCGGGGCAATAATATTTTATTCAAGTAGGCACCTCTGCACACACACTTACCTGGGACTAGGTTGAAAATCTTCCAGATCAGATTAAGCCCTACCAGTCTGTTCTCTCTCTCTCCCCTATATTCACAAATTCACCCTCAGTCTTGGTCAGTTCATACCCACTATTGCTCAGCTGAATTGCGCAGTCGCCTACAGGGAATTACACCACCCATTGTGAGTCATGATCTGCTCACACCCCAGATCCTCGTTCCTTTGGTTGGTGCGATTCGCCCAAGTCCTCCAAAGCCGTAAACTTGGGACTGGCGGTCCCTTAACAAAAAACAGTTGTGAGAATTGGCTGTTGCTCCTCCTGACCAGCGGAAACCCCGTCTCCAGCCCCTCTCCTTCTCCCCCCAGCTCACAAATTGATCCCACACGCTCTCTAAAGGCGGCCCACATCCCCAGGGCTGTGGTGTATAAAGGTTACGGGATGAAAATTAATGGAGCTTCTTCTGACTCCTGAAAGGCCCGTACAAAGTGTTGCTGTGGCCTCCCCTTGGCCTACACAGGAAGGAGACCCCCTCCCCAGAACGGTCCCCCTCATTAGTTCTCCCATTAGTGTGGCAGATTGCTCAATTAGCAGCCGCTTGAAAACTGAGTCTCCCTCGCTAATGCACAGCCCCCTGGCGAAGGACCCAGCAGTCATGCTGTATTCTAATCGGGCTATAATAAATCCCACGCTCGCAGCTGGTCTCATCCAACCCTCAAATACGGATTGCTTCTGATGCTTCCTTCTTCTCCCTCCTCCTCCATGTCAACAAGGGCTGCATGTACACCATGGAGCACATTTAAAGCGCACACCCAGCCAGATAATCCTGGGAACTGTAGCTTCAGGGGTGCCAGGAATCCTAGCTCTGTGAGGGATGAACTGCCATGCCCTTTGGGTGGGTGGGAAGGGGTGCTTCAAAATATGCTTTAAATAGATACTAAATAGCTGCGGTCTAAACCACTGAGCCTCTTGCGCTTGCCGATCGGAAGGTTGGCGGTTTGAATCCCCATGACAGAGTGAGCTCCCATTGCTCTGTCCCAGCTCCTGCCAACCTAGCAGTTTGAAAGCACACCAGCGCAAGTAGATAAATAGGTACCACTCTGGTGGAAAGGTAAACGGCGTTTCCGTGTGCTCTGGTTTCTGTCACAGTGTCCCATTGCGCCAGAAGCGGTTTAGCCATGCTGGCCACATGACATGGAAAGCTGTCTGTGGACAAACACCGGCTCCCTCAGCCTGAAAGCGAGATGAGCGCCGCAACCCCATAGTCGCCTTTGGCTGGACTTAACTGCCTGGGGTCCTTTACCTTTTCACCTTTCTTACCTATATACGAAACTGAAGCAGTGGGTACCAAGTGCAGAGAGGGAGCGATACAGAATGCAGGCATATGAGGCATCCCTCGCTCTCTCCCTCCACCTCCCCAGCCCCTTCCTCTGTTGTTTTTCTAACGCAGAACTGCCACCAGTGGGAGCAAAAATCTATCCAACTTCCTCCGCAGAGACCGGCTTTTCGGTAGACAGCTAACAAGTTCAGGCCGGGGTTGGATTTATTGGCATGATTCAAATTGCTAATGCAGATTAGGTGTCTGCGTAGGTCTGAGGGATTTATTTGACATTTCCTTCTACTGCCAGGTAGCTGTTGTGGGCTTTGCGCTGTGGGGCTAGAGATACATGAATCTGTGCTTCCCAGTTTCTCTAGGTTGTTTTTTCTAGGCTTAAGTTCAGCTTGTCCCATTTCCGTATCAGTTTGCAAACAGATACACACACACAAACAAACATATATTCTATATTGAAAATTAAAAAGACATAATCACATGTGCACAGAGAAAGATAAGACACAAAATAAGAAGGAAATAGTACCCATGTAGAAAACAAAACAGAGCAAAAGAAAAGAAAAGAAATTGTACATATCACACAAAAAAGAAAGATTGAAAATATGTACAAACTTGCGACACAAGAACATGTTGGTTACAAATGTAGGCTTGCCATGGACAAATTTAACAATATTTGGAATTCATTTTTATAAATACAGTTGTACCTTGAAAGTCGGGTGTCTTATGACTCGAACATTTTGGCTCCCGAGCATCACAAACCCAGAAGTGAGTGTTTCGGTTTGCGAACGTTCTTTGGAACACGAACGTTCGACGCCGCTTCCGCAGCTTCCTGCAGCCAATCGGAAGCCGCACTTTGGTTTCCAAATGTTTTGGAAGTCGAATGGACTTCTGGAACAGATTCCATTCGACTTCTGAGGTACAACTGTACTGTAGTAGGTTAAGGTACGGTTAACTACTATAACGTTTTTCTTCTTCTTTTGTAATGCATCCGTTTGCAAACTTGCTTTTTCTAAAAATAAAAAAAGAGTCTGCATAAAAAATTGTACTCAATTTGGTGTACACATTTTTGGCCAGCAGATTTCCCTAATAAAATGCATTCTTAACATTATTTTCACTAATATTCACTGGGTTTTTGTGTGTTTACATATTCCTCTAATATATCTTTTAAGTGGACACTTTTGTTGTTGTTGGAAAACTATGTCACAAAATTCAAAGGAGTACATATATTTTTTTAAAAAATACTTGTGTTTCAGTTTGCCTACTGGTTGAGCTAGTGTCAGTTAAGTGGGCTTGTATTAAAATCTGAACTGGATGGATTTAACCCCATTCCTGGGGATGGGGGACAAATTCAATTTCATTTGCATTTAAATGAGATCTTACTTAATTCTCACTTTCCAAAAGAATACATAAACTGAAATATTGTACAGCCATGCTTCAGAACTTGAACTTTGCTGGGCACTTCTTCAGTCATGCAATGTGTCCAAAAATTCATATATTAGCATAAAGTGTGCATATAAATGCGTATGTCACTGAAAATAACATACAGGAATGAATTCAATTAAGGTAATTTGCTTGCAAAAAGAAATTGCATATTAAGAGCTTGAAAAAGTATATTCTAGCTGGGAAGACCCAGTCAGTTGGGCAGGGTATAAATAATAAAGTTGTTGTCGTTGTTGTTGTGAAATTCACACTGCCATGCTAGTGGATTTCCATGAGGATCTTTAAAAAAAATAATCACAAACTGATGTGGTAATGTAGAAAACTGAAGAGTGGAAAGATGAGAAATGGAGAGAAACCCAAACTGACAGTTTTGCCAATCTTCAGGCATCCCCGATACAATCCCACAACAGGCTATAGAAACTTCAGGAGTAGAGATGGGCAGAAGTAGCACACAGAGGAAAGCATCAAGCAGTTAAACAGTGAGGTACCTCCTTTTTATACCTATAAAAACGAAGCCTCTTGATCTTTGCATGCTTCTTCAAAGCATCGAATTGGGCAGCTCGCTAGCATTTTATTTATTTCATGGGCCTTTTAAAAAACACTTCATTTAGAGGCTCAAAGGGTATAAACAGCGGAACGGGGAAACTTCACAGTGAAGTAGAACAAAACTTCTTTCTTTATTTTATTTATGTGGTTAGTACTGACGTTTTATTCTTATGTGTTAAACCAGGCAACCTTTTTCTTGTGCATTCATGATTATTTGTGCTCATGATGCCAAGGTCATGGGTTTGATCCCCATATGGGGGCATATTCCTGCATCGCAGGGGGTTGGACTAGATACAATGGAACCTCGGTTTTCGAACGTAATCCGTTCCGGAAGACCGTTTGACTTCTGAAACGTTTGAAAACCGAGGCGCGGCTTCCAACTGGTTGCACTCAAGCGGAAGACGGTTCAGACGTTTGGCTTCCCAAAAACGTTTGAAAACTGGAACATTTACTTCTGGGTTTGAAAAAACACGCAGGGGAAGCCATTCGACTTCCAGGTGTGTTCAAAAATGGAAGCGTTTACTTCCGGGTTTTCGAGATTCAGGTTCCGAAACATTCGTCAACAGAGACGTTCAAGAACCGAGGTTCCACTGTAATCCATTGAGTCCCTTCCAACCCTATGATTATGTGATGTGCTACCCTGCTGCTTCGAAACTGCAAAAGGTTCAGGGCAGTCATTTGGCTTCACTTCTAGTTCATGTCTATCTTAGAACTTTCTGCAGAAATCCTGTGACTTTTCATGCAGCAAATGTTCTGGGTTTATTTTATTTTGTCATGCTTTTGTGGCGCTATAGTGCAGGATTGGCACCCCACCCCACAATAATGCAATTAGCATTGGGGCGACATCGCAGAAGAACCAAGGAAGCAGAACGATATGTGAAATATTCGGTATAGGTCTACCCCTAATGCACTATTTTTAGAACAATGGCAAGTTGCAGAATAAGCATGCAAAATGGAAAGTGAAAAAATCCCAGCCTGGAAGGACCCTTAGTTATTGTGAGCTGCCTTGAGGACCAACCGAAGCTGAAAGGCAGGGTGAAAATTATTGCATAGAATAAAGAAAAAGAATCGTATTGACCCAAAATGTGCATGCTTAGCTCTGGCTGTTCCATTACCATCCAGCATTTCACAGATGAAAATATGGACTCTCCTGTGCATTGTTAAAACCCTGTTCTTACACAAAGGCTCACTTGGTCATGGTCCTCCCTCCCCCCCTTGCCCCCACTCCCAAGTTCTGTTCTCACAGATTCCTGAAAACTTTTGATTGCTGTACGTACAGTAGCCAACTTTTTAAATTGGCCCTTGCTGCTGTGCTTGATCTGCAGCAATTAGCAGTTGACGCTCTCCATTGCACAGAAGTAAATGTTACCAGCTGCTAAGTGCGACAGACCAAGCTCTGTTTTGTGTACATATATATATATATATATATATATATATATATATATATATTACTTAACACGCCCTGATTGAAAAGCCAGATTTTATCGCAGGCTATTGCAGAATAAATGAACATTTACAGCTAGGGTTGCCAACATTTCAACCAGCCCTGATGCCTGGGCCTCTAACAAAGACTTCCGAGTAAAGGAGAGAAGGGAGATTGGGATTCTATTTTAGTTTGATGCATCACCTTACCCCTTCGTCCATCAGAGGCCTCTGCTGGAGGCAAAGCTTGTGGAGGAGTTGAGAAGCTGGGAAACTTAACTGTGGATATTCATTTGCTCTTCAGTAGACAGGCATAAAACTGGCTTCCCAATCAGAATATGCTAGTAAACTGATAATAAGAGTTTTCTTTTAACAGTTAGATTAGTAACAGAACGTCAGGAACACCAGTGCATTAAGAGAAAATGTTTGCAGGAGCAGAAACGAAGATTTATGTATGCGCCAACAGCAGCATGGATACTACTGGCCCAGAGATGGAAAGAAGATAAAGTCCCAACCAGAGACGAATGGTTGATGAAGATGATGGACTATGCTGAAATGGCGAAACTGACCGGGAAAATCAGAAACCAGGAAGAGAAGAACTTTAAGAAGGAATAGGGGAAATTTACAATGTATTTAAGAGAACACTGTAAACAACTTAAAAACTTTGGCAGGATTTGAGTAATGCTTGTAATGTACTAAAAACTATGGTAAAAATGGATTGTTATTTTTAAAAATAGAGAAATTAATTGAAGCAGCTGAAAAAAGATTGATAATGGTAACCATGGAAGTGTGGAGGGGAGTCGAAGGATTCAGGGAATTCTAAATGATGATGTTGGTGTTTAATGTTTGAATTTAAATCTGCAATGTAAAACTCAATAAAAAAGATTTGACCAAAAAAGAAGAAGAAGAAGGGGGGGGGAGAGAAAATGTTTGCAGTGGTTCCCATAAGAAAAAACAGGAACTGTGATTTATGAAGGACTTGACCTGGAACATAGGTGGCAATTGGAAGGTTTGCTGTCAAAAGCCAAACAAACAGGGAGAATATAGATAGAGGGAAAAAGATAGAGATAGTTGTAGATATTCACCCAGAGAGAGCATTTCTGAGAGGCTGTGTGTGATGTTGTGCCCTCAGACTCTTTATTTTCAGCTTTTAAATTGTCATCTGCCCTCAGAAATCCAGAAAGGGTGAAAACTCGATCAATAGCCAGAAAGATACATATTGACCCAGGCTTTAAAATCACAGGCTTATTGTTGCGACCGCATGCTTTTGCCGTGCCACGCAGAGATGATCCCTTGTCTCAGAAGTGTGGTGTGCGACCGCTAGCTGATGGAGCCGGTGGAAGTTTGATTAATGAGCAATTAACTTCAGCAGGAAAGCTTTTATTCCCAAGCAACCGACAAGTCACACACATCGGGAGGGGGGTGTTCGGAAAGCTTGGCCTGACCTAGCCTGGCCTGACCTGGCCTAACTGGAGAAGTGATGCTTCATAGGGACAACAGTTGGTGGAAATCAATGGGAGTTCGCTGTACTTTGAGCCAGGGTTAGGGTTAGGGTTAGGGCTGGCTCAAGACATTTTGCTCCCTGAGGAGAGTGGCAAGATGGTGCCCCACCACCACGACCCGCCAAATGCACTTACAGAAACCGATGGATTAGGAGCAGGGTCTTACCTTTGTGGAGATGGGGCAGCTTTCTCCATTGCACTCCAGGTCAGCAAGCTACTTTAGGGGTGTGTTGTTGTTGTTTAGTCGTTTAGTCGTGTCTGACTCTTCATGACCCCATGGACCAGAGCACGCCAGGCACTCCTGTCTTCCACTGCCTCCCGCAGTTTGGTCAAACTCATGCTGGTAGCTTCAAGAACACTGTCCAGCCATCTAGTCCTCTGCCGTCCCCTTGTGCCCTCAATCTTTCCCAACATCAGGGTCTTTTCCAGAGAGTCTTCTCTTCTCATGAGGTGGCCAAAGTATTGGAGCCTCAGCTTCAGGATCTGTCCTTCCAGTGAGCACTCAGGGGTGATTTCCCTCGGAATGGATAGGTTTGATCTTCTTGCAGTCCATGGGACTCTCAAGAGTCTCCTCCAGCACCATAATTCAAAAGCATCAATTTTTCGGCGATCAGCCTTCTTTATGGTCCAGCTCTCACTTCCATACATCACTACTGGGAAAACCATAGCTTTAACTATGCGGACCTTTGTTGGCAAGGTGATGTCTCTCTTTAGGGGTGTAGGGCAGCCCATTTGACACACAGGTCTGTTCTTCAGTATCCCTCCACCACTTCCCAGCCCAGTCCAGCAATCTGCTGCATGCCTCACGCAGCCTAAAGGTAAGGCCCTCCCTGCCAGTGGCATAGCGTGAGTTGGCAGAACCCGGGGCAAGGCAAGAATTGTGCCCTCTAACCTGCATCGCACACGAGACACCAGTGGAGCAGCTGTTCCTCACAGGTCACCTACTGGTCACCGCTTATTCAAGCATGGGCTTACAGTCTCTACTTCTAACTTCCAAACAACTGTATTTTCCTCTCTTTCCAGAGCTCAGCCCTCAGTCCTCTGCATCTCAATTAGGCCATGCCTTGCAGCTCCTTTAGAGATTTCCACTTTTACCTTCTCCTGCAGCTTTGCTCTCTTTCTTTCAAGCAGAGAAGCACTCCAACGCTCCCTTCAACTTAGCAGTGTTCACAGTGGATTCTAAAACACAGCCATCTTGCTTCTCATAAAATGGAATCTCCCCTTCACTCGATACCTCTCATGTGACCAGCATTAGCCAATCACACGGGAACTACTAGAGAACTCTCTAGAATTCCATTACCAACCAATCAAATTTAAACACATAGTGAGTCATACAAGCATTTACCGTTTCAGCGAACTGAATTACTATAGTTAACACCTCAGACCTGGAGCCAGATCACACCTTGAGGATAAAACCAAAGACAGTGGTTTACTGGGGACTGATAAATAGGAAACAGGGTCCTCAACAAATTGCGCCAAGCAAATATGAACTTTTGGAGCATATGTATTTGTAAAAGAAAAAGAAAAAAGATAGTTGTCATGACACAGTAGCCTCCAACACTCTCTTTGTATAGCTTTTAGTTAGCCAATATGGTGCTCTCCAGACATTGTGGAGTACAGCTGTCATCATTACTGCTTCTTGGCCATGATAGTTGGAGCTGATGGGAGCTGGAGTCCAGCAACATATTGACTACCCCTGGCCTTGCGTGGTGTATTCCATTCTATCCCATATGTTATAATTCTGTACATTGTGACATGTAAGGGTTTTGATTCAGAGGGAGCCATTCATAAACAAAGAAATGTGGTCATGCACAGCTCCCATATGGATGTACAAGATCTGTCTGGATAATCTAGTCTTTGATCACTCTCAAAAAACTCATGTTGGAGGGATTACACTGAACGCATCCCCAGCTTAATGGATCTGCTAAGTCGGAGCTCCTCAGGTCTGGGTATAATAAAACTTCAAAGCCCCCCTTGGTGCCCAGTCATTAGTTGGGCTGTTTTTTCATCTTTGTTTCATCGTTGGCTCATTATTCTTGACTCTCGCTGTTGACATTTTCTCTAATCGGCTGCTGAAGGAAAGGTCTTCCGAGAGGGAAGAGGAGATGCCCTCGCCTTTGGCTGCTGGTCTTGCCTTCACGAAAGGGCTGAGGGCATGAACTCTGCATTTCCTGGAGAGGAATTGGAAACATACCCCTGGGCCCAGTACATAATCCACTTAAAAGAGATGGCAGAGGGAATCAGACATGGCGCTTTTGACCCTGTCAAATCTACGCAGACACGTTGGCTGAGACGAAGTGCCAACTTTGAAGGGAAGAACAGGGCTTGAAGGCCACCTTTTGATATTAGCTTGCTCCAGGGAGCGACCCAAATTAGGGGGTTCTCTAATGATCAGCGGTCTTCACATTCCATCGCCAGCTTCTAGACCAGAGATGTAGACACAAAATTGACATTAAAGATCCTATAATACAGGAATGGGAAATCTGTGGCCCTCCAAAGGTTGTTGGGCTCTCTTGAGGCATCCTCCCAAGCACCATAGGACCACCCCCTAAATCTGCATGAATTCACATATTACTAAAGCACCATAGGACCACCCCCTAAATCTGCATGAATTCACATATTACTAAAGCACTAGTTTTGAAGGAAAGAAGAACACTCTTCATTTATAAATGGAGCCTGGATCTGTTGCAGAAGACACCACCTTAGAAGAATGACTTTCTCCTGCATGAGAGTGAAGTCCTGTTCTTCTAAGATGATACTTAACTTGCAACAATTATTTTATGTGTTGAAAAATGTATTATGAATAGACTTTAATTTGATTAGAAAGTTTTCTAATTTATTATTTTGATTAATCAATTAAAGGTTGCAGCCCTAATTATGGCAGTGCAACTTGGGTAGGACAGTAGAGGCACCTGCCCTGGGCTTAACTTAGAGAGAGAAACAAAAGGGACATTAAATATTACCTAATATAGGATGGATATGGCCCTTCAGATATTGGATTCCAATTCCCATCAGCCCCAACCAATATGGCCAGTGGCCAAGGATGATAGGAGTTGGAGTCTGACATCTTGCAGAAGGCCATAGGTTCCTTATCCCTGATATAATAGAATAATTCTAATAATGCTCGTGTATGTATTGTTTTCTTTCAAATTTGGAATAGGTAAGAAGAGTAGAGGCTGGCGTGGCAGCAGGGACAAGGCACCATTGCTCACCTGGTTTCCCAATGGCTCATCTCACTGCTGGTTACCAAGAGCAGGAGGGGCAAGGCATCAGGAAGCTTGGCACAGTGCAGGTGCAGCAGCAGAGCAATCCCAATGCTCCCTCTGTCTTGCTCCTCTCCCTATCAGTAAGCAGTATTGATGCACACCATGGGGGAAACCTGGTGAGTAATGCAGCAACATCAGCTACTACTAAGTAAGCAAATTCTGAAGATTAAAAGCTAGACATCAGCTTGCTGAGAAGCCAAGTAAGGGCAGCAAGTGAGGCTGAGTGGTACCCATTTAGCTTATCATTTCCCTTTTGCCTATACCCTAATATACCAAGGTGAATACTGCTGGTTGGTGTTACAGTGGTGCCCCGCAAGACGAATGCCTCGCAAGACGGAAAACCCGCTAGACGAAAGGGTTTTCCGTTTTGGAGGTGCTTCACAAAACGAATTTCCTATGGGCTTGCTTCGCAAGACGAAAATGTCTTGCGAGTTCCTGCGGGGTTTTTTTCCTCCCCCCCCTTTTTCCCAAGCCGCTAAGCCGCTTATCAGCTGATCCGCTAAGCCGCTTAACAGCTGATCGCTAAGCCGCTTATCAGCTGATCCGCTAAGCCGCTTAACAGCTGATCCCTTAAGCCACTAAGCCGCTAATAGCGCTAATAGCGCTAATCCGCTAAACCGCTAATGGGCTTGCTTCGCAAGACGAAAAAACCGCAAGTGGAAGAGACTCGCGGAACGGATTCTTTTCGTCTTGCGAGGCACCACTGTATAGCCAACTAAATTATACTTAGAGTAGACCTATAGGAAGCAATGGACCTACATTAGTCATGTCCATGATTTTTAATGGGTCTGCTCTCAGCACAGCTAACAATGGATATAGCCCACAGGATACTGGTTAGGCAGAAGCAGCCAGCAGATTTCTTATGCAACAGCTTCCAGGCTCAGGGCTTTCTCCATGTGCAGTAAAATATTGGAATTCTTAAGTCACTTTGCTGCCAGTTCTTGATGGGGGTGTAGAATTGGGAGCAGGACTGAGGTGCATAAATTACTAATTTCAAGACTGAAACAGTAATTGCAAACATGTCCAGTGCTGGGAATGGAGTTGCAAGATCATTGTAGCCCGGGGGACCTAATTGCTGCTTCTTGCCAGTTGGCAAATGCCAAAGAATAAAAACAAAAACAGAATGAAAATAGAAAGCAACTGCCGTGCAAACGGAAAGGGAAGTTTTCATTTGTTTGGGCTTTAAAATAGTATGCAGACCACAATGTTAAAGAGAAAAACATTAAGTAATCATGCTTCTACCCAAAAAGCTAGAAAATTAACATTACTATAGTGTGATGAGGGTGGGGAGGGCAACAGTCATAGTATTATAGTGTTCTGTATTTAGCAACCTCCAATATCAAGGTAGGGGCGAGGGTGGCACTGTGGTCTAAACCACTGAGCCTAGGGCTTGCCGATCAGAAGGTCGGTGGTTTGAATCCCTGGACTGGGGTGAGCTCCCATTGCTCGGTCCCAACTCCTGCCAACCTAGCAGTTCAAAAGCACGTCAAAGTGCAAGTAGATAAATAGGTACCGCTCCGGCAGGAGGGTAAACGGTGTTTCCGTGCGCTGCTCTGGTTTCGCCAGAAACGGCTTAGTCATGCTGGCCACATGACCCAGAAAAACTGTCTGCGGACAAACGTCGGCTCCCTCGGCCAGTAAAGCGAGATGAGCGCCGCGACCCCAGAGTTGTTCACGACTGGACTTAACTGTCAGGGGTCCTTTACCTTTACCTAATATCTAGGTAGGATGTGCAGAAGCCTTTAGCTCCAGTTGGACAGGGAATTAAACAAGCTGTTCACAGACACAGCCTGGATAAGTTACTCTGAATCACATAATCAGCTTTTCAGAATAGGGAGCAAGGAAGGTTGCTTTTCTACCAAACAGCTGATTACGGATAGTCAAAGGCCTGGATCCAGGCTAGTATCCTATGCAAGTCACTCAGAAGTAAGGCCTTCTGCGCGTAATGGGGCTTGTTCTCAGATAAGTGAGGTTAGGATTGCAGCCTTAATTCTCAGAATGTGTGTACAGAACTGTAGTCAAAGTTAATTGTCCTTAGGTCCAACGAGAATCGAGAAAACCTGACAATAGGGCAAACATATCCTATTGATTTCCGTTACTGAAATCATCTTGAAGTTCAGCTAATGTAACAGACAATCCCACACAGAAATCCTTTTAAGTCCAATGGGTCTTCCTTCCTCATAAGTGAATATAGGGTGACAGCCTAAGTCTAGAATCTCAGGAACGGTCAAATCACAGTATCATTTTTGCATATCTGTTCTATCAATTTTTCTTTTCTTTTCTTTTCTTTACATTAATGGGGGGGTTAAGAGATCTGTACGAAAATTCACATTGAAGTATTCGTTTTTGAACATACCATCTTTTAATAGTCGCGTCTCAAAATGTAAAAGGTAAAGGTAAAGGAACCCCTGACCATTAGGTCCAGTCGTGACTGACTCTGGGGTTGCGGTGCTCATCTCGCTTTATTGGCCAAGGGAGCCGGCGTACAGCTGCCGGGTCATGTGGCCAGCATGACTAAGCCGCTTCTGGCGAACCAGAGCAGCGCACGGAAACGCCGTTTACCTTCCCACCGGAACGGTACCTATTTATCTACTTGCACTTTGACGTGCTTTCGAACTGCTAGGTTGGCAGGAGCTGGGACAGAGCAACGGGAGCTCACCCCGTCACGGGGATTGGAACCGCCGACCTTCTGATTGGCAAGTCCTAGGCTCTGTGGTTTAACCCACAGCGCCACCCGCGTCCCATCTCAAAATGTATTTTATCTCAAAATATGCATGTTGCATTTTGATACACTTCTGAGCTGAAAACCATGTTGAAAGCATTTGGAGAACTGCAACATCTGATTGACAGGTATACTCTGATCCTTCCCTAAGTCAGGGAGAGATGCATCTCTAGACAGTTCCTATCGGAATTTGCACAGATCAAAGGACTCAGGCATTCCTAGTACGGAGCCGACCTAGAATTTCTAACAAGCTGAGGAAAGGTATGGGTGGGTGGAAAACAGCCTGCCCCACTTTAACAGCAATTCAATTCACAGAAATCGGCTTGCAACTGTTTCTACTTTAGAAGCTGCAGTCTCCTCTCATGCAGTGCTGTCAGAAAACTTGTGTTTAGGCTGGAATGCAGAGTCTGGCTAAGCCCTTCTTCCCAATCAACAGAATGCCTTCCTTGCTCGAGGCGTTTAAGATTGCATCCAATTATGCCTGATTTGGCTAAAAATTTACTGAATTATTTCACATTGCTACCTTCCTTGTGATGCATTCATTTACAGTGGTACCTCGCAAGACGAATGCCTCGCAAGACAAAAAACTCGCTAGACGAAAGGGTTTTTTGTTTTTTGAGCTGTTTCGCAAGACAATTTTCCCTATGGGCTTGCTTCGCAAGACGGAAACGTCTTGCAAGTTTGTTTCCTTTTTCTTAACACCGTTAATACAGTTGCGACTTGACTTCGAGGAGCAACTCATAGAACGCGGTGTGGTAGCCTTTTTTGAGGTTTTTAAAGACTTTGGTGATTTTTGAAGCTTTTCCTGATTCAGGAATTTGGTCATGTGGCAGGATTTAAGCTGAACAAGTTAAAAACTAAGGTGCTTGAGAAAAATTTAACACCGATTGAGAGAGGTTTCAGAAGGAGACAGGTTTAACATTGGTTAAGAAAGTAAAATACTTGGGGGTTAACATAACTGCTAAGAACTTAAACCTATTTAAAGACAATTATGAGAAATGTTGGTCAGAAGTGAAAAAGGATTTAGAGATATGGTCAAATTTGAAGCTTTCCTTGCTAGGAAGAATTGCTGTTATAAAGATGAATGTATTGCCAAGAATGTTATTTTTGTTTCAATCATTGCAAATTGTGGACAAAGTGGACTGTTTCAAGAAGTGGCAGAGAGACATTTCTAAATTTGTCTGGCAGGGCAAAAAGCCTAGAATAAAATTTAAGATATTAACCGATGCAAAGGATAGAGGTGGATTTGCCCTGCCAGACCTTAAACTTTATTATGAATCAGCAGCATTCTGCTGGTTGAAAGAATGGCTGCTTCTTGAGAACACAGACATTTTGGATTTAGAAGGTTTCAACAATGTTTTTGGGTGGCACGCATATTTGTGGTACGACAAGGTCAAAGCACATAAAGCTTTTAAAAACCATATTGTTAGGAAAGCATTGTTAAATGTCTGGATAAGATATAAGGACTTATTGGAAAACAAAACCCCTAGGTGGCTGTCACCGATGGAAGCAAAGGCTCAGAAAAGGCTCAATATGGAGGCCAAATGGCCGAAATATTGGGAAATTCTGGAACAAGAAGGAGACAAATTGAAATTGCAGAGTTTTGAGAAATTAAAAGATAAAGTGCAAGACTGGCTTCACTATTATCAGATAATGGAGGCATATAATTTGGATATATGGAACTGGCGGAAATGATTGGCAGAATCCGAGACCAGGGAGAAGAGTCGATGGAGGAAGATTGGAAAAAGTTTAAAGACTATCTACAGAAATATTGTAAAATTAATGAATGTTAGAATGATGTTGGATAGAAACTAAGCGAACTTTAGCTGAAAGTTTACAAGGAATATGATAAAATGAATTATTAATATGAAAAAATCCAAAAATATAATACTTTACGATTAATGATTAGGATACATAAAGAGGGGAGGGATTTGCTGAATGAAATAATTGAACTGGAATACAAAAAAGGGAGGTGTGAGGAGGTCCTGGAACTAAGCAAATGAAGGTTAAGTAATGGAAGGAAGGAATTGTTTTTAAATATTTTTATTTTGTATTTTCTTTTTGTGTGTGTGTGTGTGTGTGTGTTTTGTAATATCTTGAAAATTTCAATAAATATCTTATAAAAAAAAAAAAGATTTTTGAAGCTTTTCCAAAACTTTCCCAACACCGTACTTCGCAAGACGAAAAAAATTGCAAGACGACAAAACTCGCGGAACGAATTAATTTCGTCTTGCGAGGCACCACTGTATTCGGCAATAGCCTGTCCTCCATCAATTTAAGGGCCAATAGGCTGTTAGTTCTTTGGATTAAAAATACAGTGGTACCTCAGGTTACAAACGCTTCAGGTTACAAACTCCGCTGACCCGGAAGTAGTACCTTGGGTTAAGAACTGTACATCAGCATGAGAACAGAAATCGCGTGCCGGCAGTGGGAGGCCCCATTAGCTAAAGTGGTACCTCAGGTTAAGAACAGTTTCAGGTTAAGAACAGACCTCCGTAAGTTTTTAACCAGAGGTACCGCTGTATGCTAGTACAATTGAATTGCCCTGCAACAGGTAATTGGCAAGCTGTCTCCCTAGCTGATTTGTAGGTCACCCTGGTTTTGGTGCAGGTCAAATAAAGGTGCCCCACATCCCTTGTTCTCTTAGATTCAGGTAGATGGCTAGGGCAGCTCAGAAGGGCCCTCCTGCAAACATGCACACGTGTAGCGATAGGGGACAGATTGAAGAGAAGGAAATATGAATGGGCCCCGCCCAATCGCAGCTAGGAGTGGCTGGGAGATAGGCAGCGTCATTGAGCTAAAAAAAAAAATAGTGTACACTCACACATTCTGGCCAGCTTCCATTTTGACTTGAAATGTTAGTTTGGGGCTTCTCAGAAGTAAATAAAGGCAAGAAGTGGGGGGGGGGGGGAAGCACCAGCCTGCAATGGCGCCCACCTGAGAGGTGCTGGGGGGAAAGCACTGGAAAACAGTATACTAAAATGCTGACAAATGTACATGAGCACTTAAAAAAAAAAAGCATCATGAACTGATGTGGAAATGTGGCAAACTAAATTTAAGATTATGAAAATGAGAAACTAAGAGGAACCAAAGTGGACAGGGAGACTCTTCCATCCCTAGTTTGAACCCCTCCAGCACAGCGGATTGGAAACTTGGATTGTCCTGTCCAGCAACACTATTCTTTTGAAATATGTACCATACTTTTCCGTGTATAAGATGTTGTTTTTTTTACCTTAAAACAACGCTTAAAAATTGGAGTCGTCTTATACATTGGATAGTGCAGAGGGGGGGCGGTGGAAATTATTTCTGTCTTGAGTAGTAGATTGTCACTGGCGTTATTGCGAGTGATAGGCTGCTGCGACAATGTTCGCTTGTGATTGGGCGTTGCTGCAGCAATGTCCGTTTGCGATTGGTCGCTGCTGCAGCAATGGCTGCTGGTGATTGGGCTCTGCTGCAGCAATTGGGCGTGTGATTGGCGGCGGCCGGTGTCGATCGGAAATACGATAGGATGCTTCTGCACTGCATTCGATTGCAAGCATTTGGAATTTGGGTGAGCTTTTTTTTTTTTTTTTTGCTTTTTTTTTGCATTCCTCCCATTCTGGACAATCTCCCCCCATTTTCTTAATATTGAGTCCCTGAAATTAGGGGGCGTCTTATCCATGGGGGCATCTTTTAGATGGAAAAGTACAGTATTACTTTTTTAAAAAATTCACTAACCCTTCCGATGGACCAAAATATTTTGCAAGAAACGTCCCAGTTCCACTCCAATTTCCAGTTGTTCACTTAAGCTTCAGGAAGCATAAACCCTCGGGCTTTAATGAGTCACCACTAAACTGATCGGCCATATTTCCTTCTTCAGAGCAGCTATCTTAAATGTGCTTTTACGTGCTTACTCACTCTTTCTTTTCTTTTTTTATTGCAGCTTCCTGGGAAGATGCCAGCTATGGCACAACGAGACCCAGGAGGCCAGTCAGAAGCTACAGTGGTCAGCAGTTGGTAGGAGTCAGACATTAATCAGCCCCTTGAAGATCTAGAAACGGGTCTGAAGCCAAGTGCACAAGTGGGACCTGCAACAAAGCGTTGCACTGTGTGGTGCTCCTATTAAGAACATTCCATTTGCCCTTCCCTCTCGGTTTTCTTTTTCTCATCACCACCGCTAGCAAACATTACGGGGTCTCTAAACGCACTCAGGCCTCATTGCGACTTTTTTGGACGTTTCAGAGGATTGGAGGATTCAAATCCTCACCAAGGTCACACCCACACGATGCATTTACATACCACACAACTGTCCCGTATTAAGAGGGACACCCCAGGTTTACAGAAGCCACCCCAGGTTCCGATCCCAATCCTAGGCGTCCCATTTTTCCATCCTGCACTGTGGAGTGAGTTAGTTGGCTCACGCCAGAGTGTCAGGAGTGCGTGCAGGAGCCAGGCCCTGTGTCCAATAGGACTTTGCAGGACTGGGGCCTTCCTAAGTTTGTTCTGAAGAGGCAAGGCACAGCCGCACAGGTGAGGCCGATTGGTAACTCACAGCACCTGGTGGCAAGAGCCAGGAAGGGATATAAGGTCAGCATTTCCCTTTGGCTCTTTGCCACAACAACACGTTCTCTGCCTTGCTGCATTTGGCTCCTTGACTGCTTGCTTCTTGATCCTCAGACCCTTGACTTCCTGACCCCTTGCTTCCTGACCCTCAGACCCTTGGCTTCTTGACTCCCAGCTCTCTGACCCTTGGACTCTTGGCTTCCTGGCTTCTGGACTCCCATTCCTGCTCCCACCCCACCATCTTGCCCCCGGTCCTGACATCCCCAGCTAGGACTTCGATCGCCTGTGAACCAGACTGTGACACCGAGCGAGGGACTAAAAAGGAAGAAGCAAAACTTACCTTGCTCCGCACATCACCACCATTGTGCCTCCTTCCAGCATGGCTTTCCAGCCAATGTACTTCCAGAAAGCCGCGCCACACTTCTGGAAGTGCAGTTGTGGCAGAGGTGGGGGCCACGCCAGAGGTGGCTGCAGTGGAGTCTGAGGGCGAAAGTGCCAGGCGAAGGTGCAAGAGAGCCAGGGGGGTGTTTGTGAGAGGGGGCACAGCCTCTGTCAAGGTCATGCCCCAGTTGGGTGGTATGCATTTAGAGTGAATTCATATCACTTTAACAGTCCTGGCTTCCCCAAAAGACTCATTGGAACTGTCATTTATCCTTCACAGAGCTACAGTTCCTAGCATCCTTAACCAACGACGGCTCCCAGGATTCTTTGCAGGAAAGCAATAATCGTTCGAGTGGTAAAAAGGTGCTTTAAATGTACAGTGTGGCATTTAGATCTTACTTCAATACTAGTGATGATAAAGAACTACATAACTTTTAGAAGACATCTGTAGGCAGCCCTGTATCGGGAAGTTTTTAATGTTTGATATTTTACTATGTTTTATACATGCTGTGAGAGGGGTGGGATAATAATAATAATAATAATGCACAATGATGTGGGCTTTCCAGAAAATGTTGAATGGGAAAATTTTCCTATGCAAATTACAGTACTTTGCATATTGTCATTTGCATTTGAAAATCTTCACTTGGCCACAGAGATTCCCTGATGTCCTCACAAGTTAAAAACTAGGAAACAGCCATGTTTGCCTAATATTGTGCTTGCAATTAGAACCCATTTGTTCTTACTAATGTCATGAAATTAATTTTATGTTTGGGGAACTTTTCTGCCTCACATCACAACACCTGCCCTCAACGGTAAAGGCAGCAGGCTAGCTTAGGGTGCCCAGGCCAGGTTGTGTGGCACACACAGTGCTATCCTTCTTCAGCTCCCTGCTGCTCCCTGCCTCCTAACACCAGCCACTGAGGTGATTACTTCCCTCTGCCTAATAATAGGGCTGGCCCTAGATCAACCTGAAAAATCCAGACTGCAGCATAACCCAAAGAAAGAATAGGGTGTGCTGCAAAAAGATGATTGCAGAGCAAATATGAAAAGCCAAGCAAGAGTTCCAAACCACACAGTCCAGACAAATTCCTAAATAAAATCATTAGCCAACTTAAATATGAGCTAAATTCTTTCCTAAGGCCAAACACGGTCACTGTTAAGACTTCCCAACATAACACGGCAGACAACGTAATGTTATTTGCAGCACTTCCTTGTGCCACATGGAAAGGAACTGAGCCTTTCTGGCCTCATCGAGTTACAAAATTAAACGATATATTTTCCTCAGTGGCAAGGGCTGCGGCTGAGTGGTAAAGCACATCGTCTGCATGTCAAAGGCTCCAGGTTCAATCCTGGGCATCTGCAGGTAGGGTTGGGGAAAGCTTCCTGCCTAAAGCTCTGTACAGCTGCTGCCAGCAGGATTAGACAGCACTGAACTAGGGTCTGTAAAAGCCAGTTTCCTATGTTCCTGTGTTCGCAGTGGTTAAAAACATGAGGTCCTCAACTCAACCTGGATATCATTGGGCATCCTTCAGGGCAAGCAACTGTCTCAACTCCCTCTCTCTAGTGTAGAGATAAGAATACTGCCATACATTGCAGTTGGGATTATTATGGTGATGCTGTATGGAAAAGACCAAAAGCACTATTGTGTATTATCAAAGATGCATCCAACTTTATCTTCAGACTGGTCAAGATTGTTGTCTGGGTCAGGGTGGGCCCTGACATGGCCACAGTCTTACTCCACTCTCATAATCTTCCTTGGCTTGCTTTGCTCAGAAAGCTATTGATGCAGTGGAGTGGTACCCACTGGTTCTCCATCATTTAACAGAATCCAGCGCTAATCAGACTCCGGAAGAATAAATGTCCCTGTAGCACAGGAGTGGGGAGGTTCAGACCCTTGGGACTCTCTCGAAACCACCCCTGTTCTTGAACCATATCCTCTCCCTTCCAGCTATACTCTTTGCCACCTTGTTTCATATTCCCTCTGAGTGTTTTCACCTGGCTGGAAGGTATCCAAACTAGATGCCTGTACAAAGGTAAAATTTATATGCATTGCTCCATCCCCTTTCACCTCAAGCTCCACACACCAGCAGCATGTGGCTCTCAGGTTGAAGAAGGTTCCCCAAACCTGTTGTAGCAGGAATAGTCCTACTTCTCACCCTTCCTGTATCTTCATGTCTTCCAGATGTTGTTAGTCTACAATGGTCGTCCCTGACCATTGGCCATGCCAGCTGGGGCTGATGGGAATTGTAGTCCAAAACATCTGGAAGGCTGCTGCACAGAGAGCCTGCTTCTTGCTAAGTGTTGCTCATGCACCCTAACAAGTCACCCTTATTCTCCATATCTTTGATTTAAGCGTTAAGGATGGCTCCAAGGGGATTTGATATGCAGCATTGGGGAGCCAATTAAAGCTTGCTGGTGAGAGATGCATGCAGAAAGGTTTAATCTGCCGAGATCTATTGCTCTTTGGTAGCATCAAGAGTTGGGAAAGATATAGATGAATGAGAAGCAAGGAGGAAGAAATGGGGAAAGGAAGTGTCTGGGGAATGATGACGCTCTGTTTGGCAGGCAGTCCCTGTTTACTGTTAGAAGCTTTCAGGGTGAACAATGAGGGCTATAAAATCTACTCAAGCCCCAATGCATTTTCACTTAACTGTTTTGCCTCTGAGGTCCAATCCTGTTCTCCTTTGGGTCGGATGCAAGACTGGCATCGGTAAAAGTAGGAGCGATTCACAAACACCTGCCAGAATTACAGCTAAGAAGATCGGGAGAAAAGAACTAGATAAAATAGTGGTCAATTGCAAAGGTGATTCGGACATTTAAGCTGAGAACCCCTTGCTATTCTATCATGTGCAACAAATAATTTTTATGAGACGTGATCGTGGTTTATTGTATCTGCTGTGCCTGATGTTTTTATGGTTTTTATGGTTATTGTTGCTTTTCTTTTTGTTCCCTTTGTGAACGATGCCATGGCCTTTGGCTAGTGCAATAAAGTTTATGATGACCTACCAGAATTACAGAATAAGGGCTAGTGGTGGAAGGGAGTTCAGCGAGAGGGAGAAGGCTGTGCCTGTTGGAAGCCTGGTCAGACGAAAGGAGAACAGCCTAAGTTCACTTCCTATGCAACAAATTTTGCAACCCATAAGGCAGAATCAAGTGGTTTCCTCAGTTACCTGCTCGTGGTTGCCCATCACTATACTCCTCACAATACTACAGGAATAGGGAACCTCCATCCTGGACCTCTCTGTTTGGCCCATGAGGAGAAGCCACACCCATCCACCCTACACCTGAGGTCATACATGACACCAGGTGTGTGGCAGGTAAAGGCGGTGCTTCAAACAAACAATTGGGAACTTAAAGTGGGTTTCTGGTTTGTTCCTTGGCTGGAGAAAAGATGGCAATAACACACTTTGCTCAAGGAGGGGAAAGCAGTTCCTTTCTTCTTCCTCTTCTTCCCTTAAATCTCCAGTTTGGCAAAGTTGTCTTCTTTGGGGGGGGGGGGCTGAGACCAAGGACAATTTCTGAGAAATGTCTTCTGAGAAATTTTGGCTCCATTCTGGTTAAACCCTGTTCCCTTTTCTCCTGAGCTCAGCAACTCAAGTTCCTCTCTTTTTTTCTTTTTTCTTTTTTTTTTTTTGAGATTCTTTTATTAGAATATTCTCAGCGGACTTCTTCATAAATGCTTCTTCTAGGCAAAACCCCCACAACACGCTTTTTAAACATGCCGTTGGGATTTGCCTTCTAGAGTCTTCACCATCTCTGTAGCTCTTTCTGCTCTCATATGAAGTTTTCCCAACATTTGTTGTTTAGTCGTTTAGTCGTGTCCGACTCTTCGTGACCCCATGGACCAGAGCACTCCAGGCACTCCTGTCTTCCACTGCCTCCCGCAGTTTGGTCAAACTCATGCTGGTAGCTTTGAGAACACTATCCAACCATCTCGTCCTCTGTCGTCCCCTTCTCCTTGTCCCCTCCATCTTTCCCAACATCAGGGTCTATACCAGGGAGTCTTCTCTTCTCATGAGGTGGCCAAATTATTGGAGCCTCAGCTTCAGGATCTGTCCTTCCAGTGAGCACTCAGGGCTGATTTCCTTAAGAATAGATAGGTTTGATCTTCTTGCAGTCCATGGGACTCTCAAGAGTCTCCTCCAGCACCATAATTCAAAAGCATCAATTCTTCGGCGATCAGCCTTCTTTATGGTCCAGCTCTCACTTCCATACATCACTACTGGGAAAACCATAGCTTTAACTATACAGACCTTTGTTGGCAAGGTGATGTCTCTGCTTTTTAAGATGCTGTCATTGCTTTTCTCCCAAGAAGCAGGCGTCTTTTAATTTCGTGGCTGCTGTCACCATCTGCAGTGATCATGGAACCCAAGAAAGTAAAATCTCTCACTGCCTACATTTCTTCCCTTTCTATTTGCCAGGAAGTGATGGGCCCAATGGCCATGATCTTCGTTTTTTTGATGTTGAGCTTCAGACCATATTTTGCGCTCTCCTCTTTCACCCTCATTAAAAGGTTCTTTAATTCCTCCTCACTCTCTGCCATCAATGTAGTGTCATCTGCATATCTGAGGTTGTTGATATTTCTTCCGGCAATCTTAATTCCGTCTTGGGATTCATCCAGCCCAGCCTTTTCCAATTTAGCAGCAACATCTTTCTTGAACCACAGCACCAGAACATGATGCAAAAGATGCTCTCTCGCACGTGCAGAATATGCCTTCTGCTCGCAAAGGACTATTTTACAGCACACACTGGAGCAGCCTTTGCCAACCTGGTGCCCTCCAGATGTTTTGGACTGGCTGAGGATAATAGGAGTTGTAGTCCCAAATTGTTTGGAAGGTACCAGGATGGCAAAGGCTAAGTTAAATCACACTATGTCACCAACTCTGTACACACAAATCCTGGGGACCTGCTTTGCACACTGTGTAATCTGGCTGTTTGTGTGGGCATTGGGTAGCATTTGGAACTTCATGGTCTGAAAACCAGATGTTTAAAGGCCTCTTTTCTTCCCCTTGCAGAATTCTCAGCGCTCAATTTATCCTTAGTCCCTTTTCAGATATTTACTTCCGTTTATTTACATAATTTCTCTGCATGGCTGAGCACCCATCCATCTTTCTGGTTCCTTTCCACTTGACAAGTCTTCTTGTTGTTGTTTTTTATGTTGCTGGGCTTTCTTTTCCCCTTTCCTCAACACCAAAGCTTTGAAAGCAGAAAGCAAGGAGAAAATATCAGGAGCCCTGTCATATATTTGTCTAGCATTAGATTTTCACCATCTCACTTAAAGCAAACAACATACAAGCTGTTAGCATGGCCCAAAGTGGGCCCTGGAGACCTGTGAAGGAGCTGAGAAGAGAATCTCTCCAGTCACTGAAAACAAAGGGCTTGGGATTGTTTTAGCAGCCTGAAAAAATGGACGGCAAATAAAAATCCAGAATGCAAAGCCTCTGGACTGGGTTCATCAATGCCAGGAGCCCTCCACCTCTTTTTTTGGGGGGGGAATCACAGAGCCCTCCCCTCCGAGTCTCCTTTGTTGCTGAGACAGGTAACAGACGGCAAGCCCTGAGAAACACCTTCCCTCCTACCAAACTACAGTGGTACCTCAGGTTAAGTACTTAATTCGTTCTGGAGGTCTGTTCTTAACCTGAAACTGTTCTTAACCTGAAGCACCACTTTAGCTAATGGGGCCTCCCACTGCTGCCATGCCGCTGGAGCACAATTTGTGTTCTCATCCTGAAGCAAAGTTCTTAACCGGAGGTAATATTTCTGGGTTAGCGGAGTCTGTAACCTGAAGCGTATGTAACCTGAAGTGTATGTAACCCGAGGTACCACTGTACAGCAAAAGAGGGGCAGGAATGAGCACACAGGGGTATCAGGGAAAAAAATCATTTAGGAGCTGCAAGAAAATGCTTCACCCGGTTTCTGAGTTGATCCCGCTTTTCCTTAGGACAGGCATCCCCAAACTCGGCCCTCCAGATGTTTTGGGACTACAGAGCCAGTGTGGTGTAGTGGTTAAGAGCGGTAGTCTCGTAATCTGGGGAACCGGGTTCGTGTCTCCGCTCCTCCACATGCAGCTGCTGGGTGACCTTGGGCCAGTCACCCTTCTCTGAAGTCTCTCAGCCCCACTCACCTCACAGAGTGTTTGTTGTGGGGGAGGAAGGTAAAGGAGATTGTTAGCCGCTTTGAGACTCCTTAAAGGGAGTGAAAGGCGGGATATCAAATCCAAACTCCTCTCTTCTTCTTCTTCTTCTACAGTTCCCATCATCCCTGACCACTGGTCTGGTTAGCTAGGGATGATGGGAGTTGTAGTCCCAAAACATCTGGAGGGAGAGTTTCGGGATGCCTGCCTTAGGATGTTCCTATTTTCATTGGATAAATGTTGGAGGGTGTGGAGTTATGCAACTCTCCCCCCCCCTCCCAGCCAAGAAGATAAGTAACTACACAACCTTTGGAAGACATCTGAAGGAAGGGAAGTTTTTAATGTTTTATAATGTTTTTATATACATTGGAAGCTGCCCAGAGTGGCTGGGACAACACAGTCAAATGGACAGGGTATAAATACAGTGGTACCTTGGGTTAAGAACTTAATTCATTCTGGAGGTCTGTTCTTAACCTGAAACTGTTCTTAACCTGAGGTACCACTTTAGCTAATGGGGCCTCCCGCTGCCGGAGCATGATTTCTGTTCTCATCCTGAAGTAAAGTCCTTAACCCGAGGTACTATTTCTGGGTTAGTGGATTCTGTAACCTGAAGCATCTGTAACCTGAAGCGTCTGTAAACTGAGGTACCACTGTAGTAATATCATCATCAGAGAAACCAGATGCCTATAAGAGACCCTCAAGGATGATCTGAGTGCCCTAGCCCTCTCCCATTCATAATCCACAAGAATTGGTATACAGAAGGCATCAGGCTCCATTGGGCTGGAGCCGAGGGAAGTCACCCAAAAGCCAAGCGTGTCTCACAGCGCTCATTAACTGTGCCTAAAGTCTCGCCTCCTTCGGCCAAACACCATTCTGAGACAACCAGCTTGTCATTAAGTCACTCCCACAGCCCTCAGTTCCTTTGCCCTTTATCTTTTGGTTTCTTGCGCCATAAAAAAAAACTCGGCCGCCGAAATGATCATCATTATATCGGAGGCTTTTTCTCTCCCTCCTCCTTTCACTGAAGGGCCATTGTGCGGATGAGAAGAGCCTTTTGCCAAAAAAAGAGGCGATGGGAGGGGGAAAGGAATAAGGATCCCATCGTGCCCTCCAGACCAAATAAATAAATAAAAGAGAAGACCCAAATGAGTTGCATTACTGGTCCAGTGAAAGAGGCTTTCTTATTTATCTTTGCATGTTTTCCTCATCTCCACAAAGGGCATCACTGTTCTTTTCTCTTTTTTTGCGGCCTGCCTGCCAATTTGCCCATCAGAGGGGAATAAACCATAACAAATATGATGTTTTGCTCCTATTTACTTGAGCAGGGCGAAGTTCAGGGCAGCCTGCAGAAGACCCATTTTCTTTGCAGAACAGAGCGCTAGAGGCTTCTGGTGCCCTTATGGAAATCTCTGTCTCGCCAGAGTGGTGCATGCTCTGGTTATCTCCCACTTGGACTACCGCAATGCGCTCTATGTGGGCCTACATTTGAAGGTGACCCGGAAACTGCAAAGAATCCAGAATGCGGCAACTAGACTGGTGACTGAGAGTGGCCGCCGAGACCACATAACACCGGTCCTGAAAGACCTACACTGGCTCCCAGGACGTTTCTGAGCACAATTCAAAGTGTTGGTGCTGACCTTTAAAGCCCTAAGCAGCCTCAGCCCAGTATACCTGAAGGAGCGTCTTCACCTCCACCCCACCCATCATTCAGCCCAGACGCTGAGGTCCAGCTCCAAGGGCCTTCTGGCAGTTCCCTCACTGTGAGAAGCAAAGTTACAGGGAACCAGGCAGAGGGCCTTCTCGGTGGTGGCGCCCGCCCTGTGGAACACCCTCCCATCAGATGTCAAGGAAATAAACAACTATCTGACTTTTAGAAGACATCTGAAGGCAGCCCTGTTTAGGGAAGTTTCTGATGTTTGATGTTTTATCGTGTTTTTAATATTCTGCTGGGAGCCGCCTAGAGTGGCTGGGGAAACCCAGCCAGATGGGTGGGGTATAAATAAATAAATTATTAGTATTAGTATTAGTATTCATTTACAGATTGGGAACGTGAGCTGTGATTCCACACAACTGGTGTGCGGGGCCAAGAGCCCAACTGGCCTTTCAGCCTGAGGGCCACATTTCCTTATAGCAAATCTTCCAGGGGCTGCATGCCAGTATTGTAGAAGGCTAGAGACAAGGGCTAGGTAATATATCGATATATCATCCAAAACTGGTTTGAAGTCCATATCATGATAATGGTTTCGTGATTTCTGATGTGGCAATATATTGCGAATCATGGGGTGTGTGCGCACGCGCACGTGCTCTGCAAAAATCACAATGTGGGGGAAACTGTGAAGCCGGCCAATGCTTCTCTCGATTTCTGCAGTCCCTGTTAACTCTGCGGGCTCAGCTCTCCCCTGCCTCATACAGGGGGCGGCGAGTCACAAGAGCAGGGGCCAGCAAAAATCATGATGTGGGGAAAACCGTGAAGCCAGCCAATGCCATCCTTATTTCAGACAACGTGATGTTTCGCTGTGTACTATCACAATGTTGAAAAACAGGTATCACACAACCCTACCAGAGACATCAGTGGGTGAAAAGAAGCAATTGGGCTGGAGCCCTTTGATTGAACTGATCAACATCCCATACCCTTTTAAAATGTGGCTTTTGGGGGGGGGTATTATTGGGTTATTGCTTTGATTTTGATTTCATATATTGTGATCTTTTTATGTGAACCGCCCTGAGACCTCTGGGTATAGGGCGGTATATAAATTCAATAAACAACAACAACAACAAACTTTTAGACCAGGCATAGGCAAACTCGGCCTGCCAGATGTTTTGGGACTACAACTCCCATCATCCCTAGCTAACAGGACCAGTGGTCAGGGATGATGGGAGTTGTAATCCCAAAACATCTGGAGGGCCGAGTTTGCCTGTGCCTGTTTTAGACCTACTGGAAGTAATAAACATGAGTAAGTTAGGTCTGTTAGTTTCAATGGATTTACTCGGAGTAAAACAGTTGAACGCCAACCATTTTTTTTAAGAAAAAAGACCCTAAAACAATAGCCATGCAGATGACTAAATAATGAAACTGGGGAGCAGAGGCATAGCATGGGGGGGGGAACTGTGGCCCCAGGCACATATTTTTGAGGGAGCACAATCAGGCATCCCCACAGCAGGCATGAAGCCCTGACAACTGAGGCCTGGAGGCAGGAGGGTTGGTCTCATGGGCATAGATTCTGAACCTGATGGGTGCAGGAAAGCGTTAGATGATTATGTGTATTGCGTCACTTAATTCAAAATGTGATTACCTAGCCCTGCTCATTCCACTGAGTGGGTTGCTGGATTGTCACCCTAAAGTCCCACCTTGGCAGCGCCACTTTATTACCTCAGAAAGGGCCCTTTTCACCTGTCACTTCCGATATATCTGGTACCATAGCTGTCAACTTTTCCCTTTTCTTGAGAGGAATCCTATTCGGAATAAGGGAATTTCCCTTAAAAAGGGGGGAAAGTTGACAGCTATGTCTGGTACTGGTCCTCCGGGGGAAGATCTTAACATAAAATATTTTTGAATCTTCGTTCTATACTTAGCAGAAGAACACGCACCCAGCTGGTAAAACTGCGAGGCCTGTATTGCTCACTCAGCAGACGTCTTCAGGTGGGGGTTGGGGATGGAGAGAAATCAATGGAACGTCTCAGAATAGCACGGCAAGGTTGCAAATGGTGCCTTGCCCGGGGTCATAGGAACGAGAGCAAGCACCTGGGACTAATTGCACTAAATAAATGAGCAATTAAGGATATTACAGGAAGACTGAAACCTCCCAGACCTCTGCCTGACCCTCTTTGCTTATTTCCATGGCAACCAGCTGCCCATCCCGGATGTCTTCCCTCCTGCCAATCAAAGCCATCATGACGAAGAGGAGGCTCTGATTTATGAAGAGACAAGAAGGGTTCAGCTTCCCTTTGAGCCAACCTCACATTTGTGGAGTGTGCATTGTGTATTCCCCGAGATAACTTCTGCGTCCCATCTGAAAGCGGAGTAAAATATTATAAGGAGACATATGAAAGGCAGCTAACATGGTGTGATAGATGGGAGGGGGAGTGAGGACTTGGGTTCAAGTTCTCACTTAGCCACAAAACTTGCCAGGTAACCCTGCGCCAGCCAAAACCACATAGCCTAACTTATCTCACGGAATTGTTGCACAGATAAGTTGTTGTCTGTATGCTTTTTATTATGTTTTTAGTGTTGGTGTTCTGTAATGTGTTTTTAATGTTGTACTCAGCCCTGGGGTCTTTTGATAAAGGGTGGTATATAAATTTAAATAAAGAAGAAGAAGAACAGGCAGGGAAGGCTATATATTCTATCCAGAGATCTTCAGACTCATTCAGAGGAAGATAAGTATGTTAACAATCCTAATCCTAAAAAGTACATTTGATTCACATTGTAAGCTCCCACAAAGGAACAATGTGCATTTACAGAGCTCATTTCTCCTCTCCCACCCTTTCACTGTAAGGGAGGTAGGTTATACAGCCATTATTACCTTAAACCCTTCCTTAACTCTTACTTTTCAAGAAGATCAAACCTATCCATTCTTAAGGAAATCAGCCCTGAGTGCTCACTGGAAGGACAAATCCTGAAGCTGAGACTCCAATACTTTGGCCACCTCATGAGAAGAGAAGACTCCCTGGGAAAGACCCTGATGTTGGGAAAGATGGAGGGCACAAGGAGAAGGGGGCGACAGAGGACAAGATGGTTGGACAGTGTTCTTGAAGCTACCAGCTTGAGTTTGACCAAACTGCAGGAGGCAGTGGAAGACCTGGTGTGCTCTGGTCCATGGGGACACGAAGAGTCAGACACGACTAAACGACTAAACAACAACAAGACTGTCCCTCTTTTATGGAACCTGAACATACCGCTCCTCAAGATAATTGCCTACTGACACAGATGCAATGAGAATCCAGGAGTCAATTGATTGACCATAACAACAAATACCACCACCATTATTGTTGTTTGAAATGTTCACAGTTCATCCTGGTTTCAAACCTGATTGCTCATGGTTGTTTGTCTTGATTTGGTTCATTAGTGCATGGGCTGGTGTCCACCTAAGTTATACACAGAGTAGACTTTTTGAAATAAATTGAAAGTTCAATGGGTCTACTCCATTTATGACTAACATTGTACATCATTCGTAGGTTTTAAAATTGACCCTTTTCTGTCTTCTGATTGTAAAAATTCCCAGTCATAGGCTTAGTTGCCGTGAGGTTGCAGAATGTTCATGAATATTCTAACTTCTGTAAAGGAAAAGGCAGCAGGGGGGAAAGCTGAAAATAAGTGGGAATGCTTGTTCGTTAAGGTTGCTGGGAATTTGTAGCACTGTGGAGGGAAAACTACAGTTCCCAGGAAATATTTGGAGAAGCAGTGTGCTCTAAATGTGTGTTGAATATGCTTTAAATGTATAGTAGCTATGCTAAGCAAGAAAGAAAAAGAAAGAAATCTCCAAGGGAGATCACATAAACCGAAGAGTCTCTTCATAAGCCTTGACTCAGTATAAACAGTGCTGAATGGCATTTAGACCCTGAGTTAGTGGTTTTTTAAAGAGTCTTCCTGGCAGACACTCTTTCAAAAGCCACTAGCTCTCCCGGTCTAAATGCCACTCAGCGCTGTCCCTCGGTGCACCAATTTCTAGTCATATTCAGAGTCTCTCTTTCTCTCTCTCAGTCCCAAGTGACAGACTGAGTACAGAAGCTATCCGGCCATCTCATTCATTTGCCAAATGAACAACGGCTTTTGTTGTTCCACCTGCAAGCTCTCCCCCCGCTACCCCACCCCAAATAGCGGCACATTCTGAAAACCAATTATTAAAAGCCCCCCCTCCCCTCACACACACAGCCCTCAGACAGCTGTACGGAGGGGGGGGGGAGTGATCCATTAAAAATCACAAATGAACTTGGTGGGCAGGGATGATTTCAGATCAATGGTGTTTCTGCACTGCCGTTCATGTTATATTTATTACTTGCTTCACTCAGAGCGCTGGCTGGGTCCTCTGCCTGGAGAGACTCTCTCCTCTAATGGCAATTCCATTTGTGCCACAAGCATTACAGTAAGTTAAGAGTTGGCCAAGAGCAGCGCCTCTCATTTGGAGGCCCACCAGTGCGGAGACAGGAAGCAAAGAAAATAACAACCACCCCCTTGCCAAAAAATAAAAATATATCACCCTCTTTTATGTGTGTGTTTGGGCCTCTTTTTTAAAAAAATAATAATATATGTTGTGGTTTGCCAGCTGGTAAACAGTGCCTAAGGAAGCAAGGGGTTTTCTGGAAGCTTTTATCATTAGGAGAAAAGCAAAGGGGGGGGGGGACGTTGCTATGTCCAGGATTCTAGCCAGCCATGCCCTTTTGCAGAAAATTTCATTCCCAGCTCTATTGTTCACACACACACAAACACACACTCTCACCTAGCATCAGTGCTGGATTTTAGGTATAAGCTAAACAAGCTATAGCTTAGGGCCCCATTCTCTTGGGGGCCTCCCAAAAATATACTTCTTCTTAATTGTATTTCACTATTAATATGGCAATAGGGACGCGGGTGGCGCTGTGAGTAAAACCTCAGCGCCTAGGGCTTGCCGATCTCATGGTCGGCGGTTCGAATCCCCGCGGCGGGGTGAGCTCCCATCTTCGGTCCCAGCTCCTGCCCACCTAGCAGTTCGAAAGCACCCTTAAGTGCAAGTAGATAAATAGGTACCGCTTTATAGCAGGAAGGTAAACGGCGTTTCCGTGTGCTGCGCTGGTGCCGGCTCACCAGAGCAGCTTCGTCACGCTGGCCACGTGACCCGGAAGTGTCTCCGTACAGCTCTGGCCCCTGGCCTCTTAGGTGAGATGGGCGCACAAGCCTAGAGTCAGACACGACTGGCCCGTACGGGCAGGGGTACCTTTTTATTAATATGGCACTGTGGTCTAAACCACAGAGCCTACGGCTTGCTGATCAGAAGGTCGGCGGTTTGAATCCCAGCTATGGGGTGAGCTCCCATTGCTCAGTCCCTGCTCCTGCCAACCTAGCAGTTTGAAAGCACGTCAAAGTGCAAGTAGATAAATAGGTACCGCTCTGGCGGGAAGGTAAACGGCGTTTCTGTGCGCTGCTCTGGTTCGCCAGAAGTGGTTTAGTCATGCTGGCCACATGACCCGGAAGCTGTACGCCGGCTCCCTCGGCCAATAAAGCGAGATGAGCGCCACAACCCCCAGAGTCGTCTGCAACTGGACCTAATGGTCAGGGGGTCCCTTTACCTATTAATATACTTCTTCTTAATTATATTTTGGTTCAACAATTACTTTGATAAAATCCATATTTTGTTATGTGCAAATGGCTTTAGATACCTATTAGGTCCATAAATTACCATATAGCATATATTCAACACAAAAAACAGCGACAATTTGTTGTTGACAAAGGACAGCTGGACATATAAAGGGCCCCATTACCTTCAGTAGCTTACGGTCTCATCAAACCTAAATCCAGCCCTGCTAGCATCCCATGGCTACTAAGCATGGTCAATCCTCATTGCACTGTTTCTTGGGGGGCACCCCCACTTAGAAAAAAACCCCTAACTTCTTTTGTACTTCTGCCAACCTTAATGTGCCTTCAAGCTTGCTAATAGTACCAGCCATCTGTTCTGTTTGGCAGAGGGTGAACGGGTGCCCTGTACCCCCACACTCCATGAATGGTTTCTTCCTCAGCTTATGTTCTTTTAAGCATGTAGAGCACATGAAGAAGGAAGTCTCCAACCCAGATGCACAGCAGAGATCTGGCCTTCAATATGTGTATCAACGAAGAGATGATGTCAGCGGATCTCTGAGCAGCTGATGTTTGAAGGACCGCACAGTTATTGGGCAATAATCACTTGGTGCCTTTGCAGCCCTCAAGTCTCCGCGATTTGGGTTCCATGGTTTTACTTGAGTAGCTGCCACGTCGTATCAGATTATGCCTGAGAGTACAAAGCAATCCTTCACTTAGACCCAGAAAAATAATGAAAGCCCAATTTATTCTGTTTTAAGGGCCCAAAAATAACAGCACTAAACCAAAAAAAAAAAAAGCATGACGCCATTAGGAGGGAGGGGGGAACAAGAAAACACCAGCTTCTTCTAAAGTTATTTTATTCATTTGTTGTTGTTTTTCCCCCCTTTCTCATTTAATTACATTTGCTTGCGGGTTATTCTTTTTTCCCTACCACATTTCAGAGAGAATATTAAATCTAGGGCAAAGGAAGCAGCAATATAAACAAGCCATTAAACTTCCCTGCAGACTTGAGCCACTCAGGGCTGACGCTGAGGCCTTTTGGAACGTGGCCTGCGCAATGAGCATGCGCAAACACCACTCTACACAAACATGCCCTGAGAGAAAGCGTAGCCAACATGCTGCCCACCAGGTCTTAGACCACACCAGCCATCATCCTTGACCATTGGCTACCCTGGCTAGGGCTTATGGGAGTTGTAGTCCAACCATTGTGAAGGTACCATGACAGCTACCTCAGAGACTCTAGCCCCCTTCTTTCTTTCTAATGGTCTTCTAATTGACTGAAAGGTTGGACAAGCAAGAGAATTAAAATAAAGTGGTACCTCTGGTTACGTACTTAATTCGTTCCGGAGGTCCGTTCTTAACCTGAAACTGTTCGTAACCTGAAGCACCACTTTAGCTACTGGGGCCTCCTGCTGCCGCTGCACAATTTCTGTTCTCATCCTGAAGCAAAGTTCTTAACCCGAGATACTATTTCTGGGTTAGTGGAGTCTGTAACCTGAAGCGTATGTAACCCGAGGTACCACTGTACTGCATATAAGTTGGGGTGGGGAGCCTGTGGGCCACACCTGGCCTGCCAGCCCTCCCCATTTGGTTCAGGATGCCATTCTTGGAAAAACACCCACCTACACCTGACACCATACAATCTGAGCTTCAACGACGCCTGGCGTCACCGTGGCATTGGGTGATTGACAGGTGAAAGACCAATGGTCAGGGAGATTAAGAGCAAACCTGCAGGCCAGAAAGGTTCCCCAGCTGTAAGAGAAGCTAGCAAGCGGTGTTAAAAGAGTTGTTGGTGAACTGAAGAGGGTTGCTGGAGAAAGATGAAAGTGCTAGAAATTGGAAGGTGACAGGACGGAGAGTGCAGCAGGGGACCCAGACTCCAGGGACTAAATAAGTTGAGATGAAAGGAGGAAGACTGGAAACAGCACTGCTGGTGGACTAGGATGAGCTGAAATCACTTCGTTCACTTAAGTCGGGAAACAGTCTAGACAAGGTTCAGATTAATGTGTTTTTCCATGTTATTTTCATATCCTAATTGCTCTCAGAGTTAACTGTTTTGAATTCTGTTCCTCCTTCCCCCCTGCCCCCTGAGATACCATCATAAATTGCAGCCTTTCAAAACCTTTAGTTAGAATCTGATTATGTCGTTGGTGAAACCTTGGTTTCATGTGCTAAATTTCAGCCCGTGCCGAATCGCCTTTCTGTCTTACCCAGTATGAGGAACGAGTTGGCTGGGATAGTGCTAACATCACATAAGAGAAAGGGCTGTTTTAGCGGAGGCAACTAGGATAAACAAAAACTTTCATTAGATGGCAGAGGTTGGCAGGGGCAGCCCATCCCGTTTTGCTGTAGGTGAAATGGGACGGTGTCACCCTGTGTGGTGTGCCCCTACCAAAGCCTAGCTTGCCAGTTGTCAAGGAGCTGTCAAGCTTGCCCAGATCAACCACAGGGCAGGGAAAGACGGGAGGCACGGAATGCCATTGGCTTTTTATTAACAGAAAATAACAAGACAGTAAAGTCCTCTGATTTGTCTTAATTCAGCTGAGACATTGCTGAAACTAACCACTGCCCACCCCCAGCCACAAATAACAAGACGGTAGAGTCCTCTGATTTGTCTTAATTCGGCTGAGACATTGCTGAAATAAAGCACTGCCCCCTTTCTCCACCCCAAGCCACTCATTCTGAATCTGTCCCAAGCTGACAAAAGCTGCATCGAGGAGGTGGACTCCTCCTCTGGGCCTGTCTGAACCGTTGCTCAGCAGGACTCTCCTGGCGCTGTGGTTTAAACCACTGAGCCTCTTGGGCTTGCCGATCAGGAGGTCAGCAGTTCGAATCCCCATGACGGGTGAGCTCCTGTTGCTCGGTCCCAGCTCCTGCCAACCTAGCAGTTTGAAAGCATACAAGCACAAGTAGATAAATAGGTAGCACTGCAGCAGGAAGGTAAACAGCGTTTCCGTGCGCTCTGGCTTCCGTCAAGGTGTTCCGTTGTGCCAGAAGCAGTTTAGCCATGCTGGCCTCATGACCCGGAAAGCTGTCTGTGGACAAACACTGGCCCCCTCGGCCTGAAGCGAGATGAGCGCCACAACCCCATAGTCGTCTTTGACTGGACTTAACCGTCCAGGGGTCCTTTACCTTTACCTACCTCAAGCAGGACTCTTCTCAAGTAGGGTGTCAGAGGGGGATGGGACTGAGACTGTCCTGCTGCTGGATAGCAAGGGCAACCTCTGACTCCTCTCTGTCTGAGTCTGTGCTCACACTGTGACTCTCAGCCTCTAACCCTGTCCAGGAAGGTCCTACTTCTTCTGACCTGCCTTGATTGCTCAAACCCCTGCTTCAAGCACCTCCCAGCTCGTCCCTTTCCTAGACTGCCCCATAGTGTCCCACCACCAGGATCTGGGAACAAAGTTGTCTTCTTCTGTGTCCTCCCTCTGGTGCTCCTGCCACTCTTCCTCATCCAGGCAGTCCCCGATACCAATATCCCCCCCCCCCCGGCTTCCATGTTCTGGTGACATCTCACAGGGCTTTCATGAGGTTCTCCAGAACCTGAAAGCCACTGCAGTCACTTCTCCAGCGGTGGCAGAAGAAAGTGTGCCCATGGAAGTACCCACAGAAGCACCCGTTGGATTCCACTGCATGAGGTGGCCACCTCAGTCTGTGCCTCATAAACAGGCCAGCCCTGAGGGGGCTGGTGAGGACCACAGAAGGGGCTAAGTGAGCTTGGTTGCTCCCTTTCCCTCCATCTCACAGTGCAGGCTACAGCTGGCTGGACATTGGAGATGCCAGCACATTTCAGGAATTCCAAATAGCACCATGCAGCCGAGGGTTACATGAAATAAGAATTATATAGATAGCATCTCTTTCTCTAATTTTCCCTCCAGCATCTGGTAATCAGAGATATCCAGCCGCCAAACTGGGCAGGGATAAGAGAATCTGTCCCTATCTATCGTACCAGATGATCTGTGGTGGATCAAATACTTCTGCATTATAATTTATATTTTAAAAAGCTCCTAACTGTGTAACACTAGAACTCCTGGACATTCAAAGAAGCTGAATGTTGGAAGATTTGGGACAAATAAAATACAGTGCATAGTTAAACTTGGGCTGCCAAAGCTAGGGCACTTTGTCCTGGATCTTAGGCAAGTTTCTATAAAACTTTGAGGTTTGTTTTAAAAAAGCTCGACAATTTTGGAGTCTTCCTAAATAAGCTCATCAACTTTCAGGGTGTCCTGGCAACCCTAGCTATGGATCTCGCTTCCACAGGAGGTATAGATGGCTTTAAAAGAGGATGAGACGAATTCTTGGAGGAGAGGGCTATCGATGGCTACCAGCCTCAGTGGCTTGGCTCAGCTACCAGAGTTGGAGGCAGCACTGCTTCAGAACACCAGTTGCTGGAAACCACAGGAGGGGAGAGTGCTCTTGGGTTCGAATCCTGCTTGCTGGTTTCCCACAGGCATCTGGTCGACTACAGTGGTACCTCTGCTTAAGAACTTAATTCGTTCCGGAGGTCCGTTCTTAACCTGAAACTGTTCTTAACCTGAGGTACCACTTTAGCTAATGGGGCCTCCTGCTGCTGCCGTGCAATTTCTGTTCTAATCCTGAGGTAAAGTTCTTAACCCGAGGTACTATTTCTGGGTTAGCGGAGTCTGTAACCTGAAGTGTCTGTAACCTGAAGTGTCAGTAACCCGAGGTACCACTGTACTGTGGGAACAGATGTTGGACTAGATAGGCCATTGGCCTGATCCAGCAGGCTCTTCTTATGTTCTTACACTGTGGGATGCGGGTGGCGCTGTGATCTAAACCACTGAGCATCTTGGTTTGCTGATCGGAAGGTCGACGGTTCGAATCCCCGTGACAGGTTGAGCTCCCGTTGCTCTGTCCCAGCTCCTGCCAACCTAGCAGTTTGAAAGCACACCAGTGCAAGTAGATAAACATGTACTACTGTGGTGGGAAGGTAAACGGTGTTTCCGTGCGCTCTGGTTTCCGTCACGGTGTTTCATTGCAGCAGAAGCGGTTTAGTCCTGCTGGCCACATGACCCGGAAAGCCAGCTCCCTCAACCTGAAAGTGAGATGAGTTCTGCAGCCCCATAGTCGCCTTTGACTGGACTTAACTGTCCAGGGGTCCTTTACCTTTTTACAGTGTGGCTTATGACTTAATTTTCTTCACTGAACTTAAAAGCTTCTCCTTTGATGCTAGAGACATGTTAAGAAATAGGATCCAGGATTGGACCAAGCCTTCCATGTAGCTGCAGTGGGACAATTTAAACCAGGCTCAGCTTTCGAGCTTGTTTTTGAATACCAGGACTCACCCCTGCTAGAGTACGTAAAGATCATTAAAAAAAAGTTCTCCAGAGCACGTGCAGAGTGTATTTCCATGGAGTATGTGCAGCCACGGGTTCACTTGCACGTATGTGCATCTAGGGGATGTCAGGCGACACTTTCCTTTGGTGGTAGTAAGAGCAGAGGTATTTCAGATTTGGGGGCAGGGTGAAGAGATATATTAATAAAAGGGCAAGATTTTAATCAAAGTTTAAAAGTCAATTTTGAGATTTGTGAAAGCGAGGCTGCTTTTTTGTAGCAGTTTTTTTGGCACAATGCGTATGTAGTCCAGCGCAACTGCAGTTTATAATAAGCTGTAGCTCATAATAACTGTGGCGATGTTATCAGTTTGGGTCAAACAGTCATCTTTTGAAAAAGCAAACGAGGGTTACCGTATTGGCCCGAATATAAGCCACACTTTCCCCCCAAATTCCGACCATGCAAAGTTAAAGTGCGGCTTAAATTCGTGACCTTACAAAAATTGGCCTTTTTTACGATATTGCTGCTGAAACAGACATACAGTAAAATGGAATGGGTGTGAGTACCTGTGGAAGTTTAAGGGAGTGGCTTATAGTTGGGTATTGTCTTTTTATCTCCCCCCCCCCCCGCCACTGACTTTTAAAAGTGCGGCTTATATTCGGGTGTGGCTTATATATGGGGCAATACAGTGCTTATACCTTTTTTCATGCATACAGTGGTACCTTGGGTTAAGAACTTAATTCGTTCTGAAGGTCTGTTCTTAACCTGAAACTGTTCTTAACCTGAGGTACCACTTTAGCTAATGGGGCCTCCCACTGCCGTCGCACAATTTCTGTTCTCACCCTGAGGTAAAGTTCTTAACCCGAGGTACTATTTCTGGGTTAGCAGAGTCTGTAACCTGAAGTGTCTGTAACCTGAGGTACCACCATACTTCATACACAAATTTCTTTCATTATTATTTTTTTAAAAATACAAACACAAACAGTCACTCGGTGTGTAAAACAACCAGTAACTTGGTCGGAAATTTATAGATGCTCTTGATGAATGAATCGTATACCAACTGGGGAGGTGATGGATTGAACCCCCCTTCCTTAAATGGTGTCCTTGAGTAGTTGTGATCCCGATTTGTCAATGCTCGTCCTGGTCTTGAAGGTCAAAGGTCACCTTGCGATTGGGTCGAGTTCCTAAACGGAGAGCTATCCTGTGTTAAAACCGTAGCCCACGCCATCCCTGCCGTGCCTCTGCTGTCTGCTGTTTCCTGGAGAGACAGTCAAGGTACTTCCTGCGGGATCTTTGAAGAAGTCCCAGATTGCAGCTGCTTCCAGCAGCGGCTTATTTTAATTGCCAAGGCAGCTAATGACTGAAGGGCTGTGCACGAGGCTTGCCCGCGGGCGATGGTGAGGTTAACGCTAATAAATCCCAGAAAAGCCCTCGATGTGATAACCAGCTCTCTTCCAACCATGTGCGACAAAGAGGGAAACCAAGCAGATTATTTTTGCAGCGGGGTGCTGCTTCTTGCTTTTTTAAAAAACACCAAAATACCTTCCCTCATTCATTCATTTCAGCATTTGTCTCCTTATGGTTTTCATTCTTGTGGTCTCCATTCTTTTCTCTTTCTCCTTCACACAAACACTCCAACTAGATGAGATGCAGGAGGGAGGTCTGTGATAAAGATCTCCTGCTATTTATTTTATTTCATTTTTATGCAAAAAGCAGTCCTCACCCAACAATTTCAGGCTACAGTGCTGGGGAGGGAAGGCGGCGAGAGAGCTTTTCAGTTTCCCCCTCTGCATAGTCTGCCCCTATAGTGATAAGTGTACAAGTCCGATTTATATATTTAGTTATTTCATAAAATTTATGGGCCTCTTGATGGCCAAAGAAGCTCCAAGCGGTTGGCAAAAGAAGATAAAACAATAAAATAGCCACTAAGAAAAATGAACAACAATCATGCAAGACATACGAAAAGTTGAAATAACATTAGACTAAGAAGAAATTAAAACTTGCGTTAACTTTCTAGACATTTGCGTCTTCTTCTCTGGTGACCACTTGTAGCCAAGTAAGATTGTCTTCCATGATCACATTCTTAACAGTGAGTCCGTAAGTGAATGTGGAGGCTGATTCTGGATCCACATGCCCTTCCACAGTGGGGACATAGGTTTCTGGGTGGGAGTTGATCATGGTGAGGGTTTGCCAAGCGTGCCTTCCTCTTGGCACGTTTCTCCCTTTCATCCAGAGTTTGAGTGTCTTCAAAACTGCTGGAGGGGCAGGCTGTCATTTGGAGTTCCCTTCAGGCATCAAAACGGTTTTGGCCAGCACCGGTTGCTCAGTTCCCGTACTGGAGTAGGGTCATAATATTTGACAATCTGTCCTATTTTGCCACTGGCACAGTTTCAGTTTCAGATCGTTTTGACAAAACCACACAACAGACCTGTTACTGATTTGCAGCTGACCTCTTGCAAAGCCTGCCTTGTTTCTGAAAGTTTATAGGCAGTAAGAAAACAACCACCAAGATCATGGGTAGGCAAACTAAGGCCCGGGGGCTGGATCCAGCCCAATCGCCTTCTAAATCCGGCCCGCGGACGGTCCAGGAATCAGCGTGTTTTTACATGAGTAGAATGTGTCCTTTTATTTAAAATGCATCTCTGGGTTATTTGTGGGGCATAGGAATTCGTTCATTTTTCTTCCCTTCAAAATATAGTCCGGCCCCCCACAAGGTCTGAGGGACAGTGGACCAGCCCCCTGCTGAAAAAGTTTACTGACCAAGATATTTGGACACTCTTCGTCTCAGGCCTTCCACTGTGTTAGAGGCATCTATCTTGCGCACAAATGATGCTCTGTCACAGAAGCGCACGTAGCATGCTCCGTTCCTAACTTAGCTTACGGAGGCCCAGGGAGGGACATACGGGGAGGGGGGCCCAGATGCGCACAATAATTGCTCCTAAATGAGAAACAGCTCTTTGAATGGGAGAGCGATTAGCGGCTGAATGGAGAGAGGAGATAATGGAGTGGGAGAACCCTGAAAATGGAGAAGAGCCGGGAGGCGGTGGGGGTGGGAGGGGATAAGCCTAGAAAGGGTGTGATGTGATGAGGAGGGAAGACACCTGCAGTTTGGCTTTCCAATTCTTGGCCTCCGCTACGACTGTCGGCAGGCAATTACCGGCCATTACGGCTTTCCTTGGAGCAGAACCGGGCTCAGGCGCAGCAAATTTCAGGGCGCAAGCCAGGTCTGCAGAGGAGGCAACTTTGTTAAGAGACGATAAGAGATCTGGAAGTGGCTTTAAAGGAAGGGAGAGGGAAGCAGGACACTGTCCAGATGCGGAGGCCCTTTTCTTGGCGCTCTCTTCCTTTTCCACCACATGGCTCAGGCCTCCCTCCTTCGGAAGCTAAAGTGCATCTACCTGTGGGGACCACCGGCCATGCTGGACCTGCCTGTAAAAGGGGAGCGTTAATGGGAGCTGGAACAGTTTCTGTCGGGTGGCACACAGACAAGGCCGAAGCGGAGCTACCATGCCAGGTGAGTTAGGCAGGGTGGCCTGTTTTATTGATGACAATTGAAAGAGAGCAGTTGTCTGCTTGAAGGGGTTTTCTCTTCCAAGAACTGGACAATCCAGGCCTGGTTTAATGTTGAAGATGTGGGATGTAACATCACTGAAGAAGCAATTCCTGTTTGCCCAGAGTGGACATGCAGGGTAATGTTGCTTCAGCCAAGAGGACTTCCTGTCGCACCTGGTCTGGAGCATCCTTCCCCTGCGTGTGACCAGGGAGATGGGCGTGTCCCTGGCAGACCCTACAAAAGGGCCAGTCACGCAGCCATCTCTCTCTCTTGATCCCTTCTCTCCATTTTGCCTTTTGCTGTCTGCTGGCTCTCAGCCAGCAGCACATGGGCTCATCCTTCACAGAGGATGAACGCACACTTTTCACTGTAACTACAAGCTAACGCAGGCATAGGCAAACTCGGCCCTCCAGATGTTTTGGGACTACAATCCCCATCATCCCTGACCACTGGTCCTGTTAGCTAGGGATGATGGGAATTGTAGTCCCAAAACATCTGGAGGGCCCAGTTTGCCTATGCCTGAGCCAAAGCCTGCCTTCAGGACCATAATGTGAACTCAATGTAAGTAACATTCATTACTATTAAGACTGTTGTGTCATTATTGTTTTTAAGAGGGAACTAAAGGGGATTTACCATGACAAGCCAGACTGGGTTGCTTAACTCAAATGATTCTTACGAATCCATCAACTAGCTTTCTGCAATGTATAAGGGAATGTGCTCTGCTACAAGCTCACTAGTGTGAGGTAAGATAATATTTAATCAATATAACCCTATGAAGGGAGAGCAGGCCGGGGCTCACCCATCAATTGTTAAACCTGGACAGCAGGCTCAGCAAGCACATGGGTCATCTGAGCCAAGTCTTCCCCCTGACGGCCAGATGGATTGTTTATATTTCTTTTTATATCGCAGTCCTTGGACTCAGCTATACACCTGCAAATATAACGTTTTAAGTGCATTATACAAATGTGAAGCAAGATGGCGCTGGTGAGCTAATGGCAAATTCCATATATGTTTTAAAACATGTTTTTTAAAAGCGTTTTCACAGCGTTGTTTTTTTATGTGTGTAGATTCAGCCCTTATTTCTGAAATTGCATATGAACATTTAAAGCCAGCATATGGAAACATGTAGATCCGTGTCATCTTTTTGGAGAGAGGGGGGGAGGGCATGCGTAAACAATCAACCCCAGAGCTGCGGGTGTGATGTGCAGTGGTGTACAGTTCTCTGCTCGCACCTTAAAGAAGCAAACCAGCCACCTTGCACATATTGCACAATCGCACAAGTAGTGAATTGGGCTGGTGGAATTCTGGACTGCACCAATTTACGCTGTAGGGGAGGAATCACAAGGTGGTGAAGTGAGCTGGTAGAATTTTGGGCTGTACCACTTCACACTGCGGGTGAGGAATCCTTCCCCTCCTCCTCATATTGCCATGGGAAACTCCCAAGCACATGCAGGAGGGGCACAGCCCCACCACAGCCAGAGCCTACTCTCTGTTTTCCTCCTCCTTGCCCTCCCCTCTTGCCCCATCATCCAGGCATAACATGCTCAGCAGGGACCACAGATTCCACATGCATCTTCCTGTTAGGATTCTTGCTCCGTGTTTGCAGTCATGGGATTGTTTTCTATCACATGCCAGTGTATGTTTTCATTCCACAGTGTGGGAAGTGACGGAGACAGGATGTTTTGTGTTACTGTTTTCTGCAATGTTAGGACTATTGTCCTTTGTTCTTTCTCTCTTTGCTGTCTGATAAGAAAAAGGAAGGAGCTAAGTCAGAATGCTCCAAGTGTATTATATGTAAATAAAGTAGATTAGCCAAAATGCTGTGCTAATGAGTTCTGTTACGCAAACTGCCAATACTTTGCAGGATTGTAAGTGTGCAGATACTTCTTGGTATGTCGCTTTGATATTCAGGCTAGAGAAAGCTTTTGAAGCTCCCAAACAACAGACCAGGAGGGAGAGAACTTGCCAGTCGGGCATGTGTCTCTGCCAGGGTCCTACATGCGAGTAGGACAACCCTAACATCCATCCGTGGCCCATTCCTTTCCCACCCCCATAACTTTGGTGGGTTGGGTTGAGGGAAATAACTCTCACATCTCAAAACACTTTCAGGCTTCTGGAAGGGCAGCCCAACAAATGCTTTGCCTTTTAGCCTCTCTCCTCCGCTTCAAATTCCCACTTTAAAAAAAAAATTTAAAACCACTAACATCTTGCACTTAGTGAACATGCAGACCAAGAACAAAGTTCTTCTATTAACCACACGCAAGCAGCTTTTACTTGAGGAACTATTTTAAAATATTAACCCACACGCATAGCTGCAGTACAAAGAGCAACTGCTCCAGATTCCTAGTTCTGTACCTCTGGCTGCATATACACTATACCTTTAAAGCACATCTGAAACGTATTATTTCCCTCAAAGAATTCTGGGCACTGTAGTTTCCCTCTCACAGAGTTACGATTCCCAGAAACCCTCAACAGTTACCCTTGTTGAAACTTAATTCTCTTATAAATCCATAATGCACTTTTAAGAAAAAGTTATAAAAAGTTATAATTAAACACAAGAAGAAAAAGGAACAGTCCACTCTTTCTGATCCTCTTCTGTACAGAGACAGTGGCAGGCAATTATGATTCAGTTTTATAATTCAGGGATGCTGAATTAGCAGAAACTAATATCTATACAGTAGATATTGGCGAATTTCCATTCTTGCTTCCCATTCAAACCATTTCAGTGAGAAATGGTAGAGAAAATTTCAATTTTTTATACACAATGTGAAATCTGCATATAAATACAATTACCTAATGTACATAGACATCTCCTGATGGTTTGATTTTGACAGACTTCTAATATCTAACCTCATCAACAGCCAACCGTCAATACCTTATATTGCTTTTTTTAAAAACCCCAAACAAGTTAGGTCCAAGGGTACTTTAGAGACCACCTGACCCCTTATATTTCAGTTTCTGAGATCATCTGCAGGAGCATCACAAGTAATTCCTTGAGTTGGAGAGGTTCATTTGACAAGAATCTGAACCTTTAGTGTCATCATCCCAGTTTTGTGCAATATTCTGCCGATGAGGGGGAAGCATGCTTCAGGTGTGCTTTAAAGGTACAATGGTACCTCGGGTTAAGAACTTAATTCATTCTGGAGGTCCGTTCTTAACCTGAAACTGTTCTTAACCTGAGGTACCACTTTAGCTAATGGGGCCTCCCACTGCCACCGCACCACCGCTGTGCGATTTCTCTTCTCATCCTGAAGCAAAGTTCTTAACCTGAGGTTCTATTTCTGGGTTAGTGGAGTCTGTAACCTGAAGCATCTGTTACCTGAAGCATCTGTAACCTGAAGCATCTGTAACACAAGGTACCACTGTATACTAGTGTGTACATAGCGTTAGTTTGATCACCTCGTTCTGCATAAAGTATAGAACTATTCAGAACTTCATCGAGGTTGGCATAGATCATGATTAATCAACATCTGGGCTCAGGAAAAGTCCATGGTGAGAGTTTCAAAGATCTGGTTTCCTGGTCCATGTTTTAGTGCAGGACTATAGCTCCCATCGGGACGTGGGTGGCGCTGTGGTCTAAGCCACAGAGCCTAGGGCTTGCCGATCAGAAGGTCATCAGTTCGAATCCCCGTGACGGGGTGAGGTCCCATTGTTCGGTCCCAGCTCCTGCCCACGTAGCAGTTCGAAAGCACATCAAAGTGCAAGTAGATAAATAGGTACTGCTCCGGCGGGAAGGTAAATGGCATTTCTGTGCACTGCTCTGGTTCACCAGAAGCGGCTTAGTCATGCTGGCCACATGACCCGGAAGCTGTACGCCGGCTCCCTCGGCCAATAAAGAGAGATGAGCGCCGCAACCCCAGAGTCGGTCACGACTGGACCTAACGGTCAGGGGTACCTTTACCTTTACCTTTACCTTTACCTATAGCTCCCATCATTCCTGGCCATTGTCCATGCTTGATGGGACTGATGGGAGTTGGAGTCCCACAACCTCTGCAGAGCCACAGGTTCCCCGTCCCTATTTTAGTGCCTGGAGTTCTTTGTTCCGAAGGAGCCAACCATAGGCGCTCGTCCCATTAATATTTATCTGTTCCTTGTTGAATGGAAGTAGAGCTGAGCAGACAATGAAAGTTTTAATTGCTGGCACTTGCTGCCAAAAAGCAATTTCTCTCTTGCTCAAGGGATAGGAAGACAGGAGGTAGGTTTTATTATTATTATTATTTAAAGAGCACCTCAATGGAGCTTGGAGATTGTGGATCAGAGGGAAAAGCACCGTCCGAAATTGGCAAAAAAAGCTTCTGCTGCTGCAACCTTTAGTTATGTGTTGTAATATGTATCTAACATGCTCCATCCAAAGGGAATACGTTGAGTAATAGCACAAGATTTTTTTAATAAGAAGGAAACTAACCGCAGTTCCACTGAATATTCAGCGCAGTACAATTAAAGCTTTCTGCCATGCAGTTTTACTCCAGGCCACCAAATGTCCCTCTCAGGCAGGAAGTCCTGACATCACGTCTCCCCTCAGAGTCCCAAAGTTAAGTTGTGTGAGGCAGTTACCAAGAACACCCTCTGCAAATCATCATCAGCATAACTAGATGGTTCCCAGATGGAACAATTAAAGACATTTTATTCTCTCAGGCAATTTAAGCGAAATGAATTTTTCTTTCAGATCTGATGGGAAAGGAAGCTATATTTTAAATGCTAAAATGGAGTCATCCATTCTGCTGTCTGAATTGGTTATGATGAATCTGGAAAGTGCTCTTGTTTTAATTGTCTCTCTCTCTGTGTAATTTTTTTTAATAAAAAAAATACTGTTTCATACCTGCCTGGCCCATCATTTCAAAGTAATCCTATTCAATGTTCATTCAGAAGTGTCATTGGGTTCACTGGGACTTCCTCTAGCCCAGTGGTTCCCAAATGGGGGTCCACGTAACCCACCCAGGGGGTCTGTGACACCATTGACATGAAACAACTACCATAGTGATACCAAGTTTTTTCAAAAGTATGGCTTGGCTTGGCTCTTGAAAGAAGACCACACATTTAAAGCACTGTGGTTCAATTTTAAACAACTCCCCTGAAAGAATTCTGGGAAGTTTAGTTTGTTAAGAGTGCTAAGAATTGTTAGGAGACCCCCATTTCTCTCCCGGAGCTACAATTCCGAAAATAGTTTAACAATCAATCCCTCTTTTCTGAGAACTCTGGGAGGGGAATAGAGTTTTCCCTTAAGGAACTACAGCCCCCAGAAGGGGTGCCACAGTGCTTTTAAACGGTGTGAATGCGTCCCAAGTCTATTCAGCCTGGAAGTGTTTCTGCTCAGCATCAGGAAAGCTATCTCCAACCAAAGCGATGGCGGCTATCAATTTTCTAAAAACACACAGTCTGTTATTGCAGTTGTAAACTGGGGCTTTTCCCATGTCTGCAGCGTCTGGAAATTAGTCATTACTGCGGGTAACAACCAGTGGGGCTTTGCTCATTAATTGCTCTGCCCCCAGCTGTTAAATAGCAAAAACGGTTGTTAACTCCAGGTTAAAAACAACCGCTAAAAAACACACACACACACACTCGTGCACAATCCAAACAGAAAGCAAGGTGATCAGGAGGGGGATTATGACAGGAATTACAGACTATAAACTCCCTGCAGGTTAATGTCAGTGCCAAAGGTTGGATGAGGCCGCTAGCTATCTCAAGTGAGTGCAAATGTATACATTGGCAAGACACTTCACTTTATCTGCTGCTGCTGCTGCTGCTGCTGCTGCTGCTGCTACAGTTCGGAAGCTATTTTACCTCAAGGCAAAGCAGTCGCCTCAAGTGGTGGATTTGAAGTTCAAGGCAATAGTTTTTGTATGGCGTTTAAAAGCAATTTGGTGGGAGAAGTCAGGGAGACTCAAGAGGGCGACATTTATTTTATTTTCTAATGTAAAATAATTATAACTCTCCCCTCATCGGGTTCCAGGATTAGATAGCGTACATATAGATCTAAATAACAACAACAGCAATACCAGAAGTCTCAAAACAATTTACAGGGACAACGTAGTCACATCCATGCCATACATTTAAATCACTCTTATGCCACTGTTAATAATAATAATTATTATTATAATTTATTATTTATATCCCGCCCATCTGGCTGGGTTTCACCAGCCGCTCTGGGCGGCTCCAACAGAATATTACAAAAGCGATAGAACACCAAACATAAAAAAACTTCCCTAAACAGGGCTGCCTTCATATGTCTTCTAAAAGTCAGAGTTGTTTATTTCCTTGACATCTAATGGGAGGGCCTTCCACAGGGCGGGTGCCACTACCGAGAAGGCCCTCTGCCTGGTTCCCTGTAACCTCGCTTCTCGCAGCGAGGGAATCGCCAGAAGGCCCTCGGAGCTGGACCTCCGTGTCCGGGTTGAACAATGGGGGTGGAGACGCTCCTTCAGGTATACCGGGCCAAGGCTTCCCCCAAACAACCCTGGGAACTGCAATTTGTTAAAGGTGCTAATATTTATCAGAGTCGGACCCATTTTAACATTAGGCAACTGCCTCAGGAGGCCGATTCAGGGGTGAACCATTCCCTTCCATTGGAGGGCAGAGCTAGGTATGCCACCCGGATCATTCTGCACCCCCTGAATTAGCCTGCTTGCCTTGGGTGGAATGGAGGACGCCATCTTAGCACCAATGAATTGCTGCTCTGGTTGACTTCCATATATGAAACAGGGGGCACCATCTTGCCCGTTGCCCCAGGCAGCAAAATGTCTTGGGCTGGCCTTGGTCAGGAGACACACACCCCTCCTCACAGAGCGAAAATTGCCAGCAACAAACTACAGTTCCCGGGGGGGGGTTGGCGGGGGGAGGGTTTTTTGCCATGATTGCTGTCAGAGTGCTTTCAATGTATGGTGCGAACGTGATCGCAACATACAATAAAAACCAGTTGAAGTGAAACAGGCATACGAAGAGGCCCTAAATTGTGTCTGGATTCTCATCCCTCGCAGCTCCATCTCCACCACCACCCCTCCCACCCACGCCTGATGGCTCAGGGTGGCTGACAAATACTTTAAACAACAAACATCAGTTCAGATGCCAGCTCCTCTCCCGCCAGGCTGGCATGACTGGCCGCTATCAGCTTCCCTGCCGCAACTGTGTCTCGCTCCCATTCTTAAGTTAACAGCTTGGTGTAATTGCTTTGCGAGCGACAGCTTGACTCACAGCAGGCCCTGTGAATGCGGGTGATTCAGACTCCCTCCTATCTCTTCGCTGCCACCACCGCCAGGGAGCTATTTTAAGCAATGTCGAACAAAAGATGCTGCTGAAGCCATTCTGGAGAGCAGGGAGGTAGCCGGGCAAGTCGGGAAGCCGGGCCTGAATGCTGCCTCTGTGCGCTCTTGGGAAGACTTTCGCCCTTCAGGGCCTCATCGAAGATGCATCCCTTTTTCAGATTGGAATGGCTCCCAGGCCAGCTCAGGGCCCTTCCAGGCTGCTGCTATTTTCAGGTGGAATTCAGTCACACGCTGGCAAATCCAAGTCATGCATTTATAGGCAGGGCCGGATTTACGTATAAGCTAAACAAGCTATAGCTTAGGGCCCCACTCTCTTGGGGGCCCTCAAAAAAATTAAAGGGAAAAAGCCTGAAAATACATTTCCAAAATATAAGATAAACAAATAAAATAAAACCTACACACAGCAACAGTGTTTTGTGTTGCGTAGGCTCCTATGATGTAAGTAATGGGCCCCGCCTGCTAGCCTGCTCCCTAAAATATCACTGGTTCTTAATTGTATTTCAGTTCAACAATTACTTTGATAAAATACATACTTTGTTATGTGCAAATGGCTTTAAATATCTATTAGGTCCATAAATTACCATATATTCAACACAAAAAACAGCAACAATTTGTTGTTGACAAAGGACAGCTGGACATATAAAGGGCCCCATTACCTTCAGTAGCTTAGGGCCTCATCAAACCCAAATCTGGCCCTGGTTATAGGTGATGGGCAGGTTTGGTGGGGGGGGGGGACCCTGCTTCCCCTGAAAATCAGACTTTCTGTGATGAGGAAGGCCACAGGAACATGCCCTCCCCGAAAACACATCAGAATGACAGGCTCTTCCAAGTGTCCCTATTTTCCAGGGACAGTCTCGGACTTAGCTGCCCCGGCTTCTGATTTGATCCTAAAATGTCCCACTTTTCCTTAGGGCATCCCTATTTTCATCAGAGAAATGCTGAAGGGTATGGAATAGGACGTCCCCAGGGCTTTTTACAGCCGGAACTCGCTGGAACTCAGTTCCGGCACCTCTCAGACAAGCGCTATTACCATAATAAGAGAACAAAGGTGTGCTGGTCCCGTGGGTTACCCGAGAGGCGAGGTCCAAGTCCGGTCCGTGGTCAAGGTGCAACGTGGAGGCAGTCCATAGTAGCTGAAACTGGGTGCAGGGCAGGGAGTCGGGTGAAGTCAGGAACAGGCAAGCAAGCAAGCAGAGAGCCAGGGCAGGGCAGGGCAGGTGCTCTGACAGACAAACAGGACAGGGTTCAGGCAAGAACTAGCAACCAACAATGTTGCTCCCACAACTTGGGACTGGGGCTGGCCAGCTTTTATCTGCCCCGAGGCATAGGGCGGCCCCAATCCTCTGGTGACTTGCCTCTCCTGGCCTGGAGGTGAGCACTCCTCCTGCGGGAACTTAGTTCCCTCCGCCTCTCTGCCCTGAGCCTCTGCAGCTCAGGAGAGGGTGGAGGGTTACTGGACCCAGAGGCAACCTCAGCTTCCTCTGACGGGGCTGAGAGTGGAGCACCTGCAGGCAATGGGTCCTCCATCACCTTGGGAGCAGGCTCAGCTGATGCCTGCAGCTGAGGATCTAGCACAGGTGAGGACCCTTCGGGCTCATGCCCCAGCCCTGGCTCAGCTGGTTCTGGAGGCGGGGAATCCTGTGCAGGCTGGGATCCCTCAGGTTCATCATCCGAGTCCAAATCCCAGGCCATCACAAAGGGAGGCATTCATGGTGAGTTCCGGCACCTCTTTTTCTAGAAAAACAGCACTGGCCGTTCCTATTTTCATCAGAGGACTGTTGGAGGGTATGGAATGAATGCTCAATAAATAGCCAAGCTTCCTGCAAAAAAAGCCGAATGAAGGCTGAATAATAATAATAATAATTTATTTCATTTGTATACTACCTTTTATGAAAAGATCCCGGGGTGGCTTACAACATTAATAGCACAATTTGTGGAGCATCAATTATAAAAGCATAATAGCAGACAGCATAATAATAAAATAATCATAATAACAGCCCCTCCCCTCCACAGCTTTAACAGGTCATAGATTATTTAATGGCCAAAGGCCCAGGTAAAGAGGAATGTTTTTGCCTGGGGCCTAAAGCCATGAAATGATGGCGCCAGGTGTGCCTCTCTGGGGAGAGCATTCCACAGATGGGGAGCCACCACAAAAAAGGCCCATTCTCATGTCACCTTCCGAACCTCTCAGGGAACAGGGGCATAGAGAAGGGCCTCAGATTACAAGGTCAGTGTAGTTTGGTATCATGGGCGCGCTGGATGCAGAGTAGTGGTGTAAGGCATCAGCTGGGGAACCCCCAAGAAAAACCCCAAGAAATGAAGGCTCAGAGTGGTGGTGGTGGGATGACGATGAGTGGCCAGAGGGAAAAGAGGTACAGGACTGGGAGGAAGAGGTGTCAGAAGCTGAAGAGCTAACAGGACTTAATGACCCGGGAGAGTCTGTGGCAGAGAGAAGTCCAGAATCAGAGGCAGAAGCTGAAGCAGGAAAGTGAGATGAGGGAGGCCAAGACGCAGAGATGAGTCAGGCTGGTGCAGAGTAACAGGTGTCTCCCCCTCCTGCTGCGACCAGATCTCCTCCCCTCTGATCCCCCAGGACCAGGAGAGGTATGAAAAGGGCAGGGGAGAGGTTGGTATCACACAGACACAGTCTCTGATTGCTTGGGAAACAACCTGGTGAGGAGGTGGGGACTTTCAACCTCTAGAGCTGATTTTTATGGAGGAAGACCACAGGGAATGCTGCTCTGCTCATTAGGCCTGACACTCAACCAAGTCTGTGGAGGTCATGAGTTTGCTAATAGCTAGCTCCATCTTCAAAGTGTGTGATTACTGACCGGCACACTCCTATGACATCACCAAAGGGGCAGGACTAGAGATGGGAAGGCCTGGGGGGGGGCTGGAAAAATTGGGGGGGACAGGATCCCCACCTCCATTTTTCCAGGTTTTTCCCCAGGCCTTTCCATCTCTAGGCAGGACAAAGCCAAGCAGCTATCATGCAACACCTGTGACTCCCCCTTTCTTGAAAACGTAGCCAGTTTGAGACATCCTGATCACTACGACTGCCCCCGCCAAAACGAAATGCCGAGCTTCTAGCAATAACAAGGATTCCTGAAGCGAGATGGGGAGAGATCAATGGCTGCCTTTATAGCTGACAAGATCTCTGGGGTCACTCGGTGACAAGCACTTCAAATTCTCCAGAGTTTGCAAATTTCATGCCGTAACTTTCCCCCTTCTGGGGTAGACTTTGGACACCATTGTCTTTGGGCTGGCGGGCTGGAGAGGGATGAGGAAGAAGGGTCTCTCTTGTTCCCCCGGCCCGCCTGCTCCCTTCCAAGCATGGAGTTGGTGCTGGCCTAGACTCCCAGCGGAGAAATACAATGGAGCGCTTCTTGGCTCGGAGGCCGTGGCTTCTCCCGGTGGAGGCTCTGCCCCCAATCTCGGAATGGATCTTCTCAAATACACCCAATTCCCACACAGAGCCCCGATTCAGACTCCCGTCTTTGTTTCTGCAAGTCGTCATCGATCGGAAATCCCATTGTTAGCCGTCGGGGAAGGACCAAGAGATGCCCCTCTGGATTCCTGAAAAGCCCGACACCCTGGCCTTATGAGCTGCGGTGCTAGAAGTTTAAGAGGGGGCAAGAGGAGGACAACGGCACCAGCCCACGAGAAACGGCGCCGATGCTGGCAAGTCAAGCAGGCGTGGGATGATGTGCAGACACAACATCTGCCCTAGGCAAGAACAAGCGGGCAATGATAACAAGAGAAGTGGCATCTTGCAGCAGGATTGCATTAATTTTTTTCTTTACTGGCTCTGTTCTACTCAGCTTAGCAGTCGCATGATAAAGGTAAAGGGACCCCTGACGATTAGGTCCAGTCGTGACCAACTCTGGGGTTGCGGCACTCATCTCGCTTTATTGGCTGAGGGAGCCGGCGTACAGCTTCCGGGTCATGTGGCCAGCATGACTAAGCCGCTTCTGGCGAACCAGAGCAGCGCACGGAAACGGCGTTTACCTTCCCCGCCAGAGTGGTACCTATTTATCTACTTGCACTTTGACGTGCTTTCGAACTGCTAGGTTGGCAGGAGCAGGGACCGAGCAACGGAAGCTCACCCCGTCGCAGGGATTTGAACCGCCAACCTTCTGATCAGCAAGTCCTAGGCTCTGTGGTTTAACCCACAGCACCATCCGCGTCCCATGATACACAAGCATTAAACCAACTGCACTCCTGTGCCCACAGGAAGAAGTCCCCTTCTAAGCGTACATGCAGGAGTTTGTGTTGGAACCTGCTTTTCCTACCTCTGATTGCCTGACCATAAAAAATTGCACATACAATTTTTGCATGGTGTGGACCAGGAGAAAAAATGGCAACTCCTTGGCTAGCATCCAATATAGTGGTACCCTGGTTCTCAGACGCCTTGGTACTCAAACAACTTGGAACCCAAACACTACAAACCCAGAAGTAAGGGTTCCGGTTTGAGAACTTTTTTCAGAAGCCGAATGTGCTCCGTTTTGAGTGCCACACTTCCATTTTGAGTGTAACGCTTCTGATTTGAATACCACACCTCCTCTTTGAGTGTTACACTGAGATCTGTCTGTTTTTGCTATTGATTTTGATTTGCTATTGATTTTGCATTTTTGTTTTTGCGACTCTTTTTGTTTTGTTTTTGTGACTGTGTGGAACCCAGTCAGCTACGGATTGATAGATTGTGTGACTGCAGTACATTGTTTATTGCTTTCATTTTATGGATCAATGGTCTCGTTAGATAGTAAAATTCATGTTAAATTGCTGTTTTAGGGGTTGTTTTTAAAAGTCTGGAATGGATTAATCCATTTTGCATGACTTTCTATGGGAAAGCATGCCTTGGTTTTGAAACGTTTTGGTTTTGGAACGGACCCCTGATATACTGCAGGGATCAGCAAACTTTTTCAGCAGGGGGCCAGTCCACCGTCCCTCAGACCATGTGGTGGGCCGGACTATATTTTGAAAAAAATATATGAATGAATTCCTATGCTTCACGAATAACCCAGAGATGCATTTTAAATAAAATCACACATTCTACTCATGTAAAAACACGCTGATTCCCAGGCCGTCCATGGGTCAGATTTAGAAGGCAATTGGGCTGGATCCAGCCCCCGGGCCGTATCTTGCCTACCCATGATATACTGCTATGAAACTGTGGGTTACAAAACTTCAACGAATAAGCAGATAAACAAACTATATTAGACAAAGGTCCCTGCCAAAATGTGTCTCTTTGAAGAAGTCACAGTAAAGTGGTTACAAATATTCATGACGGCTTTTTTTATATATAGAAAAGAAAGAAAAAGAAAAATGCAAACTCGCCTGCATTTTGTTTCTTTAAACATAAGATTTAAAGAAAATGAGAAAACTGAAACGAACAGGTTCACCCATCCCTAGTCCCAATAAGTATAGCCAGTTCCTTCATAAACTCCCTTGTGCAGGCAGCTAGAATGGATAAACCTCCAGCGTCCCATTTCAACTCAAAAATTCTAGGTCTATTATTCACACACACACTCACACACACACACACACCCCCGTAATACATGTTTGAGATCATCTACAATTTACCAGAGTTTCACAGAAGACCAATAAATGTCAAAAGGGCCCTCTGCATAATCACTGATCCAGAGGAACCCTTTTCCTTTGAAAGTCTGCAGTTTTTGTACTGTGTGGCTTCCCTCTCTCCCTCTCTCTCTCACACACACACGCAAATCCTCCCTGTCTTCTTAATGTGCTCCCTCAAGAAACAAACTTCTCATTTTGCATCCATTTATAGCCAGTTTAGGTAAGTGGATATGTTGTGTGGGAACTGATGATCTTTTACAAAGGAAAGCAGTTAAATATATAAATAACCCAAGGGGGGGGGGGGACTTCTCGGTTTGATGGTTTGCTAAATAATTGTGACTCTGAAACAAAAACCCTGCCCTAACACTACACAACAGAATAAAAGAACACCCCCATCTGGAAACACACACACACACACCGTCTTTCTCCCTCCCTCTCTCTCCCTTTCCCCCAATCGCAATATGTCTATGTCAAAAGTGTCTCTCGCGACATGTAAACGAGCCGTGAAAAAGAATCTATGAATTGAAAGTGGAGTCAAAAGATGCACTTTTCCCTATTCGTTCTTTTTGAAGCGCAAGAATATCTTTAAGAGAAACTAAATTTTTTTTTTAAAAAAAAAGTGGAAATGGTTGTTTGTTTGTTTTGGTGTGCGTGTGTGCGTGCGTACGTGTTATGCGTCTGGTTTTGCTAACGAAGCCAAAGGTCCAGCCACTTGATTTGTAAATGAAATCCAACTGACGTGTTTCTTTCCTCAGCAATCCTTCAGCCTCATTAAACAGAATCAAAACTCCCCGTGACAAATCTGGATGGAGGAGGCAGAGGCCAATCTGACCTACGAGGATGCTTTGGCCAGGCGTGTGTCTGTGGAAGCTGATAGCGAGTCAAGTTGGCGTCACTGCCGCTCCAAAGTCCTAATTCAGCAAAAGATTCAGCACTTTCTTCCCTAGGCAGCCACTGTGCCGTCTACTGAACAGCTCGGTGCAACGGAAAGCATTTCCAGAAGGAGTCCTGCACCTGCGGCCACGCAGCTTTGGGTTCAAACCTTGGCCAGCCCCACAGACTTTCTCTTGCCCAGCCGCTTCTCTTCAGCTCCCTCCCTCTGTAAAACTAACATCCTTACACTTTGCCACGCAGAGTTTTGTCTTGCGGACAGATGCGTCAAAGGCTGCGAAGTGTTTCAAACAACACAGCTGCAATGGAACTGACAAGCAGGCAAAATTCAGGGGAGGAACTACCGAGGGCAAAATGAGAATTTGCAAAGCACGGAGTAGCTACGCTTGTTGAGACTCGCCTCTACGTGCCCATCCTCGTTCTACGTGCCCATCCTCGTTTCTTGAACCTTGGCTTGCATGCCTGTGAAACATGGCAGCTTGCCTCCCTTCGCCCCTTAGTTTGACATGTGTTGGTTGCTTGGCATGCAAATAGGTGGGAGGTGAGAGTGGAGAGAACTGCAGCCGCTCACTTACCTCGCACATCAATGTGGTGGTGTCTCATACTGCGGGATGTAAAAGCAGGGCTCCAGTGTATATTGCTCCATGTTGTTGGGATGTGAATAGATGCTAGGGGACGCGGGTGGCGCTGGGGTCTAAACCACTGAGCCTCTTGGGCTTGTCGATTGGAAGGTCGGCGGTTCGAATCCCCACGACGGAGTGAGCTCCCGTTGCTCTGTCCCAGCTCCTGCCAATCTAGCAGTTCGAAAGCACGCCAGCCCAAGTAGATAAATAGGTACCACTCCGGCGGAAAGGTAAACAGCGTTTCCGTGCGCTCTGGTTTCCATCACGGTGCTCCGTTGTGCCAGAAGCGGTTTAGTCATGCTGGCCACATGACCCTGAAAGCTGTCTGTGGACAAACACCGGCTCCCTCAGCCTGAAAGCGAGATGAGTGCTGCAACCCCATAGTCGCCTTTGACTGGACGTAACCACCCAGGGGTCCTTTACCTTTTAGATGCTAGGAGAGGATACGTTTGTTAGATATTATCCTTCCTTATGTTTGTGAGTTTAACAGAGTGCCATGCCTTTGCAGTTTAAAAGGGAAGCTTAGATAGCGAGTTTAGCTTTTTAGTTTAAGGAATCCAGGAAGCTTTAAGGCAGATGGGATTTTCCTGGCATTTCCCCATTTTCTCCCCCTTAAAGCAACAAACACACAAACAGTCTTGTAAAAGGTAAAAATAGCATTTACTCACACTGAATACTTGGAAAAGTAACAGATACAGCAGCTTTGTCCAGGCAGGCTTCAGGTGGTAATTCAGTCACAAAGACATACTGTATTTTTCGCTCTATAGGACGCACCCAACCATAGGACGCACCTTGTTTCAGAGGGGGAGAACAAGGGAAAAAAATCTCCCCCTCTCTGCTCAGCGCCCCTTCAGCGAAGCGGCAGGAGAAACGGAGCCCCTTCCATTTCTCCTCTCACTTGGCTGAAGGGGCACTGCGCAGCTCTCCCTCTCTGCTGAAGCCAGGAGAGTCAGCAAAAGGAACCCGAAGCCTCCGAAGCATAGCGGGACCTCCCGCTGCACTCCAGAGGCTTCAGGCGGCTATCCCTGAAGCCTTCGGAGCGCAGCGCGAGTTCCCGCTGCGCTCCGGAGGCTTCGGTTCAGCGAAAGCAATGTGAAGCCTCCGGAGCGCGGAGGGAGCGCTCCCTCTGCACTTTGGAGGCTTTGTGTTGCTATCGCTGAAGCCAAGGAGCCTGCATTCTCTCCATAGGACGCACACACATTTCCCCTTAATTTTTGGAGGGGAAAAAGTGCGTCCTATAGAGCAAAAAATACGGTACTTAAGTCTAGCTTGAAATGGTGTCTGAGCATGGAGCTCAGGCATGCAGATGTTCTCACATTGCTTGCAGAGTGGAGGGACGTGGACATAGATGGAAAGGGAATAAAAGAGTGTGCCCAGGCAGGTAGGTGAATATCTAGCTATGCCCTCCCTCCCTGTCAGGGCACCATGGGAGTATCTATCACAGAGTTCTCTCTAGCAGACCTAACAGGAAAGCTCTGTGAGCTTTTGTTGGTTTGACTGCCTTTTGAATATCCCACATCATGGCAGCTTGCAAGGGGAGAGAACTGCCTACCTGGCCTCAGCTCAAGGGCAGTACCACCACTGCCAGATATGTATTTGAAACCTTGCAGAAGGTGGAAGGGGTGGAAGGAAGAAGAAGCCCTGACAACAGCGGACTGGCATAATAAACTACAAGAATTTGCTGAAATGGCGCAGTTGACAAATAGCCTGAGAGGCAATTCAAAACAAAAATTTATGGGAAAATGGGATAGCTATAAGATATATGTTCAAAAATATAGTAAAGGTTCGCTATCTATGCGAGCATTCAATTGACGTTGGAGAGAAATTGAGTTGAGAAACAAGATTAAGGGTACATATTGATATAGGAATGTATTAGATAAAACGTAAAGAAATATACAATAATAAGTGTACATTCATTTGTAAAAAAAAGAATATACAACAAGATTGACAGGAAGTCTGTAGTCTTGGTACAAATATTATTTTGAAATGGCTTTATATTTATATTTTTGTTCTTTGTTTTTTCTTTCTTTAGGTACATAAATTTGGTATATAAACTTTGTATACATGTTGGGAATTATATTATAATATGCCCTGTAATGTAATATGATAATGTATACACATGTGACATAAGAACGTTAAAAACAAAAGAAAGAAAGAAAGAAAGAAAGAAAGAAAGAAAGAAAGAAAGAAAGAAAGCCTGCAGAAAAGGGAGTTGATTGAGACGGTGATTTGGAAGAGGGCAGCAGTGAGAGTCTTAAGAGACAGTTTGTCACATATACAGTGGTACCTCGGGTTACATACGCTTCAGGTTACAGACTCCGTTAACACAGAAATAGAACCTTGGGTTAAGAACTTTGCTTCAGGATGAGAACAGAAATCGTGCAGCGGCTGCGCAGCAGCAGCGGGAGGCCCCATTAGCTAAAGTGGTGCTTCAGGTTAAGAACAGTTTCAGGTAAGAACTGAACTCCGGAACGAATTAAGGACGTAACCAGAGTCCATATGGTTGCCCGGCAGCAGCTGTCCGGCCCTGGACCCTCCTGTCTTAATGGATGCCCTGTCCACTCCATGCCAGATGGCGGGGTCTGGAAGGTTTCCATTGAACATTTTCCATAGTGCTCTGGAGCAACTGTCCACTAAGCACACAGGGGCATTGTGGGAAAATCTAATTGGCAGCTTTCCAACCATCTGCTCCCAGCAGCAAGCAAAGCCGTGATTGTCCTACGTTGGGGGCCCACCAGATAGCACTTTGCTGAGGGTACCCTCCTCCCTGGACCCTGGTTACGGCGAAAGAGGGTGCCATGTTGTTTATAGCTGACATGATGATTCCAATAGTTATTCATCAGGCAATGGTATTTATTTTGGTTTAATGCAAAAGATAGGGACGTGGGTGGCGCTGTGGGTTAAACCACAGAGCTTAGGACTTGCTGATGAGAAGGTCGACGGTTCAAATCCCCACGACGGGGTGAGCTCCCATTGCTCGGTCCCAGCTCCTGCTAACCTAGCAGTTCAAAAGCACATCAAAGTGCATAATAGATAAAGTAGATAAATAGGTACCGCTCCGGCAGGAAGGTAAACGGCGTTTCCGTGCGCTGCTCTGGTTCGCCAGAAGCGGCTTAGTCATGCTGGCCACATGACCCGGAAGCTGTATGCCGGCTCCCTTGGCCACTAAAGCGAGATGAGCGCCGCAACCCCAGAGTCTGCCACGACTGGACCTAATGGTCAGGGGTACCTTTACCTAATGCAAAAGATGGAGTTGGATTTTAACTGGCATGGTTTGGAACAAGAGTGTCTTTTGGGATAAAGGATGGCTTTCCGAATGATGTTAACGTTTCACTCTTCCTTCCTTCCTTCCTTCCTTCCTTCCTTGTTTTCTATTGTATCATATGTTTAAGATATCATATGTTTAAGATTTCTATTGTATCATATGTTTAAGATTTTAAGCCTGTGCACAGGGACGTTCTTGTTTTAATTAATTGTATGTAAGCTACTCTGGGAGTCTTTTTGGCTGAAGAACAGGGGATGCATGCTCCCAGTCCCTGTTGAACTTCCGGCCCTGGTGAAGGCCTACTAATTTCTATGGCATTTGAAGTTAGTTTTCCAGTTAATTTTAACTGATTTGATCTTTAATGGATCTTTTGCAACCTTCCTGTGCACCGCTACATAGATTAAATGTATATCTAATGTTTAAATAAGGTGCAGTAGCAGCAATTTGCATGGATAGTAGTTAATGTCTTAAAGGAAACGTATCCCATAGACTCTACGTAGAGGTTCAAATCCACCTGGAAGTTGCATTCTACCCTCCTTTCTGATTCAGGACACCCCAAGTTCCACCTGGGAAGAGTGGTCTGTGATGATGATGCAACAATAGGCCACTTTGCATAAGCTCAGAAGCAGTCTTTTCAACTGCTGAAGGGGCACAGAAATGTGATCTTAGCACCATGCTATGATGAGTTCTTGCTTCCTTTAAACTCTGAGAAGAAACCTTCATAAAGTTGTCCTGTGAGGTTTTTTTCTCTCTGATTGTTTTGGGACGAAAAGAAAGTATATTTTTTGACACATCAGCCCAAGGGCCAGATTGAGGTTTGATGAGGCCCTAAGCTACTGAAGGTAACGGGGCCCTTTATATGTCCAGCTGTCCCTTGTCAACAACAAATTGTCACAGTTTTTTGTGTTGAATATATGCTATATGGTAATTTATGGACCCCATAGTTATCTAAAGCCGTTTGCGCATGTTGCCATGCAACTAGTCCATGCAGAATGTAGGCACCCTATATATAGAAATGAGCAAACCAGTGATATTTTAGGGAGCAGGCTAGCAGGCGGGGCTATTGCTTACATCATAGGAGCCTACACAACACAAAACACTGTTGCTGTATGTAGGCTTTATTTTTATTTTTTTATCTTATATTTTGGAAATGTACATCCAGGTTTTTGGTTTTTTTTTTAGAACAATTTATTAGGTTTTACAATAAAAATAAACATAATAAACAATATAACATTTGTCTTAACATAGTTTCACATTTTCTTTGGACTTCCTCACATCTCCCGCTCCCACTTTCATCGTTATAACATTTTGTCAGCAATTTATCATCTTATTTAGATTCTTATATCCCTTCTATGTTTCATACTCTTATGGTTCTCGAAAGGAGTTAAATTTTCACAGTCTTACTTATTTTCTTAAAAACCTCTAAATTTAGTGGTGCTCAGTTATTTTGGTCTAGCATCTTATTTAGCATTCACTCAAATTACAATGTTTTTGTAAATAGTTCTTAAATTTCTTCCAATCCTCCTCGATCCTCTCTTCTCCCAGGTCACGGATTCTGCCGGTCATTTCAGCCAGTTCCATGTAGTCTATCAGTTGCATCTGCCATTCTTCCAGTGTGGGTAGATCTTGAGTTTTCCAGTGTTTTGCGAGAAGTATCCTTGCTGCTGTTGTTGCATACATAAAAAATGTCTGGTCCTTCTTTACCACCCCTTGGCCGACAATACCCAAAAGGAAAGCCTCTGGTTTCTTAGTGAAGGTATATTTAAATACCTTTTTCAATTCATTATAAATCATTTCCCAGAACGCCCTCACTTTAGGGCAAGTCCACCAGAGGTGGAAGAACGTTCCCTCACACTCTTTACATTTCCAACACTTATTATCAGACAGGTGGTAAATTTTTGCAAGTTTGACTGGGGTCATATACCATCTATAAATCATTTTCATTACATTTTCTTTCAGAGCGTTACATGCAGTAAATTTCAATCCATTACTCCACAACCTTTCCCAGTCCTCAAACATGATATTATACCCAATGTCCTGTGCCCACCTTATCATAGCCGATTTAACCGTTTCATCTTGTGTATTCCATTTCAACAGCAAGTTATACATCCTTGAAAGTACCTTAATCTTTGGTTCTAACAATTCTGTTTCTAGTTTCGATTTCTCCACCTGGAACCCTAGTTTCTTATCATTTTTAAAAACTTCTTTAATCTGAGCGTAATGTAACCAATCTCGCACTTTGTCTTTCATTTTCTCCAAACTCTGCAATTTCCAATTATCTCCATCCTTTTCTAATATTTCCCAATATTTTGGCCATTTAGCCTCCATATTGGGTCTTTTTCGGGCCTTAGCTTCCAGAGGTGAAAGCCACCTTGGTGTTTTATTTTCCAGCAAGTCTTTATATTTTGTCCAGACATTAAACAGTGATTTTCTGACAATATGGTTCTTAAAGGCCTTATTTGCTTTAACCTTGTCATACCATAAATATGCATGCCATCCAAAAGTATTGTTAAACCCTTCCAGATCTAACACATCAGTGTCTTCAAGAAGTAGCCAGTCTTTTAGCCAGCAGAACGCTGCGGCTTCATAATACAACTTTAGGTCTGGCAGGGCAAAGCCCCCTCTATGTTTTGCGTCAGTTAGTATCTTAAATTTAATTCTGGGCTTTTTGCCCTGCCAGACAAACTTAGAAATATCTCTCTGCCACTTCTGAAAGCACTCCTTTTTGTCCAAAACCTGAAGTGTTTGAAATAAAAACAACATCCTTGGCAATACATTCATCTTGATAGCAGCAATTCGGCCTAACAAAGAAAGTTTCAATTTTGACCAACTATCTAAGTCTCTCTTAATTTCTGTCCAGCATTTTTCATAGTTGTCCTTAAATAGACTTAGATTTTTTGCTGTTATGTTTACCCCTAGGTATTTTACTTTCTTAACCACATTAAGTTCCGTCTCATTCTGAAACCGTTCTGACTCTGTATCAGTCAAATTTTTTCCCAAGACCTTAGTTTTCTGTTTATTTAATTTAAACCCAGCCACCCGACCAAAGTCATTAATCAGTTGTAATACTCTTTTCGTACTAGGCTCTGGCTTCTGCAGGGTCAAAACCAGGTCATCTGCAAAAGCTTTTAATTTGTATTGTTTCTGTCCGACCTGAATTCCTTCCACCAACCGATCCCCTCTAATCATGTTCAATAGCACTTCCAGAACCGAAATGAATAACAAAGGGGAGATAGGGCAACCTTGTCGTGTCCCTTTTTCAATTTTGAACTCTTCTGTAACCACATTATTAACTATCAATTTAGCTTTCTGTTCTGAATATATCGCCTCAATCCCATTCTCAAAACCCCGTCCCACTCCCATCTCTTTTAAATTTCCCATCATAAATTTCCAGGAGATATTGTCAAAGGCCTTCTCCGCATCTATAAAAATTAAAACTGCTTTTGTATTTATATCTGTTTGCAAAAGTTCCAAAATGTCAATAATGTTCCTTGTATTAGCAAACAGATGTCTACCTGGGAGAAAGCCGGCCTGGTCCTTATGAATTACTTCATTTAAAACTTTTTTAAATCTACTTGCCAAAATGTCTGCAAATATTTTGTAATCCACATTTAGAAGGGAGATGGGACGATAGTTCTTAAGTTGTGTCTTTTCAGCTTCCGACTTTGGTATTAATGTGATGAACGCTTCCTTCCACGACTCCGGTGCCCTCTTCCCCTCCATAATTTCATTGCTGACCTCCATCAAAGGTTGTATCAAATAGTCTTTTAATGTCTTATAGTACTTGGAAGTCAGCCCATCTGGCCCTGGAGATTTGCCGAGTTGCATGTTCTGAATGGCTTGTTCAATCTCCTGTCGTGTTATTTTAGAATTCAGGATTGTCCTATTTTCTTGTGACAATTTAGATAGTCCATTTTTTGCCAAAAATTGTTTAATCTCAACTTCGTCTTGCGGCCCTTGGGTGTATAGTTTTTTGAAGTATCTCTGGAAACACTTTCTAATGTCCACTGGATTCTGAATGTTTTTTCCATCAACCTCTAAATTTGTAACCGTATTTAATCTTTGTCTTCTCTTCAACTGCCAAGCTAGCAGTTTTCCACATTTATTCACCGACTCAAACGTTTTTTGTTTCATTAATTTAACCTTCCATTCAATTGCCTGAATGGACTTCCGGGGGCGGCGCGAACGGCAATGGCGGTCCTCTTCTGAACGGGAGAGGAGGCTCCACAGACAACGGGTCGTCCGCTACGGCGAAGCGGAGACCCACTCCGGAAAACCCCAGGCAGCAAGAGCCTGGGGTCTTGAGGCTCGGTGGGCGCCTTAAGCGACCCTCCAAACGCTAAAGGAACCCCGTAAGGGGCTCCGGAGCGTGGAGGGGGGTTGCGGCGCTGAGAGCTGTTTCACAGTCTGCGGAGCGAAGCCGCGCTGCTGCCGCCGGTGAGCGCTGATCCCTTTTCCTGTCAAAATTCGGATTCGGATGAAAAGCAACTTATTCGTGAGTAAAGACTGAATCACTTGAAATTAGAGACTTTAAATGAAAAAATCTTAATTTGCTTGAACTTGGCTGAAAGCGGAGAGACGTGGAAACAGGAAGTCCGTCTTCCGCAGCCATTGAACTTGAAAAAAGCAACTAGTTGGAGGAGTGGAGGCTGAAAGAAAGAGATTTTAAACTTTACAGATCTAAGCATCTACTGAACTTGCAACTTAAAGCAAAGACTCTAAGTTAAAGATTTGGAATTATTACTTGCACTTGACTTTCCTCCTTTTATTGGATTACAATTAGAAGGTGAAACCCAGGGTCCGGAGCTGCCTGAGCATTGAGAGATTGAGCTGTCAGTACTGCAGATTTGGATATTGTATATTGGAACTTGCAACAATCTGAGGGTATTGAGACCTTTTAAATTTGAAACATTCTTTTTGGAGACAAATAAGCACTGTCTGTAACAAAGTGACCATTTATAAACTCTGCTAAACATTTGTATCTGAAGGTTCTTGTATTAAATTAGACTCTGAAAGACATTTTAAGCTCCCTCTAGAGGATTGGATTAAAACAGTGACTTTACATGTACATTTACTTTCGATTCCCTTGTTGTTTGCTTGCTCTGGGCCTTTCTATTCCCATGGGAATAACTCAGTGTGACCTTGACTGATAGATAACGTTGGAATGAGTGGCACAAGAAAAAGAGGGAGAGTTAGACAAACAACTTTAACAACTCTAACCTCAGCCTCGCAGACACGCAGATCATCTGTACCTACTTTGCCCTCAGAAGTAGAAGTTGAAGAAGTTGCCTTGTCACAGGCAAAAGAGGGAGAGGGTGAAGCAGAGCAGTTACAATTGGAAGATATGGCCTCAGGAGCATCTGTTTCTGTTCTAGACAAAATCTTTGAAAAATTAGAAGCTTTGGACAAGAAAGTAGATGTGCAATCAGCAAAGATTGACAAAAATACAGAATGTCTAAATAAATTAACTATACAAGTGGTACAGAATACACAAGCAATTGGACAGTTAACGGAGGCCTCAGCAGAAAATCGGAAATTGGCTGAGGACACCAGACAAAAATTGGAAAATTTAGAGCAAGAGGTAAGACCACTCACCAAACAAGTTGGGGAACATCAGATTTATCTTTCTATGATAGAACTGCGAAATCGTGAGAATAATTTGAGGATTAGATCATTACAAGAGGCAGAAGAAGGAAATCTAACTGAGTTTTTGACCAAAGAATTCTCCAAGTTCTGGAATTTGGAAGAAAAGGACTTTAAAATTGTGTCAGCTTTCAGACTTGGAAGATTCACAAAGAAGGAGAGGCCCAGAGACTGTTTGATAACATTGAGATCAAAGGAGGAAAGGGACAAGATTTTGGGCCTACACTACGGAAAGTCACTGGAGGTTTTGGATAGAAGAATTGAAATTTATAAAGATATTCCAAGACAACTGCTGGATCTTAGAGCCGCCTACTCTGAACTTGCTAAATTACTAAGGAGCAACGCAATTCCATTTAGGTGGGAATTTCCCCAAGGAATATCTTTTACCTTTAGAGGGAGAAAGGTTAAAATTAGAACATTGGAAGAGAGAGACAAATTTTTGGCTACACACGGAGAGGACCTTCAAAAGGGAATTGAATTACCCTCTGGGCCTGGGGCAACGCCAGCATCGACACCAGCACCTGGGGAACCTGAAGATTCAGAGAAGATACCACCCCTGGAGAAATAACCAGATTAATTCAGGATGTCTCTGCAATTGCTGAGTTGGAATATTAATGGTTGTAACATTCCGGAAAAAAGGAAGAAAATATTTTACATATTAAAAAAAGAACAAGTGGACATTATCTGTTTACAAGAAACACATGTGACGAGGCTCCACAGAAAAGTGTTAATAAATAAAAGATTGGGCCAGGAATTTGTATCGTCGGATAAAGTCAAGAAGAGAGGTGTGGTGATATATGCAAAAGAGAGCCTGTCACCTAAATTTTTATTTAAAGATGAACATGGAAGAATTTTGGCTATTGAGATACAATATCAAGGAGAGAAACTGTTGATATTAGGAATCTATGCACCTAATGAAGGGAAATCGGAATTTTACAAGAAGCTGCAGGAGACAATGCTGGATTATCTGGACTATAACAACATCATAATGATGGGAGATATGAATGGGGTCGTATCAACTAACATGGACAAGTCACAAAGTCAAAATGTTACAAAAGACGGCAGACTACCTAAAACTTTTTTTGAAATGATAGACAATATGGATTTGATTGATGTTTGGAGGACAAAGAACCCACTAGGAAGAGAGGGAACATTCTTTTCTGAAGCCCAACTGACCTGGACAAGAATCGACCAAATATGGATTTCTAGAGGCCTGGCACCTAAGGTCAGAAAAGTGGAAATCTGCCCAAAGACCTGTTCCGACCATAATGCAGTAAAGATGGATATGACATTATTTCCAACCGGATCCTTTAGATGGAAGATGAATGACAATTTGTTCAGAGATCAGGAAATTATTAAGAAGGCCCAAAAAGTTTTGAAGGATTACTTTGAGATAAATATGAATACTACGGTGGAAAAAAGAATCGTCTGGGACGCAAGCAAAGCTGTAATGAGGGGATTCTTGATACAACAGAATGCAGTAAAGAAAAGAACACAAAATGAGAAAAAAGATAAGATTTTGGATAAAATAAAAGAATTAGAGAAGAAATTAAGAGTGAATCCGAAGTCACAGCCAACTCTGAGAGAAATTAAACTTTATCAAACACAATATTCTAAATTGTACATCCAGGTTTTTATTCCCTTTAATTTTTGGGTGGCCCCGCAAGAGAGGGGGGCCCTAAGCTATAGCTTGTTTAGCTTATACGTAAATCCGGCACTGACAGCCCCCACAATTCTGTTGGAGGCCTTGGGAGTTTTTGCTTTCACTTTGTTTGCAGTGGGTCCTGGGAAACTTGAAATCTGCAAGCACAGCAAGCAGCAACACTCACCGGGTGGCACGGCGCACTTGCCAGGTCTTTGCAGAAAGCACTGAAAACAAATCTCCAGGTTTCACCCCAGATGAGCAGAAATTAGCAGCTCATCAATTCTTCAAGAGCAGCTAATTAGCAAGTACCCAGGAGATCTGCGCTCTCTCTCAACATCAAGCCTCTCAGCCAGCCCAGATTTGAGCATGCCGGGGGTGCTGCTGTCTGTAATTGAGACTCTCAGCCAGGATCCAAGTGGCCTGGGGTCTCCCCTGGAGAAAACGCCAGCCAAGCAGGGAAGTGCCGCAAATTGCAGTTGTCATCAGCACAGCTTCTTGTGGAGACGGCCAAAGATCATAAAATGCTTCCAGCCAGAAAAGTGTCCCAACACTCAGTCAATGATGTGTCATCTTTTTTAAAATTCAAATATTTTCTATTGGTTTTCATGTAAACACAAGAACAACATGCAACTACAGTAACTTGCTTTTTGAAAGGCATCACCATCGTTGCGTGGTTGGTACTTAGTCCCAGAAATGATGCAGCTTTAAAATTTGGCTATCATTAGCCACAGGTTTCTTTGGTCTCCCAGATGTGGCTGAACTACAGCTCCCATCATCCCCGGCCATTGGTCATGCTGGCTGGGAGTTGTGGTTCAACAACATTTGGAGGGTCAAAGGTTCCATGCACGTGGTCTGCATAGAACTGAGATCTGGAGACAGCTGTGTCATGGAATTCTATTCAGTATTGATCCAGAGTAGATTCCAGTGTATAGTTAGCGGAGTAAAACCTTAAACACGTTGCAGGATTCACAAAAAATAGACCAGAGGCAATTGTATTTCATCCAGCAGAGCTTTACTGCTACTGATGGCAAATGAGCATAATGGTCACAAGTCCAATACATTCAGGCTTGGCATTGTCCATAAGAAATCCAGTTGCGGAAGACTTACCGTAACTTAAACTTACAATGTTGTTGTTGTTGTTGTTTCGTCGTTTAGTCGTGTCTGACTCTTCGTGACCCCATGGACCAGAGCACGGCAGGCACTCCTGTCTTCCACTGCCTCCCGCAGTTTGGTCAAACTCATGCTGGTAGCTTCAAAGACACTATCCAACCATCTCGTCCTCTGTCCTCCCCTTCTCCTTGTGCCTTCCATCTTTCCCAACATCAGGGTCTTTTCCAGGGAGTCTTCTCTTCTCATGAGGTGGCCAAAGCATTGGAGCCTCAGCTTCACGATAACTTATAATAAATCTAAAAAACTTACAATAACTTATAATAAATCTAAACCTTAACACTGAGCATACTATGTACAGAACACCACCCCAGAAAAAAAGAGAAAGAAAGAGAAAAGTGAAACCCAGGCTCCTTCTGGCCTTACTTTTAAAGTCAGCATGACCTTGACAGAAAAGATAACAGAACCAGTTTAAGCCTGCTGTGCACAGCTTCTCTGAAGGAATAACCCAAACATCATGAGCCTTCTGCCTGTTTCTTTCACACAGAGAAGCTTCCAGAACACTCTTGAATTAATTAGAATAGGAAAGATCTGTACACATCAGAGCAATACTTTCTGCACTAAGAAATGCAAACTGACAAGCTGGTCATTCTAGACAGGAGCCACAGGATGATGCAGAAGAGGGTGGTTTAGCAGCACTCAGTCATTCCTGTTCAGCTTTAATCTGGGCGCTGAGCTGTTATTATTATTATTATTTATACAGGGATTCGGGTGGCGCTGTGGGTTAAACCACAGAGCCTAGGACTTGCCGATCAGAAGGTCGGCGGTTCGAATCCCCACAACGGTGTGACCTCCCATTGCTCGGTCCCTGCTCCTGCCAACCTAGCAGTTCAAAAGCATGTCAAAGCGCAAGTAGATAAACAGGTACCGCTCTGGCGGGAAGGTAAACGGCGTTTCCGTGCGCTGCTCTGGTTTGCCAGAAGCGGCTTAGTCATGCTGGCCACATGACCCGGAAGCTGTACGCCGGCTCCCTCAGCCAATAAAGCAAGATGAGCGCTGCAACCCCAGAGTCGGCCACGACTGGACCTAATGGTCAGGGGTCCCTTTACCTTTACTTTATTATTTATACAGGTGCCTTCAGGGAAGATCAACTTAAAAGGCAACTGTACCAAAAGGAATTATTGTAAATAATAACAAACACTTAGCAGAGAAGTCTCAAATGCTCAGGGTGCCCTATTACCCGCCCTGCCCTCCTCAGCTCCAGGGTCCCCACCAACTCAAAAACGCCATGTTTCCATGGAAGCTTGTTGGACTCTTTGCAGGGCACAGAAGGAGAAAGGCTGACCCAGAATCCAACCAAAACGTTCCGCCTTCAACAATGCCCTCAGTGCTACCTAATTTTGTAGAAATGCATGCCTCGTGGGTCTCCCGTCCAACACACACAAACACAGTGTCCCCCAGCCTCACAATCGTGAAGAAGGAGAAGGAGTCAGGCGTCAGTCTTAGCTGAACTCACTCTTGAGATATTCCTCAGACAATGAGGCCATTTTTTGATTTCCCTGGGCCTCCTCCCCAGCCAGCCTAGAAATCATAACTCTCTCACTCACTGGAACGTGTCAACAGATGGTGACCGGGCGGTGACTGGGAGAGCACATGACGACTCCCGCTGTGGTCAATTCACCAATATGCGGAGGGATGTTTCAGCTGAGAGCTGTAGATGTCAAGAACTTGCTGGGTTCTCAACGAGTTGGCTGCCCCATTGACAAGTCTTCGGGACGTGCCCATCGGTGTTCCATATTCTAAATCAGCAGGTTCATCCTCATCAATTGGTGCAGTAGCCTGATTCATGGCCACGTGTTTTCTTATCCTTACTATATCCCAGCTTTCCTTCAAGGTTCCCCCTCTCCTCATTTTATCCTCAGAACAACCCTGTGAGGTAGCTTCGGCTGAGAGGTCATGACTGGCCCAAAACCAGACAGTGAGTTTTGTGGCCAAGAGGGGACTAGAACCCCTGTCTCCCAGGTCTTAGTCCAACACTCTAACCACTACACTATCCTGGTTCTCAATGGAGAGGTTAACAAATGGGTAATAAATGCACTGATTAGGTTTGTTTTCCTATGAATGAAGCCAAACAGCGAGAGCAAGTGCTGTAGGAGAAATTCAGGAGCAAGCAGAGATGGCACCCTTCTGCCCCTTCCTCACCCAAGGGTGCAGCTAGGCAATTTCAGACCATGTACTTAAAGGTCTTACAGAGCCAAGGGAGAAGGGCTCTTTAAATGGCAATGCGGGTTACTTTACCTACATATACTTGAAGACAGGATGCCCAGAGCCACTTGCAAAAATCAGTGAAACTGTCCCTGCCCTCAGGCATATAAAGCATTCCTAACACACAATCCACGCTACCGAAAGTGGTTTAGGATATGGCGGAGATTTCCTCCCACTCTGCCCACCGGTGGTCTGTTGCAGAGTGTTTGAGGACCGGGACATTTGCAGGGAAACCAACATGCTTGTTTACAAAGCTATTGTACTACCAACCTTACTGTATGCTTGTGAAACATGGACCACTTATAAAAGCCATCTCCAACTCCTCGAAAGATTCCATCAATGGTGTCTCATCACTTGGTGTTTACGCATCACTTGGGAAGACAGGTGAACTAATGCCAGTGTACTGGAAGAAGCAAAGATCACCAGTGTTGAAGCGATGATTCTTAAACATCAACTTTGTTGGACTGGTCATGTTGTGTGGATGCCTGATTACCGTCTTCCAAGGCAACTACTGTATTCCGAACTTAAAAATGGAAAGCGTAATGCTGGTGGTCAACAAAAGAGGTTTAAAGACTCTCTCAAGGCAAATCTAAAAAATGTAGTATAATCACCGACAACTGGGAAACACTGGCCTGCAAGCGCTCCAGTTGGAGAACAGACTTTACCAAAGGTGTCGTGCGTTTTGAAGACACTCAAACTCCGGACGAAAGGGAGAAACGTGCTAAGAGGAAGGCACGCTTGGCAAACCCTCACAATGATCAACTCCCGCCTGGAAACCTATGTCCCCACTGTGGAAGGACGTATGAATCCAGAATCGGCCTCCACAGCCACTTACGCACCCCCTGTTAAAAGTGTGTTTATGGAAGACAATCTTACTCGGCTACGAATGATCGCCAAAGAAGAAGAAGCATACCCTCCAAGTGTCCCGATTTTGCTGGAGAACGGGCAAAGACAAGGAGAGGCTGAAGCTGCTGAGGCCCAGCCCTGATTATTCCTGTCCTCCTCTGAATATGTGTGCGCGTGTGAATTTATTTATTAAGCTCTACTTACAGATCATTTTCCTTAAAAGATCTCAAAGTGATTTACCAGCAAAATAAACATCAGCAATAAAAAGAATCACACCATTTCATATGTGAAAATACAATTAAAGCAATTTTGAAAACAAACTTTTTTTTCATATTTAAAAAATCAAGTCCATATCGAAGAAGGACAGAGACTGGGATAAAGGTCTCCGCTTAAAAGGCTTGCTGGAAAAAAGAAGGTTTCCGATAGTTGTTTTGATAGTTGCCAAAAATACAACGGAGACGTAGCCTGGTTAATATTCAAAGGGAGGCGGCGGTCCAAAGTATAGATGCCACACACGAAAGGTCCCATTCTTACATCATATGGAACAGATTCCCTGATGAGATGTTGGAGCACAGTGATCAGTCAGGTACATAAGGGGTTATGGTACGATCTTTTACGGGACGCAGGTGGTGCTGTGGGTTAAACCACAGAGCCTAGGACTTGCCGATCAGAAGGTCAGCGGTTCGAATCCACACAACGGAGTGAGCTCCCGTTGCTCAGTCCCTGCTCCTGCCAACCTAGCAGTTAAGAAGCACGTCAAAGTACAAGTAGATAAATAGGTACCGCTCCGGTGGGAAGGTAAATGGCGTTTCCGTGTGCTGCTCTGGTTCGCCAGAAGCAGCTTAGTCATGCTGGCCACATGACCCGGAAGCTGTATGCCGGCTCCCTAGGCCAATAAAGCGAGATGAGCGCCGCAACCCCAGAGTCGGCCACGACTGGACCTAATGGTCAGGGGTCCCTTTACCTTTAACCTTATGAGTTGGTGTTTGGCCCCTTTGTGCTCAAATCTCTCGTGATGCTCTGTTACCATCACCCACCCCATTTCCATCCTGCAGGCTTCTCTTCCGCCGTCCTCCCCCTCCAAGTGTCCTTTATATGGATGAGCTCAGCTCCACATGGCTTTAGCCGGTCCCAAGGGCCGGTCCGTTCCAACCTTCAACCTCCAAAAGAAGCCAATCTGGAGTCCCCCGCGATTCGTAGCTTCTCTTTTATGAGAATGAGCTCTGGCACATACACACACCTCTCACCTTCCTTTCCTTTTCTTCCATCCAGGTTTGAGCCCCCAGAGGATCCTCGATCCCCTCACTGCTTCCCTCCCCCCCCTTCTTCCGGCGAATGGCTTATTAGAAACTTTTGTGGAACCTCCGTCTGTGACGTCAGGGTCTCCTTCCCTTCCTCTGTCCCGGGGGATGAGACACTAGAACAATACCGCACACCTGTAAACACCTTCCCCCTCTCTTCCTTTCTCCTCTAAAGTTTCTGCTTCCCAGAGCTGTCAAGACATAAAAGATCTTTTGTGAATGCGGGGAAAGGATTTGCCAGAAATGCAAAATTCAATTCCAACCATGCTGCCGTACATCTGTTCCGTACAGCTGGTCTCCAGTGCAGTGAGGGACTTGGGTGTGCAGGCTGTTTCCCCCACTCCCCTTTTCATTTAATCCCCCCCCCTTTAACAAAACAGGAACATGCTTAGTGCCAGAAGTGAAGATCAGCTGTGAACTTGTCCTTGGTGCACAGGGAGTTTCACACCGAGTGGAACCCGGAGGTCATTTCTTGAATTTTCAGTTCAGCAGTTGGAGATCCTCTACATCTGAGCAGCTTTGTCTAGATACGGTACACACACATTTGTTCCAGCTGCTTTCGAGGCCACCCACCGCCTCTCTCGCTGTTTGTAAATAAGAGGCTGCTATTTATTCCTCCTCCCCACCGAAAACACTTCCCTGCAATGTCAAAAAACAACAACAGGTCATACATCTCATCGGTCATATGGCTGGTCAGGGAGGTGCTTATCAGAACCAGATTCAAGCAAGGGGTCTTGGGACACTGATAACTTTGGCACATCTCTGAAGCCCCTGCAGATTTTTGCCGGGTGTGTTCTGCAACATGTCATTGATGCCATAATAGTGCATTAGTCGTGGGTTTATAGTGGGCTGTCCGCTCCTCGTTCTGCCTTATTAGTCCCCCCAATGTTACTTTTCCACTCTAGCACAGCAAAAGTAGGACCAAACAAGCAAATCCTGGAACATTAGTGGTATAAACAGTTCCAGGATTAAAAACGAAGTCTATTGTTGCCACAATCATGCGCCATCCCCCACTCTCTGCAAGATCCCAGAGGATTCCAGGCACTCACCCAGGGTCTGTGCTCCTTTGGAAAATTGAGACACAGCAGAGACTGCCGTAGCTTTAAGAAATATGGTTTATTTGCCTATTTACACCTTCAGTCTGCATGGAGGGAGTCCAGATCTTACAGCATGGTCATTTCAAGAGGGACTTGTCACCCACAGCAGTGCAGCCAGCCTTCAGCCAACCTGCCCAAGATGGATCCCGTTCTCTCTTCTTCCTTCTTCTTCTTCCGAGAACACCTAGCTAAAAAAAACCTCTCTTTTCCTGTTACCTCACACCCAGTTGCCCTGGCAACCTTCCAAACCCCCCATCTCTGTTCACACTTCAGGGCAAGGAGGGATGACATTTCTCTTCCATTGCCAATGGCTCTTAAGAATAATAATAATAATAATAATAATAATAATAATAATAATAATTTTATTATTTATACTCCACCCATCTAGCTTGGCTAGATCACTTTGCATTTTCTACTTTTGGAACGGGGAAATAGTAGGCATTGCATGGGTTTCCGATATATATAATTGACTGAATTATATATACAATTGAATTCCACAACATTTGGGGTTTGGTTTGTAGAACTCAGTAAGGTATCATGCAGGAAACTAATATAAACAGCCCAGCCCAATGTTTACTTGGAATTAAGTTCCATTTGTGTTCAGGAGATCTTACTCTCAAGTAAGTTTGCAAAGAGTTGCAGCTGTGCAGCTGTGGGTGTGGGTGTTAAGAAGAATTTATTCTCAGAAGATGGGCTAGCGCTGATAAAATCTAACATTCATGCCAAACTTTGCAGCAAAATTAACATTTTAAGGACCTTGGCAACCACTTGTTCCCTTTGTGCCATCAGTCAGTCAATCTACTGATCCTGTCAGGAGACCTCACAATAAAACTTACAGCTCAAGTTAACATGCAAAACTAGGGTGCAGAATGATCAATGATCTCTATTAACAGATAAGATCACTTAATTGCATTTGTTTGGGTGCCGTTTTTACTTGTATCTTAATTGCTCGAAACAAGAGTTTAGCTATGGTTTCTGTGACTCTGCTCTTATCTCTATCAGAGAAGCAGAGACATAATATTCAGGTGATCTTCCAGGATACAAAGTGATTGATGGATTAGTTAATTCTTTCCGGAGATCTTGATGGAAGTTACAAAACGGTAAGGCGTGGCTTATTCGCGGCAACATTCACCTCATTATTATTATTGCTGTTGATATTTCACTTTCCTCTGAACCAAACAGCAGTAATAGTTATCTTTACATTCTCATATTTACATGTATGTTTCAGCTTTCCTCCAAGGAGCGCCAAGTGGCGTGTGTGATTCTCTCTCACAAACCCCATTTTATCCTCACAACATGGGTCAGCTTCGGAGAAAGTGATTGGCCCGAGGCTTTATGACCAAGTGGGGATTTGAACAGATGTCTTCTTCCCAGTCCATCACTCTAACCCAGGGATTGCCAACCTGGCCCCTACCACCCACTAGTGGGTGCTTCAGGATTCTAGGTGGGCAGTAGGGGGTTCTTCGGCAAAAGCTGAATCCTCCTTCCGTCGAGCACTGGTGGCCGGTAAGGAAATTTTACCATCAAGAAGTTTGCACGAGTGGGCGGTAGGTATGCTTTTGAATTATGGTGCTGGAGGAGACTCGTGTGGGACGCGGGTGGCGCTGTGGGTAAAACCTCAGTGCCTAGGACTTGCCGATCGCATGGTCGGCGGTTCGAATCCCCGCGGCGGGGTGAGCTCCCGTCGTTCGGTCCCAGCTCCTGCCCACCTAGCAGTTCGAAAGCACCCCCAAGTGCAAGTAGATAAACAGGTACCGCTTTATAGAGGGAAGGTAAGCGGCGTTTCCGTGTGCTGCGCTGGTGCTGGCTCGCCAGAGCAGCTTTGTCACACTGGCCACATGACCCGGAAGTGTCTCCGGACAGCGCTGGCCCCCGGCCTCTTAAGTGAGATGGGCGCACAACCCTAGAGTCAGACACGACTGGCCCGTACGGGCAGGGGTACCTTTAGGAGACTCGTGAGAGTCCCATGGACTGCAAGAAGATCAAACCTCTCCATTCTGAAGGAAATCAGCCCTGAGTGCTCACTGGAAGGACAGATCGTGAAGCTGAGGCTCCAATACTTTGGCCACCTCATGAGAAGAGAAGACTCCCTGGAAAAGACCCTGATGTTGGGAAAGATTGAGGGCACAAGGAGAAGGGGACAACAAAGGACAAGATGGTTGGACAGTGTTCTCGAAGCTACCAGCATGAGTTTGACCAAACTGCGGGAGGCAGTGGAAGACAGAAGTGCCTCGTGTGCTCTGGTCCATGGGGTCACGTAGAGTCAGACACAACTAAATGACTGAACAACAACAACAAAGGTATAAGAAGGTTGACTAGTAAAGGTAAAGGGACCCCTGACCATTAGGTCCAGTCGTGACCAACTCTGGGGTGGCGGCGCTCATCTCGCTTTATTGGCCAAGGGAGCCGGCGTACAGCTTCCGGGTCATGTGGCCAGCATGACTAAGCCGCTTCTGGCGAACCAGAGCAGCGCACGGAAACACCATTTACCTTCCCGCCAGAGTGGTACCTATTTATCTACTTGCACTTAACGTGCTTTCAAGCTGCTAGGTTGGCAGGAGCAGGGACCGAACAATGGGAGCTCACCCCGTCACGGGGATTCGAACCGCGACCTTCTGATCGGCTCTGTGGTTTAAACCACAGCGCCACCCGCGTCCCTGCTCTAACCATTACGCCATTCTGATTCTCCTTTTGAAATAGGATGCCCACCTAATTTTGTGCCACCGCCAACCACATTCCTTTCTTTACAGAGAGGCAAATCTTGGGGCACTTCCAGAGAACACATCTATTCAGCATTCTTCCCGATGTGTGTGCTGGAAGTTTAATACATCGTAAAAAGGCAAAGATGGCAACATGCCATCAGAGAGTAATAGTCATATAAAGCCCATAAAAGCAAGATACAGCATGCATTTTAAATAATCGGAGAAAGAGAGGAGAAAAGAAGGAGAAAGGTGTAGAAAGGTTAGAAAATGAGAATCATAGAATCGTAGCGTTGGAAGAGACCGTGAGGATCATCTAGCCCAGGGATGGTGAACCTTTTAGAGACCAAGTGCCCAAACTGCAGCCTACTTATTTATCGCGAAGTGCCAACACGGCAATTTAACCTGAATACTGAGGTTTCGGGACACGGGTGGCGCTGTGGGTTAAACCACAGAGCTTAGGACTTGCCGATCAGAAGGTCGGCGGTTTCAGTTTAGGGGAAAAAACGACTCATACATTAGCATCTTTGGTCCTAAAAGAAAAAAAACAATAACAGAGCTTTCAATGACACAAGCAACTTTTTATTGAAAGGTAAAAGTTTGCATTATCCTTCTTTGGGAAATCATGAAAAAGGGAATTACTTCCAGAAAACATGGCCGTTTTGATGATTTCCCTTCAAGAAACTCTTCTTTGGGAAATTTCAAAGTACCAATATAATGAATTGAAAAAAAATGTTTAAAATAACTTTTGTAAAAAAAACAAACCCAGAAGCCTTTTATTAGGAATTGTAGGTACCGACATTCCAAAGGAACAGAAAAGACTTTTCATGTATGTGACAACAGCAACGTGGGTGCTACTAGCCCAGAGATGGAAAGAAGACAAAGTCCCTACCAGAGAGGAATGGCAAACCAAGCTGTTGGCCTATGACAAAATGACAAAACTGACCGGAAGGCTCAGGAACCAAGAAGACCAAAACTTCAACGAAGAATGGGAAGAATTTATAATTTATCTCGGAGACCACTGTAAGCAGATGAAAACCTTAGCAGGATTTTAATAACACTTGTAATGTAGCCAATATTATGGATAATATGGAAAGATAAAATATGGACTATGAAATAATATGCAGTTGAGAAGGTGGACAATAGGATCCATGGAAGGGAAGGTGGGAAGTCCAGAGATTTGGAGAAATCTCTAAATAGGGAAATGTAATTTGGATTGTTATAATTCTATATTTGTAAAATCAAATAAAAATTATTATATATGTAAAAAGGGAGGCTTGGGCGGTGGTGAGTTGGGACGGCACCTTCCCATTTCATACCGGGTGACAAAACAGGATGGCACTGTCCTTGCCCGTCCCTCAAAAATACCATCTAAGAAAAGGAAAGGAATTCCTGCAGCAGGGCGCTTTCCCTCCCCTCCCCTTCTTGAATGTACACTCTGTAAAATGGAAGACGCTGCAGTATGAGGAGACCAGTCTTATAGCACACAGTCAACCCAAGGGGAGGTGACGATCTTCTTGTCATTGCCCCAGTCCCATCCTTGAAACTACAGTCTGTAAAGAGGAAAGAAGGAGACACTCTAAGCAGAACAGGAGGACAGAACTGCCTTCTACTGAGTTCATTCACAGGGCCTGTTAAGTTGTGGGTGAACATATCGGAAGACACAGCGATTCTTCAAACAGCTCTGGTTTATTCACAGGCCAGAACAGAACTGAACTGAAGGGTTCAGTCAGCCTGCTTATATAGAGCTCCAGTACAACGTAACTGTAACAATTTTCTAAAACTATCCAATCACTGAACGTCACTTTCAATCCCTTATTTGCATAACTATCTACAGTATCCCCCTGCTGGCCCAGGGTGAGAACTTAAGTACATAACAGGGCCGTCTTAAGCATATGCGGCACCGGGGTGCAAAGATCCACCCAGCGCCCCTAGGTTGCCCAGAGTTGTCGACCTTTTTTAGGGGGGGACCCCAAAGTTGTTGGCTTTTTTTAGGAAATAGTTGTTTACCTTTAGAACCTTTAGAACGTTTGTGGGACACAGGGACTCACAGCGCCAACCAAAAGGGTCTTTAACTGTTTGCAATTTATCTGTAAATATTCAATAAAGCATTTCCATTCTTTTATAAAAAGTTTGTTACCTTGATTTCTTTCTTTTCTTTCGGTAAGTTTCACCATATCTGCATATTCCATAAGTTTCTGTATCCATTCTTCTTTTGTTGGGACTTCTTCTTTCCATTTTTGGGCAAGTAACATTCTTGCCGCTGTAGCCACATACATACATAAATTTCTATAGAGTGTGGGTAGTTCCAGTGCTTTTTTCGGGGGGGGGGGCCGCAGGGGTACGCATACCCCTAAACATTTTGTGAATCTAAGTTTGGCCTCATTGAGGGGCAGTATTTCAATATGAGTAGGAAAATGAGAGTACCCCCGTTATGTGCCAGCGTGGTTGCTCGAGAGCGAACAGGCAAGACTCCCACCCGTCTTTTCCAGGCTTTATTATCTGTACAAAAACATTTACAGTGCAGAGTGTCTCAAGTCCATGTCTGCTCAGTTGCTAGCAGAATCTGGGAGTGGGCGGTCCTTAAACCTTCCCCAGCATAACAGTCTTTTGACCCCCAGCCTTCTCCTCCCCTCTCTGTGCGCAAACCGACTGCGCAGAGAGGGCGTTGGCAAAGGGGGACTTACCTCCCCGCCCCTTTGCTCAGGCTCAGTGTTGCAGCTCTCTCTAGCATCTTCTGATCCCTGCATCCCTTCCCCACTGGAGGCAGGGCTTCCCTCCTCGCCGGAGGAAGAGCTGCTTCGCCAGTGTGGTGTAGTGGTTAAGAGCGGTAGACTCGTAATCTGGGGAACAGGGTTCGCGTCTCCGCTCCTCCACATGCAGCTGCTGGGTGACCTTGGGCCAGTCACACTTCTTTGAAGTCTCTCAGCCCCACTCACCTCACAGAGTGTTTGTTGTGGGGGAGGAAGGGAAAGGAGAATGTTAGCCGCTTTGAGACTCCTTCGGGTAGTGATAAAGCAGGATATCAAATCCAAACTCTTCTTCTTTGCACGATCTTTGGAGGCTCCCTGTAACACAACTCCCCTTCCACCTCTTGCCTCTGAGCTGATGGCAGTTCCCTGAGAACCCCTAAGCATTTTTTAAGAAAAAAGCACTGGGTAGTTCTACCCGAATGCACTTCTTTCATGTCCTTGTTTCCTCACCTCCCCCACCCCCAATTAAACAGTCCAAGATGCTGTAACTTTTTCTCAAAAGGGAGCCGCTCCTACCCCTTGATCCTGTCAATGCGGCTTACGCAGGGGAACTTTCTGCCAGATTATGGGATTCACGAAGGTATGTATTTACAACGAGGGCAGGAAACATTTTTTGGCCCAGTGGATCAATTCTTTATCTCCCCCCCCCCCCTGCAGACTGAACCACCTGCCATTCATCTGTCAAACTTGCCTGCGTGGGGTCTGCTTTGCTCTCCAGCTGAGGAGTGGAGGGTTCAATCCTGCGCAGGTGGTGCTGTGGTCTAAACCACTGAGCCTCTTGGGCTTGCCGATCAGAAGGTCGGCAGTTCGAATCCCCACAACATGGTGAGCTCCCGTTGCTCTCTCCCAGCTCCTGCCAACCTAGCAATTCGAAAGCACGCCAGTGCAAGTAGATGAATAGGTACTGCTATGGCAGGAAGGTGAACGGCGTTTCCATGCGCTCTGGTTTCCGTCACGGTGTTTTGTTGTGCCAGAAATGGTTTAGTCATGTTGGCCACATGACCTGGAAAGCTGTCTGTGGACAAACGCCGGCTCCCTCGGCCCAAAAGCGAGATGAGCACCACAACCCCATAGTCGCCTTTGACTGGACTTAACCGTCCAGGGGTCCTTTACCTTTACCTGGCATGGGTCTGCTTCACCAGCATGTTTCTCACAGGGAAGATGCTGGCAAAGTAGTAATAATAATATAATATTAATATCCCACCCATCTAGCTGGGTTTCCCCATCCACTCTGGGCGGCTTTGAACAAAATATTTAAAATACAATAAAACATCAGACATAAAAAACTTCCCTAAACAGGGCTGCCTTGAGATGTCTTGGTAGTTATTTTTCTCTTTGACATCTGATGGGAGGGTGTTCCACAGGGCGGGCGCCACCACCAAGAAGGTCCTCTGCCTGGTTCCCTGTAACCACACTTCTCACAGTGAGGGAACCACCAGAAGGCCCTCGGAGCTGGACCTCAGTGTCTGGGCTGAACGATGGGGGTGGAGACACTCCTTCAAGTATACTGGGCTGAGACCGTTTAGGGCTTTAAAGTAGCACCCAGCAGAATTAAATCCTGCCCACTATATGTCATCATCCAGTGACATCAGCTGATGGACATGCATGGAAATTTTGATGGTAATAATAATAATAATAATAATAATAATAATAATAATAATAATAATAATAATAATATCATAAAGCTGGAAGAGACCCCAAGAGTCATCTAATCCAACCCCTTGCAATGCAAGGAATCTAAATGAATGCATCCATGACAGATGGTCATCCAACTAATAATAATAATAATATGTTGTGCTTTTTAATATAGTGTATAAGATGTCAGGGAGAAATTTGATTTATTTGCTGCAGACCTAAATCTGCCCCTTGTGATTCTATCTAAGGCCCGGGGGCCAAATCCAGCCCAATCGCCTTCTAAATCCAGCCCGCGGATGGTCCGGGAATCAGTGTGTTTTTACATGAGTAGAATGTGTCCTTTTATTCGCATCTCTGGGTTATTTGTGTTGGGATACTGCCAGGGAGACAAAGTCCATCATAACTCCACGTCGCCTCCGGACGATCCATCGATCTCACGTAGATACAGTATCAGCAATTAGCGACACGAGCTCCAGAAATACAGTGGTGCCTCGCAAGACGAAAAGAATCCGTTCTGTGAGTCTCTTCGTCTAGCGGTTTTTTCGTCTTGCGAAGCAAGCCCATTGACGGATTAGCGGATTAGCGGCTTTTAGCGGCTTTTAGCGGCTTTTAGCGGCTTTTAGCGGCTTTTAGCGGCTTATCAGCTTATCGGATAAGCAGATAAGCGGCTTAACGGCTTAGAAAAGGGGGGGGAAGGGGGAAAAAACCGCAGGAACTCGCAAGACATTTTTGTCTTGCGAAGCAAGCCCATAGGAGCTTCGTTTTGCGAAGCACCTCCAAAACGGAAAACTCTTTCGTCTAGCGAGTTTTCCGTCTTGCGAGGCATTCGTCTTGCGGGGCACCACTGTAGCTTGCCACATTCCAGAGCTGATGCACGCTCTATCAGCAGAGTTCGCATAGCGAAAGATGCACTCAGGAGAGCATATTTACAACTTTATTCAGTGTTGGTCAGAACAAAGAGAAAACATGACTGCCTGCTTCAGTGTCTCAGACACAGAAAGAGAAACGAAAGCATAGACACAACAGAAACATCCTGTGAACAGGAAATACGCAGGCTGTGACACAAACATCCTGCTCCCTTTTAAGGTGGAACGGAAATATCCTAACAATTTCTGGGGCCTGCCTGGTGTTTTTACATGAGTAGAATGTGTGCTTTTATTTAAAATGCATCTCTGGGTTATTTGTGGGGCATAGGAATTCGTTCATTTTTTCCCCTTCAAAATATAGTCTGGCCCCCCACAAGATCTGAGGGACAGTTTGCTGAAAAAGTTTGCTGACCCCTGTTCTATTGCCTGCAAAGACAGGGAAGGGGCTTATGGAAGGGTCAGACTTTATTGCAGGAATAGATAACTTGTGCTGGAAGGGCACAGCCTTAGATGCCTGACACAAGCCGAGACCCTCCGCAGCCCCTGACTGATGTTTTGGGTTAAACGCATGACAGCAAGACAAAGGGACAGCAATAAAAGTGATTTATTTAGGAGCTCGTAAATCAGCCAGTGTGCCATTGAGCAAGGAGAACCCACCATTAGCAGCTGGTTTTCCGGAACCACTCCCCACTCCCTTTGCCTCGTCCTCCCTCCCCTCTGGCCCTCTTAAGTTTATCTGATACCTGATAGATGTCAAGATCTAAGCTGTTGCCTTGCAAATCACCAACCCTTTGTCTTAATGAAGACCCTATGCTTGGGGGGATGAAACTGAAGGCAAAACCAACAGAGCAGTGCTTGAGTTTGCTAGAGTGAAGCAGGGGGGAGATGTGGAAGGGACTTGATATACGCTGAACTAGATAGTTAGGTCTTTGTCCATGGAGTTTTCTTGGCAGGGATACTGGAGTGGCTTGCCGGTTCCTGCTCCGGGTGGATCACGTTTGGTCAAAACTCTCCACTATGACCTGTCCATCTTGGGTGGCCCTGCACGGCATAGCTCATAGCTTCTCTGAGTTATTAAAGCCCCTTTGCCACGGCAAGGCAGTGATCCGAAGAATTGATGCTTTTGAATTCTGGTGCTGGAGGAGACTCTTGAGAGTCCCGTGGACTGCAAGAAAAATCAGACCTCTCCATTCTGAAGGAAATCAGCCCTGAGTGCTCACTGGAAGGACAGAACCTGAAGCTGAGGCTCCAATACTTTGGCCACCTCACGAGAAGACTCCCTGGAAAAGACCCTGATGTTGGGAAAGATGGAGGGCACAAGGAGAAGGGGACGACAGAGGACGAGATGGTTGGACAGTGTTCTCGAAGCTACCAGCATGAGTTTGACCAAACTGCGGGAGGCAGTGGAAGACAGAAGTGCCTGGTGTGCTCTGGTCCATGGGGTCACGAAGAGTCAGACATGACTAAACAACAAAACAACAAAGATGCTTAGGTTATCTTTTCTTCCTTCTCCGACGACAGGCTAAGTCCAGACCTTCAGCAAAACTTGGGTCATTTTTTTCACTCACCAAGACTGATGGGTGAGGACAACAGCGCCTCCCAGTGGCCACTGGAGAGAAACGATTGCAAGAAGACGTAGCCGAGATGGGATGGAGGAGGTCTCTCGCTTATGTCTTGGGTGGGCAACATATGCCAAGCAGAGGGGCTCCAGCTAATCTGCATATTTCTTGCATGTAGTGATGAACATCCTTCCCCACAAACATGACGCTTCCCCAAGCCACCAGGGATGGGAAGCACATGACTCTTTTATTCTGTGTTCCTCTGATTATCCCCACCCACCCCTGCTAATGTAAAGTCAGATCTGTAAGATGTTTAGCCGGGCTTAGAAAAGCAAGAGACTGCAGTGGGTGAGGGAAGAGGTTGTATTTTTTATTTATTTCGGAAGTAAATAAATGAATGAGGTTGGTCTCCAGTGCCTGTCAATCCTGCCAGGATGGCCAATAGGAACTTTACAGTGGTAACCTTGGTTCTCAAACTTAATCCGTTCCAAAACCAAAGCATTCCAAAACCAAGGCGTGCTTTCCCATAGAAAGTAATGGAAAATGGATTCATCCATTCCAGACTTTTAAAAACGACCCCTAAAACAGCAATTTAACATGCATTTTACTATCTAACAAGACCATTGATCCATAAAATGAAAGCAATAAGGCAGTACTGTAGATGATAAAAATTAAAATTAATTTATTTTTCTTACCTGCACTGATGATAGTCATTGTTTGGATGGGGGGGCTTTTATCCATTTCTACAGTCACACAAGCAATCGATCAGTAGCTGAACTGGCTTCCACACAGTCACAAAAACAAATGAACCGAAAAAGCCTCAAAAACAAAAATGCAAAATTAATAGCAAAAACAAAAGCGCCAAACCTAATCCGTTCCGGAAGTCCGGTTGACTTCCGAAATGTTCGAAAACCAAGGCGCAGCTTCTGATTGGTGCAGGCGCCACGGAAACAATAGCCGACAACCGCATCGGGCATTTGACTCCCGAAAAAAAGTTTGAAAACCGGAACACTCACTTCCTGGTTTTGGCATTTGGGAACCAAGGTGTTTGGGAACCAAGGTACCACTGTAGTTCAACAATAATGTGGAGCCCAGACACCTCTCCTTTGAAAAACGAAGCACTCCAGTGAAAAGAAAGGCGGTCGCCATTGATAGCCCCCAATCAATCATTCTTATTCTGGATAGGTGAGTGTATTATTGCCCTCCCAATATGCATTGTCAGCAGGTTTCCTCAGTCTATCTGTCTCTGCTCAATAATATACCTCTGCTCCTAGAAATGTTGCTTGCTCAGCAGTGTCTTGGAGGAAAGAAAGGCAATTTCGTGCCTTTTCCTCACATTTTTAATGGAAGATTAAAAAGAAGAAGTAATGACCTATTGCTCTGATTCTGCTTAGTTAGTACTTTAATGGGGTTCGATGCCACAGTCAGCTGGGGAAACAGCCAAGGAGAGAGCCAGGCTAAACAAAAGGGGGAGGAAATGTGGTCAGAGGCTCAATGTCTTCCTTTGTGGGCTGTTTGGACAGGCCGGTCCGTGGCATTCTGTCCATGCTCAGAGCTCCTTTTGTGCTTGATCACTGCAAGAAATTTCCCACTGCTGCTGAGCCCTGAAAACCAAATCTGGGATTCAGGCCTGTCTTAAAGGAAGCCCGTTTCACCTGCAGCACATCACCTGCGTCAGAGGGTTTTCTTTTGCCATGAACACCTCTGTGTTCTTGGACCGTACCCAAACTTGTGCCCTCCAGATGTTTCAGATGACAACTCCCATCATCCCTGACTATTGGCCGTGCTGGCTGGCTAGGGCTGGTGGGAGTTGGGCTCCCAAAAATCTGTAGGGCACCAGGTTCTGGAAAGCTACCCTAAGCATATTGCTAAGAATTCAAGTTGTATTATTCTAACCTGATGGATACAAGAGACGCTGTTACTAAGTTATGGGAAACAGCGCCACTTACTGTTGGAACAACAGCATTACAGTTAAGATTCTGCATTGCATCACCTCCTTGGCAGTACAGTGGTACCTCGGGTTAAGTACTTAATTTGGTCTGGAGGTTCGTTCTTAACCCGAAAGTGTCCGTTCTGTAACCTGAAGCGTATGTAACCTGAAGCGTATGTAACCCGAGGTACCACTGTACAGTGGTACCTCGAGTTACATACGCTTCAGGTTACAGACTCCGCTAACCCAGAAATATTACCTCGGGTTAAGAACTTTGCTTCAGGATGACAACAGAAATCGTGCTCTGGCGGCGCGGCGGCAGTAGGAGGCCCCATGAGCTAAAGTGTGCTTCAGGTTAAGGACAGTTTCAGGTTAAGAACAGACCTCCGGAACGAATTAAGTACTTAACCCGAGGTACCACTGTAATAGGGGGCCTCTGCGAAGCAAAAGGAAGGGAGGTCCCTTTCCCACATCAGTACTGGTGGCAACTTCAGAGATGGTGGGAGGCTGCCAGTAACTTTAATGATTGACAATGACATGGGTGTGTTTGGTGCTCTCCTCTAATAGCAGAAAAGTACTACAATGGCTCCACATCACTGACTGCATCGGCCTGGGTTTGTAGGTTCCCCATCTGTTAACCCCACTTCAAGTCCACGCTGGCTGGCTGCAGACCCCTGGAGACCCCCACACATAGTCGTCAATGTTTTTCTTTTTTTAAGGGAAATTCCCTTATTCCGAATAGTATTCCTTGCAAGAAAAGGGAAAAGTTGACAGCTATGCCCCCACAGGGCAGCCCCCACCATTTCCTCGCTAGGGGAGGGGAGAGACCAGCTGTCTTCTTTCGGCAACAGATCTTTCGTAGTTATCGGATCTGTTCTGTTCTTGTTTTTAGTATGTATTTTGTGTTCTCCTTTTGTATTGTTATGCTGCGAACCGCCCTGTGATCTTCAGGTGAAGGGGGTCAAGAAGAGTCGGACACAACTAAACGACTAAACAACAACATAATGATGTTGTTGGGTGTGGGTTTTTCCTGAAGAATGGAAGTCCTTTTCGGACTATTTAAGAAAATATTATATAGTTTGATGCACTGTATTTTTCGCTCTATTGGACGCAGTTTTTCCTCTCCAAAAATTGAGGGGAAATGTGTGTGCGTCCTATGGAGCGAATGCAGGCTTGTTCCATATGGCTTCTTTAGCCCTGCGCAGCCTCTCCCGGCAAGGAGAGGTTGCACGGGGCTAAAGAGGAATCCAAAGCAGCCAGCGGGATCCATCCATCCAGCAGGGAGAGGTTGTGCGCAGTCTGTACACTGCTCTTTGAGGCTGGGGGGGGGAGAGAGATTTTTTTATTGATTTCCCCGTCTAAAAACTAGGTGCGCCCTATGGTGCGAAAAATACGGTACTTGCGAGCAGGATTTGAATTTTGAATTTTGAATTATGAATTATGAAGGAATTAGAGTATGGGTGTGTTGGTATAAGAAATGGAATGCAATGAGCAGCAGAGGAAAACAGTGGAAAATGGGGCAGGAAGTTGAGCAAGTACATAAGTGTGTGATAAGTGTGATAAGTGAAAAGAAAAAACGATAACGATATCGTCTGTAACAATGACGATATATCGACTATAACGATAACGATATCGCCGATAACGATAACTAGTTATCGTCAATATCGATATCGATAACGTAATGATGTAATAACGTAATAATATGAGTATATGAGAATGACAGGTGTCCAGCAATGGGTGGGGTGGGGGTGAAGAAGCTCCAAGGGGGCGCTTGTTTCCCCCTCCCTTCCCGCACGGGCACCGCTGCCTCCTGCCCTTGGTGCTTACAGGTGGGAACGAGCACCAAATACGGCGGACAACAACTCCCAGGATCCACTTGCGCTGCCCCAAAGGCGAAAGAAGGAGGCGGTGGTGCGGCGGTGCCCTTCGGGATCTGTAGTTCTCACGCCTTCCAAGGGAAGGCCCTGCCGTTAAGCGCCCTGCGGACGGCGCAGCGGGTGGGCTGGGGAACTACCGATCCCGTCAGGCGTCGCGGCCCTTTTAGGCGGGAGCCAATCGCGGGACGCTCCGCGGTCGCGCGGGTTGCGCGTCATGCCTCGAGCGACAAGGGCCAGGTGGCTCGGCTGGGCATTCACGCGGAGGTCAGCGCTGCGCTGCGAGGTGAGAGTCGAGCGCGGGAGGCGAAGGGCCTTGGCACGCCAGCGCCCTTCGCGCCCCGGAGCCCCGGGAGGCTTGGCAAACGGTGCTTGGCACGTCAGCGGCTGCAGAAAAGGAAGAGAAAGGGAGGGGAAGATAGGGAAACGGAGCTGGAAGAGCGTGGAGGTTAATTAGTGGCAGAAAGTAACGAGGTAAAGTAGGAAAGGGAGAAAGGTGCTGAGGATATTATTATTATTATTTTATATCTATACCGCCCTTCACCCGAAGATCACAGGGCGGTTTACAATAGGAAAACACGAAAATATATAGCATAATTTTAATAATAATAATAATTCACACACACCCTCCCCAAACACACACAGTTAAAAAGGCCCTAGGTTGTTTAATTAGGCCTGGGAGAAGAGGAATGCTTTTGCCTAGAGTTAAGTGGAAGGCGGCGATTCCCCTGCCCTCCATCTTTTTGGGGTTTTGAGCAGGAAAAGGATGTGCAGTATCTGTCATAGAATTGTAGAGCTTCATTCAGTCCAACCCCTGCAGTGCAGGAATCTTTTGCTTAACGTGGGTCCTGAACCCACAACCCTGAGATTAAGGAGTCTCGTGCTGCAGCAGCAGAGCTCTCAAAATTGGTAAAATTAAAAAGTAAGCAGCGGTAGAATATAGTGATGGTGAGAGAGGGTGGGAGATTGGGGGGAGAAGGAGGCGGGTAATACAAGGCTGGGAAAGGCAGTGGTCCCTGAAAAGGGGGAAATATGGGGTTGAGGTGAGAGACGAGTGTAGAAAAAGCGCAGGAAGCTTCTGTTCAAACTGTGTTCCAGATGCCTTGGAGTGCATTGCAAGCTGGGGGGCGTAGAATCATAGGATTGGAGAGATGGAAAGTACCCTGGTGGTCAAATCCATCCCCCTGCAATGGTATCTTTTGGGAAGCTGTTTCGCTGAGTTGTCTAATGCTGCTGCATCTTTCCTTTATGTTTAAGTAGGTGCGACTTTTTCGGCAGCGCAGGAGGCGGATTTGAGCTGACACCGATGGCTACCAAGATCTTTGAGACAATCGGCAAACTTGGCCTGGGGCTGGCAGTTGCCGGCGGAGTCGTCAACTCTGCTCTTTATAACGGTGAGGAGGCCTTTCCTTCCATAACACTGAGCTGTTGCATGACTGACTATTTTTGTTTATCTGGAATTATTCAGGAGAGCCCAAAACAAACCACACCCTCTCATGATTTTTCCTATGGAATAAGATGGGAGTCTACAGGATCCTATCCTTTCCCACAGGCTATGTAGCAGTGATTTTTATAGAAAATACGAGGGATCTAGATCCTCACCTGCAGTCGGAAAATAAAAACAAGGCACAACAGTGGATATACAGATACGGTATTTCTCCTGAATATGGTCTACAGCAGCGGTAGCTAAAATGGTGCCCTCCAGTTATTGTTGGATTCTGGCTCCCGTCAGCCCCAGCCAACAGAGGGAATGGTCAGGGCTGATGGAGTTGTAGTCCAGAAAGATCTAGAAAGGAACCACCACGTTGGCTACCCCTGGTCTACTGGTGCGATAGGAGACAGTCCCAAATGCTTTGGCTGCAACAAGCCTAATTCCCTATCTTTCTTGTGGATCACTTGCGCTTTGGTAGCTGTTGAGTTCATCCAACTTAGGGCAGTGCTGTTGGCTTCACCTGGTTCTGTAATTTTGTAGTGGGGAGAAGGAGGAATGTGCTTATTTAGTCCTGTTTACTAATGGCAAACTCATCTCTGAGCACCAGCCCTTATCTCGCCAAAGTGGCATGTTCCGCACACAAGAAAGGTGGCTTGGAGAAACGCCAAGGCCTGCAGAAGTACAAAAATATATTTGGGGACTGAGCGTGCTCAGTGTGCATAGAAGGCTTGGTGAATGGAATGACATACCTTGGAAGGGGGCATGGCTGGTGGAACTCTAAATCAGGGTGGATAAAAATCAATGGTTGTTTTTTAAATTAAAAAATTGATTAAAAAAAATTAAATCAGATTTTTTTATTATTATTATTTAAATCGGATTTTTAAAATAAAATGCTTTTGGAGGAAAAATCTTTTTAAAGATAGTTTTCTATTTAAGTTATATTATAGTCCAAAGGCTATTCATGAGGAAATAAGGATTTGTTTTAAGTTTTTCATGTGTGTTAAAACTCAGTCTAAGGTGGTTGTTGTTGTTTTTTTAAAAAACCACATCAGTTAACAAACATGGATACATATGCTACAATGTTATTGTTTTAGTTAAATAAATTGTTACTAATGATTATTTTTCTCCTTCCAATAAAGTACAGCAGAAAATTTGTCTATATATAAACAGTTAACTTATTAATCCTCACAATAATTTCATAATTATCTGTCTATGTATTTCTAATAGTATAACCAAGTCAGTAATTTTTGATATAACTGTAAAAACTACTCTGAAAAGTTATTATTCCAAAAATGGAACCTTCCTCTGGTTGTAAATATTAAGATTATACCAGCAAGAATGAGTCTTTCTGTTAAAAAAAATAATGATTTAAATCAATTCTTACTGACTAGTGATTTAAATCGTGATTTACATCTATTTTATTTAAATCAAATCCCTGCTCTAAATCAAGCACTCCACAAAACAACTTTTTGCAGGACCTGTTTGGCCCATTTGTAATGTTTGTATGTGTAGTTTTATTAAATTTCTGAAATTTTACACATAAAATTCCAATACCTTTAAAAAATAAATTTCTTTTCTATTTTTGACTTCCCAACCCGTTTTCCATGATGTTTTCCTTTTCACCCCCTTTGCTGCACTCTATCCGCACTCTTTTTATCATAGTCCTCCTAGCACAATAGTTTCTAATCCTTTCTTTTACTCATAACTCAAAACCTGTTTGCGGATTCTTCATGTTGTAAAATTTCTTCAAATAATCCGAAAAAGGTTTCCATTCTTCAGGCCCATTTGTATTCTTTAATGTAGTGTCCCTTTAAGAATGCAGCAGTGAGGTGGAAGAAAAAGAAAGGCCAGTCCACCAAGGGAGTAATGAGGGGTAGGGGGGATGTATTGGTAAGTGTTCGGGGATTTGAACATGTGCTGTTCAACTGATTTTTCTTAATGGTTATTAAAAATGGTTTTTCAGGAGTGTGGATGGTGCAAATGTAAAATTCACATTTCTTGATCTTCCCAGTTTTGGCTCTGGCCCCACTCATCTTTGTCATGTGCCCCCCCCCCAAAAAAAAAGTTGTCTGGAAGAATGTGTAAATGATCCAGGTTTATTGGGCATAGCGATCGTCACATAATCATTCAATATTTCTTCTTTGGTTTTGAGTGCAATGTTGCTGAGCTGTTTCTCTCTTCTGTAGTTGACGCAGGCCACAGGGCTGTAATCTTTGACCGATTCCGTGGCGTCCAGGACATAGTGGTAGGAGAAGGGACCCATTTTCTCATTCCCTGGGTGCAGAAGCCGATCATCTTTGACTGCCGCTCTCGCCCACGTAACGTTCCTGTAATCACTGGCAGCAAAGGTGAGCAGTGGGTGGATGCAGTTTTTTATCCTCTGGACTCAGGAGTCGGAAGTTGGGTCTGGGTAATGGGAAACTAAACACAAAGGCGAGCCGCCCTAACTACAAACCAGCTTCTGACCCCAAATGCATCATTTTTTAGCAGCAGCTATAAAGGCTGCTTTAAAATTGAGAAAGAACACATCCATTTGAATGTGTCCTTTTCCATAATGTTGCACGTAGTCATAGCAAGGGGTGTGTGGGGTGTTAGAGGAGGGGTAATACCTCTGATGGGACGCGTGTGGTGCTGTGGTCTAAACCACTGAGCCTAGGGCTTGCCGATCAGAAGGTCGGCAGTTTGAAGTGAGCTCCCGTTGCTCGGTCCCTGCTCCTGCCGACCTAGCAGTTCGAGAGCACGTCAAAGTGCACGTAGATCTTCTCTGGCGGGAAGATAAACGGCGTTTCCGTGCGCTGCTCTGGTTCGCCAGAAGCGGCTTAGTCATGCTGGCCACATGACCCGGAAGCTGTACGCCCGCTCCCTCGGCCAATAAAGCGAGATGAGCACCGCAACCGCAGAGTTGGCCACGACTGGACCTAACGGTCAAGGGTCCCTTTACCTTTACCTAATACCTCTGGTAGGGGACACGTCATACTCCTCCTGGGGTGGTTTGTCCACCTTTGGTCCCTACCTTGCACCCAGCTCTCACCCAGGGCTCCTAGAAGATGCTAACTTGCAATAGCAGCCACACCCCGAGAATGGCTTCGACTGGCCAGCTGAACCAGGTGAGGGTGGTCGGTGGGTCTCAAAACCTCGGGGAGCTAGGGACTTCCCCTGCATGCGAAGACAAGCTCCGGCAGATTGATCAAACAAAACCAATACAGTGGTACCTCAGGTTAAGTACTTAATTCGTTCCGGATGTCTGTTCTTAACCTGAAACTGTTCTTAACCTGAAGCACCACTTTAGCTAATGGGGCCTCCTGCTGCTGCCGTGCCGCTGGAGCACAATTTCTGTTCTCATCCTCAAGCAAAGTTCTTAACCTGAAGCACTATTTCTGGGTTAGCAGAGTCTGTAACCTGAAGCATATGTTACCTGAAGCGTATGTAACCTGAGATACCACTGTAGTGGATCCAACAATCAAGAAGGCAGTTTCTGCACAAGCTGTAGACGGAAGTGAGGGGCAGATGGGGCTTGTCAACCTGGGTGGGCAGCCCATCTAGGAAAAGGAAAACTCTGATCTTAAACCACCACTGCCTTTGAGGGACATCTTCAGGAGAAGAAAAGGCTAAGGAGTAAACCCTACACAAATTTGGAGTGGAGTCCCTAAGATGGTTGAATGGCACCTTGTACTGCTCCTTCTGGCAGCAACTGCAGCCAAGCTGGTGCCAAACATATTGTTCTGCTTTCCTTTGGACCACATCAGCGAGGCGTCTGGGCAGCCCAAGAACTCTGTACGCAATGCCCTGGCTTATACACCAGGGAGCTCACTTTGTTGCTGCTGACACAGCAGTTTGACCACCCCTGGAGGTGCGCTCCATTGTCTCTCAAGACAAACGGATGCCGACAACAACAGTCATAGCCATCTCAGTGCTGCTGCTTATGTATCCAAAGTGGGGGTGGCATTAGCAAGTTTGTGGGAAGCCCCAAGGTTTGCAGAAGTGCTGTATTTTTCGCTCTATAGGACACACTTTTTCCCCTCCAAAAATTAAGGGGAAATGTGTGTGCGTCCTATGGAGCGATTGCAGGCTCCTTGGATAGCCGCCTGAAGCCTTCGGAGCGCAGCGCGAGTTCCCACTGCGTTCTGGAGGCTTCAGGTTCCTTTCGCTGAAGCCAGGAGAGTCTTGCTCTCCTGGCTTCAGCTAAAGGAACCTGAAGCCTGTGGAGCGCAGTGGGAACTCGCGCTGCGCTCCGAAGGGTTCAGGGATAGCCGCGCACAGCCCCTCCGGCAGGGTGAGGTTGCGCGCGGCTAAAGAGGAAGCCAAGACAGCCAGCGGGATGGATCCCACTCACTGTCTTGGCTTCTTTGCTCTTTGGGGCTTGGTAGGGGGAATAAGATTTTTTTTTCTTGATTTCCCCCTCTAAAAACTAGGTGCGCCTTATGGAGCAAAAAATACGGTACATAAAACCTTTAGAATCCTCTCTTCCCAAGAGCTCACTGAGCAGTGAGTGTTCTGAACAGGATATTGGACTCTGACCAGCTGTTGCTTTTGGGGAGGGGGCACGAACTGAGAACTGGGAGTGGGGGACGGCGTTTGGAATCCTCGATGCCAGCAACATTTTGTTGCGGGTCCCACCTGCAAACCCCTAAAGCAGTAGTGGTAGAATTTGTGCCGCCGCCAATCCAACTTAACATTTTGACCTTTAGTACTTGCTGAGACGTGTTCCTGCTCTGACCGTCTCCCTGCTTCCCTCCCCCGGTAGATCTACAGAACGTGAACATCACACTAAGGATCTTGTTCAGGCCGGTGACCATGCAGCTTCCCCGGATTTTCACCACGATCGGCGAGGATTACGATGAGCGAGTGCTGCCTTCCATCACAACTGAGATCCTCAAATCTGTGGTGGTAAGGGCCAAGGAACAGCTGGTGATATTCCTCTTTTCATTGGAAGCCTCTGGCTTCATTAATACTGGAGCCCTAAATGGCAGGGCTGGGGAACCTTGGACTACAGCTCCCATCATCCTTGACTGTTGATTATGCTGGCAGGGGCTTATGGGAGTTGGAGTCCCACAGCAGCTGGAGGGCTTCAGCTGCCCCTCTTTGGGCCTTGCATTCCTCTTTTCTCATCCTTTGAAGGAAGGAAAAGGGGAGCGGTTGTATTACAAAGCCAAAGGAGAGATCTTAAGGGGTACATGGAGACCAGCAGCACACCTCGGGTCACAGAGTTTCCCATTAGGATTGATCCTTTTGAATACTAACCAAGGGCCAAGCTAGATGTGAGAGGGTTAAACTGCCCAGGTATAGGGCGGTATATAAATTCTAATAATAATAATTAAAACAATAAATGGTAGGTGTGGCTGGCCTGATCCAGACCCTGATGTGGGCAGAGGGGCTTTTACCCTGTGCCACTTACGCAGTTCTGATCGAGATCACCTCTTCTCACTGCTTTTCTTTTTAATAATTTTCAATAGCATAAACAGTGTCATGTCTAGCTCAGTGCCAACTAAAGTGGTAAAGGGATGCGGGTGGCACTGTGGTCTAAACCGCTGAGTCTCTTGGGCTTGCCGATTGGAAGGTCAATGGTTCAAATCCCTGTGGCAGAGTGAGAGCCCATTGCACTGTCCCAGCTCCTACCAACCTAGCAGTTCGAAAGCATGCCAGTGCAAGTAGCTCAATAGGTACCACTGCAGTGGGAAAGTAAACAAAGTTTCCGTGCGCTCTGGTTTCTGTTAGTGTCCCGCTGCGCCAGAAGCAGTTTAGTCATGCTGGCCACATGAGCCGGAAAGCTGTCTGTGGACAAACACCGGCTCCCTCGGCCTGAAAGCGAGATGAGTGCTGGACTTAACCATCCAGGGGTCCTTTACCTTCTTTTTTTATTTTATTTTTTACCTTAACTAAAGTGGTATTGGATAATGTCTCAGAGTAATGGAGGAAAAGAGCCGGGAAGGTGTGTTCATGCATTTGCCTGGATCAGAGGATGCTGACTTGGCAATCCACATCCAGCAACGTCCCTTGCAGGCTCCTTAGGGTTATGTTGTAACAAGGGCGCACAGCTTTAACGAAAGCTCTTTGGTTTACTTCCGCATTTATCATTGCTTGTCTCCATTTTAGGCTCGTTTTGATGCTGGCGAGTTGATCACGCAAAGAGAACTCGTTTCCAGGCAAGTGAGCGAAGACCTCACGGAAAGAGCAGCAACTTTCGGCCTCATCCTAGATGATGTTTCCTTGGTAAGAGCTACCTTCTAGTTTGGTTTACAGCAGGGGAAGGAAGCTTGTGGCCCTCTAGACCTCGCTGAACTCCAGCTCCTATCATCCCCAGCCAGCATGGCCAGTAGTCACTGGTTGTAATCCAGCAAATTCTGGAGCAGGCATAGGCAAACTCGGCCCTCCAGATGTTTTGGGACTACAACTCCCATCATCCCTAGCTAACAGGACCAGTGGTCAGGGATGATGGGAGTTGTAGTCCGAAAACATCTGGAGGGCCGAGTTTGCCTATGCCTGTTCTGAAGGATCACAGGTTTCCTACTCTGACTTTAGGGACTGGACCCTTCAAATTCCATTCTCTGCACCACAAAATCTGCAGTGATAAAACTTTCAGGGTAGAGCAAGCAGAAGATTTGGATCGGGGGAATATTTACTGCTGAAAAAAATATGTGTTTATTCAGAAGCTGTTAGGTTTGTGTCTTATTTTCTCCAGGGTTAAATGGGTTAGTGATTTTGTTTTTCACCTGCCAGACATGCAAACCTTAAGGCCATGGTTAGCCCTTCCAATACCGCAAACCAATAGTAAGGTCTCGATCGTGAATTTGGTCAGCTACTGCAGCCGGTTTGCATAATTCAGGCTGAGGTTGTGTTTTGATCCTTAAAGTGGGCCTATGGGCCTTCAGATGTTGTTGGACTGCAATTCCCATCATACCCAACCATTTGCAGTGCTGCTAGGGGCTGATGGGAGTAGGAGTCTTAACTATCTGACAGGTCACGGGTTCCCCATCAAAGGGATGCTCAAAGTACAATTGGGAGAAGTGAGCAAGCTTGGGGGCTCCCTCTGCTGGATGCAGTGAGAGGTTTGGGAGGCTATCGAGGTGCCAACAAAAGCAACACAAAATTCTCAAGTCCCTCAGTGGCGTCTCTGTCAAAACTCCAAAGCTGTTATCACCAAATGCTTAGGAACCTTCACAATTGAGAGCCAGGATATATCTATATATAGATATATAGGTGTGTGTGTGTGTGTGTGTGTGTGTGTGTATTTTCCATCTCTGCTTCCAGCAATGTGGAGGAAGGCCAACATTTCACCAGTAGAAGATTCTAGAACAGAGCTTTCAAAACTGTGTCGCAACATGTTAGTGTGTCAGCTGCGGTGTGTAGATGTGTCACGCGAACGCACCCCATGCTCCTCCCGGGGCTGAAAAGGGGTTAGTTTAACCTCCTGTTTGCTAGTAAAACTGAATTACTGTGTCACGAAACGATGCATGTCTAAAAAGTGTGCCACCAACATGAAAAGTTTGGAAAGCTCTGTTCTAGAATATGGTATACTCTGTTTCTCTGGCTTTGCAGTGTTGTTTGCCTGTAAGAATGCAAGAACTCAGCCAGCCACCAACAACAGGGGTGCAATAGTCCTATGATTCCAAAAAAAGGAGAAGAGGGAAAAGTTGTGAATAATGTACTGAAGAGCTTTTCAATAATTTTTTATTTTATTTGTATGCCACTTTCCCACTAAAATATAATGCTCAAAACCACTTACAACAAAGAAACAGACATGCATTTCTAACAAATGCCAAAAAAAATCGGTTTTTTGCAAAGCAAAAAAGAAGAAGTAACAAATTTCATAATAGCACAGCAAAACAAAAATATAACAACATAAAACCCCCACCCCCATATTTCAATACTATAAATTTAACAAGATTGCTTAAACAACATGCAACATCCAATAGAAGGTAGAACAGGGAGAAACACACACAGCATCCAATAGGAAAAAATGCTCGATTGAACTGAATTTTGAGATTTGGCTTTGCATGGCAGTCATTGATAAGGCTGATGAAGTTGATGGGTCCAGCAACACCTAGATTGCCCATTCCTACTTTGGAACAGCCTCCTAATCCCAGTACCCTGATATAGCTAACTGAAAGTGCATAGGACTGAAATAATCACATATTCTTCCCCTAATTTACTTCCCTACCCCCTTCATCACCCCACCTTCCTCTGTTGTTTGCCTCTGTGTTTTTTTTCTTCTTTTCTAGACTGTAAGTCATTTGGGGCAGCAGAGACCTGTCAAACCTGTTTGTAAAGTACCAAGTCTGTAGATGTTGCTAACCTAATCAATTAAAAAAACCAGCAGCCAATGCAGTACATCTGTTAAGCCAGTGGTGCTTAAATGAAACCTGCATATAAGCTGTGGACCTTACCTCCTTTTGGGACTGATCATATTTCTCCAGATTTGGTGCCTACTTTACCGTCTTTTCAGCACTGGGTTAAGGCATATTTTTATTTACCCAGGCATTTTTAATTTCTATAATCCCTTGGCCGTCTTTGTAATTACTTTGTGTTATATTATGTTTCAATTAAGCCTCTTGTACGTCTCCTGCCCTGGGAATCTGTTTGGAAGTAAGACAATAATGTTTTTTGAGCACGTGCATTTATTCTTCCCTCTTAGACACATCTGACATTCGGAAAGGAGTTCACGGAGGCAGTAGAAATGAAGCAAGTCGCACAGCAAGAAGCAGAGCGAGCCAGATTCATCGTGGAAAAGGTGAGGACGTTGAGCTTGCCAGCTGGCCTCAACATCTGTCGTTGTTTCTTGCCAATGCAACAACCGAGGTGGGGGTTTTTCACCTCATTCAATGTTCCACTTACTTCATGTTCTGCAGAACCCATCCCTTCCAATGCACTGTTTCCTGTGTTGCAAATGCTTTAGAGCAGCTTTGGGGAATCCGTGGCCCTCCAGATGTTGTTGGACTACAAATGCCATCAAGCCTGGCCATTGTCTGGAGCTGATGAGAGTTGGGAGTGAAAAAGGATTTGGAGGGCCACAGGTTGCCCACCCCTGCATAAGAGACATCAGAATCCTCTGGGATCAGACCAGAGGCATCCTCTTTTCTGCAGTACCAGCCAGATGTTCTCTGGGAAACCTACAAGCAGGAGAAGAAAGCAACCGCCATATCCTGTTTTTGCTCCTCAGCGAGTGGAACTGCTTCTTGAAATCTGGAGGTTGCTTGTACCTGCCATGACCCATAGCCACTGTAACAGATTTACAGCATGATCCTAAGCATGTTTACTCAAAACTAAGTCCTACTGAACTCAATTGGGCTTGGATTGAAGCCTTGGAAGACTCCATGAATTTGTCTTAACTCGTTTTTTGAAGCCACCTAAACTGGCCCTTTTCATTTATCTCATTGACAGGGACGCGGGTGGCACTGTGGGTTAAACCACAGAGCCTAGGACTTGCCGATCAGAAGATTGGCAGTTCGAATCCCCGTGACAGGGTGAGCTCCCGTTGCTCGGTCCCTGCTCCTGCCAACCTAGCACTTCGAAAGCACATCAAAGTGCAAGTAGATAAATAGGTACCGCTCCGGTGGGAAGGTAAACGGTGTTTCCGTGCGCTGCTCTGCCTTGCCAGAAGCGGCTTAGTCATGCTGGCCACACGACCCGGAAGCTGTACGCCGGCTCCCTCGGCCAATAAAGCGAGATGAGCGCCGCAACCCCAGAGTCAGCCACGACTGGACCTAATAGTCAGGGATCCCCTTTATCTTTAAACTGGCCCTTTTCATTTATCTCATTGACTGTCCTGTAAAATAGGCTGGGCTGTGAAAGATGGTGACTTGCTTGGCGCTGCCTAGGTCAGCAGTTGGAGCCTGGTCTCTTTTTCTGACACTCCTATGGCTACTGAGCATGCTGAGCCATCACTGAGTGTATCTGTGCATGCAAGTCTGCAGATAACTGCTGCGACTCTGGTTTTCTTGGGTGCCTGTTTTTGGTTGCAGTTCTGTCGGCATGCGCCACCTGAGTTCATTATTATTGGGGGCACATGACCTGTTTATCAGCACTGCCTTTGACCAAAGTTCACTGTCTGTATCTTCTCTCTATCCCTCCCCCCCCCCCAACCTGGTCCCCTTCACAGGCAGAGCAGCAGAAGAAAGCCGCTATAATCTCAGCTGAAGGAGATTCGAAGGCAGCTGAGCTCATCGCCACGTCGCTGTCTTCAGTGGGCGACGGCCTCATTGAGCTGCGCAAACTTGAGGCAGCCGAAGACATCGCTTACCAGCTCTCGCGCTCCCGCAACATCACCTACCTGCCCTCAGGACAGTCAGTGTTGCTCCAGCTACCACAATGAGTGTCCTGACTCTCCCCATCCCCATGTTATTTTTCTATTATTCCCTTGAAACTTAACAGATGAGTCAAAAGTATATAATCACTGAGGTTTCCCCATCTGGGGGTTGACAGATAGCAGGAAATCAAATGGATTTAAAATCCCTCGATCTAATTAAGGCAATCTCCCTTTCCCACTCTAGAATATAATTTTTAGCAGATCAGTGCTTGGAATAAAAGCTATAAAGGAGTGGGGGGTGTTTGTTTTTGTCCACTGGGAAAGCCTTTTGTTTTGGTAAGACCTTGCTATAGCAGCCTGCGGTCTGTGTAATCGGAACTAGGCCAACTTTGGTTTGCTGCTGTTTATGGAAAAGAGAAGGGTTTTTTTTCCCCTTGCCCCACCTTCTTTCCTGCCAGATCTAGTGTCATACAGGTAGCATATCAGCTCCTCTTCCTGGTTTATTTCTCCCTAATGTCTGGTTCTGCAGTAATGTTTCAGACTGCAACAGTGCAGATCTAAAACACCTGATTTAGTTTCAGTTCTGTATAGATCTGAGATTATAATGTTCCCATATGTGGAATTACAGTTCCTGGGGACAGCTCTCTCTCTTCTCCGTAGCTTGTATCTGACCTTGTGCAGAGAAAGGCTGACCTTTTAGGCAGCAAGCATCTATTCCACATGTCTCAAGGCCCAACTTTAAGAGGGGTACTTATTCCACTGATAGGCTGCATTCATGAGTGTGTTATTGGGGCTCTTTTAATTGAAAGATGTTCACTTTAACAGTGAAACTGCAAAATATGAAATTGTACTAACCAACCTTCAATAAATGAACAAATAAAATGCCCCTTCTTAACTGTGTGGTTTGTATTTAGCATGTGGACAGTGTTACTAAAATTTATGGTTGTGTTTGCTTTTCACAATTTGCATTTTCCATCAGAGGTGGGGAGGAAAATCTAGCGAAGAAATGTTATGTGTGGATGGCAGATTGGGACTACAACTCCCATTAACCCTCAGCCAGGATTGTCAGTGATTGGGGATGGTGGCAGTTGTAGTCCAACAACATTTGGAAGGCGCCGTGTTGACTATCTTGCACTCAGTTAGTCCCAGGAAAGCCTCTAAAATCTTACAGCTGGTTATGCAAAGGTGAGCAAAAAAACAGGATTCCCCACCCCGCTGCTGGCCGGTTACTGAATTTAGTGTTCATTTGAATGTTAAAGGGCAGGACCTGCATTTGAATTGTGTGATTGACACGTCTGGAACATAGCGAATCAGATTCTGGGAAAGATGCACATCAAATTAATGCTTAGTTTCTAAATGTGTTTCGTTCATGGGCCTCCTTATATTTCCACAGAAGCAGGTTTCTTTAAATTATATCCAACTACGTTCTCCTCAGAGTAAACCCCTTGAAATATTTGGGCCTAGGTTAGTCCTCTTCATTTCAGTGAGTCTACTCTGAGGAGAACTAACATTGGATGCATATGTTAAGACCACTGGAAGAAAAAGATGTCCTGCCCAATGTTTTCTGAGACATGGCTAGGCAATAAATTGAGAAGCTTGTATAGCATTAAGAACAAGGGCAGTAAGGTAATTGAAGCTAGGTGCTGTTCACTGGCAGAGTCAACAGATGATTCCTGCCACAGGCCAATGTTACATTCTGGGCTGGCACTCAGAGCAGCACGTAGCAGCTGGATCTAGCCACTCTTTAAATTCCCCACAATGCCCTGGGCCTGGCATTGTTCTGGGGCATTATGGGAAATTAATGTGATGGCTGGAGTTAGCTGTCCAGCCCTGCTTTGCCACCGCAGCCAGGGCTCACTGACGGAAGAGATGACTCACCAAAACACATTTTGCCCAAGGCCCCCCTCAAATCTGCCTTGTAAGTTGAAACGTATGTTCAAAGTGTTGCATGGTCAATTTTGCAGTGCTTGTTTTCACAAGGCTGTTTTTGGCTGCCTACAGTGCCCCCACCTTTGATCTCAATTTTCACATGAAAGGACATGTCACCTGGGCAGAGAAAGAAAGGGAAACTGCATAACAAACCCACACCTGTTCGCATACTGCAGCCATTTGCCAACACACAGAGCGACACGCCTGCCCCTCAGCTGCAGATCTTAATCGGGACCGTGATTTCCCTGTTGGCACTGGAGGCTGAAGATGCCTAATCTGCTTTCCACATAGATGCTCCCTAGCCCTCGGAATATTTCTCATGGCATTTTTCTCCCCAGGCATCCTGGCTGCAATCCCAACAGATAATCTACCTTCCATATCCTCCCTGCGGTTTCACTTGGCAGCCGCTCCAAGCTTCAGTTCTTGCCGTACGTTGCCGCATATACTTGACTTCCAAGAAGCAACGATCCCACTCTCATGCCAATGCGCAGGTGGTGTGAGAGTGTTTCTTCACCTGCAAATGTAGAAGCTGCGAGGCAGTTTGGAATGTGCTTTTGGATGCAGCGGGTGGAGAACGTCTGCATACCAACCTCACCATGATCTGCTCTCGGGGGAACACAGAAAGCAGTTGTTTACCAGGTCAGATATTCTTTTACCATCTAGTCCAGTGTTGTCCAGGCATAGCCAACTTGGTGCTCTCCAGGGGTATTGGTTTACAACTCCCGCCAGTCCCATCCAGAATGGCCTATGGCAGGCATGTCCAAAGTCCGCTTCGGGGGCCTAATCCGGCCCGCTGGTCGGTTTAATCCAGCCCCTGTGGCAGTTTATTTCCTGGGGCAAAATCCTAAAAAAAACCTCAACAGCTTCAATCCTAAAAGAATCTCAAAGGAGCTCAACAGCTCCACCCCCTAAAAAACCTTTAAAAATTTCAACAACTTCAATCCTAAAAAAAGCCCAACAACTTTGGGGTAAAATCATAGAAAAAGCTCAACAACTTTTCAATCCTAAAAAAAAGGTCAACAACTTTGGTTGGCCTTTTGGTCAGCCCCCACGGCCCTTCACTTCATCAAATCTGGCCCTCTTTGAAAAAAAGTTTGGACACCACTGGCCTATGGCAGGGAAGATGGGAGTCACATTTCAACAAAATTCCCAGGGCTACCCCGATCTACTCTGTATGGCACTGGCTCTCCAGGGTTTGTGGCAGGTATCCCAAGTAACAATAAAAAAAGATAGTACTTAATTATTGTTGACAGTATTCAGTACCAATATGGGGGCCAGGAGAGAGCAAAAGGGATTATATGAGAGGTAAGCATTTCCAAAATATTTTTGCTGTATTGTTTACATTCCACTTTTCCTCCAAGGAGCTCAAGGTAGTACATGTGGTTCTCCCCTCTCCACTTTATCTTCATAACAACCAGTGCTATTTTTCTAGAAAGAAAGGTGCCAGAACTCGCCATGAATGCCTCCCTTGTTCTCTTATAATGGCAATGGCGTCCACCTGGAAGGTGCCGGAACTGAGTTCTGGCAAGTTCTGGCTGAAAAAAAGCCCTGTGAGATAATTCAGTCGACGGTGATTGGCTCAAAATTACCCAAAGAGCTTCATGAATAAAAGGAGATTTGTACACCAATCTCTTAAATCCTAATCTTACACACTAACCACGACACCATACTGACTGAATACATCCATCAATGCTGGGGAAGGGACAGCACAACCCCCTTTCCCACGGCCTGCCCTGACCCATTTGTCTTTTTAATATTTGTGTTATTAGTCACTGAAGTTTGTTCACTAAAAAGATGAAGCTGGCGATGATAATGATTATATAAAATCCTGCTTAAATATCAAACAAGTATATACAAATATCTTTGTTATGCCATATGTAGGTCAGCACCAAGTCTACTCAGTCAAAAGGTTTCCACATATGGAATTCAGCCAGCAAGGGTTGTGCACATGCATAATCTGCCACTGAAGATACCTTAAATCAAAGTTGTGATGATGGTTCCTGATGTCATGGAGCAGTTTTTGTCTATTGTTAGATGCCCCTGTACCTGTTTGTTCCTGGGGATGTTTTGGTCTACATTTGAGGACTTAGCCTTTATAAAAAAAATGCACAGATTTGGGTAACACCTTGGCATGACGGTTCTTGAGACACACCCAGTCACTGTTCACGGAAAGAATAATAAAAAGGGGGAGAATAAAAGACAGACTAGAAAAGTGTCAACCACCACCCCACTACCTTCAATAAAGCATCGTTTGTATGCTGCATACATTTCTACCTTCTATTTTTCAAAGCTGATTTTCCCTTGGTTTCTAGGTCCGCTAAGCCTAACAATCCTGGTATTTATGTTGGGATAGAGTAAAACAGGCATAGGCAGACTCGGCCCTCCAGATGTTTTGGGACTACAATTCCCATCAACTGGTCCTGTTAATAGGGATGATGGGAGTTGTAGTCCGAAAACATCTGGAGGGCCGAGTTTGCCTATGCCTAGACTAAAATGAATGACAAGAATGCCCACTGGAAACAACGGCAGCTCTTTCTTATGGGAGCTTAGGATGCTGCCTTGCACTGAGTAGAAGATAGTGGCCTATCTAGCTGACAGTCATCTATGCTCACCCACATTCTGATTATTCAGAATTGCAGACAGGATTATTTCCCTAGTTACCCGGCAGTGCTGGAGACTGAACCTGGGGGTTTTTTCTGCACACAAACCAAGAACTTTACTTCCATGGAGCAGTCATATAAAAAAGGTCATTTGGAGAGCTCATTATTTCCTAAGGGCCTTCAGATAGCTCCCATTGTTTCCAGTGGCAATGGGCATTCTCGTCATTAATTTCCAAAGTGTATATTGGATTTGTTTTTCCCTCACGGGTAGCAACCACTGCTGCTTTTCTGACTTCATTGTGATATAAGTAAAAAGACTGCTCCATTTCCCTTATGGGGTACCCAAGAGCCCATATAGAGTCCTTTTGTAGGTTCTCTCTCGGTAGGAGAAAATAACAGAGACCAACCAGAGAATATTGAGAATTTATTGACTGTTGCAACATGGTGCTCCCCCACATGTAGGAGAGAGGAGGACGACCTCGAACAATGGCGCGCAAGGCCTTATATAGCCATTTTGAAATTCCCTGCCCTGAAGCTCAAGACCACTCCTCCATACATCATACCTACATCACAGAAAAGCAGTCTACAACAGAAATTTGAATGTTGTTGTTTTTCCTGTCTGCCAGGTTATCTGATAATGCCTTATTTGATTGCCTTTTCTGGTAGTCTGGCCATTCCTTTGGTAATTACTTAATTCCTGAGACAACGGGAAGGTTTTTTCACCTCCTACCTCCTTGCAGAGAAACACTTCTTCAGCTTGGGAGTCAAAATGGTTTCAGGACTGTCCCTCTGCGCTGCTCCAGACACGAGGTTCACACACTCATGTACAGTAGATGCTCAGGTTGCAAATGTGTGGGAAGCACGTTCGCAACCCGCAGCGCCCACAACCCGCAGCACCGTGTCTGCACACGCGTGGGTTGCGATTAGGCGCTTCTGCGCAAAGTGCGATTTAGCGCTTCTGCGCATGCGCCGAAACCCAGAAGTAATCCGTCCCGGTACTTCTGGGTTCGGCGTGGTGCGCAACCCGAAATCACACAACCCAAAGCATCTGTAACCTGAGGTATGACTGTACGTGCCTGCCTGGCACATTTATGAACATTTATTATATACCTAAGACCTTAAAGTTCTTATAACAACTGTGTACAGTGGTGCCCCGCAAGACGAATGCCTCGCAAGACGGAAAACCCGCTAGACGAAAGGGTTTTCCGTTTTTGAGTTGCTTCGCAGGACGAATTTCCCTATGGGCTTGCTTCGCAAGACGAAAATGTCTTGCGAGTCTTGAGATTTTTTTTTCGCTTTCCCCCCCCTTTACCTAAGCCGCTAAGCCTTTAATAGCCTTTTAGCAGCTAATCTGCTAATCCGATAAGCCTTTAATAGCCGCTAAACCGCTAATAGCGCTAATCCGTTAAGCCGCTAATAGGGTTGCTTCGCAAGACGAAAAAACCGCTAGACGAAGACACTCGCGGAACGGATTAATTTCGTCTTGCGAGGCACCACTGTATATTCCAAATAGCTGGACCTTATCTCTAATTCTGAAATGTAAAGGACTTTAATGGACAAGAGAGAGAGAGCACTATAACTCATATCAATGTTTAATTATTGTTGTTGTTTTAATTATCCCCCCCATGCTTTTAGTTGCTTTTATGTCTATCTGTAAGCCGTCTTGAGTTCCTGTCAGGGAAAACAGCGGGGTATAAATAAATAAATAATTTTTATTAACAAAATTCCTAAAACATTGATCCACCTTCGCAAAAATTAACTGAAGAGCGTGCATTCTCAGTGCACGGACTCTGAAGTACCTCCGTGCCTTCCCACACTTTCCAACCACCATCAGCAGCTGTAGCATTTATTAAAACCTTCCACAGAAATAGTGGTTTTTTACTTTTTTAATTTTTTTAAAATAAAAATAAAAACCCCGGATCGGTCTTAATGCAGAGAAACAAGCAAACAGACAGACAGACAGACAGAAAGAGAGACGAAGGATAAACATGGAAATGGCGGGATATTATGTTTGCTATTAACATATATATTTCAGTGAAACTAGCAGAATTTCGTAGCTGCCCCTGAGCACGCATGCGCGGATGGCTCCCTCCTTCCCTCCCGCACCGTTTTGTTTTGTTGGCCCTCGGCCCCGCCCCTTCCTCCCGTCTCACCTGAGGCGGTGAGAGCAGCAGAGCGCGCGAGCGCGGAGACGTTGATTCCTACCACGCACGCGCCGCCGTCCAAGCCAGCCAGCCAGCGTTCGAGGGTGGAGGGAAAGGAACGGAACGGCCGCGCTTCAGAAAGCGGCGCTCGCGCCTATTGCGCGCGCAGGTTACGAGCTGGGCGAGGGGCGGGGCGGCGAAAGGAGTAAAGGGGGAGGGGGGGAAAGAGGGGAAGCCGCCGCGCGTTCTCGCGCGAAGTCCTCCTCAGGCGACGACAGCGACGACGCAAGCGCATTCGCTGTCTTCCTTTACGACGAGCCAGCCAGCCAGTCAAGCCAGCCAGCGACGCTGAAGGAAAAGCGAAGAGAGAGAGCGCGCGCGGGGCGGAGGAGGAGGAGGAGGGGGGAGGGTGTTGCGAGTGGAGCGGGCGGTGCAGTCGCGAGGCTGAGTGTCTGACTGACTTTGGTTGGCTACGGCGGCGGCCACGTAGCGCTGCGGCGGCGGCGGCGGCGGCCGCCGAGGGGAGGGCGAGCGACAGGGAGAGCGTCAGTGGGAGCAGCCGCTGGAGCGGCGGGGCCTAGGCCTGGTCCTGAGGCGGCGGCGGCGGACGAGGAGGGGGCTGGAGCCGAGGGGGAGGGCAGGAAGGAAAGAGGGCCCTGGCCGCCCCTACCTTCCCCCCTCCCCTGCCTAGGCATGGACCGCGGCGGCGGAGGAGGAGGAGGCGGAGCGGCGACGGAGGAGCAGCGCCGGTGGCAGCCCCGGAGAGTCCCGGCCTGGGTGAGTCCGTGCAGGAAAAGAGGCCCTCCGGCTGGGGAAAGGGCAGGCCGAGCTCCTCCTGCTCAGCTCCACAGCCTCCTTCTTTTTTGCTTAGTTGTTGGTAACGTGCCTCCCGCTTCGAAGTGCCAACGAGGCCCGGCTGTGGAGCGTCAGGGAGGGGCGAGCGTGCACCTGAGCATGTGCAGAGTGCTCTTGCTTGCTTGGGATCTGGACAGTTGAGATAGTGTCATGGGGGCGGGGTTGGGGTCGGAGGGTTTGGCTGCGGGAGCGTTTCTTCCTTGAAACTGGCAACCTTTTTGGACCACGGAGGAGAAAGGGGGAGAGATTTCGTGGGCCGAGTTTTTTTTGGGGGGTGGGGAGCTCAGTTGGTCGAAGAGTCGAAAGTTGAAGGGTGTGTGTGGGTTTTGGAAAGTTGAGGTGGAAGGTGCTTCTTCAGCAGAGAAGTTGGCATAGAGGGGGAACATTTAGTTTGGCATCACTTTAAAGGTTTGGCGTGGTTGGAGGAGGAAGTTGTGCCACCTCCTGAGACAACTCTGATGCTGGGAATATCTCCGTTTAATGCGGATCTTGGGAATTGGGGGAAGGGAAGCAGTGTTAAGAGACTCCTTGCACCCTCGGGTGTTCTGTTACATTAGGTCCGCGAAACAGTAGAAAAGTTAAAAAAAGAAAAAGTTCCAGTACTGAAGTAGAAATGTTATCATTTCCCAACACACAGTGTTCCTTCTCTTCCAAACCACTGCTATTTGAAGTTTGATATTTGATATGATTAAAATCAGGGCTGTAAAAATCCAAGATTTCCGATGACCAAACTCCTCATCTGCAAATAAGCCACAGGTGTCTAATGTTTGTAAATTGACTTAACTTCAACCTGTGCATGGTTGGAGCAGGCAGATCAATGTGTTATGTCGCACTATTTTCATAAAAACTTACCTGGGAGTATATCTTTGGATGATGTATCTCCATGCAACCTGAATCTAACTCCTAGAAAGTCTGAAAATTAATTGGTTCAGTCCTATTTAAAATCTCATTTTGTAGAAAAAGAAAGTTACACATTTGTTTCAAACATCATTGTTTAAATACTCCCTACTCTTAAAATGCTCCTCTGGTGATAGATTGGAGAATTGTTAGGCTGCTATACAGCAGACTTTTGGAGAGTGTTACTATTGCTCTTTCTCACAAGGATACCAATGGGAGAACTCAGGTGATTTGTGGTGGAGAGCACCTTGATGGTACCTGGAGTAAAGCAGAAGAGACAAATGGGATAGTTTTGTTCAGGTGAAATAGGATTCATAAGAAAATAGATGCAAATCTACTGTCCTTCAAATTGTGCGTGATGTGAGAATTAGGTATGTTCATATAAGCTAGTCTCTGGGTGTCAGTAGTGGTTGCTGAACTTGGGTGGTGGAGTTATTCTGTACTCCAGATAGAAGTTTGTGCAACTAGAAAAACAATTGGAGCTATTTGCATGATGGATGGGGTTTACAGCTTTTGGGATGATGAAGATGGAGAAAGGATCTACTCAAAACCTTCTCGAGTGATGCAGTTAAATGTATGCTCTGCAGAGATTGTTGCACCAACTGAAACTAGGAAGAGATGTGATCAAAATCTGAACCCCTTCTTCTTGTGCCCCCTCCACATGGCTTCCTGTTCATGGAATGCTGTCACCGGGGAGGCTTGCCTGGCGTTTTTATTACATATCTTTAGGCGCCAGGCAAAAGTATTTCTTTATAATCAGGTTTTTGGCTGATTGAACATTCTATGTAGCCTTTTAAATTGGTTTGTGTTAGTTTTTGTTCTGTATTTTATGTTATCATTTTGTATTTGTATGTTGTGAACCACCCTGTGATCTTCAGATGAAGTGAAATATACAAATAATAATAATAATAATAATAATAATAATAATAATAATTAATAATGGTGGTGGTGATGGTGATGTTGCTCCTAAACAAGTTGTGGGCCATATCATAGAACTGAATCATAGAATTGTAGTGTTGGAAGGGACCTAGTACAACTCCCTGCAATGCAGGAATATGCAGCTGCCTCATGTGGGGATCGAACCTGCAACCTTGTCATTTTCAGCACCACACTATTCAGGCTAGATATATATTGGGAAGCCTTAGCATCGAGTTTGTTTTGCTAGGTGTAACTGGCTAATGGTAGCAGCTGGCAACAAAGGTTAATGAGGGAAAGAGGAGGGTGGAGAGTTGTGTATGTGCATGCAGGGTTGCATGACAACCCGACTCATGTGGGCATGCTCTTACTGCCCTTTACCCCCTACTCTTAATGCAGTATATGGATCACCTAGCAGATAGAATCTATTATGCTATCCCAGATCAGATCCTTCAGCTAAATATCCATTTTACAACACTTTAAATGTATGGAAAAAATCAGTACAACTTAACAGGAAGGTACAGGGATCACTGGATCTTGACTGTTTTCACACACGAATACCGCATCCTGTAGAATTCTATCAGTTATATTTTATCTGCACAATCAGAATGAATTTCAGGAACAAAATGCTTTTTCTGTGCCACTTGAGCAGAAGCAGTGCTATAGTTAATAGTTGCCGCTTGTATTCACTTACCCCTGCCCACTCCCGTGCTCACAGTTGTGATTAATATTCTTCTGTTGTGAATGGTCTGTGTGACCATTAAGGAAAAAAGGTAGGAAGAGTCCAGCATATATGTAGACTGTCCCTGGATCAAGGGACTTTTCTTAAGTTCTCAAAGCTTTTAACCTTGCTCAAGGTTGTCATCTGAACTAGCCAGATGCTTAACTGAGAATCAATCACAGTCAGTCCATCCTTTGAAAATTAAGACTTTAGAGCTATCTTGCCCCGAAACGGCAAGTAGATATTCAGTTTAAGGAATGTCTCCTTAAACCTTGGTTTAAGGAGACATTCCTTAAACTCTCATATATAAGCTAGGTTCCAAATGATTCCTTAAACTTTGGTTTAAGGAGTCATTTGAAACCAAGCTTATATATGAGAGTTTCTAACACTGGTAGGTAGTGTGCTGCCTTGGGAGAAATGGAAGTACAGTGGTACCTCTGGTTACAAACACTTCAGGTTACAGACTCCGCTAACCCAAAAGTAGTACCTTGGGTTAAGAACTTTACCTCAGGATGAGAACAGAAATCGCACTGAGGCGGCAGCGAGAGGCCCCATTAGCTAAAGTGGTACCTCAGGTTAAGAACAGTTTCAGGTTAAGAACGGACCTCCAGAACGAATTAAGTTCTTAACCAGAGGTACCACTGTAAAATAAAAGTCTTTGGGGTAGCAGCTGTTTTCTGTGTCATGGATGTACGGGGGGGGGGGGGAGCAATGATAGGGGGATAATCCAGAATTAGCAGAAAATTATGCCAGCATCTGGATGTTGGCACTAGATATTTCAGCTGCTGCACCTGTGGTAAGTGCTTATTTCCTAGCGTACTGGCCCAGGGAATAATTGTACTGACTGCATTGTAGCTGCTTCAGTTTGAGCAATGAGAGGGGAAGAAAGGCTGCACTTGCTGTAATACCTTGTGATCTAAAATAATCCTTCCGAAAGTTTGAGTGTACATTGGTTCTTTGAGGGTGACTTGTATTTACTGAAATGCCTTCTGTAAAGGCGTGTGGGGTTTAAAAATAATAATAGCCTAATTTGCCTAGGAAATTTTTGCCAATTTGTGTCGCAAATAGAATTTTCTATTTTAGCCTTTTTTTATTAAAAAAACAACAACACTTTGAGGAAACAAAGCTAAGTCTTTGAAACAGCCACGCTTGCCTAATATTGTATTTGCAGTTGGTATCCATTCACTGATACTAATCAACTTATGAAATGGAAACTTTTCCACCAAAAAATAAAGTGCTAGAAAGATTTCCTCTCCATATAACTGCTGCCTTAGCAGAAGCATTCATGAGCTGGGGTGAAATAGGATTGTACTTGGTAGATGTGCCTACTTCAATCAGGACAGGTAGGGATGGGATGAAAAACTGTTTTTTCTAGTGTTTCTTCTAGATCTGGAATACGGTAGGATTTCTTGATGGTGCAAGTGCTGAGAGGCTGTGTATGTGCTTGTGTTATTAGGCATGCTGATAACACTCAGACACTCCTAGGGTTACAGATAGTACAGTGTGTATGCCTGGGGTTGTTTTCAACAGGACTGTGTTCAACTTTTGGTCCTGGGGAAGTTTTGGCAGTGTCCATATTCAGACTGTAGTGATTTGAGGTAATGTTTTCCATTAATTCTGTTGTAGTGTTGTATTTGCGCTTCATTTTAGTTTCTGTTGAGGTACATGGATTGCATAAAACAGTGGTTTAAAATGAGATACAGGGGATGGTTCTGTGTATTAAATTTCCATGATATGCTGAGTGTCATTCCTCTTGTCTTCTCTTCTCTTCTCTTCTCTTCTCTTCTCTTCTCTTCTCTTCTCTTCTCTCCTCCCTACCTAGGGTGTCCTTAATTGTTCCAGGACTGGCTGTGGTGTATATGTGATTACTGCAAGAATTGAATAGCAGCTTGTGTTGATTTGTGACTGGCCTGTCAGTTGACGTGTCCTCTGCATTCACTCTGGCAGTACTATTTACAGCCAACATTATGCTAGCGTTTGTTGACTCCTGTGCAAAATTAATGCGCACTACATTATGATGAGTTCATCTTGATAGCATGCAACGGAATTGTAGAAGTCAAAGTAGCTTATAAAAGCAATGGATACGCTGCAGCATGCAGTTATACGCATGCAGATTTTATTGACTTTTAACTGTGCATTGTTTTGCATCTCATGTCTCTAACCTAGAGAAACATTGGATCAGCAGAAGGCACAGAATAGTTACTATTCTTATTTATTAAGAATATCTATATCCCACCTTTCCAACTGAATATTGCTCAAGGTGCCTAACATTCAAAATAAAAATGATGATAGCTACAATTCTGTGATTCTGTGTTGCTGTTGAGTTAATGCGTCCCTTGTCTTCTTTTCTGCAGCAGACCCAAGGTTTACATGATTAGTAAAAGAGACAAGGATCTTGTGAACTGGCTCAAAATCATGCTAGCACCTTGAGGAATCTCATTCTCTATTCCATTAGTCCTTCCTTTCATTATTTACTGGTGCCAGTTAAGACGGTCCTTTTTAACTTACAGGTAGGGTGATAATGATACTTCACAAACTTTTTAAAACTCCAGTTGTCATAGGGCTGAAGCTTATCAATTATTTTACTGTGCAATCACTTCTAGATGTTTTATGGAAAGTGATTCATAAACAGAACCAAAATGCAGTTTATTGATAGTGTGTATCTTTTTCATAGAATCATAGAATAGAATCATAGAGTTGGAAGAGACCACAAGGGCCATCGAGTCCAACCCCCTGCCAAGCAGGAAACACCATCAGAGCACTCCTGACATATGGTTGTCAAGCCTCTGCTTAAAGACCTCCAAAGAAGGAGACTCCACCACACGCCTTGGCAGCAAATTCCACTGTCGAACAGCTCTTACTGTCAGGAAGTTCTTCCTAATGTTTAGGTGGAATCTTCTTTCTTGTAGTTTGGATCCATTGCTCTGTGTCCGCTTCTCTGGAGCAGCAGAAAACAACCTTTCTCCCTCCTCTATGTGACATCCTTTTATATATTTGAACATGGCTATCATATCACCCCTTAACCTCTTCTCCAGGCTAAACATGCCCAGCTCCCTTAGCCGTTCCTCATAAGGCATCGTTTCCAGGCCTTTGACCATTTTGGTTGCCCTCCTCTGGACACGTTCCAGTTTGTCAGTGTCCTTCTTGAACTGTGGTGCCCAGAACTGGACACAGTACTCCAGGTGAGGTCTGACCAGTGCAGAATACAGTGGCACTATTACTTCCCTTGATCTAGATGCTATACTCCTATTGATGCAGCCCAGAATTGCATTCGCTTTTTTAGCTGCCGCGTCACACTGTTGGCTCATGTCAAGTTTGTGGTCAACCAAGACTCCTAGATCCTTTTCACATGTACTGCTCTCAAGCCAGGTGTCACCCATCTTGTATTTGTGCCTCTCATTTTTTTTGCCCAAGTGCAATACTTTACATTTCTCCCTGTTAAAATTCATCTTGTTTGTTTTGGCCCAGTTCTCTAATCTGTCAAGGTCATTTTGAAGTGTGATCCTGTCCTCTGGGGTGTTAGCCACCCCTCCCAGTTTGGTGTCATCTGCAGATTTGATCAGGATGCCCTTGAGTCCATCATCCAAGTCGTCGATAAAGATGTTGAATAAGACCGGGCCCAAGACAGAACCCTGTGGCACCCCACTAGTCACTCTTCTCCAGGATGATTAAACAACTAGGGACTGGCAAGAACTTTTCTTGCCTTTGCATCATCTCCCACTTCCCCTCTTTCTAGTGTGCAGATTCTAGTGTGCTCAACAACTGCAATCCTTAAAAAAGCTCAACAACTTTGATCGGCCCTCACGCACGTTCTCTTCATCAAATCTGGCCCTCTTTGAAAAAAATCTGGGCACTCCTGTCCTATGCGATCCACACATTCATAAGCTTATATCAGGATGGATTAAAAATAGATTTTTGTTAATAATAATAATAATAATAATAATATCAATGGTAGTTTTGTAACAATCAAATAGTGGCAAATTAAAGTGAAATCTGAACTGTTTACAAGCAAATGCTTAAGTCTATACAGTAGTTTATATTTTATTTATTTAATCATGACTGCTAACAGATTAAATGAAACCAGTTTTCTGTGCATAAAAAGAACTCTGAGGAAAGAGATCTCATTTCTGAGGTTGATCATTATATATAGCACCCTAAATAATACGTTACCTGTTATTGTTGTATTTGTGTTGGGTCCAAGTTATTGCTAAGCATTAGGCTCCATGAGGTGCCCATGGTATAAGCTACCTGGTTTGCCTTCAAAGCCCATATGGGCAGCCTGGTACTCCTGTAGTATTTCAATGTTTGTAATCCTTGTATGACCACACTTAAAATACTGTGAATAGTTTGGGTGCCCAGTCTTCATGAGGATATTGTAGAGCTGGAAAGGTTTCAAGAAAGGGAAATTGAAATTATCAATGGGCTGAAACATCTTCTCGATGAAGGAAGGATACATCTGCAGGGCATGAAAAGAGGTTTATAAAATTTTGTGTGATCTGAAGAAAAGTTTGTAACTGTCTCATTACCAGAACTTGAATGGTCATGATATTCAAGGACATTAATTGATAAAGTTTGCTGCTACTAGATGTGTTAACAGACACTAGCTTAAGTAACTTTTAGAGGAGATAATGGAGGATACGACTAATAGTCATGACGGCTTTAAGTTTAAGATACTTTACTACAGATCTTTACAAACTTTTCATGTTGGTGACACACTTTTTAGACATGCATCATTTCGCGACACAGTAATTCAGTTTTACTAGCAAACCAGAGGTTAAAGTAATCACTTTCCAGTCCTGGGAGGAGCGCAGGGAGCATTCACACAACACACCTAAACACTGCAGCCGACACACTAACGTGTCATGACACACAGTTTGGAAAGCTCTGCTTTACTAGATGGTTTGTTTCTATGATCATGTAAAGGCTCTTACATACGATCAGAGCTCCTCATTGTGTAAGGTTCTGTTGAATTTTAGGCTGTCTTTTAGCTGGTATAGTATCAGTTGTTGTTTCCATGCTTGTTTGGAAAATCTGTGCATTTGAAAATGAGAAACATGCTCTTGATGATTTAAACAACCCATCATTTGTTGTGCACTCAAGCACATTCACCTTTCATTTCAACTCCTATCAGACTTCCAGTTTTGCCTGGCATCTCCACCCTGTTCTGCTACTGCCCACTTTAGGTAAAGGTAAAGGGACCTCTGACCATTAGGTCCAGTCGTGGCCGACTCTGGGGTTGCGGCGCTCATCTTGCTTTATTGGCCGAGGGAGCTGGCGTACAGCTTCCGGGTCATGTGGCCAGCATGACTAAGCCGCTTCTGGCGAACCAGAGCAGCACATGGAAACGCCGTTTACTTTCCCGCCGGAGTGGTACCTATTTATCTACTTGCACTTTGACGTGCTTTCGAACTGCTAGGTTGGCAGGAGCAGAGACCGAGCAACGGGAGCTCAGCCCCTCGCGGGGATTCAAACAGCCAACCTTCTGATTGGCAAGTCCTAGGGTTAAACCACAGAGCCACCCGCGTCCCTTTACATGTATGGTTATGACCCTATTATTTTCCAGGTATGCATTCTCTCACTGCATTTGTGTGCACACAGCCATTCATGTTATACTTAGATGGGGCAGAAGAATCAATTCATTTCTCAGTTGGGGTGAAAACAAATAGTCATCCTAGCAGCTGTCAGTTAAGTGTTGAATTAATTGTTGAAGTGCTGACACTTATTTTTGAAACGCACACAACTTATTTTCAACACAAAAAATAACTTCCCCTCTTCCCAATTTACAAATAGACTGTAAGTAGAAATTTATGGTTCCTTGGGAAAATCACCTGAAAAAATAATAACTTTGAAATTGCTTGATTTGTCTGGTATTGTGTTACAAATTTTTATCAAGCAATGCATTTTTAGAAATGGGAGAAAAATCAATACAATATTATATGACATTAGGAAAAAGCTGGACTCTGCAGCCTGTTCAAATTATACATACACAGCAATTATTATTTTCCATAATTTTCTTTCTGTTAGCCATGGAGAGGTGAAAAGGTGAAACCCCACATCCAACCACTAGAAGCCTCATTCAGCCATCCTTCTGGCTTCTACAATGTCAGCCATATTTCAAGCATATTTATGCAACCCCAAGGGCTCAGAACTTGTTTTTTCCATGAAAGATGAGAGTCTCAAGAAACTGAACTCTTATGCTTGGAGAGATGGTTCATGGAAACATGATAGCAGCTTAGTAAAATGTTCTGTGTGTTAACAATTCTTTTAAGGTTCAGACTGAAGCCTCTCTCAGGCTTTCCTGCTCAGTATGGGAAGGTTAGGCGTGGAGCAGGCAAGAATGGATTGGAGGGGAACTTGCCACTCCCCCTTACACATGTCATCCCTGTACATGTTCATTTCAATGCACGGATAGGATTTCAGGTTTCTGTGTTACTTTGGTCTATTTATTCATCACTGTAAATGGATTTTCATCTTTTTGAACTTTAGTTCAAAACTGACTTACTGAAATTCGTCATGTCTTCAATACATTCAGATTCATATACTACCTTTTTCATCTATTATTCCAGTGTGGCATTCCATGCTTTTATAGTGAGGAACAGTGCTATTAGGGTAGAAGATTGAAAGCTTTCACTTTTGGTTTTGAATAAATCAGTTTCCTGATACACAAGCTTTCATTTTTCTTCCTTCGTGTGTGGAAAAGGGAGAGAGAGAGCACATGTGGCAGATCAACACAGCTCATTCTTATAACACTGAACGATTAATTAATGAACAGTGACTGAGATTTGTTTCCTTTAATTTCCTTTAATGTATACTTGGGCTGTGTACACACCATACATTTGAAGCACACTCAGAGCACATTCCCACCCCCACCCTCCATGCTAAAAAAATATCCTGGAAGTTTGGTCTTCACGGAGCTACAGTTCCTCAGCACCTGCAAAACTACAGTTCCCATGGTTCTTTGAGTGAGTGTGCTCTAAAGGCATGGTGTATATGCAGCCTTGGTCAAGAATGTCAGTCTTTGTCTTAAGGTGTTTTGTTAATTAAAAAAAAAAGTTTATAATAAAAAGCGTAACTATAGTCAGTAAGCATTGTTTCTTCGCAACCTGTTTTCTGTCCCTGTTCTACTCTAATCTTTTGTATAAAGCATTTGCTGAGGTCTGGTTTAAATGTTTTATCACCCGCCTGATAGATTTTTATTAGGATATTGTGGGTCCTTCATGGAACAGTATATTAGACTTAAATATTCCTTTTCTATACAGTTGCTTTAATATGACTGTCATTGCACCCTCCATTTTAGCAGGAAAATCACAGGCCTGCTCTGCTTGGCACAGCTGTAGAACATTCAAATGCATTAGGGGGAATATATTAAAACCAGTTTTTTAAATGATTTTATCACTTTGAGCTATTTCATGTGTTAGATCTGTAATTCATTCTTTAAAAATATTTTGATGCGTGACTGGAAATGAATTTGTAAAATGGTGGAACTGGGTTTGGTTTGGTGTGACATGAGCTTAGCTTACATAGATTCTTCATCTTATATTTTTCATGAGGTATACACAACTTGACTGCAAAAAGAATGGAAAGGAGACCATACTGATGAGCAGTACCTGGGTGATGACTTGGTCCCATCTGCCCATCTCATCCAGTTTTGCCTCATCTTCTGTTTTCTTTGTTGCCTTCATCCTGCCTTTCACTGTTCCTTGTTCTCTATTCTCTTATCTTAGGAGTCTGACTCTTTCTGCTTTTCTCTTCAGTCGACTTCTGCTATTACTTTCTTCAAGGAACTGGGGGAGTGGTATTCTTGTGACAGTGGCTGCTATTGTACCAATTCTTACCATTGTCTGAGACCTCAGTGCCCCTTTATTTGCATACATTGTTTTTCTAGGCATGCAAGGAGTTGATAGTTGGGAACTGGTGCAATGGCTGACAATTGTTACAATCATTTTCCCTTTTCTTCGAAAGCAGAGTACTGTACTGTTTTATTCCTTTCTGCAGTTCTCAGAGTAAAGGGTACTTGGGGAGCTTCCAAATGAAAGGATGGTGGTTCCCCAAACACCTTTTATTACCTTACCTGCCACTTAACTTCAACTTGGATTTGCTCCTGCCCATCAGATGGCAGGGAATGTGTATGGAAATGTGGCCAAATATGTGGAAGAAGCAGCTATTTTGGGGTAAGTGAGAGCCCCAGTAACTTTTGCAGCTGACTTTTCTAGAGACTTATTTCTGGCTTCTAGCCCCTGCTTTTCCCCCTCTCATCTGTCAGGCACCTCCTCTATACCTTTACATCAGGCCCTTGCCTCCTTTCTGTTTTACCCTATTCAGGTATAACTGTTCCTTGTAGCTACATTAGCAATGCATCCTTGAAATGTGCATTGAAATACAGTGGTACCTTGGTTCTCAAATTTAATCTGTTCCAGGAGTCCATTCCAAAACCAAGGCGTGCTTTCCCATAGAAAGTAATGCAAAACGGATTAATCTGTTCCAGACTGTTGAAAAACTACCCCTAAAACACTTCTCCCCACCCCCCAATCAGCGCGATCTTTTGATCTCGATCTCTCTCTCCTCAAAGCAGCTGGGCTGTAGAGCGCTGCCGGGACACTTCTCCTCACCTCCCCAATCAGTGCAATCTCTCTAGAAACAGAAGCGCAACATTAAAAACAGAAGCTCAGGACACATTTGACTTCCCAAAAAATTTCGAGAACCAGAATGCTCACTTCTGGGTTTGCGACGTTCGGGTTCTAACTTGTTCGAGAACCAAAGTACCACTATATAGCTGAGAGAGACTGCATCTGCGTGAGGAGAGACTGCATCTGCATGAGTGAATGTTGGTCTCAGCTTCCTTTCCCTTTGCTTCAACTTCTTTTAAGTCTCTGCTTCCTACGGGTTCATCACTTTTTCCCCCTGAAATATATCCTAGGTCAGGAGTGGGGAACCTCCAGTCTGCAGATCAAAAGTTGCCTTTCAGGTCTCTCTGTCTAGCCCTTGGGACTCCACTTAGGCCTAGCCATATCCTTCACCATCCATGAGTGCTTCTGGTCCTTTCCACCACTAGCATGTAGTCCCATAAGATTGCTCACTGAAAATAATCTGCACCCAGTCCTAGGCATTTCAAACACCCACCCACCCACCCACCCACCATGGTTCTAATTGCAACTTTTAGTTGTTGAACCTTCAGGGTTTTGGATAAGCAAACGAAGCATGTTCTGTTGACTAGTGGCATCACAACCTCCCTTCTTTTTGCCTTAAAAGATTGTTTCTTACTTGTATTCTGCAGGAAGTATTTGGAGTTCAGCAGACATTCACCCAAGCACAAACAGGTTCTCCAAATGCTGTAGTGCAGACAACAGAAAAATAATTACAGAAGATGCGGCACTATTTAATGTGTCATCTTTTTTATGTTTATCTTCACAACAGTCATGTGAAATAAACCGTTGTTCAAGTTTTTCTTGTGAGAGACCGTGGACCAAAGTATGCACAGTGTTAAATTCATGTTCACAGTTAATGTATCTGTATTTTTTGTTAAATAGTAGTGATGTGTGTATATTCAGGGTCAGCTGCTATTGCACATCAGAAACCTGGGAGAGGCCATTTTCATTGGGAACTTAATGTGAAGGGAAAGTTGTATCCTGCAGTCCTGATCTCTCCCTCCTTAGTCCTCTCCCTACAGCTCCTTGTGTGGCTGTTATTGAACCCTAAAGCAACCCAGATATGTTAAATGTGATCACAGGATGTTCTTGGTGGTCATATGCTAGTTGTGGAGTACTTTCCCCAGGGAGATTTGTCTGGCACCTATATTATTGTCCACTGGGCACCAGGCTAAGACTTTTGTTTATTTTCCCAAGCTTTTTAGATTCATTTTGAATCCTTTTAATCCTCCTTTACTGTTTTATGCTACTTTTATGATTTTGTGACTTTTTGCTGATTGTACTGTGTTAGAAACTGAGATATGAAAGTTAGGAGCTAAATGGCATCTTAAACCTAGGTTATGGGTGCCACAACGGAATGTTGAGGCACACTTTTTTAGTAATAAGAATACAAAATTGGAAATGAATGAACTGCCCCTAAAATGTTATGTTCATTTTTCACATGGTCTAGTCCTCATCTGAAGACTGCAAAAAATAAAGCCATGCTTTCCCTGCCCTCCCCTCAAAACACTGCCTTTCTGTGAGGCCAGCTTCGAGGCAGAACCTATCAGCTTGCCTGACGCTGCAGTGATTTCTTGAAAGTCAAGCAAGCAGGAATTTCTCCTCCCATGCCATCAGCAGCGGCAGTTTTAATCTGAAATCTTAGTCACAGTACTGTGCCCAGAGCTCAGAAATTGCTCGAGCTAATGAAATTCCCAGTGGCAAAATGCACCTAGAACAATGGGAGTTTCGAACGCTGTTATTGTATGTTTGTATTTCTCTTTTCAGTTGTTTTGTTCTTTTCTGTAAGCCATCCTGGAATGTAATTGAAAGGTGGTATAAAAATGTTTTATTTTTATATAGTTGGAACAGGGTAAAGAGAATGTTGAAAATGTAACAGTTGACTTTAGGAATTTGTTTGCTGTGTTAGATCCATTCAGCAGTCCTCCTCTTTCCCCCTCCCCCTACCCCAGTCTAATGCTGCAGTTTTAGGGCAACAGGCAGTCGCTTGGTTGTCTTGCTAAACCAGTTTCTTTAGGGGGGGGGGAAATCACAAATGGAAACTGCTGGTAGAACATAGTTTCTAGACCATGGGTAGGCAAACTAAGCCCTGCAGGCCAGATCCGACTCAATCGCCTTCTGAATCCGGCCCGTGGACAGTACTGGAATCAGCGTGTTTTTACATGAGTAGAATGTGTTCTTTTATTTAAAATGCATCTCTGGGTTATTTGTGGGGCATAGGAATTTGTTCAGTTTCCCCCCACAAAGTCTGAGGGACAGTGGACCGGCCCCCTGCTGAAAAAGTTTGCTGACCCCTGACATAATGTATGCCTATGCTATTTGCATAATTAATCTATGGGTTTTTATTTGGACACACAAAGTACATGCAACTATGAAGCTGTATGGAAACTGACCTGGAAGGGAGCAGTTGATCACAGTATCTTGTAGTACGGTTTGCTGTCAAAAGGCAAAAACCTAAACTGTTTGTACATTTACATGCTGTCAAGAAAGTTACTTGGTATGTAAGAGTCTTTTTAATGTTTCAGCTTTTGAAGGGAAGGCATGGCAGTAGCAAACTGGAGCTGTTTCTTTTGGTGCCAGAACACACACACACACACACACACACACACACACACCCGGCAGGTGGACAATTCTTTTTTATTGGTTCTGCCATTTGAGTTCTTGCTTTGCTGTGCTTCCCTGCAGCATGGAAAAAGTGACTGCACCTAAAAGACACTGTAGGAGGCATGTCCTCAGGGACTATATGTATTCTGAAAACTATGTAGCAAATGTGCATCTTCAACTTTGGAATAGTTATGTAACTGCTGAAAGCAGATCAGTCCAACATGTGCCTGGTATATATGCCTTATTCCACAGTTATAAATCCACTGTGATAGACACCTTGCTACACACAAAAAACTACTACTTTTCATCAAACCCAGGCAAGACACCCTAGTTCTAGAATACATGTGTGTGATCAGTGGTGGATTAAATACAGATGTAAGAATTTAAACTAAATTCAGATAAGATAGCTGATGATAACTCAGTAGACTGGTTGAAGAAATACCTTTTTTGAACAGGGTCAACTTTGCTGTAAAAACCAAGTTTGTAACTTACGTTTGTTGCTGGACTCATTGTTGTTCCTTAATTCCTAGCTGATGGCTACGATCTGGAGTGCCTTTTATAGGCTTTGGCTGATATACTGACTAAGCCTGTTGCTGGAAAATAGAAACCTGACCATGGTTATCCATACATTGGTTGCCTCCAATATAGAGTATTGTGTTCTACATGTGGCTGCCTATGACAATGACTTGAAAACTTCTAGTGCAGAATGCAGAAGCCTCTATGTGTGGTCTGATATTGACCCGTTTTGAAGTATCCTTTCATTCCAGGTTCAGTTCAGAAGAGCTTATTCTTGCTGTTAAAGCCCTAAACAGATTGGTCCTAACTATCTTAGGAAATGTGTTGCGCGGCAGGGTTTCTTCCATAGCAGCCTTAATGCTGTGCAGCTCACTCCCAAGAGATGTTTGTACAATTACCTCCCTGTTGGCTTTTCAAAGGCAGGCAAAACTGTTAGCCTTTGAAAACTGACTGCTCCTCCCCCCCCCCCCCCCCCGTTTTCCTGCCCTTAGTTGTTTCTGGGTTTTTGATTGTTTGATTTTATAGTGTTTGGTTGATTTTTTAAGAAAAACAAAACAGGAAAAAACCCCTATAAGCAACATTGTTGATTTTTATAAGTGGCAGTCTTAGTTGTTTTAGGGGAACTTTGGAAAGGTAGCATAAAATCTTTTAAATAAGAAAATCCAGATATTGAAGCCTGAATAAATTGTGTAAATCAAGGAAGTGTGTGTACATTTATCTGACCTCCTAGCAGAATAGGAAAGGAGCTATATAGAGCATATGACAGCCCGGACACTGAGGTCCAGCTCCGAGAGTCTTCTGGCGGTTCCCTCACTGTGAGAAGTGAAGCTACAGGCAACCATGCAGAGGGCCTTCTTGGTAGTGGCGCCCACCCTGTGAAATGCCCTCCCATCAGATGTCAAGGAAATAAGCAACTATCTGACTTTTAGAAGACATCTGAAGGCAGCCCTGTTTAGGGAAGGTTTTAATGTTTGATGTTTTATCACTTTTTTATTATCATTAATATTCTGTTGGGAGCCGCACAGAGTGGCTGGGGAAACCCAGCTAGATGGGCGGGGTATAAATGATGATGATGAAATACCCCACCCCTGAAATTCCTATCCTCTCTGGCTTCTGAGTTAGACTGTACCTCAGTGGTTGAGCACATGTTCTGCGTGCAAAAGGCCCCAGGTTCATTTCCTGGCATCTCTAGTAAAGAGGATTGAGTGGAGAAGACCTGTGTCCAAGACTGCTTGGAGCTGCTGCTAGTCAGAGTAGACAGTATTGTGCTATAGACAGGTAATCAGTCCTGATGTGAACTAGGAACACGAGAAGCTTTTTCACTAGGCACTTCCCATGAGTTTTTAAGCTGCATGTCACAGCTGTAGGGTCTAGAACAGGGGTCGGCAAAGTTTTTGTGCCTTGGGCCAGTTCACAGTCCCGCAGACGCCACGGTGGGCTGGAGTGTGCACGCACGCATGAGCAAACGCTATTTCCGGCACAGAGGAGGCGTGCGCAGCTTCCCATTGGCTGCAGGAGCTTCCAGCAGCCAGTGGGAAGCTGTCCAGCTTTGCAGAAGGCGGTCCCCACTGCCCTCCATGCCGGTTTAGCATGGTGCACGGGAGCTGGCCGAGTGGGCGATGGAGGGCCATGGTCCGGTTAAGTGACCCCCATGGGCCGCTTGTGGCCCATGGACCTTAGGTTGCTGACCCTTGGTCTAGAATCATCTAAAAAAATAAAAGCCAAGGACAGGGAATACCAAGTTCCATGCTACATTACAATCTATGTCTTTTGAATGTGTACCTGTAGACACATAGGAACCATACAACTTAGTTGGATACCTGGGGGGCTCATAATTTGTTTCTGGCAAAACTGATGGGTGGGCGGACTAGTGTGTGCAAGAGTTTTCAATTATGTGTGAATAAATGTGTGATTATTATTATTTTTAATTAAATCTGAGAAGTATTTTACTGTACCAATTCAATGAAGTTTAATTGTGCAGCACATTAATTCTGTTGTAGTGTTGAACATAAGAATAGGGAAGTATGTTAATAATGATGTTAAATGGATGAATGCCAGTGCTGGTGACTGACCTTGGATAAACTATTTTTTGTTATGTGCCATCTTTCAATTAGATGAGGCCATTTATTTGGAACTGTGTTTCAGGACCTTCCTCTGCTCTGAGGATCAGATGAAAGCCGCATATTTTCCAGCAGTAGAATTAATTCCCTGCCCCAACCCCCAGCAATAAGATGAATAAGCCATTATTAATAAGAATGTTTAACAACTTGTGTGGCAAATCCTGTACTCTGTTTAGGTTAGGCAGCCAATGATTTCACAGGGATAAGTTCTTTTAGTTATGTTTAAGCCACTGACTTAATTTTCTCCTTCTTTTCTAGACAAGATGTTCAGCTGTTGAGCAGCAGCTTTCTTCCTGTGAACTGCTGCCGATTTCCTCGTGCTGTAAAGCCAGAGTTCCATGACCTGCACGGGGTGCTTTGGTGCTCTGCTTCCCCAAGGCAGTCATGTGTTAGTTCTCTCCGACAATTCATCTTGCTCCAGAGGAGTTACTTCCTTGGTATTCTGGAATACAAGGTGCTCAATGAATCGGGAGCCCCCATGAATGAAACAGCCAGCTCTTGCCAGCAGATGGCTAAAAACTGCAGCACACATGTAGCAGGGATGGCGCAAGAGGACAGAGCTCAAGTGCCACCCACTTTCTACCATGGTGCCAGCCAGGAACTTGATTTGTCCACCAAAGTCTACAAAAGGGAGTCTGGGAGTCCTTACTCCGTATTGGTGGACCCAAAAGCAAGTAAACCACATCTCCATGAAAGAGAGGAACAGCCATATTTCAAGGAGGACAGAACAGTAGGAGAGGTCCGAGCCGTGAAAGAAGACAGGGAGAACTCTGACGACTTGCAGGAGGACGAGGAGGAAGATGAAGTGACTTACAAAAGGGAGCAGATAATAGTAGAGGTAAACCTTAACAACCAAACATTAAATGTTTCAAAAGGGGAGAAGGGGGTCCCCTCCCAATCCAAAGAAACTGCTGTTCTTAAGACCAGCAGTGAGGAAGAGGAGGGTGACAGTGGGGAGGAAGAGGCCACTGAAGACAGTAATGATGAGGAGGAGAATGAGAGGCAGAAGAAAAAAGAGCAAAGAGAGGAGAAAGATAGTGTTGCACAAAGGAGGACAAGGAGAGCTGCATCTGCTGCAGCCGCCACAACTTCCCCTACTTCCAGAACTACAAGGGGCCGTAGAAAGAGCGTTGAGCCCCCCAAGCGTAAGAAGAAAGCTGCAAAGGAGCCCAAGGCACCTGTGCAGAAATCAAAGTGTGAAGAAAAGGAGACTTTGACCTGTGAGAAGTGCCCCAGGGTGTTTAACACACGCTGGTATCTGGAGAAGCACATGAACGTCACTCACAGGCGCATGCAGATCTGCGACAAGTGTGGGAAGAAATTTGTTCTAGAAAGTGAGCTCTCCCTCCACCAGCAAACAGACTGTGAAAAAAACATTCAGGTAGGTTCTCTTGCCTGCTTGCAAGATTTCCCTGCCTTCTGCTGTCCCCTGGACACTTCGAAAGGGGGGAAATCCTTTGAGGAGAACAAGGTCCCAAGCCTTTCTGCTTCTGTCGGCGTTTCCTGTTGCTCACCTAAGGAAACTAACCTGTATGAATGGGGGGTGGGAAAGGGAGGGAGTAAGAAGTGGCTCTTAGGGTTTTTCTGCACAACATTACAGATGAGGTGAAATATAAGGTGCTTCAAAATAGAGCTTAATGCACTCTGTGCTGGTTAGTATGAGCAGAGGTTTATTTCCAACAATCATGAACATGAAGCTGAGCTTGCTGTGCTCTAGGCAATTCAGGTTCTAAGGACAGGCCGAATTTAAAACTTGTATTTATTTATTTTAGTAATTCTGCTTGTAGAATGTGTGGTGTCACATGCTTTGATAAGGAAGGAGGGAAAACTTGAATTGATGGGCAGGCAAATACAAGGATGGATCCAGATGCTGTTTCATGCAAGACTATTTTCCTACCTCGATAGTATTTCCATGTAGGAAAGCTGTAAACACTCATGTGCAACAAATGGACAGGAGTCCGAGTATACTAGATGGCTTATTGCAACTTATTGCTCATGTCTGCTTGTGAAATAGACTTTTGTACACACATTAAATAACTATGTATGGAATGATCTTGTGTGAAACTGTTCTAGGTGCCACAACGGGGAGAGAGACTGCTGCTACCACAAAGAGATGAAGTAGGGATTGTGAAGCTGTAGGTTTTATGAAGAGTCCTATAGAAACTGCATACAATCACCACAAATCCTGCTCAGGGTTCTCTCCTCATCACAAACTTTATTTATTCAGAGTCCTTGCATTTTATTTTATTTAGAAAATCCTATAGACTGCTTAATTTTTAAAAAAATCCTACACGGTGTACATAATAAAACAATTAGCAACAAAACACAAATAAAAGCAACAAAACTTTTATAAAACATTACCTAATTAAATTATATGTCTGGGTAGACCTACTAAATTAAAAATAGTTCCCAGGCATCTAAAATAATACAGTATTGGTGTCTGCTATATTTACTTCAATGGAAGTAAAACTGCATTGACATCCAGATTCTGTGTAGCACAAGTAATTATGAAGAAACCCTCAAAGCACACCGTCTTAGGATGCTTGCCGACATTCTCAGCCTTGAATTTTCTCCATCTCTGAAAACCAGGGCCGTCAAATTCTTAAAGGGCGGATACAGATAAATTGGTTGCTTTGCTAGGATGAGAACAAAAGCAGGGACAAACATGTGAATCGTTGGATCATACTAGTGGGATGACTTGGTTACATTAGATAATGTTAAAGAGTATGTTGAAAAGGGTATTAAAAATACAAAAGCAACCCTTCTAAATTAGACCAAATGCTCCTGTTTGTATTGAATCTCCTTCTAGTAAGTTTCATTAGATGACCTTGAATTTTAGTACTATATGAGAGAGAGAGAGAGAGGCTGACTTCTCTGCCTGTTTTTCTCTACACTCTGCATAATTTTATAAACTTTTCTGAAACTGCCCCTTATTCACCTTTTTTACTTAACAAATAAGTCTCACGTGTAGCTACGACGGGACAGAGCCTCCTTTCTCACCTTACATAATTTGTGTCCGTTGGTGAAGGTGGGGAGAGAATATCAGGGACTTCCAAGTGAAGAGGGAAAGTGCTTTGATTTCAGGTAAAGACTTTCCTGTTTACATTTATGAGGGGCTGGGGACAATTTTAGTGTTTCCTTGAGTACTTTTAAAAAAGCAAGCTGCAGCTCAAAGCTTTGTTGATAAATAATCAGCCTTACAGCTTTGAAAAATGAACTGTATGGCAAAGAAGTGAGAAGGGAACCATAAAGCTGATCTCTCAGCCCAGACACAACAGCAGCATAACTTTTTAAGTATATAAAAGGAAAAACTACTCCAGGCATCTCATAGCCATAAGCAGTGAATTCCTTCTCTTCCCCCCCCCCAACAAAAAAAAATGTGTCACCCAAAATGTTTGCCCTCCAAAGTCGCTCATTCTCCTAAGGTGCCCCACAACCCTCCATAAACATGCCAAAAACATGGTCGTGAATTTGTTCCCATGGCCTGGTTTGCATTGTTAAACTATTATTTAAATTTGACAGTGCATGTTGCTGAAATTGTGGTTGCAGTGTTCATCTCCTGCTTTTGGCTTAGCATTACGTCATATGTATGGTTGTCTGGAACTGCAACTTCTCAGCCGTTTGACTTCACCCCCCCAAAGGCACACTTCTTCATTGTCTCCCAAGGCAGACAATGCCAACCATCAAGCTTGTTGGTCAGTGAGATGCTCTTTGCAAGCCCTTCATGGTGCATTGTATTTTATATATATATATATATATATATATATATATATATATATATATATATACACACACACACACACACACACTGCCCATCTGGCTGGGTTTCCCCAGCCACTCTGGGGGGCTTCCAACAAAACATTAAAATACAATAGTCTGTCAAACATTAAAAGCTTCCCTAAACAGGGCTGCCTTCAGATGTCTTCTAAAAGTTTGATAGTTTTTTTCCTCTTTGACATCTGGTGGGAGGGCGTTCCACAGGGCAGGTGCCACTACCGAGAAGGCCCACTGCCTGGTTCCCTGTAACTTGGCTTCTCGCAGTGAGGGAACCGCCAGAAAGCCCTTAGCGCTGGACTTCAATGTCCAGGCAGAACGATGGGGGTGGAGATGCTCCTTCAGGTATACAGTGGTACCTTGGGTTACATATGCTTCAGGTTACATATGCTTCAGGTTACAGACTCCGATGACCCAGAAATAGTACCTCAGGTTAAGAACTTGGCTTCAGGATGAGAACAGAAATCATGCTCCGGTGGCGCGGTGGCAGCAGGAGGCCCCATTAGCTAAAGTGGTGCTTCAGGTTAAGAACAGTTTCAGGTTAAGAACAGACCTCCGGAACGAATTAAGTACTTAACCCAAGGTACTACTGTACTGGGCCGAGGCTGTTAGGGCTTTGAAGGTCAGCACCAACACTTTGAATTGTGCCCGGAAACATACTGGGAGCCAGTGTAGGTCTTTCAAGACCAGTGTTATATGGTCTCGGTGGCCGCTCCCAGTCACCAGTCTAGCTGCTGCATTCTGGATTAGTTGCAGTTTCCAGGTCACCTTCAAAGGTAGCCCCACATAGAGTGCATTGCAGTAGTCCAAGTGAGAGATGACTAGAGCATGCACCACTCTGGCGAGACAGTCCTCAGGCAGATAGGGTCTCAGCCTGCGTTCCAGATGGAGCTGGTTAACAGCTGCCCTGGACACAGAATTGACCTGCGCCTTCATGGACAGCTGCGAGTCCGAAATGACTCCCAGGCTGCATTGAACTTCTGGTGACCATCACCTGATGGCACTGTGATGTTGTGCAAACAGCCCTGCGCACCCGTCAGCTTTGGCCCACAAGGATGTAGGAGCGATAAGGATTTGACCCATGTTCCCCACCCCTGGTTTTGAAGTGACATGTGGTTCAGGCCACTGACAGACAGACAGAAGCTGCCTCATTCTGAATCAGATCATTGATTTGTCTAACCCAGTATTGTGTTGGCAGTGATTCCCCAATATTTCAGACAAGAATCTCCCATGCCTATTGGAGATGCCAGATATTAAACGTGGGACCTTTTCAATGCAAAAGCATGTGCCCTCATATTGCTGTTTAAATCTAAAGGTAAATTGTCACAAAGAAGACAGTCGAACAACTGTCATTGCCCATTTCACAAAAGTTTCATTACCATTTATCCTTATTACATTGGCTTGCTAAGGTGCAGCAATTAAACCAGCAATTCTGATGGTTAAGTCCTGTTGAATTTGGGCTTATGAGTAAATCTGAATCAAATCGGTCTGTAAATGTGGTTAGCTATTTGAAGTTACTCGTAAACTCATTGACATGTTTTAGGCTTAGGCTACTGCTAGAATGGGGTTGCCAACCTTTTTGAACCAGTAGAAGTGTTTCAATTTTTGAGAGAGTGCTAAGGGCACCAATCACAAAATGGCTGTCATGGGGACATGTTGCATAACACAAAATGGGTGTCACTAGACTTGGCATAATACAAAATAGCTGCCATGGGGAATGGCGTAACATAAAATTAGCCAGACAGCCATACACATACATTCAAATGTTGTTGCTGTTTTAAGAACAGTACCAGGAAAAATATACAAGATGGCCACATCACGCTCACTCATTTCACAGAAATCACTTAGAAGATTCCTGCACGTTTTGCCCCATAACCTCCTTTCTAGGGGGGCTAGTGACTTGCTTTAAAAGGGGGGGGGGCTCAGAATCTGGGGTACTAGCCCAGGGTGAACGCTGTTCTGGATCTTGAAGTGATTGTATAAATCTAAAACCTTCTGGATAAAAGCATTCAGTATATTGATGTGTATTTTGAATTTGCTTATGCTGTTTAATTTTTTTTTAATGGGATAAATGTACAAAGGGTATCAGTGTCTCTTAATCTGGTGCCTGTGTAAATAGTCATTGCATCAGGTGTTGCATTGCAGGAATACTATATCAGATTTGATGAGTCAAAGTATAGGCTGTTTCCAAGAACCAGGCAGAGTTTTTGGGCAGTCTTATCTGCAGCAGAGCAGATTGAACTCCGACAAGAAACTTCTGGGGTTGCAGGGCCTGTAAATGGTGGGGTTGATGTCAGAGACTATTACCCTAAGCAGTCCAGGAATGAATATGAAAATGGGGTCCTTGTGGGAACAAATGTTTGATGAATGAGTTGGCAGGACTTTGCGCTAGCAACTGCTAGCTCTCTTCCTTTAAGGGTTCCTGTACTCAGAAGCCAGCTATTCTGATTGTGTTAACATTTATCACCTGTAGCAAAGGACTAAGGGAACTAATAGGCAAACCTTCCGAAGCTCCTACTATTGGCTGCCTTTTAAGCTATTGCCTGTTTGGGTGGTGACATACCTGCATCTGGTGGCGAAGAAGTGGAAGACTTGCAGAGCTGTCATTCCTCAGACACTGGAGCTATGTACCATGGCTAAAGAACTGGATCTTGTTTTGGATCAGGGAAACCTCGTGTGTTCAATAGATTTGCTGTATTCCAAGTGCTTGATATTATTGCTGGGATCCGGTTGTTTTCATTCATCCCTCCAAAAAGTCCTCTGCTATTCCAGGTTCCAGTTTTTGTACCTGGGTATGATTTTGGTACACGGAAGCACAGAAGCTGCTGCTTCACTTCACTAGTTCCAACTCCTCATTCTGCTACCACTGTCTCAGCTAGGACAATCCTTCATTTGGAACTCGAATCCAGTTAACTTCTGTCTCCATATCTCCCTGAATCCTACAAGTAAATTAAAGAAGAGTCACAACCTGAAGTCCACTAAGGTGGACTGTGGAGTGGGCTAACTAGTTCGAAGGATGCCAGGGGTTGAGTTAGAAACCTTCAAAGTTCTTTAAAGTGTTAGGAGAAAGTATTAAGTATTTCTGTTTAAAATGCTGTTTAACTTTTATAAACTGCTGTTGTTGATACATTTAGCATAATTTATACAGGGGGGCAAAATCCAGCTTTTCTTGGTATAGAATTTCAGTTTTTAAGCTCACAGTACACACGGCCATGTGCATAACTGGGCCATTGGGGGTTGTGTTAAGGTTTGTGCCTATATGCATTTCTAACTCATAATCATGTTGTCTAGTACTTGATGTAAATTGTGTTACAGGGTGTTTTATTTGCTGTGTTGATCCAATTTTTACTTTTCTAAGCCATTTTGGAGTTGTGTTTGGAGAAAATGGAGGCATTAGTTACTAAAACAACAAAAATTATTTTGACTACTAATTGATAAGTTCAAATTTGTCTCCCTTTGCAACCAAGGGTCATTACTTCCAACTTACATTAACTTGTTTAGATGTAATGAATCTGTCATAAATCCCTGGTAGAAGGAAAACATTTGGATGTTATTTTCTACTCCCTCCTTCCAGTCCCAGTTACTGTCCAAACTCTTGCAATTCCTAGAATCTGGATAAGAAAGGCTTCACTTTAGATTTACTCGGTTTGCATAATATGGGGCTTTCTAGACTTCACAAGTTCCAATCACTGTGTACAAATGAAAACGTGCTGGCATCTATCTGAGTTAGAATATCACTGTCTCTAAACCAGCTAAAATAAATGAAAAAATTGTCCAATAGCACCTTAGAGACCAACTAAGTTTGTTCTGGTTATAAGCTTTCGTGTGCATGCATACTTTTAGACCAGCTAGTACAAGTTATATTTTAGCCTCTGAATAGGGTTTGTAATAGTGTGATCCTAATCTTTCTTTCCCATCCACACCAATCTTGGATTGGTTTCACTCCCATCACAGCCACCAGGTTTTTAATCTAGATGTAGCTGCTGTTCGGAAGCAGCAGGTGGCGATGTAAGTCCAAGAACAACCCACTCATTCTTTAATCGGACTTTCAGCTTTTGAGCTCTGCCGGCGCAGCAGAATTACAGTGAAGTGGGTGGCATTTCAGCAGTTGCCACAAAATAATGTATCTAGGGTTGTGGTTTCCTTCCGTATTTCACTGCATTTCGGTTACAGCTGGCTTGTCCCATCTGAAATGAGCTCTGTGTGAATTGCACTTCTTTGTCCCGTCCATCCTCAGTGTGTTTCCTGTAATAAATCGTTCAAGAAGCTATGGTCCCTCCATGAGCATATCAAGATTGTCCATGGGTATGCAGAGAAAAAGTTCTCCTGTGAGATATGCGAGAAGAAGTTCTACACAATGGCTCACGTGCGAAAGCACATGGTTGGTGAGTTTTTGCTGCCCATATTGTGGTTCCTTATCTCTCTGCTGCTTGTTTCCGAGAACGTTCAAAGTACTTTCCTTATACTGTTGCCAGTGCCTCCTGGGTTATAAATAGACAAATGATCTGTCTATGTCTCCTCTTCAGTACTGTAACCTTATTCTCATCAGCCATTGCCATCTCTATTTGCAGCTGAGGCCAAAATGTGGAGGGAAATACCCTTGTCAACAAAATGTTCACATGGGAAAAAACATTGCAGAGTTCGAAGGAACCCTGAGGGTCATCTAGTCCAACCCCCTGCAATGCAGGAATATGCAGCTGTCCCTTACAGGGATTGAACTAGCAAGCTTGGCATTGCTAGCACCATGCTGTAACCAGCTGAGCTGTTGGTGAGATCAGTGCTGTTACCTGCCCCAGCAAAACTACCTTTGCTCTGAAATTCAAATTCTGTTCTTCTGATTTGCAAAATTTATATACCATTCGATGGTGAAAACAACAGAGCTGTCAACAGAACAAAAATCAAACATTCAGATTCTCAATTAAAAGAAATAAAAACAATTTCAAACATAATTACTAAAATAATAACAAAGAGATACAACTCAACTTCTACATGGTCTGCATCGGTTTTGCCTAAACAAAAATGTTTTAAGAAGGGAGTTCTGAAGTGTGGGTCCTGTGGTTAAAGTTAACGCCTTGAACTTGGCCCGGTAGATCTCTGAGCAGAGGTGTTCCATGCAGACAGGGCCTGTCAGCAGCCAGGCTGCAGCATTCTGCACTAACTGCAGCTTCTGCATGAAACACAAGGGAAGTCCCAACGAGAGTGCATTGCTGCAATCCAGCCTTGAAGTCACCAGTGCCTGAACTGTGGCCAGGCTCTCCCAGTCCAGGCACGGCTGTCCCACTTGCAAATCAAATCCATGCACAAGAATGCAAACACATCTGCACGTGGGCCTCGCAACAACCCTATAAGGTAGGAGAGAGGGAGAGAGACTGGCTCTCTCAGTGAGTTTCATACCCTCAGGGGGGAATCTGAACTCAGGTCTTATCAGGTCTGAAGTCTGACACTATTTCCTTCCTACCAGGTTCTTACTTAGTAAACATTTTCTTTGACAAAGCTGAGTTACAGCAGAATCTGCCCAAGACACAAAGGTTACAACAGCATCCTGCTCAGTAATGAATAACTTGTTTAACCAACAACCTAGAAGATCATACCAGATCTTATATTCCAACTTGACATTTCTAAAGCCAGGCTACCTTATTATTCAGTTGTTTTGTTAAATCTGCTCAGTGCAGGAGCACCAAGTGCTGACTTTGATGTGTGTTATTTTACCCAATAATATACCTGGGAAGTTTAAGATTACTAGTGTGATGTTGAGCAGGGTAGGCATGATAGTAAAAGGCTGCTTTCTTCCTTGATATTAAGTCTTATGTATGTAGTTTTTTTACTTTTATCCCCGGGGTCTTATAAAGATTTTCAGCAGAAGAAAGTTTTTCTCATAGTCTGATTATTAGCCTTTTTCTCAATTAATAATGGCTCTATGGACATATCTGATGTGTTCTTTGGGTCCCTCCTCCTCTGGGGCTGTTGTGCACAGCAATGGGCTTTTTATGGTTCAAATTTCACATGCCATTTTAAATTGCTGGTTCTTATTGTGACAAGAGATGGGAAGGCCTGGAAAAAACCCAGAAAAATGGGGGGGGGGTGATTTTTTTCCGGGGGAGAAACGGATTTGGAAAATCTAATTATGATATTGTTTTATTTCGTTTATATTTTAATTATTTTCTTATAAACCATCCTGGAAGCATTCTGGCTGAAGGGCATTATAGAAATAAAATAAACATCAGTTATGGATATTAGTACGTTGGTTTGAAGAGTCCTTTGTCAGTATATGAGATTCGACTCAGTGGCTTTTTGACCCTTTCCAACCTCTTTTTTTTTTGCCCATCACAGCAGAGTGGAATTCTGGATAGAACTAAGCATTGTTTTCACCACTTACTGATTCTCCTCTCTAAATACTTGTTCCCTAATTTGTCTTTTCAGCACACACTAAGGACATGCCATTTACATGTGAAACCTGTGGAAAATCCTTCAAACGCAGTATGTCACTCAAAGTTCATTCCCTGCAGCATTCGGGAGAGAAGCCTTTCCGGTGTGAGGTATGCACTCTTGCTAATTCAGGGTGCAGTTAGAGTTGGGAATTACTTTGAATTTGAAAAACGTGCACAATGGAGAACAAACATCTAGACCGGATATTGGCGACTGTTTGTTGCTTGTCTGCTGCCCAACTGTGAGATTAATTGTGCCATATCATCACAGTGTGATGTAGCAGGGACACTGTAAAATACACCTCACTATATGGTAAGGCACTACAGCTGACTGGCTGACCATGCTCTTGCCATCATACAGCAAATTCTGACTATTTTATCTTAGCGTAGGCAACAGAAGAATAAAACTGAGTATGAGTGTAGATTTAGAGATGCGGAAAATGGGATTGTCAAAGGTGAAAGCGAGAAAGAAATAGTCTTATAGAAAAGCAAAGTGAAGCTTTTGCCTTCCCCCCAAAATGTTATCTGCAAAAATTGGGTAGGGGAAGAAGAAGTTCCATTGTGCAGGCAGATGTTCTTGCGTGAATGGAATGACTTTGTTGGACACAATCCAGTATGTGCATCAGTATTGCGACTTACTTTGATTCTTACCTTTCGAAAGCTTGATTCTTGGGTGTTTCGACTTGGGAATGAAATAGAACAAAGTTCTCCCTTTTCATTTCCTGCTCTCTACATATACCACTACAAATTTTCCACCTTGCCCTTAAGTCCATAAATATGAAAGAATATTTTTGTTTCCTTTCTCCCAACACAATAAACTGATCAAGTCTTTACAGTGTAATTTTTTGAAATAGTATGCAAACTATCCTGGGAACTTATTAGCACAACAGGATTTTATTGCAATTATTTTTATTATAGCCTTAGCAGCCTTGAAACTGTGTGTGGTAAGGCAGAATGAAAGCTAAATCAGAATGAGAGCCTTTTTGGTCTCTTCACAATGGGATACATTGCTGCTGTATTATAGCTTATTTTACCCTGATTCTTGCAAATGAAAGACTTGTACCCTCTTGTTTCTTTTAGAACTGTGATGAAAGGTTTCAGTACAAGTACCAGCTCCGTTCCCACATGAGCATCCACATTGGACACAAGCAGTTTATGTGTCAGTGGTGTGGTAAAGACTTCAACATGAAGCAGTACTTCGATGAGCACATGAAAACCCACACTGGTAAAGATGTACTTTTTTTATTCTATAATGTGAAAGTACACTGGACAGGGTTTCCCAAACTTGGGTTTCCAGCTGTTTTAGGACTACAGTTCCCATCATCTTGTGACGACTGGTCCTTCTAGCTAGGGATGATGGGAGTTGTAGTCCAAAAACAGCTGGAGACCCAAGTTTGGGAAACTCTGCACTAGACCAGAAAAGGTCATACGCGTCCACAATAAAGAGATTCATCAGCATGTACCCCTCGGTTTTATTCATAACAATAATACAGAACATGAAAAGAAAAAGACAGGTTCTTGCCCTGTCTAAAAATTTTGAAGTACAGTGGAGGAAAGTCAAGGGTAAACAACAACCAAACATAAGGAAACAGAATTGCACGTGGGGAAATGCAAATGGTTAAGATCCAGGTTTCCCAGAAAATACAGGTTTAGAGGAGAGTTTTTGTGCTCTGAGAGAAGTTATGGCCTTAAAGAGCAGCATCCAGTATGGAAAGTTATGGGAGCTGGAGAGCTTTAAGCATGTGTTTGTGCTGGAAACAGAAGGGGATGGGAAAAGAACATAGGGATTTGGGACGATGTGTTGCATCGTCTGAATGATAGAGGTGAATGAGTTGTTAGCTAAACAGGAAAGAACTGAGGTTAGTAAATGGGAGGCCGAAGTGAAAGTTGCAGTGACACATGGACCCTGTCCACTTTCAGGGGGAAAGACGGGTTCTGGAACCTTGGAGGGCTGCTGCTATCCAGAGTGTACTGACAACCAGATGGTCTGCCTACTTATAAAGCAGGTTACATTGAGTGCAGAAAGCAGGAGCCAGTTGTGGTAGTTGAGAGAAGAGGTGGATAAGACAGCAAGAATAGAGTCCGTATTCCGGGAATTTGGAGGAAAGATCTAAAAGAAAAAATGTGACCATAGATAGAAGGGTGGAATAGGTCAAGAGAGGACTTTTTGTCTTGCTGATTCATTTGAACACAATACAGAAGGAGCTGGAGAATAGGCTGATTATATTCTGCTGAAAAGGAAGAATAATTGGGGAGATGGCAAACTGAAATTGGAAGGGATAGGACCCTGGGGCACATGGTCGTCTCTGCAAGCAAGACTGCGGTGGAGAAGGTTTAGGGCTGTGTTGAAGGATGAGGGGTGGAAAGAGTGTTTGGATAGCTCCCATTTTATATCGAGAGTCAAGGAACTGGAGAAGTGCAGCCTTTGGGTATGAGAAGTAGAGAAGCATCAAGGATTTAAACCAAGTTGGCATCATAAGCATTGCTTAGCTAAGATCATTTTTGTGTGATTTTAAGTCTTGAGTCCTTTAACATAGCACCTAATATATTCCTCAGCCTTTGACAAGTTTTTGATTGTAGATCTGTTTTTCCTACGGTTAATGAATATCTGATTGAGGTAGGTGGAGAATGAATTTCCACCTTCAATTTTCCAACAGGAGAGAAGCCTTTTATCTGTGAAATCTGTGGCAAAAGCTTCACCAGCCGCCCCAACATGAAGAGACACCGCAGAACTCACACAGGGGAGAAGCCATATCCATGTGACGTATGCGGCCAGCGGTTCCGCTTTTCCAACATGCTCAAGGCACACAAGGAGAAGTGCTTCCGTGTTACCAGTCCTGTTAACGTGCCACCAGCTGCCCAGATCACACTAGCCACAAGCTCTCCTGCCACCACTGTACCTTCCATTGCGAACACACAGAACGTCCCTGCTCCTACTCCACCAATCAATATGAACCCAGTGAGCACGCTTCCACCCCGCCCCATTGCCCATCCATATTCTCACCTGCACCTCCACCCCCACCATCCACATCACCTCCCTGTCCCTGTGCCCCCCGTCCCTCATTTACCCCCACCTCCTGCTCTGTTTAAGAGTGAGCCTTTAAATCATAGGGGCCAAGGCGAAGACAGTTTTCTACGACACCTAGCGGAGAAAAACAGTTCAGTACAGCACCACTAACTGCTTTTGTCTTCTGCCTGCCGTTCAGTTGGTCTTGAGAACCTGGAAGTGCTCCCTTCTCAAGAAATCTCGCGGTGGCTTCTGCAGCTCCAAGGGAAAGAACTTAACATGCATCTTGACTGTTCTGCAAAGTGGTCATCAAGCCCAGGGGAACCGATAGGACAGAAGCCCAACTCGGCTTGCACGTTTTACTGTTGACTTTTTTAGATTTCAAAATGACTGAGACTTGTGAAATTTTTTATAATTTCATATCAGCTGATGAGGTATGCTTGCTTTTATATCCCGGACTTTCTCCTCAAAGAGGGGATGAGCCTGGTTTCCTTTGTACTAATCAGAGACTGTGAGACTAAATCCCAGAGCATTAATTATCACTGTGTATTTGTTAATTTCTTTTCAGCTTTTTTTTTGGTGTGTGTGCGTGTGTGGTTGTGTGTGTGGTTGTGTGTGTGGTTGTGCGTGTGTGTGTGTGTGCTGGCTATGGAGTGAGCCAGCCACATGATCGCAGAATATCAAGCATTATAGGAAAAAGACGGTAAACAAAACTTAATCCCATTTGAGTAGTTCTCCTAACACACTCTTTATTTTAATACGGAAAAATTATTTTAGAGTTTTTGTATAGACCTATTTAGTAGCCTGTTTCTAAAATGAAATGTATTTCAAATAAGCGGTGTAATTTTTTTCAGTGTAGCTGGACCTATGTTGTTACAATAGATAATTTTTTATAATCATTCAAATGTGATTCTTTAAGAAAAAAAGATGCAAATAGCTTATAATAGGGAAAAAAATATTCTTACATCTGTACTACTCTTAAAAAGGTGCTTTGAAAGGGAGAGGAAGGAACCCAATAAGTCTCTGGTAAGGCTGCCTCAGAAGTGGAGATGATTTCAGAACTTTATATAACTTATTTGTAGGGTGTTGTTTTTTTTCTAAACGTGACGGTTACCTTCTTTCAATGTCACTCAAGGGTTGCTAGACAAGAACATTAAACTGCTGTATTCCCACAAACATTTTTCACTTGCCTCTGCTGGACTGAAGTGTGGAACGTTTCAGAAAGGATAGACTCTCTCATTGGGGGGGGGGGGGAGAATGGGGGAATGAAGATGCAAGGAAGAACTCAACCAGAAGTGACACATTTGGAATTTGTATGCTGTTGTTTCTTTAGCATACATTAGGACCTAGTTCATTTTATAGATATGTGTTTAAGCTATGACTTAATCTGGGAATCATACTTGATGCTGCTTTTGCTTCCCCCCTCCTCGAAAGATTAAAGAGTTCATTAGGATACAAATGGGAAACCACAAATAAGGTGCTGTTTGGTTTGGTTTGTAAAAACAACAACCTTGAATTAGCAGGAACGCAGTTGTTATGTTGCCTGAAATGTTTACCCACAGAGTATGTGCACGCAGTGAAGCAGTGTCTGGTATAGAAAAGAGGTGCATATTATATAGGATAGCTTCTTTCAGATTTGACCAGGTTTCACAAGTATGTGGCAAAGAAATGTTTGAATGTTAAGCAAGTTGCTAGTTGTGTTTTCTCAAAGTCTCCAGTGGCACTAAATTGTGGCAAACTAGTTTGAATGCAGAGAGTCATGGTTCTTATTCGGATGTAGTTTACAGAATTTGAAATACAGCACCGTTTTAAGCAGCTGAAATAGCTGTTGGCTCCTTGAGGAGAAGGCACAGTGATACACTCATGATTAAAAGAGGTGAAATTTCCTTAAGCTTCATTTCACGCCCCCCCCCCAAAAGACCATCATGCTGATCCCTAGCATGCCATTCTCTTTTTAAAAATGGCTTTTAAATCTTAGGTGAGGGATTACATCTGATCAAAAAGAAAGCCCTCTCTATTGCACCTCAAGGTTGCTAATTGTGTTTTTACCATCTCTATTAACTTGGATTTTTGCATAAAAAAATAGTGTTAGGCCTTTTGCATACCTATTCATATTTGAATAAAAACCTCTAAATCTCCTTCTTTTTTCTGGAAAAATAAGTATTTTTTAAAAAAATATGTGATAACATCTGTTCCTTCTCTTTTGTAGGTAGTAAAGCTAGCTATAAAAGTGAATAATTGATACATAACAGTTTGTCATCTTCAACTACCCTGAATGGTTTTATACATTCCATGTCATGTTTGCAAACCTACAGTTCTGTGTAGATATGCCACAGGTCAACAAACTGGCTTGTTAAATCTACTTTTATAGGAAGAAAGAAAGAAAAAAACCATTGTGGTTAAATCAGTTGTAATCCACTTTTGCAAAAAAATGGTTTTCTCAATAAATTTACAGTATTTGGCTGCTATTTATGAATCCTACTACTTGAGACGGGTGTGTTATTTTCCCCCAAACAGCAGCTGAGCTGGCTCTTTGAATGTGCGGCTGATTCTACACACTTCAGAGTTGTATTAATATATATATATATATATATATATATATATATATATATATGGGTAAACCTGGCAAGTGGCAAGATGGGGGCAGCTGCAGTTCTACTCACATTATCTATCTGCCTTCCTACCTATGGATGGATTTGCAGCCTCTGTGTTGCAGTAGCCAAGCCAAGTTCCTGATTGTGGAGAGGTTCTAAGTGTGTTCGGAAGAACGCATGAAGAGCCTCCATCAACACAAAAAGGTCAGGGGGTGGAATTGAAAGGCATGAGGATATTGCGGACAACTGACAAATGCAGCCCCTTGCCCATTTATTTCTCCATGTGTCCTTTGGAAGCCTGAATTAGAACTAAACCTGTTCATGGATATACTAAGGTAAAGGTAAAGGGACCCCTGACCATTAGGTCCAGTCGTGACTGACTCTGGGGTTGCGGCGCTCATCTCGCTTTATTGTCAGGGAAGCCGGCGTACAGCTTCCAGGTCATGTGGCCAGCATGACTAAGCCGCTTCTGGCGAACCAGAGCAGCACACGGAAACGCCATTTACCTTCCTGCCAGAGTGGTACCTATTTATCTACTTGCACTTTGACCTGCTTTTGAACTGCTAGGTTGGCAGGAGCAGGTACAGTGGTGCCTCGCAAGACAAAAAGAATCCGTTCCGCGAGTCTCTTCATCTTGCGGTTTTTTCGTCTGGCGAAGCAAGCCGATTAGCGCTATTAGCGGCTTAGCGGGCTTAACGGATCAGCTGTTAAGCGGCTTAGGGGATCAGCTGATAAGCGGCTTAGCGGATCAGCTGTTAAGCGGCTTAGCGGATCAGCTGTTAAGCGGCTTAGCGGCTTAGGATCAGCTGATAAGCGGCTTAGCGGCTTGGGGGAAAGGGGGGGGGGGAAACCCCGCAGGAACTCGCAAGACATTTTCGTCTTGCGAAGCAAGCCCATAGGAAATTCGTTTTGCGAAGCACCTCCAAAACAGAAAACCCTTTCGCCTAGCGGGTTTTCCGTCTTGCGAGGCATTCGTCTTGCGGGGCACCACTGTACCGAGCTACGGGAGCTCGCCCCGTCGCGGGGATTCGAACCGCCGACCTTCTGATCGGCAAGCCCTAGGCTCTGTGGTTTAACCCACAGCGCCACCCGCGTACTCATGGATATACTACTAATTTCAACATTTTTGTCCTAAAAGTGAATGGTTTCAGAACATGCAGCTCTGTGGGAGGGGGTCTAACTTGTTCTCAGTGTTGGGGATATTGATGTGTCCGTGCTGATCTCTTCCTGAACCTGGGAAAAGTGGGACAGGCACTGGTTACATGGATTTTGTGTGCGTCCCTCAGGCCATAAGACTTTGCATATTGCACCTTCTCGTTTCCTAGTAGTGGCATTTACACTTGGATTTTAGTACTTTAGCTTGGGAAACCTTGGAGTCCATTTCCTTCAAAGATACCCGAGATGCTGCAGAAAGCATGATTGCCCTGACCCTTGCAAATCAGAATGTTGTAAGAATCCAGTTTGTTGCATCTCATTCCAAATATTTTCAGGTGGCAATGCAACCCAACTTTGCTTAAACGGAATATTTAATTTCTTCTTCGTGCTCCTAACTAGTGCAGTACTGGCTCTGATGTCAGAAAGGACCGTCTATCCCTTTGAGTTACGAGTAGCTTCAAACTTTAAAAGAGGCACTAACAATTTGCCACCACAGTATGTCTGCATAATTAAGACTGATCTTTGCATCAATGTATTCTTCCAAGCTGAACTTCTTACAGAATCAGTGATTCTGACATATTGAAAGTTAGGAAGCATCCATGGCTAAGGTGAGGGGACTGAAATGGCAGATTGCCATTTTCAAAGGTCTGCCAGTTTTGCTGGCTGGTTTGAGAGTGAGGAGGGATTTTACCTTTGTCCTCTTTATTTATTTTTGCCCAGGCAATTCTCTGTTCTATTTTCTTAAAATCCACCTATTGAAACCAAGAGGGAAGGGAGGAATTAGCTCTGCCAGCTTCAAATTCGTTCTGGAGCTTCTCAGAGGAATCAAAGACTTTGGATCCAGCAGATCCAGAACCACTTCCAACTCGCCCCTCGAATGCCCCATTTCAGAGACTCTCACTGATGAAACCACCAACAGCCTAGATCTATGACCATATAGATTTTTGCAAATGTGGGAGGGGCCTCTGTAGCAGACTCCTGGCAGCAAATCACCTGTGCCCCATCATAACGTCTTCTCATCTGGGTTTTAGGATCACTGTTCCTTCTGAAATTCCCAGAACTGATTAAAACTCAATACAGCGGTACCTCGGGTTACATACGCTTCAGGTTACAGACTCCGCTAACCCAGAAATATTACCTCGGGTTAAGAACTTTGTTTCAGGATGAGAACAGAAATCGTGCTCTGGTGAGGGGGCAGCAGCAGGAGGCCCCATTAGCTAAAGTGGTGCTTCAGGTTAAGAACAGTTTCAGGTTAAGAACGGACCTCCAGAACGAATTAAGTACTTAACCCAAGGTACCACTGTACATTTTCCCCCCAGCACAAGTGCTTGAGCAGTGGGTATGGCAAACTACTTGGGATTTGTTTTGCCAAGGTTGCTGAACAGCAGGGTGCAGTTCCTTGCCACCAAAATTACTCCATGTAGACTTAAGAACTAGCTTATCTTGGTTTTACTGAATTGAAAGTTGAGTTACTTTCCTCATTTAAAAATCACTGGGCTCCAATTCTCGAGAGTACTGGAGTAGAGCAAACAAGTTTTAAAAAGCCTACAGAAAGTGGGTGTTTTGAAAGACTAGTTGGATATTACTAATGCCATCACACACAGAAAAAGAGAGTCTATAATATTGATTTGGCATCTGTATCTCTTGTTTCAATTGCAAAGGCTTTTTGAATAAGCTTCTGAGTTTTAAGTCTATTCCTGCAGTTTGCTTTCAGGATTACCGCAGGTGGCACCGTAGTAAGATTGGATAATAGATGGAACGTGCAAGTTGACAATAGCATATTATACTTCTGTCAGCATGTTGCAGTAAAAATAAGATGCGTGTTGCAAACCAGAAATACGCCACCCTCAGTTTATTTATTGCATTATGTGCAGACATGGATGCAGTTTGGAATAAATGCTGGAGCTATCGTGCATTAGCTGTCACATTAGCTGGCACTCAAAGCAAACTTGCAAAATTAGTAGCTTGTGGAAGTTGCTGCTTATAGAAGAGACTCCATGTTCCCTTTTCTAACAAGCAACCTCTTTGGCAGGTCCGCTGTGGACTATGAATAAAAACACTGTTTGTCCATTCCTGTCGCCCATATTTATATACTTACATATTTTTTTAAAAAATTAAATCTTAGACACTGAGAACAGAAAACCTTCCTTGTGGCATTGTTGCAAAATGACTTTTCTGTTGTGCTCTGTAGCGTGTCTTATTAACAACCTTATCTCCCATCTGTACTCACCTTTCAACAGGGAAAGAAATTTTATATACAGAAACTGTTCTTGAGGAAAAGGGACACCCTCGAGGTAATGAGTAGTTGGGTATTGGCAGCTAGGGCAACATCTTAAAATCTCCATGATTAAATACTTCTACAGTCATCTCCCTAAAACATACTTTTAAATATAATTCAATGTTAATGGCATTTGTATTAAACTGTCAGAGCAGCAGGCTGTTGGCATTTCTTTGCTTAAGGTTTTGCTTTTCATTTTAATTGGTTTTCTGATGATTGGGGCATAATTTTGCTTTGCTATACTGGTGCTCAGTGCTGCTAAGTACCAGGCTACCAGTCTGCCAACGAACTGCATTAAAAAGAGAACTGCCTTCAGGTTGCTCTGAAGGGAACTGATGGTGTGGAGCGACCTGCTTTTGGGCTCAGGGCTGCAGTGCTTGAACATGGTTGCCCATTTTTGTTCTTGTGCTTGAGTTTATTCTCCTTAACCTAACATCACGGTTAATTTGTGTTAAGCTTTGCTCTGGTCCTACCATTGGGCGTGTGGGACATGTGTGTTGGGTGCCCACCAATTCCCAGAGCGCTTGTGGAGGCAGTGCATGCCCTTCAGGCAACCCAATGTACTGTGTCCATGTGGAGTGGTCCTCTGCAACATGGCAGGTGCTGCTAAATCCTTAAGCAAAATGAGCAACATTCTGTCCCTCTTAAGTCAAGACTGCATCACTTCTGCACAGCATCTGTTTCCACTAATTTCTATGCAAATTAAAATGCTAAATTGCATTGTTTATCAGTAGTAACTGAGGGTGCATAATTATAACGCAACAGTAGAAGGAAAATGAGGAAACTCTGTGTATCCCCTGTGCGTATGTGAGCTTGAAACGAACATGGAATTTTGGATAATGTTGTCCTAGGACAAAGGGTGTGTCGCTTCTGTGTTGCATAATTCCTACTGACCGCCCACTTATTCCAAGGTTCCTCTTAACGTTTTCTCCCAGTCTGCCTCCTTCCCTGCCCTTCTAACACCAGTGTTCTTGCAAAAATACAGTATTGCAAATGCTACAGAAGCCCATTCGTGGGGCTGGAAGTATTTATGCTAAATTACATGAATCATACCCATTTGTTATCATGTGAGGAACCGCTAGCACAATTCACAATTGGGATGTGGGTGTTCTTTAAGCAACAGCTAGGACACTTCTTACAGAACCTGTCCAGATAATTCCTGAGAATCTTGCTGCATAAAGAGGTTGCAGATATGTGCAGTTTTTAATCTGTCGGTCAGTTTGAAAACAGCTGCAAGCCTGTTTTCTCCAGCAGACTTGAAGGGATGGCAGTGGTGATGTCAGGACCTATCACTGTTGTGTCTGTGTCATAACTGAAGCAAAGTTCCTTTCCATTTAAAACAGTCCAACATTTCTTGATGGTTATTGAATTGCTGCTGACACAACTGTTGCAAGTTGATGTAACGTTTCCTGTGCTATGCTTGGAGCAGCTGACTTTCTGTACAAAGGCTCTTTTTTGTTTTCTTGTGAAACTTTACAGGAGCAAGCTGGGCTGAAGCAAGCCAGTCTGCTATCTGCATATCCGACTGCAAGGAAATGCAAGGTTGGAGCTGTAGCAAGCACTTGAGAAAGAGATAAGCTCGCTATTTATTGTATTGTTCCTTTCAACCACTGTCCTTTCGCTAGTTTTATGCAAATTAAAACGCTAAATTGCATTACAGTCTGCCCTCTTCCCTTGTTGTCCAAAGTGCGGTCAGTTTTGATAGATAAAAATATGTAATTGCAGCTCTTAAATTCCTGTATTTATTTATTTTTAAGATAGCATTGCATGGCGCTTCTTGGTATAGTTCCTTGGTACCGTAAATGTTTATCGGGGAGGAGTGCATCAGTAGGAATTGTTTTATGATTGGCTTTGTGTAATTGTGGACACAAATAACCTTGTTAATCTCTGTGGAATGAAATAGGATGAGTAACTGAGGGATGGGGCACTCTAGCTTCTTTCTGCCTTTGCTCTCTCTGTAGCACGCTGGAGTATGCATTGTTGTTTGCAGGGGGTTGTCTCGGAAATATATCCCAAGCCACAGCTGGACACTCTTATCCAGGCAACCTAAGGCCCAGGGGCCGGATACGGCCCAATCGCCTTCTAAATCCAGCCCACTGACAGTCCGGGAATCAGCATGCTTGTACATGAGTAGAATGTGTCCTTTTATTTAAAATGCATCTCTGGGTTATTTGTGGGGCATAGGAATTTGTTCATTATTTTTTTTCAAAATGGAGTCCAGCCCACCACACGGTCTGAGGGACGGTAGACTGGCCCGCTGCTGAAAAAGGTTGCTGACCCCTGCTCTTATCTTTAGGCATTTAACCTGCATTGTCTTGCGCTGATCAAATGGACACTGACAAACTGGAACGTGTCCAGAGGAGGGCAACCAAAATGGTCAAAGGCCTGGAAACGATGCCTTATGAGGAACGGCTAAGGGAGCTGGGCATGTTTAGCCTGGAGAAGAGGAGGTTAAGGGGTGATATGATAGCCATGTTCAAATAAATAAAAGGATGTCACATAGAGGAGGGAGAAAGGTTGTTTTCTGCTGCTCCAGAGAAGCGGACACGGAGCAATGGATCCAAACTACAAGAAAGAAGATTCCCCCTAAACATTAGGAAGAACTTCCTGACAGTAAGAGCTGTTCAACAGTGGAATTTGCTGCCAAGGAGTGCGGTGGAGTCTCCTTCTTTGGAGGTCTTTAAGCAGAGGCTTGACAACCATATGTCAGGAGTGCTCTGATGGTGTTTCCTGCTTGGCAGGGGGTTGGACTCGATGGCCCTTGTGGTCTCTTCCAACTCTATGATTCTATGAAATGCAGCTTGCAGGGCAGCTTGAGAAAAGGGATAAATCAATTGTGTCTGAAACTTCGGTGTATAGTATTCACCAGAGTGACTGGTGAGGGAAGCTGCATTTATCAATGCACCCATACCGTCATGAATGGATACAAACCCGTCACTGTACATAAGCCCTCAAAAAGTTATGAAGTGTTATAAGTGGCTAACACTATGCCTTTCTGTGCTACCTGCAGAAGAAGCTAAGGCCCACCCCCTACTTACTGAGCAAGACTGAAATGCTGGTTGCTAGATGATGGACAGACTAGTAAAAAATAGGGAGCGAAATTCTGGCAGAGAAGGGACAGAATGTCCCGTCTCTCCCCCAGAGCTTGGCTTTCATGCTGGTTGCAGAAGGAGGGACAGAGGACCAATCCCTCTCACACCAGCCTGCTTGCCTGAATGGAATGCTTGGTCCCAAGTTGTGAAACAAAAATTTATGTTTTAATAATGATGATGATGATATATTATAATCCACCTTGTGAGGAAATCCTTCACAAAGCGCTTACAGTATTTTAAATTACAGGTTCATTTAATAAAACCTTTTTAAAGCGCATAGTGGGCAATAATAACACTAAAACTACCAACATAAAACAGTAACCTAGCCCACACACCAGTTAACTGCCTTCATCCATGCACCCCATCAAAAACTTACGGAAGCATTTTAAAGCCACCTTTAAATGCAGGAGGTGGGACCTGCTTAATGTCTAACTTTTAATATGGAGTTGTGGAGCCACAACCAAGAAGGCCCAGTTATGCATTCTCATCTGTGTCTCCAAAAATTTTTACACATCTTTTACACAATTTTTACACATTTACTTGGGAAGACAGGTGAACTAATTCCCCCACTGGAAAGACGTGTGGATCCAGAATTGGCCTCCACAGTCACTTACGGACTCAACTGTTAAGACTGTGTTTATGGAAGACAATCTTACTCGGCTACAAGTGATCGCCAAAGAAGAAGAATAATTATATCTGTAAACACTTGTGTGTTTCGCACTGGCCCCTTAATTTTGTGTTGCTTTTGTGACTCCCTTGGTCAAGGCAATTGCAGTTAACAGTTTGCAAACATGGCCAAAAGGTGTTGTTTCCTATTTTCCCATCCCCCCCAAAATATCACCCTAGGTAATTCAAGTGAAAAAGAAAAACAATTAAACAGAACTTGTGAGAACACGGGGATGAAAACTCATTGATTTTGAAAAATGGTAGGGGGTCAGGCAGGTTTGTCACAGTTGCATGAATGATCAGTTTAATAGTGAGTTGCATTTCCTACTGGCCTGCCCTGGTATGGGTAATTGGTGCCATTATGCCAGTGTGGAGACTTCTTAAATATAGGGAGACCTCAGGCATTCTTTGGTAGTTGGTAGAGACAACATCTGCAGCTTTCTGGTAGGCTAAAATAGTCCTTGCAAGGACCGCACCCTGGGCTTTAATGACTCGTTTCCCTTATCTCTCTCAAACATGTGGTATTGAATTAGAAGGTTCTGCAAAACCAAAGATGCTTTAGGGGAGCTGTCCACAGTATTTTAGGGTGGTGGTAGGGTTGTTTAACATGCCACCCATTGCTTAGAACCCTGTAATCTAATGTTCTCTGTGGCACAGTTTGAAATCTATAGTTAGCCAGGAGCAGGGTGAGGTTTTCCAGCCGTGGCAACTTTATTTTTAAACATGTCTATTTTTGTTTCTTTCATTTCCAAGTCTTTTGCTGAGTAGTGAACCAGGAGCTGGCAATATGGTACAGGTGCTGAATCTGGCTTTTTAAAATCACATTTGTTTGAAGGGGGTGTGTGAGGACATTGGGGAACTCTCTAGTTCCTCTTTTGCCATCCTCTTAATGGGAAATTGAATAATAGGACACATATGTTATGAACTAAACTCTTCCAGAGTGAAAGGGTGAAAAACCTTAACACTTGTTGGTGATACACGTGCCCTTGGCTTCTTGGTTAATAATGATTTTATTTTTTATAATTTCAATAATTTTAGTTTTAATGTTTAAACATTCATAAGGGTAGGAGTTACTAGGGTCATGGAATATAGTTGTCTTCTCTTTAACATAAGGGAAATCATAGCCCCCCCCCCCCCATCTAGAGTGGTAGAAGTGGACAGAGATATGTTGGAAAAATCAAAGAACTTGCTTAGAAAAGGGTGACTTTTAAACATGACCCAGTTAATTAATGCTCGTAATGATAAGTCCCCATCAGATCCCTTGTCAATTTAAGTGGTGTGTTTCATTTGCTTGACCAAATCGTTTTTCATAAACTGAAATCTGCAGGCTGGCCTGACTTCTGCCAAAACACTGATCTGCATCCAACTTCTGATCTGACTCAGATCAGGCCCATTGAGGTTGATGTAGTGAAGTCAGCTGTGCCCATTCATTTCAGTGGGTCTTCTCTTGAGTATGATGAGCATCGGACACAACCCTCTGTCTCTAGCAAACGCTGCCTTTGCCACTTTTGCAGGTTGCCTCTGGCTTTTATGAAACAGGTGACACTGCAAATTTTATGGACTGAGAACGGGGGCGGGGATGATTTGGGGAGGGGAAGGATGCCAACTCAGGAGTGAACTTAGGAATGCAGTTCTCAAGGTTCTCTGGAAGGAGAAGGTGGTTTCTTAAACCAATGTCTGTCTTGTAGTTTTGATATGCCCTCTGATCACAAAAGGAGCACAGCAAATCCATACCGGATTTAGGCCAGTGACCTGAAGAAACCTAGGGAAGTTTTTTACCGTGTGGTTTTTGTACTGTGGTCTGAATAGCAGAAGTTGGGCTGTGGTGGGTGAGTTGGTCACATTGCAGCATAAGGCTTGACTTGATGTTCTTTCTCTGCCTTTTCAGCGTCATCTAGGGGTGCACAATTACGTAATTCTACTGCATGTACCACAGTGGTAGAGAGTTTTCATTTTTGAATACTTTCTAGCTTTGCCTACTGGGACATTTTTTTCATATTTGAATACTTTCTAGCTTTGTTTAATGGGACAGGGGTTGTGCATGGCACCAGAGCCTTCTTCTGCACCAGTGTGGCGCTTCAATTTCCGATTCCGCAGGGCTTATGTCTTCACACGCTTTCAAGTGTGCTGTTGTGAGCATGAGTTCTAGAAACTTGTTTGGAAAGCCAGATGCTGTGGCTTTTTCCTTGTTCCGAGGCAGAATCCCAGCAGTTGTTCTGCGGGGAAGGGTTGTTTTGCATTTCACCTGACCAGATAGCGAGGCGGTGGCGCCCTAATAATGCGGAAGGAGATAATTATCAGAAACATCTTCCTTCGCCCTGGGGGTGATTTCTGCTGGGAATGCATGGCGTCGCCTTGTGCAGGTACTGCTGAGAATACAGGGCTGGCTCAGGGCAGGTGATGATGACTCAATTAGAGCACTTTTTGCACTCTGGTCCTACCCATTGCATGTGGCTTTCACCCTCAGGATGGCACAGGTACAGGTAGGTCTTCTACTTCCCTCTTCCCCCTTTAAAACATGTTTGCCGGCATTTTCCTTTGACAGGGGTTAGGCTCCAAGCGCCATCTCGGCCTCTTGAACCGGTTGTGGCGCTTAAGTTAAAAAGCGTGATTGCAAAAAAAAAGCATGGGAGGGGCAGCTGCCCCACACTTAAATCAAGCAAATACATAAAAATACTTAGCTAAAAGTAGATTGTAGAACGGTTTTGACAGATTTTTCTGAGCACTTGGGGTCAGAAGAAATGAATTTTAAACAACTGTTGTTGAGACATTTCATTCTGAATCTGCTAGACCAGTAGTTCCCAAAGTGGCTGTTACTGCCTCCGGGGTGTTTGTGGATTACCTAGGAGGCACTAGGCACCAGGGGGGCGCTGGGGGTCGTGTAAATGACTATCGGGCTTTGAAAAGCTGGCATCAGTGGATCAACTTTTGTTGAATCAATTAAACAAAGCAGTTTTTAATAGGTTTTGCATGAATGCGCTATGAATGGTTGCCGTTTCGAGTTTTATTGCGCTATCGTTGGCTTCCTCGGTGGATCATGCAAACTGCCGTTCCGAATGCTTTCTAATGGGCCCCAGGGGATGAGTTTATGGAACCAAGGGGGCAGTGGGCTGAGAAAAGTTTGGGGACCACTGGATAGAGGATGGTGACAGGTGGGTGTCCTGCCAGCACCCATCTCCTCCCCTTGCCAACATAAATCCTGGCTACGCCCATGAAACGGGGACCAGGGCGCAAACTTTACGGGGATACCCCCCCCCCCTCTGCTTGCCCCGAAGTGTCTCCCCTCGGCGTGGAGGAGGGCGCGTGCGCTCCGGGATGCACTTTCTCCGTTGCGGCGTCTCCTCTTTTGATCTCTGCCCAGGAGCCGCTGCTATTGGCTGCCTCTCTTGTGACGTGCGGGGACTGCGGTTGTCCTATGTAGCAAGCGCCGGGCTTAGTTTCCGTCTCTTTCCAGAGACCCGGGATTCTCTGCTGGGTTGGTGCGGGTGGGGAGGGGGGAGGGAGAAGCAAAAGGAGGAACCCGGGGGCCGCTTTCTCCCCCCAACCCCTCCACCCCAACCCTCCTTTACAAAAAATAGGAGGGGAGGGGTGGAAGGATCAGCTCTCCGCCGGCCCTCGGCGTTCAAAAGGAAGCTGGCCAGGGAGAGAGAAGGGGAAAGCTGTTTTTTCCCCCATGGAGAGCGATGCAGGGAGCAAAGTTGGAAGTGTGAAGCGAAACTAGGGATCTCCCGCTCCCCCGCTGCCGCTTGACGGCTGGGATCCGGTCCAAGAGCGCACGTGAGTCTGCCGCACTTGGGGTGACGGGGAGAGGAAGAGAGAGCAGAGTTGAGCTGAGATCTGGCCAAGGGCAAAAGGGACACAAGAGAAAGTGGATGGGGCCCGGGACCCTGGGGGTGGGGGGCAGGAGGGTGCTGATGGGGAGGCAGAATCCGAGTAGCGTTGAGTGGCAGAGGAGATCTTGGAAGCAGTAGACTTGGGGCGAGGGGGGCAGCAGTTTTGCAGAAGTTTGGGGATGGGTAGGCTTATAGATGATAAGTGTAGCTGTGAGATGTCATGTGGATAAGTAAGTGATGAAGAGTTAATTGGGGGGGGGCGTTGATCCCAGCTCTTTGATGGGATCAGAGGAAGGAGAGGTTATATATAACCTTAGCCATTAAAGATCTGTGGTCCATTTATGTTGTTCTGCCTTATAAAACAGCAGCCCATTGCACTTAGGAAGAATTTCCCCCTCCAGATGCTGATTACTGGAGTGTTAGACGAAAGGAGGGTTGTGGGAAGAGAGGTGGTGATGATGATCCAGGGAGGTCATTTAAGGATGTAAAGGTGTGCATTGTGCCCAAGGCAAGGGCACAGATATGCCTAGAAAAGTTGCCTTCCCTTTACACCGTCCTATTCCAAAAACCACCTGCCACGCATGCACCCACCACTTGTTTTGGTGGGGAGGAAGTGACTTGTCCTTGTACTGTAGTAGGTTTTTGATTTACAGTGGTACCTCAGGTTAAGTACTTAATTCATTCCGGAGGTCTGTTCTTAACCTGAAGCACCACTTTAGCTAATGGGGCCTCCTGCTGCTGCCGCACCGCCAGAGCACGATTTCTGTTCTCATCCTGAAGCAAAGTTCTTAACCTGAGGTACTATTTCTGGGTTAGCGGAGTCTGTAACCTGAAGCATACGTAACCCGAGGTACCACTGTATTTATTTTTTAATGCTGTTCTTGTTTTGCATTCTGTGAGTACATGAAAGCTGCCGCCTCTTTGATTCCACTGTCCCATTTGGGGTGGGGCGAGCGCATTATGCAGGATCTCAGAGATGGGGAAGGACTAGGCAAGTTGTCTTACCTAATAGGGGCAGCATAGGAGCGAACTCCTAAAATAATTGAGCAGGCTGCCACCGCCGCCACCACCGCCCCAAGTTGATGGGCATTGCCATTCAAATTGTATCTGTGCACCACGTCATGTGATCGATGGCGGGGCTTACCTCCCCCCCCCCCCCCGATATTTTATTCCAGGGCAGGAAGGGTTCCTGCGACTGCCAGCATTAGAATGGGAGGCCAGAAGTTGCTTATCGCCCCTGGACATCGTCTGGAGGCTCATGACACAGCAGCCTTGCCAAAGATCTGGCTTGTCTGTGTTTGCTTGGAAGGCTGCCTGGGGACCCAACCTGGGCATAGGCTGATTTTCCCCCTATAGGAACAAAGACAGGATGTAACTGCAACAAATACACAGAAGATAGAGTGGTGGTCATAGCACCTTCTGATCTAGGCACTGAGATCTTTGCGGGCTCCAAAGATGCAAAGAGGCTTTGGGGGTTTTACTCCAAGAGAGCCAGGGTAGAAAGTTGTTTGAGGGGGGCCAAGGAGACAACATGGCTGCCAGGACCAGTTTGAGGTGCCAGTCCGCAGGCTGTACTAGGGCAAGCAGATCCAGGAAGCTTCATACTTAATCCAAGGGACTTGGATGGATCTGGGATTTGAAGGAGTCTTTGAGATACTGAGCAGGAGTTCTGGCTCTCGGAATGCTTTTAAGGAAGCAAGGCGATGCCTTTTGATGTGACAGGCAGCTGAGGGTACTTTGCATGGATTGTACTGAGTTCAGTGGTTGAACATCTGTAGGCCAAAGTTTCAGCTTCAATCTCCAGGTAGGAGTGACTCGTGTCTGAAATACAGTGGTACTTAATTCATTCCGGAGGTCCATTCATAACCTGAAACTGTTCTTAACCTGAGGTACCACTTTAGCTAATGGGGCCTCCCGCTGCCACTGCGGCGCGATTTCTGTTCTCGTCCTAAAGCAAAGTTCTTACCCGAGGTACTATTTCTGGGTTAGCGGAGTCTGTAACCTGAAGCATATGTAACCCGAGGTACGACTGTACTGGAGAATCCCTCGCAGTCAGAGCAGGCAAGTCGTGCATTAGACGGACACAATGATCTAACTTGGTACAAGGCAGTGTAAAATGCTCCTGCAAGGCAGATGGCTTGCATGCAGTTTACAATATAACCGTACCTTGGTTCTCGAACGGAATCTGTTCTGGAAGTCCATTCGACTTCCGAAAACCAAGGCGTGGCTTCCTGCACTCAACTGGAAGCTGCGTTGGACGTTTGGCTTCCAAAAAAAGTTTGCAAACCGGAATACTTGCTTCTGGGTTTGCAGCGTTCAGGAGCCAAAATGTTCGAGTCACAAGGCATTTGAGAACCAAGGTACGACTGTATGTTACAAGCCTTGCCTGTCTCAGAAATGTGCTACACAGGACTATTATTCCCATTCTACAGAGGCAGAACTGAGGCAAAGAGAGGAGTGGCTTGAACCCAACACCCTCCCAGGGCCACGCCGATTCTTTTAGGGCCAGCAGCACTGGAGAGCAATTTTGTCGTGCCCCTGAAATTGTAAATGCAAGGCCTAACCTTAGCAATTCCAGGGGGAAGAGGGACATCTTCAAGGTCATGTTTGTCTCGTGGTAACTGCAAGTAGAAGCAGATTTCCAGCTTGGTCCTTGTGCCATGAGCAGGATTGTGTGTGCTCTGCCTTCTTCCCTCAGTATATGGTGGGGGTCCCCTCATGCAAATCATGCAATTGTGTACTCTAGTTTCTTGGACGTGGTGGTGCTGTGGGTTAAACCACAGAGCCAAGGGCTTGCAGATCAGAAGGTCGGCGGTTCGAATCCCCACGACGGGGTGAGTTCCCGTTGCTTGGTCCCTGCTCCTGCCAACCTAGCAGTTCGAAAGCACATCAAATTCCAAGTAGATAAATAGGTACCGCTCCGGCGGGAAGGTAAACGGCGTTTCCGTGTGCTGCTCTGGTTTGCCAGAAGCAACTTACTCATGCTGGCCACATGACCCGGAAGCTGTACACCGGCTCCCTCAGCCAATAAAGCGAGATGAGCGCCGTAACCCCAGAGTCGGCCATGACTGGACCTAATGGTCAGGGGTCGCTTTACCTTTACCTTTTACTCTAGTTTACATTATTCTTTCTTGAGGCAGGATCTAAAGCCGATATGGGGAACCTGTGGCCCTCCAGGTAATGGCCAGGGTTGATTAAAGCTGCAGTGCGGCAACATCTGGAGGGCCAGATGTTCCCCAGCCCTAAAGTTATACAAGGCACTGAAACCTAGGCTATTGGAAACCCTGCTCAGCACCCCCCTGCCCTCCTTAAAAAATTCACCAATCATTGCCTCTGCATCTTCAGATCGTTCCCATTTTGAAAGCTTAGAAACTTGGGTTCTCAAAAATCAAAGTAACTGCAAGCAGAGTTAAGGAGGCGAGATTATAGGCTGTTGCATCAAAAGAGTTGTACCTCTTGGCAAAAGTCCCTGTCTTATCTTGAGCGCTCTTCCTCATTCCCGAATGCACATGGACACAGCTGCTTTGCTCAAACCCTTCGCTGAAACGTTTATCCACATGTACGCACCCACGCCACCCTAAAATGCTCTGTGTTCCTCATACCTCTTGCCCCTGCATACCGATAAAAGATTGCACTCATCTTTCTGGTATCCCGGCTTTGACTTCCCCGTTTGTCAGTTGCTCTTAAGCTTCTCGCCCAATTACCTTCCCCATTTTCCTGCCCTTCCCTTCTTCCTCCCCATGCAAAGTTCTCAACACCCACATTCTCTGAGCCTTCTGTTGCAAGGAGAGAGTAACTCCGAATGTAGGGCATGTTTGGAAATCGTGGTTTAAACGTCTTCAAATATAGCATCCCGGAGATCCTCTCCAAACAAGCGTGCTGTTTAATTTGCTGGATGTAGAGCCTTCCAATACAAATAAGAGGTTTCTCCATACAGAGTTTTATTTCATTCCCTATTAATTTTCTTTTTTGTTTGTCCTTCTTGGCCTTCTCTCTTCCATTCCCCCCCCCCAACCTCCTGGTCAGGTGTTTTTCCTTTCTGGGGGGACTCCTACAGACCAGCTGCCATTAGGCAAGCGATATGTTTATCCTGTCAGTGTGGAAAAGAAGGGATTTTAGAACAGACCAGCTTCTTCAAAGAAAAACAGAGAAGGCTAAATTTAGAATCTACCTAAATGCCTCTCCTCTAAATTAAAGGCATTCCGTTTAAAATAAAGCCTCTCCAAAGCTCAGTGCAGTTCTCCTTAACATGGAGGAATGCCTGCAACTTTTTGTTGTAACTGGATGGACGTGGCAACCCCGGTTGAGGATTGCGGGTGACACGGTGCAGAAGTGATTGCCTTTTTTGTCCTACCTCACAGGGTTATTGAGATCGATAAATTGGGCAACGATTGTAAGTTGCTTTATACGCAGAGAGGGGCTGTGCAGAAAGAAAAGACATTTAGCTATCGGGCCAGTTTTCGGTGTGTACGACCAAGGGCAGTTTTCTGACCATTTCTGGCACGAATTGGATGGATACTCCGCCGTACGCAAGTATTCCCTCCACATAGGAAGCTAGCACGCCAGAGAGGAAGTCTGGGAGTCCTGAAATGCTCGTTTTCTGCACGGAAGGAATGTTTTTGTATTGGGGGACAGCCATTCACACAAACCCCCTTGTTCAGGGATGGTATGTCACCGAGTAACAGTTGCTGAGGATAAACATTGTGTCTCGTCTCCATGCAGGTCATAGAGTTGGAAGGGACCCTGTGGATTATCTGGTCCTATCTGACCTAACTTAGCCATCGTTGTTGTACATTATTATTATTATTATTATTATTATTATTATTATTTTATACCCCTCCCATCTGGCTGGGTTTCCCCAGCCACTCTGGGCAGCATCCAACCAAATAATAAAAACAATAGAGCGTCAGACATTAAAAACTTCCCTAAACAGGGCTGCCTTCAGTTGTCTTTTAAAAGTAAAATAGTTGTTTATTGCCTTGACTTCTGCTGGGAGGGCGTTCCACAGGGCAGGTGCCACTACCAAGAAGGCCCTCTGCCTGGTTCCCTGTAACCTCACTTCTCGCAGCGAGGAAACCGCCAGAAGGCAGAACGATGGGGGTGGAGATGCTCCTTCAGGTATACTGGGCTGAGGCCATTTAGGGCTTTAAAGGTCAGCACCAACACTTTGAATTGTGCTCGGAAACGTACTGGGAGCCAATGAAGATCTTTCAGGACTGGTGTTATATGGTCTTGGCGGCCACTCCCAATCACCAGTCTAGCTGCCGCATTCTGGATTAATTGCAGTTTCCGAGTCACCTTCAAAGGTAGCCCCACGTAGAGCTAATCTCCTGCTCACATATTTTGGTAGCAGAGCTATCGTCATGCGGGGGGGGGGGGTGCGCACATCATGAATGGCTTGAAAGAAAACAAGGAAGACTTATTAAGCTCTGACCAGTTTTTGGAAGAGAGATGACAATCACTAAGATTGCCAGATTTGCTTTTCGTTTTATCCCGCAGCTGAGCACAGAGGTTCCTTATATAGCCATGACTGATTACTTTATTTCATATATAAAAATACGTACATTCCACGTTTCAGACAAATACTGTTTCCCAAATTCAGGTAGGTAGCCGTGTTGGTCTGACGCAGTCGAAATAAATAAAAAATTGTCCAGTAGCACCTTAGAGACCAACTAAGTTTGTTCCAGGTACAGTGGTACCTCGGGTTAAGTACTTAATTCGTTCCGGAGGTCTGTTCTTAACCTGAAACTGTTCTTAACCTGAAGCACCACTTTAGCTAATGGGGCCTCCTGCTGCCGCCGCACAACCGGAGCACAATTTCTGTTCTCATCCTGAAGCAAAGTTCTTAACCTGAAGCACTATTTCTGGGTGAGCGGAGTCTGTAACCTGAAGCGTATGTAACCTGAAGCATATGTAACCTGAAGCGTATGTAACCCGAGGTACCACTGTATAAGCTTTCGAAAGCTTATACCCAAAACAAATTTAGTTGGTCTCTAAGGTGCTACTGGACATTTTTTATTTATTTTGACTGTTTCCCAAAGTTTACTTAATATATTGCATTTATATCTCACCTCTCCTCCAAGGAGCTTGAGGTGGCATGCGCATTTCTCCTCCTCCCCATTTTGTCCTCACAACAACAGCAACAACCCTGCAAGGTAGATTTAGGCAGAAAGTGAGTGACTGGCCCCAATATCAACCTAGTTAAGCTTAATGGCTGAGTGGGGATTTGAACCCTTCTCTTCCCCAGACCCTGATCCAACTCTCTATAACCACTAGACCACACTGCTCACATCAGTCACAATAATAAAGTGAGAAGCAGGCCTCTGCCCTGAGATCTACAAACTTAAATAGATGAGCAATAAAGGGAAGAGGAGAAGTGGAGGCCAAAGGTGGAGGGAGATCAGTCTGACAATGTCAAGAGCAAAGGTGCGAGCTGTAAAACAGACGGTTGGCACCTGGTTGGAGCCAGGCTGCTCTTAAACTCCCTGGACGCTTTGCTTGGGTGGAAGCGACCCAGCAGCCTTGGCTCTTTCTAACCCAGGGGTGGGGAAGCATTGTTTTCTGACCACAGGCTGCATTCCCTGCTGGGCCGCTGGAAAAAATGGGCAGATCAATAAAAGTACATGTATGTCGCGGCTGGTTTCCACACCCTCGCCGTGCCCTCTTTATCCTCCACCCACGACAGGCATCATTATCCTCCTTTGAGGACGCGCACAAGGCAAACAAAAAAGGGCTTGGCTTCGGGAGCAGGGCTGGTGAGGGGTGAGACCTTGGGAGAGTTCTGAGGGCCACACAGAGGCCTGGGGGGAGCCCCACATTTGGCCCGGGGTTCCCCACCTCTGCTCTGATTGGCAAAGGCCAGCACCTGCTTCCCTCTACTGGCTCTGCAGTCCCCAAGGACAGGGATGGAGATGATGTTGAGCTGCCAACCCTTGGCCATACTGGCTGGGGCTGATGGGAACTGGAGTCGGCAGACCCTCCAAGCGTCCCTGTTTTCCAGGGACAGTCCTGGATTTACAGGAGCCGTCCCGTTAATATTCTGAATATATATTCTGTAAGCCACCCAGAGTAGCTGGGGAAACCTAGCCAGATGGGCGGGGTATAAATAATAAAATTGTATTGTTGTTGTTGTTGACTTGACCCCGGAATGTCCCGCTTTTCCTTAGGACGTCCCTGTTTTCATTGGGGAATTGCTGGAGGGTATGGTAGAACGTTAAGTCCCTATTTTCATTGGAGGGTATGGAGTTAAGCGACACACACACACACACACCCGAGCCAAGGTGATAAGTTACTATAGAACCTTTAGAAGACATCTGAAGGCAGCCCTGCATGGGGGAGTTTTTAAATGTTTTCTTGTGTTTGTATATATGTTGGAAGCCGACCAGAGTGGCTGGGGCAACCCAGTCAGATGGGTGGGCTAATAAATAAGGAATAAAAAGGTAAAGGACCCCTGGCAGTTAAGTCCAGTCGCAATCGTTTCTGGGGTTGCGGCGCTCATCTCGCTTTACAGGCCGAGGGAGCCGACGTTTGTCCGCAGACAGTTTTTCCGGGTCATGTGGCCAGCATGACTAAGCCGCTTCTGGCGAAACCAGAGCAGCACACGGAAACGCCGTTTACCTTCCCGCCAGAGTGGTACCTATTTATCTACTTGCACTTTGATGTGCTTTCGAACTGCTAGGTTGGCAGGAGCAGGAACCGAGCAACGGAAGCTCACCCCGTCGCAGGGATTTGAACCGCCAACCTTCTGATCAGCAAGCCCTAGGCTCAGTGGTTTAGACCACAGCGCCACCCGCATCTCTAAATAAGGAATAGGGCACCCCTATTTTCATCAGATTAATGTTGAAGGGTATGAGTTGGGGGCAGGGGCAGAGGTTCCCCATCGCTGCCCCAGGCTAGCTGAGAATTGGAACAGAGTATTTGTCCTGGCTCGTGTTTAGATATCCCCCCTTTCCTTTCCTTCCCTTCCCATGCCCAGGGAATCGTTGATTCATTCTCTGGAAAACTCTGTTGTGATCTCTTATCTCCCTTCCCCCAGCCCCAGTGCTGCTGCTGCTGGATGTGCCAAATATTAGCATGACTCAGCTGTGCTCCAGAGAACAGTTCTCCGATGTTTAGGCTGCGCTTGGAGTTTCTCAGCAGGGAGGTTAAGCAGGGACGCAAACATTGTATTCCTCTCCAGCCTTTCGCCAGCTACAGAGGTAGGGCGGCCGCAAATGCCTCTTTGGAGAGGAAGGTATTTTGAAATGTTCTGAGTGCTTTTGGCGGCATTGCCCAAGGAGAGGCACTCTTGTGTTATTTGCACACCGAATGGCCCTTTCCTTCTGCAAATCAATAAGACCTCGGTGCAGAGGCGTGTGGAGGAATCCCAAGGAAGGAAGGCTGCTTTAGGGAAGAGGCTGTCCCTGAGCTGCCTTTGCCCTGGCTGGAAAGTTCAGATTTCACCCTTGCAAGTCCAAAAGAAGACGGGGCAATTGCAGCTTTGCGTCTGGGTCATGGGAGACCTGTGTTCAAGTGCTGCCTCCACCGTAGCCTTTGCTCTAAGACCATGGGAGCATCGCACACCCTCTGCCCAAACTTCCTGCATCTACAGAGTTGGGAGTGTGATTGATTTTACTTCCCTTTTGGGTGTGTTGGCAGGGAACATAGTGTGCCATACACTTGGCCTACTTTTGTTGCAATCCTCACTACACCGGCTGGTGAACCCGTGTAGATCAAGGCGGTACAACCTCTTAGACCAAGTGAGCCGCAAGAATGCTTTTGACACAGAATCCTGGGGCCACACAGCGCAATGACCCAGAATGCAACCTCTGTGCAAACGGGGAGTTGCCTGTATTTAGTTTTTAATGTGTTGTAAACCGCTTTGAGATGTTTTTCTTCAAAATACAAAGCGGTACAGAAATGAAAATAAAGATATAAATTAATTAAATAATAATAATCTGATCCCAAAAAAGGCACCTAGACATTCCGTTGCAGTGACCGTAATTTAGGCTTAAGATGCCACTTCGCAATTAGACAAATATGAGTTTCCAACACTGGTTGCATCGTGAAATGAGGCCTTTCACAAATGCCCGATGCACATCCATAAAACGAAATGCGTGCAAGTTAGAAATGAAATATTGGGCAGTGGCATGAAATTAGAAGCTGTCTCAAATCTGCATCCCCAGAAATCTGCAAACCAAACAGAGAGGCCCCGGCTCTCTAATCATTTGCAGGACAAGGATTCCTGTAGTTGCTAGGCTCCTTTATCTCTTTACTTTGACCAACCAGATTCAGACTTGCTGGAATAGGCAAAGGGAGCAAGCTGACCTGCCTTAGCAAGGATGCGGCGTGTTTGCCTGCTTTTTAACTGTGCTTTTGATGCTCCGAGAACGTGACTGGTCCTGTTTTGTCGTATGACAAGCCTTGCAGGTGCAGGAATGGGAAAAGGTCTCTGCAGGCAGAGCGTCAGAGTGGCGTTGATGGTGTTGGGTTTGCCTGTGAGAAGCTGTGTCCAACCCTCGCCTTCAGTGGAACTAAAATGTTCAGGTATCTGAGGGGAAGCCCCATTTTTGTTTTACCTCTCAGTCACCTGCTTCTCTTCCCCAATGACTCCCCTTTATTCTATTAGTCTGGGAGAGGATTGTGTTTCCTGGGCAGTGGTGGTTTCTGAGATTTCCCCTGTGCTTGTCTCATTCATTGGAGGCTTGTGGTTGTGTGCCCTTTCAGCCTTTTGGAGAGGGATGGGGTAGGTGCTTCTTTAATGACAAGGTGGATCGTAGGTAAAGGTAAAGGGACCCCTGACCATTAGGTCCAGTCATGACCGACTCTGGGGCTGTGGTGCTCATCTCGCTTTATTGGCCAAGGGAGCCAGCGTACAGCTTCCGGGTCATGTGGCCAGCATGACTAAGCTGCTTCTGGTGAACCAGAGCAGCGCACGGAAACGCCATTTACCTTCCCGCCAGAGCGGTACCTATTTATCTACTTACACTTTTGACGTGCGGATCGTACCGTGACTTAAATTTAGTGGCTTTAATTTCCCAGGCACACTAGCTTGAGGGATCTACAGTGGTACCTTGGGTTACAGACGCTTCAGGTTACAGACTCCGCTAACCCAGAAATATTACCTCAGGTTAAGAACTTTGCTTCAGAATGAGAACAGAAATTGCGCAGCAACGGCGTGGCAGCAGTGGGAGGCCCCATTAGCTAAAGTGGTACCTCAGGTTAAGAACAGTTTCAGGTTAAGAACTGACCTCCGGAACGAATTAAGTTCTTAAGCCGAGGTACCACTGTAGTTTGGGTGTGACTAGTACCTGGAGATCTACCCAGTTGCAAAAGGTATACACTTTTAGAATGAAAGAATAGTGCTACTGAGCATCTGCTGAACACAGGGATTTGTTTTGAGTGTGGCAACTGTGACCTGAGTTTACCCAAATCTGTTCCTAGAAACCTTCAGCTGCCTCCGCTCCCACGCCCCCATTACGATCGTTTGATGGAAGGGGGAAGAGTAATGTTATCATAGCTATGGCGGAACAACAGGGAGTCAGAAATCCCCATCAATCAACTGCAAACTGCGCAGAAATCTGCTAGTAGATCCTGGTTGTCCTGCTCATTCCTCCACAAAAGTGCCCCAGTGCAGTTCATGAGGGTGTTACAGAACAGGCTTCCTCAATCTCAGCCTTCCAGATGTTTTTGGCCTACAACTCCCATGATCCCTAGCTAGCAGGACTACTGGTCAGGGATGATGGGAATTGTAGTCTCAAAACATCTGGAGGGCCGAGGTTGAGGAAGCCTATTATAGAATCATAGAATTGTAGAGACCTGAGGATCATCGAGTCCAACTCTGTGCAATGCAGGAATATGCAGCTGTCCCATATGGGAATCGGACCTGCAGCCTTGGTGTTACCAGCACCATGCTTTAACCAACAGGGCTTTGGGTCGGGTTGGATAATTGTGCAATGTTATCCTCAAATGCACCCCTTTAAATTTTTATTTCATACAGTGGTACCTCGGGTTAAGTACTTAATTCGTTCCGGAAGTCCGTTCTTAACCTGAAACTGTTCTTAACCTGAAGCACCACTTTAGCTAATGGGGCCTCCCTCCTGCTGCTGCTGCGCTGCCGGAGCACGATTTCTGTTCTCATCCTGAAGCAAAGTTCTTAACCTGAAGCACTATTTCTGGGTTAGCAGAGTCTGTAACCTGAAGCATATGTAACCCAAGGTACCACTGTATAAGCAAATGACTGCTATTCAGAAGCACGGCACTTGGAGGTGGGCGAGAACAGCATTAACACTGGTCCATCTTCCCTTACTGCAGGGGTGCCCAAACTTTTTTCAAAGAGGGCCAGATTTGATGAAGTGAGGGTCGACTAAAGTTGTTGGGCTTTTTTTAGGATTGAAGTTGTTGACTTTTTTCAATTTTACCCCAGGCGATATACTGTCATCTAGCTCAATAAAGGTATCCCTGACCGTTAGGTCCAGTCGCCGATGACTCTGGGGTTGCACGCTCATCTTGCTCTATAGGCTGAGGGAGCAGGCATTTGTCCGCAGACAGCTTGCAGGTCATGTGACCAGCATGACAAAGCTGCTTCTGGCAAATCAGAGCAGCACACGGAAACGCTGTTTACCTTCCCGCTAGAGCGGTACCTATTTATCTACTTGCACTGGCGTGCTTTCAAACTGCTAGGTTGGCAGGAGCTGGGACCAAGCAACGGGAGCTCACCCTGTCACAGGGATTCGAGCCGCTGACCTTCTGATCATCAAGGCCAAGAGGCTCAGTGGTTTAGACCACAGCGCCATCCATGTCCCTTTTAGGATTGAAGTTTACCCCAAAGTTCTTGAGCTTTTTTTAGGATTGAAGTGGTTGAGCTTTTTAACAATTTTACCCCAGGACATATACTGCCACGGATGTCTTACTGGCATCCTATGGGGCTGTGCAATATGGGCACCACACCCAAAGATGTCCCGCATCAGGCCATTTGCTAGTTCTCTGAATTCTGCCTTCTCTTTGCAGCAAGGTATAAATGGATCTGCAGCTGCCTGTGGCATAGCCCAGTCCCAAGAATCTGACCAGCTTAGGTTGTCCCCAAAAATAAAATTTAAAAACACAACAAAAATCATGAACCATTGCTTGAGAGGTGCCACGTCTCGCTGTGCTTAATTGGTAGCATGTGGCACTGCTGACTCGGCACATCCCACATGTTCCGCACCGCGCTTGCCAAGCCGGGGGCAGCCTAGGACAGGGAACATCCTGTGAAAAGGAAAGTGCTCTCCGGCCCAGAGCAGCGCTAGGACTTTGCCATCTGCTGGAGCAGAGATTCGCCATCTGTGTGTCCCAGCAGTGGGATTTAAGCTAGCAATTTTTCAGAGGCTTCTGTGTGTTTGGGGTTTTGAACCGTAGCTTTGAGGGATGTGGCAGAAAAGCAGGGGACTGGGACAAATGGATCCCATTCATTCATTCATTCATTCAGTCATTCATATATTCATTCATTCATAGAATTCAGCCCTCCTCACTCCAAACAGGCATTGCTTCTTAGTGCAATGTTTACATTGCAGTGACCAGCAAAGCCTTTAACCTCTCCGGACTACCTGTTGCAAGTCTTTACCTGAAGGAGCGTCTCCTCCCCCATCGTTCAGCCAGGACACTGAGGTCCAGCTCTGAGGGCCTCAGTGTCCCTCAGACAACGAGAATTGAGGTTACAGGGTACCAGGCAGAGGGCCTTCTCAGTAGTGGCGCCTTCCCTGTGGAACGCACTCCCATGAGATGTCAAGGAAATAAACAACTATGACTTTTAGAAGACATCTGAAGGCAGCCCTGTTTAGAGAAGTTTTTAATGTTTGATGTTTCATCATGTTTTTAATATTCTTTTGTGAGCCCCCCAAAATATTATTACTATTTATTTATTTCAGATGAGAGCAGAGTCAGTTTCAGGTCTGCTCCAGACTACAGATTGGGCACAACATATCTGTTAATCTGCTTGATGAGTTAATAGCATATGAATTTGAGGATTAAAAAATTAATCATCCACTTCAGTTTTTCTTGCACAAATCTGGCGTCCTCAGTATTGTTTATTAAATTAGCATTCTGCCCTTTCCAAGGAGCCCCCAAAGCACCTGTGATTTAAAAAAAATACAATGAAGAGACAACACGACCTATTGTAAAAAGTAAAACACCTAAAAACTTTCAAACATTTAAAGCAGTTTAAAAACAGATGTAACCGAATCCCATTTCTGGATAGGCCCACCGGAAAAGGCCATTTTTCAGCAGGCGTCTAATAGAGCCTGGTATCAAGTGGCAGGGAGTTCTGAAGCACAAGGGCTGCCATCTGTGTACCAGGGAAACCAGTCCTGCCACTTTGCAGCAGAATTTGGCTGTGGGCAGCGCTGATTGGCTGGTCCATGAGACATCACAAACCCGCTCACCACCCCAGGGCAATTTTAGGACACTTAAAATTTACTTTCCTTGTTTGTTTTCTTTTAAAAAAAGAATGTTTAAATGAATAAATGGTCGTGTAGGGCTTTTTTAAAAAAAGAACACAATGAAAACAGGCAGGCAGCTTTGCAGGGGAGAGCCTGACAATAACCAGCATTAAAACTGTTGTTCTGTACATCTGCCTCTCTGCTATTTTTATAAGTATGCTTGAGTGCTCTCAGTGGATCAAACTGCAGGTTACGTTCCATGAGTTATCAAGCATTTTCTTAGAATTTCGCTCTTTTACCTTTTCTGGCCACATGGTGGCAGCGGAGCGAAAGAAGATGACGCTTTTCTCTTCTGCCATTTGCGCCCATCTCTTAAGCAAGAGTTCATGGCTGAAACAAACCAGCAGCCCATGCGGGTTTATATAGAATCTTAGCTGCCCCATGTGATGGTGAGGCAATATATTATGTGAGGCTACAATGTGATGTGAGGCTGCTCGGCAGGGTAGGACTCGAACCCAATGCCTTCAATGTGCAAGAAAGGAGATTCCGATTTCCGACTGAACCTCGGGAAGAACTTCCTGACGGTAAGAGCTGCTCGGCAGCAGAGGTTTCTTAAGCAGAGGTTGGATGGCCATCTGTCATGGATGATTTAGCTGGGATTCCTGAATTGCAGGGGTTGGACTAGATGACCACTGGTGGTCCCTTCCAACTCTACAATTCTATGATTCTAGGCCTTATTCCATGTCCTCCCTGAGTGCCATTGCCTAGCCGGGATGTATCCTATGATGATACCTTGATTGACGGGTGTAGAGAGGTGTGAATGACTATTATTTTGAATATGAATATTATTGATTTGTGTAGCCAAAGCCAGTACAGTGGTACCTCGGGTTACAGACGCCTCAGGTTACAGACTCCACTAACCCAGAAATAGTACCTTGGATGAGAACAGAAATCGCACAGCAGCAGCAGGAGGCCCCATTAGCTAAATGAACAGGTTAAGAACAGTTTCAGGTTAAGAATGGACATCCAGAACGAATTAAGTTCTTAACCTGAGGTACCACTGTAAGAGGGTTGGGTGGGTGTAGAGACCCCTCTGGCTTCTTCATGTTTTTAATGTATCCTAGTACAGAGAGCTAGCAACTTCATCAATCGCTGCACCCCGTATCCCAAAGGCGGCCCACCCCCGACGGGAGTGCGGTCCTGGGACTGCAAAATAAAATAATAAAAAATGCCCTTGCTGTAGTCCCTGCTGGCTACCAGGAACCAGTATGGAGTGGGAAGTGTTTTGCATTGTGGGAGAAAGAGTTGAGGGTGGACCACTACAGTGGTACCTCGCAAGACGAATGCCTCGCAAGACAAAAAACTCGCTAGACGAAAGGGTTTTTCGTTTTTTGAGCTACTTCGTAAGATGATTTTCCCTATGGGCTTGCTTCGCAAGACGGAAACGTCTTGCAAGTTTGTTTCCTTTTTCTTAACACCGTTAATACAGTTGCGACTTCGAGGAGCAACTCATAGAACGCGGTGTGGTAGCCTTTTTTGAAGTTTTTTAAGACTTTGGTGATTTTTTAAGCTTTTCCAAAACTTTCCCGACACCGTGCTTCGCAAGACGAAAAAAATCACAAGACGACAAAACTCGCGGAACGAATTAATTTCGTCTTGCGAGGCACCACTGTACTTCCTTACCTTGAAAGAAGTCACTTCCTCTCTTCCAAAATGGCTTTGGCAGGCGCAAGGGCGCCACTTTTCTAAAGAGATCCACAAACGGCAGACTTTCTCCAGGATCTCTCAGTGATGGAGAAGCCAGACCTTCTCTGCATCCTGAGCTCCCATGCGCTTCAATTTGCACCAGATTTATGGCACGTACATGCAGTAGATTGAAGGCACATGACTCCCCCACCAAGAATCCTGGGAACTGCGGTTTGTTAAAGGTGCTGTATCTGGGGGGGGGGACGGGCGGACTACAGTTCCCATAATTATTCCGAGGAAGCCATGTGCTTTCCATGCGTGATGTGCATGGAGCCTTATTGATTGATTGGACTGAAACAGAGATGTCGAAAGCAAGGCTGTCTTTTAAAGAAATAACTGGAGCTTATTCGCGAGAAATAACGGGACAGGCGTGTTTCAGTGTGGGCCCTCGCAAAAATGGCAGTGTGTGGTTTCTCTGGCAGCAAAGAGACCTTTCTGTGGAGAGAAAGAGAGAGAGGCAGAGAGAAAGATAACCCCGGTTGATGCAGCGTGTTGGCTACTAAGGAACTGAAGATGAGAAGGTGCTTCGAAAGTGTCGGGCTGCAATGCTTGCTTAAGGTGAGCACGAATCTCTGGAAATGGGCTGCATCTGCTGCAGGGAACCAGGGTCTCAAAAGCCTGGATGTCGCCATTGCATGGAGGGCTGCAAGCCAACCTGTGCCTCCATTGCTGGAAGGCAGGGCGAAGCGAGCTCCTTTCTCCAGGGTTGGCCCTGGTAGCAGCAGGGCCTCTGGAGATGTGTGTGTGTTTGTGTGTGTGGAGGGGGGGTAGCTTGGACTTCAGCGGCGAAAACGCCTTGGTCCGACTCTGGCTGAAGATGCCTCTGTCTGTTAGCTTAACCACTTTGCCTCTACCGCCCGCAACCTCTAGGCCACGCCTCCGTCTCTTCATTGGCTGGCATTCCTCATTTCTGATTGGCGGGCAGGATCTATATAAAGTAGTGTGATGGCAGAGCAAAGCGCGCAGGTAAGTCGATGAGGTAGGAGAAGCGAGGCTGGAGAGATGGTGTGGGAGGGGGGCAGTCAGTCAGGTGGGGCTCAGAGGCTCCACCACCTTGACATCAGAAAAGATTTGCTCTGTGGGGTTTCAAAGCTCTGTGGGGACTAAAACCCTCATTTTTTTGATTTTCACTGAGTTCTAAAAACTCAGTGAAAATCCAGATGGTGATAACTCCTCCTGAATTCCAGGAAATCCAGTATCGAGCTGCCTTACACAGATCCCCACGCAACACAAAGATCCCCACACAGATTAAAGCCATCTTTCCACCCACCTCAAGTGTATTCATTCTCCAGTTTCCCAGCCTCACATCAGTCGTCCTTTTGGGGCACTGGCATGCAGATTTCAAGGGCAAGTAATCGTCTTGCTGGCTAAGGAGCGCGGCTTTGATTAAGATGGACGCAAACCCCTGATCCCCTTTACTTGCAGGCTAAGCCTCTTAACGGTCAGAGTTGAAGATAACATGAGGGAAAAGATTATGGCTGGGAAGATATGCTCAAAGAGGCAACCGGGCTGTAGCGATTTTGTCTAAGTAGCTGACTCGGCAGGCCTGTTTTCTTCCCCGCTCAAATTTTTAGGCTTTTTCCATACCGGAGTTTCCATTGGGAAATGAAAGGCAACTCGCTGGTAGTCGGAGACATTGAATGTACAAGGCAGGGGGAGATTTAAAAAACCCTGCCCACGGCTAGGCGTTGCCGCTGGGTACTTAAGACTCAGTGGAACCAGTGTTTGAAATTAGCTAGGAGCCAGGCGCATTTTGCACCTGGATTTTGAGCACTTGCGACCAAGTGTAGGCGCCCGGGCACCAAGATAGCACCTGACATCTACACCCTCTGGGGATCATTGGTTCTAGACTGTTTTCACACACTTAATACCCCATCCCATAGAATGCAATCAGTTATATCGCACAATCAGCATGAATTTCAGGAACCAAAATGCTTTTTCTGTGCAGCCTGAGCAAGAGCAGTCACCATTAAGGAAAAGAGGTGAGAACAGGCCAATCTATGTTTTAGACTGTCCCTGTAATCCGGTGACTTTTCTTCTTGCAAATTCTCCAAGTTCTTAACCTAGCTCAAGGTTGTCATCTGAACTAGCCAGAGGTTTAACTGATAATTAGTCACAGTCAGCCCATCCTTTGAAAAATAAAGATTTTAGAGCCATATTGCCCCAAAATGGCAACCAGACTTTCTGTTTTGGCGACTGCAACCTTGGTTTAAGGAGCCATTTGGCACCTAGTTTACATATCTGAATTTCTAACATTGAGTAGAACACACCCCCTCAGGTGGTGGATTCTCCTTTCATGGAGGTGCTTTGAACGTACTACTGTGTCCGTTTGCTATAACGAATGAAAGCCACACCCAAACAGGACTCCGCGTAATGGCTCTCGCCTCTGTTCTTGCTGCAGGATAGGGCTATGGCCGTAACGCAGGGCCAGAAATACCTCCTCATCTTCGACTTCGACGAGACCATCGTGAACGAAAACAGCGACGAGTCCATCCTCCAGGCTGCTCCGGGGAAGCAGCTCCCGGAGTCAATCCGCAGCACATACCGCGAGGGTTTCTACAACGAGTACATGCAGCGGGTCCTGCAGTACATGTGCGACCAAGGGGTCAAGATGGCCGACTTCAAAGCGGCCTACGAAAGGATCCCGCTCTCCCCCGGCATGGCCGACCTCTTCCAGCTCCTCTCCAAGCAGCAGGACCACTTTGAGATCATCCTCATCTCCGACGCCAACATGTTTGGCATCGAGTGTGCCTTGAAGGCAGCCGGGGCCTATCCCCTCTTCCGTAAGATCTTCAGCAACCCCTCGAGCTTTGACAAGAGAGGCTACTTCACCTTGGGCCCTTACCACTCGCACAACTGCAAGCGTTGCCCGGCCAACATGTGTAAGCACAAGATCCTGACAGAATACCTGGCAGAGAGGGCACAGGAAGGGGCCAGATTCGACTGTGTCTTCTACGTAGGGGACGGAGCCAATGACTTCTGCCCTTCCACCGCGCTGAAGTCGAGCGACGTCGCCTTCCCTAGGAAAGGCTACCCCATGCACCAGCTCATCCAGGAGACTGGGAAAAGCCAGCCTGGGACTTACCAGGCCACGGTCGTCCCCTGGGACTCTGCTGTAGAGATTTCTTGTTACCTTCAAGAAGTTCTCAAGAAGAAATGTTGAGGGCGGGGGAGATCTTTGATGGGAGGAAACAGCTGCTCTCGTTTGGAAAGATCTGAACGATTATAGCATCACGGCTCTCTCACGCTTGGCTTAAGGCTCTCTCTCTCTCGCTCTCTCTGGGCTTTCTCCACCTCAAAATCTCTTGTCTCTGGGTCTCTCCTTCCTTCAGCCTAGAGATAAGGGCTCACTATGCAGTTAGGAAATCCATTGAAGGAAGGGTGGGTGGATGACAGGCCACGTTAAATATTTTTGATTGCCTTTTTGGAAAGCAAAAGCAAAATACTTTTGTATTTGCTAAACCCACACATCTTGTTTCGCTTGGGCTGGTTCTCAGTAGCGCTCTTAGCGCATGGGGAAATTCTGTCGCTACCAAAGCATTTTGACTGCTCACGGGTGTTGAATATAGTTCTCCTCCCCTTCCCTTAACAAACACCCTTTTAAAAGAAATTACATTTCCAGATCCTACTCCATCTAACAGGATGTCGGAATTGTCTTTAATTGTTTATCTAAATGGGGGGGCACCTAGTGTCTCTGGAAAGGAATGGGAGAGCCAGAAAGATTAACCCACCTGCATCTTCTGGTTGGACTTGATGATTCCTGGCATCATTGCTCATCTTATGGCTGAGATGAGCCACTTTGGTCAGGGACGGAGAACCTACAGCCTCCGGATATTTGCTGAACTACAACTCTCATAATCCCCGACCATTTGCAATGCTGGCTGGGGCTGATAGGAGCTGTGGTCCAACGACAACCGAAGGACTGTAGCTCCATCCCCACTCCCTGACTTTGGCGGAGCACGTCGGGAACAAAAAGGGAAAGCACTTTTGCTGCAGCAGCCTATGAATGGTGTTTTCTACTCTCCCCTTCCTTGCCTGTCAAGACAGCCTCTTCAAGGTGTATAGTATTCCTGCTGCTCAGAAAAGGCTGGTGTCTAAAATGAAGGGGGAACGAACAGGATCGGGAGGCCTGTAGGTTGCAGTGAATAGCGAAACAAGCAAAGAGTCCAGCGTGTTGAGAACTGAATGGGTCGGAAGAAGAAGCCAGTCAGGGACGGTGCGCACTTAAGAGTTACAGAGTGGGCAAATGAGAACAGGCACCATTTTTCTCTAAGGGTGCATCATCCTGGTAAGCACGCCAGTTGTGCTCCCGTTGCACGTTTTGGCTCTTGCTGGCCTGGGTTTCACCTTTGGGCATTTTCCCAGTCCTGCACAGCTCTTTTCCTTGCAGATTCAGGCTGGGTTTTTCTATTCCCCATATGCTGAATTTGTCAGTTTGTAGCAGCCACATCCTCCCAAACGAATGGCGGATTGGGGGCAGGGGTTGCGGAGTAGAAACAGATTGTTTGGCAAGGTGGGAAATCCACATGGAGTTGGGTCTCGTGCTACAAATGCATCATTTTAAAGAAAAAGGTGGCTCTTTCTGCTACATCCATATGATGTTTTTTGTACCCACTTACCCACTAATGCGCTGGCTCCCTCGGCCAATAAGCGAGATGAGCGCCGCAACCCCAGATTCGGCCACGACTGGACCTAATGGTCAGGGGTCCCTTTACTTTTTTACCCACTAGTGACTTCCCACAAGGAACCCTGGGCATGGTAATTTGATAAGGGTATTGACATTCTCTCTTCACTATCCATGGATGCCTTTGCAGAACTGCATTCCCCTAGGAACATGAGCATTTATGGAGAGTGGGGGATGTTCCTCCCACAGATGAACCATAATTTCCCATTCTCTAGCCTTCATTTTTTTTAAAAAAGAGCAAGTATTTAGCATTTGTAGAACCTGAGATACGGGGCAAAAATGCACATCTACTATTCTTACTTTTTTGGTGAGAACCGAGCCTGCTTCTTCCATCCCTGGGAAAAATGGCTTGAGAACCCCATGCCTGGGAAGAAATCACGTCTATTCAATCAATAGCTACAAAGACTTTAGCAATGGGGGAAACAGGTACCGGACAAAGTTTGGAAAAAGGGACCGTGCAAAACATGTAATCCGAACAAAGCCTGTATCTTTCTAAGTGAGATACATGCCGCTGCCGCAGAAATCCCAAGGGTGTGCTTAATGTAAACAATAAGTGATGGTCCATGAGATCATACGTGGGTCATACGGTCCTATGTGGATTGTGTGTCCTGCCCTTGTGTGCAATGATCATCAACAGATTGCTTCGAGAGACGCTTCTGTGAGTGCAACCCAAGACCTGCCAGATTCTTCTCTATTTATGATATTTCTATTGCAGCCTTAAATTTCCCTCTCCCATGCTGCTTTCCCTGAAACCAGCAAGATGTTCCTGTCCCTACGCTTGCCGCCTGCTCATCCACCACAGATTGCACAACCAACCCATTTGTCAGTCTGTCTTGCTTCGCCTTCACCTGCTCCTTAATTCTGTTTCCTCTGCAAACCTGCTTTGTTGTCAACAACTCCCTCCCTTTTCTCCACTGGTCTGTCAATGCTTGTTGGAACTTAAAAGCCATGGAAACTCTTTTTGTAAGCGTGCAAAAAAAAGAAACAATTAGCAAACAATTTCGATTTATTTTGTCTTGCGTACACTTCAACAATAGCTGCATGCTCTGTGACTACATTTCCAAGTGTCCAAAACGCCCTGTAGCCTGTTAATTTTGTTTTTTGTTTTGTCCTGCAATGTTGAATGTATGAATCTCTCTACTTGAGACCCTCGCAAGCATATTGAGGAGAGGGGGATATCCTTCCCTCCCGGGGAGTTGCCCTTTCTGTCCTAAACCAATCTCCCTATACAGTGGAACCTTGGTTCTCAAGCGGCTTAGTTGATGAACAAATTGGCTCCTGAACGTCGAAACCCTTGGAAGTAAGTGTTCCGGTTTTTTAACGTTTTTCAGAAGCCGAAAGTCCGACGCAGCTTCCGCTTCAGTGCAGGAAGCTCCTGCAGCCAATTGGAAGCCATGCCTTGGTTTTCAAACATTTCAGGTGTTGAACAGATTTCCAGAATGGATTAAGTTTGAGAACCAAGGTACCACTGTATCCGTTGGCCTGTGGGGTGAAGCCACTTCTAGTTTGCAATGAATGGTTTTATAAGCTATCTTTTCAACTGTATACCTCCCTCTTAATGTGCTTCCCTCCCTTCTCCAAGAAGAAAAGAAGAACTGAAGACCAGAGAAAATGGAACCATTCTCAGGCAGCTGCCACCCATCCTTGCCAGGACTGCTGGCAACTCCGAACAGTCCTCACCACCTTGGCTGCGTTGCCTGAAGCTGATGGCACCTGGAGCCCAACATCACCTGTCTTAGCCCGGCACACATTGCTGTTTACTCTGGCTCCAGTGTGCTCCCACTGCTAGCGTACACATGACGTTAGCCACACAAGTCACCTGTATGCTGTAGTTTCTTGAGAAATGCTGCTGTTTGGTGGCATTTCCCCTCAAACTGGTTCGCATCCCATTTGAAAACATAAGCCACGTCCACTTCACCATGAAGCTGAGGTGTGTACATTTGGGACTGCCATTGCACATGCTCAGATGTCAAGATTCATGAATAGAGAGTTGTTGGGGGAGGTTGCATGGGGGGAACAAACAGGTAACGTGCAGCTAGTGAAGACCATCGACACCCCACCCTCCAGCTGTGTACACACAATGTGCAAATATAGCTTGAAATGGGGAGGAGGAGGAAGAAACAACCTCACTGTGTTTGAAGCCACTGATGCGCACATAACCTTAACCAGCATCTTAAGCCACTTCTATATTTCCAGCCCTTCAGTTCCTCTCTTCATTCTCAGGCCCACAGCTTCCTTTTAATGGCATCGGTGGTTAAGTCATACATATTCTTGTCTCAACACGTCGACAGATATTCATCCCTGTCCACAACGCCTTTTTAACCACAGCGCGTGCGAAAAGCACAATTGCTAGGCCCTTCACAGCCCAGAGCCTTAGAACCAGCTCCCCCTCCTCCTGTGAAGGCTTAGGACTACACAACATGGCACCCTTCAGATGTTGCTCAACTGCATCTCCCAGCATCCTTTGCCCCAGAACCTGGCCCACCCATGAGGCAAACTGAAGCAGCTGCCTCAGGCAGCGGAAGCCTCAAAGGCAGTCCCTGCACTGCCTCCACCACACAACCCAGGTAAGGGAGGCTGAGGTGGGGCAGGACTGCACTTTCTCATTTTGGCGAAAGGGGGCAAACAACTGCTGCCTTGCCCCTGCTGACTCTGGTGACTGGGGCTGATGGGAGTTCCAACACCTGCAGTGCCCTTAGTTCTCTGTCTCTGCATTAATGGGTGTCAGGAGTGATGGACAAACCCCTCTGATGATCCATGAGCTGCAGTCAACATGGACTCTGTCAGGGAGCTGACAGGCAGAGCAGGTCATTTGCAGGTCTCAGAGAGAGAGAGAGAGAGACGCGCTTGGTGAACATGCAGTTAGTTTCTTCCTTAAGGAAAAGAAAGCACAGAGATTACTAAAGGTTGCTCCTGTATTAATGAAGCATTTGTTCAGATGGGCTTGTAGCCCCTCCTTTACTCCCTAGCCCACTGTCAGGCCCCTCTCGCTGTGATCTTTGGCTACGGTGAGCTCCAATGGACTCCCTTTGTGTCTGCCTGGCTCGCCACTCGCTTGGCAACATGCAATAAACCAGGCATAGGCAAACTCGGCCCTCCAGGTGTTTTGGGACTACAACTCCCATGATCCCTAGCTAACAGGACCAGTGTTCAGGGATGATGGGAATTGTAGTTCCAAAGCATCTGGAGGGCCGAGTTTGCCTATGGCTGCAATAAACATCACGTTCTAGGATTGTGGGGGGGGGGGGTTTGAAAGCTTTCAGCAAAGAAGCTGTCAGAATGGCCCCAAGAGAGAACTGCAAGGTCCGCCTCCCCTCTGTTATCGCTGTTGGTGCCTACATCCAAAATGGAAAACTACTTGCTCTTTCTGGTCTCTTCGCTATCCCTCAAGCACCCTGTTTCTAGCACTTCCCAACTTGTCCCCTCCTCAGGTGTGTCCCGTGTCCCATTACCAGGCCCAGGTTCAAAATCCTCTTCCTCTGCGCCTTCCCTGGGGAGCTCTTGATTGGGCAGATTCCACCATTCTTCCTCATCCAACCAGTCCCTGACAGACATTTGGGTGCACAAATGCCACCCAACATCTCAAATGGGAATGACAGAAATTCAATGTTCACTACTGGAAGAGAATGTTTCTTTTGCGAGTATCTAGTCAAGTAGCTTCTACCTTCCCTCTAGAGCAGCCTTTCTCAACCTGTGGGTCCCCAGATGTTGTTGGACTACAACTCCCATCATCCCTGAGCTCTGGCCTTGCTAGCTAGGGGTGATGGGAGTTGTAGTCCAACAACATCTGGGGACCCACAGGTTGAGAAAGGCTGCTCTAGAATCTAAACCAGGAGTCAGCCACAAGCGACCCACAGGGTTGTTTAACCGGCCCACGAGCCACCCCCGAACCAAGCCGCCCACTCAGTGAGTCCCTGCGCACTGCACTAAACTGGCACAGCACGGCGCAGGGACTTTCGCAGCGCCGGAAATAGCATCTGCGCAGACACAGAGACTGGAAATCGTGCAATCTGGCCCACAGAGGGATCTCCGCTGGAGTGAACTGGCCCAGGCAAGGTAAACCTTGCCGACCCCTGATCTAGACCATGATATCCAAAGAGCGCCACCAGCTGGCAGGTGCAGGGCAGCACAACATACCTAGCCTCCTCCAAAGCACTTTGCAGATGCTTTTCTCAATGTAGGGAGCTAAGCTTTCATTCATTTATGCTGTATCTCCCCGCCCCCCCCCCCATGCCCAACCTTTCCGTTGCACGTATATTACAGAACTGGCTTTAAAATCAATTAAAATAACAGCAGTATAAGAATGACGCTATGGAAATATAAGAGTATCCACTCACGGGATACTCGGGGCAAGCAGAGTGTATACATCACTGTGTTGCACTAAAACTGAGACGGTGTAAAGTGATGGTGTTGATGACGATGAGGCAATCGTTGCTTCGGAAACAGCTGCTGTGGGTTGCAATCCTGTACGTGCCAAATCGGAACTCGGCCCCTTGGCGTTCAACAGGACAATCTCCCGCCTAAGTGTGTATAGGATTGCACACACTTAGACATGCACAGCTGTTGCACAGACTTTGTAGAGGAGGAGAAGAGAGAGGAACCACAGCAGATATTTAACCCTTCATCTCTGCATTCCAATCAACTGAGGTGATGGGGATGCTCTGATATTCTTAAATGCCCCCCTCCTAGCTATTACTTCAGCCTGGCTAGCACAAAGTGGGGTGGGAGGGAAATATGGCTGTTGATATGCCAACACACCAACTTCCACCCAAGTTTCCTTCTATGAGACCAAGAACAGAGTAGTCAGTCTTCACCAAATCTCACATTTTAAGTATCTGCATTTTTAAAAAAACCAAAAATCTCCAGCATCCGTTCTGCTTCCTTCATGGCAGAGGCTCCGCATAGTTCCCTGGGAACAATCCCTTTGCTTCACTTGTCACCCCCTCACACCAGCCATCTGAGTATCTTCGTGTCACGTAAATAACAGTCCCCTCTGCGAACGAGAGTTCTTGTTCCTGCTGCTGAGTATAAGGGTAGAGGGTCACCACTGAAGGCAAAGGGGAAGAGAAGGGGGAAAGGAGGTCAGCAATGAAAAGCAAAAAAAATCACCAGTCCCGAAACGCATTTACAGAAGGAAGGGAACCTGGGAATGGCAATTTGGGGATCATCTGGTCAATAGGATACATGTCACTCATGGCATTCACTGAATAGCATAAACAGCAGAGGCTTGGTGCTGTTGAGGATGGCGGGTGGAAAGCAAAAGGCCAGTCCACTGGGAAGTTCTGCCGTGGCCCTGTGCAAATTAACAGGAGCTCCACGAGAAAACTAATCAGATAGATGGATAGGTGTTTCTCAATGGGGCTCACGCATTAGAGCTTCCCAGCAGACCTGTTAGTACAGTTGTACCTCGGAAGTCAAACGGAATCCATTCCAGAAGACTGTTTAACTTTCGAAACATTCGGAAACCAAAGCGCGGCTTCTGATTGGTTGCAGGAAGCTCCTGCAGCCAATTGGAAGCTGCGGAAGCCCCGTCAGACATTCCGCTTCCAAAAGAACGTTCGAAAACTGGAACACTGACTTCTGCTTTACCATCGTTTGGGAGCCGGAATGTTAGTCTCCCAAGGCATTCGGGAGCCGAGGTACAAGTGTATATACAAGTTGGATTTTAAACCTTGGAGACTCAAATGTCTTTGTACAGCCCCAATATAAAGGTAAAGGACCCCTGACAGTTAGGTCCAGTCGCGAACGACTCTGGGGTTGCAGCACTCATCTCGCTTTATTGTCCGTTCACCTTCTCGCTGGAGTGGTACCTATTTATCTACTTGCACTTTGACATGCTGTCGAGCTGCTAGGTTGGCAGGAGCTGGGACCAAGCAACGGGAGCTCACCCCATCGCGGGGATTCGAACTGCCGACCTTCTGATTGGCAAGTCCTAGGCTCAGCGGCTTAGACCACAGCGCCACCCGCGTCCCCTATTTAGAAAGCCCCAATATAGGGCTTTCTAAACAGAAATGCAGATTGAAAAGGAACAGAGGAGAAATCCACTGCAGTGGTAAGCAGAGAAGCACAACATTTGTGCAGAACAGAGAAAATGCAGGCAAATAAAGAGTCTTGCAGTATTGCATAGTCCTCATTGCGGAACAGGGCTGGGCGATATATCGATATATGGTCCAAAACCGGTTTGAAGTCCATATTATGATATCAGTTTCATAGTTTTTGACCTGGCAATATATTACGAATCATGATGTCTGTGCTATGCAAAAAAATCACAATGCAGGAAAAACCATGATGCCAGCCAATGCCTCTACACAGTTCCATCCTTATTTCAGACATTGTGATATATCAGTATATCACAATGTTTAGCTGGTGATAATGTAGAAAACCAGATTTTGCCCAGCCCTACTGCTGAATAGGTCAAAGGCCAGTCAAACACCTGGGATTACAGGTAAGTGTGTCTACAGCAGATGGTTTCAGGTGGTTTAGACCCCCAAGCATATCAGTGCTGATTGTCAGAATGCAAACCGAATGCCCAGGTAGCCGACTCCAGGAGTTTTCTTATCTTTAGCAAGGTACCTTTTTCCAGATAGGTGTCGGGGGCCCATGGCAATTTCTCTGGGGGTGGCGGAGGGGGAAGGAGCGGAGGCACCAGCTGCTCCAAATTAGAGGCGTCCAGTGGTGGAGGGATCATTGGAAAATCAAGGTCTGCAAGCAAACACACACACACACATGCTACTGACTCTTTCACAAACAAGGAAAATAAAAAAAATGTGTTCCTGTGCGCTTGGCCTTCCATGCCTGCTTGCCATAATGAGGAGAGAAGTGCATTGAAAGGGCATCACACTCACTCAGAGGAATATGCTTAGTGAAGTGAAGTGTAGGGGGGTTCCCACGAGGCAAGACATAGCGATAACGGCAAGAACCTTTTATTGAACTACATAACTGGGAAACAGGGGCAAAGCAACTGCTTATATACATTCCTGAAAGCCTGGGCCACTCCCACTCCCAACGCGATTGGCTGTCTAAACTTCCAAGCTGTGAATCACGACTCAGGAGTTCAAGGGCCAATGGCAGAGGCCCAAATCCTGAAATGTTCTTTGATTGGACATCATGTATCCAATCAGAACACAGGAGCTCAGAATCCTTAGTCCAGGCTCAAGCTCAGGCAAACACAGACCGCTGAATACATAACATTTAGCATTTCAGGTCACACCGTGACCAACCAAAGGACTCTGGGAAGCAGAACAGGGATGCAATCGGACTCCCCTATTCATTTTCCCCAGCAACTACTGCCTCTGCCTGAACTCAGGGTGTCCTGGAAACTGTACTCAGGTATGTCGGTTCTGAAGCCAATTCCACAGTCCTGCACTTGTGGGGTACATAAAGCCAGGCATGCAATTACCCCAGCTAATTTTGAGTTCAGTTTTGTTCTGGCTTTGAAAAAGGAGGAGGAGGTAGCCTTACCTGGGGTGACATCGCTGACTACAAAAGGTGGTGGCGGTGGCAATAGATCTTCTGGAAGAGGAGGAGGAAGAACATCACTTGCCTCTGCCGGTGGAGGAAAAGGCGAGAGCGCAGGCGGTGGAGGTGGTTCAGTAGATGTGATCATACCAGTCTTCTCCATAGCTTCTGTGGGGCTGCAGTGACATTCAAAGGAGGAAGATTTAGGTAAATGCAAGGTACACTGCCCCTGGGCAGGGATGGGGAACCTGCTGGCCTTGTGGATGTTGTCGGACTACAGCTCCCATCATCACTGATCATTGCCCATGCTGGCTGGGGCTGATGGGAGTTGGAGTCCAACAACATCTGGAAGCCCCAGGTCCTTTCCTAGTGGAGGGTCGGCACAGAAGACGCCTGAGCTGATGATACAAGAAGGAAAGACCATTTCTTGATGCTAGAGTGGGGAGGCTGAGCTAGATGCTTTCACCCTGCTGGGCTCAGGTGGATTTTTACTTTCGTTGCTGCACTGTAGATGTTGCCATGGGGGATGTTTCAAAATGGCACCCCCATCCCAGCTGTCTCAGAGGGTTCAGCTGCAGGCTTCCATTGCCTTATGTTGTGGAGCAGGATTAAGAGCGTCATTTTGTGGAGCCCAAACAAAGCTAAGAAGGTCTGAGAGGCAAGTCATTTCACCATCTGTTGTCTGGAGCCATGGCTGAGCAGTAGAGCATCGTGCTTTGCACACCAAAGGTCCCTGGTTCAATCCCCAGGCAGGACTCCCAATTTAAAAACCTAGAAAGCTGCAACCAGCCAGTGTAGACAAATACTAAGCTCGGTGGACCACTGATGGTATAAGACAGCTTGCTTGCCTTGGAAGGAAACAAGCTGGTGAGAAGCCCAAATCTGCAGCTGCCCTCCCCTGAGCCGAGAGGAGCAGGTTGGAATAGGAGCTAGGTTCCAAGTTCCCAGCTCTGAACTCCGTAGAACCTGTAGAGATGGAAGGGGCACCCAGGGTCATCTAGTTCAACCCCCTGAAATGCAGGAATCCTGCCCACATCCATCCCTGTGTGGGCTCAAACCACCAACCTTCTAGTTCACAGCCACACACTGACCAGGGTTAGGGTGCTGACTTGGGCATCACCCAAAAAGAGCATAACATTTGCTAATTTATATGCTTTTAGAGAAACAGTTCGTTTAAAATACAGTGGTACCTCGGGTTAAGTACTTAATTCATTCTGGAGGTCCGTTCTTAACCTGAAACTGTTCTTAACCTGAAGCACCACTTTAGCTAATGGAGCCTCCCGCTGCTGCCGCACCGCTGGAGCCCGATTTCTGTTCTTATCCTGAAGCAAAGTTCTTAACCTATTTCTGGGTTTATTTCTGGGTTAGCGGAGTGTGCAACCTGAAGCGTCTGTAAACTGAAGCGTATGTAACCCGAGGTACCACTGTAGAAAGGCAACAGATCTCGCCAAAGACCCCTTGGAACTGGAACTTATCTTCATTTTCCATAGAAAAGTAGCCACCAGTTTTCTCCCTGAGTTTGGCTTTGCCACCCACCCCGTGTCTCCTTTTGTGCCATGCTGGGAATCCCACAAACGGTACCTCAGTGATGACAAAGATGAAGCAGATGAGGAGGGTTTGCCCTCTGGGACAACTGGTGGCCGTATTGGCTCTGGAATCCGTTGACTTCTCCTAAAAAAAACCAAAAAAGTTTGAGTTGAATGTTTATCTTGATCTTCCTCTCTTATCTACTTTGCTTTTGCTTATGAAGCATGTTGTCCAATCAGTGGACCTCCTTCTCTGCCAGCAGACAGGTTAGGATTGCAGACAAAACCTGGCACACTTTAGATCAGGCTTCCTCACCCTCCGCCCTCCAGATGTTTTGAGACTACAATTCCCATTATCCCTGACCATTGGTCCTGCTAGCTAGGGATCATGGGAGTTGTAGGCCAAAAGCATCTGGAGGGCCAAGGTTGAGGAAGCCTGATCTAGAGGGCCAAGGTCGAGGAAGCCTCCTTTAGATGTTTTGGACTACGAGTCCCATCAGCCCCAGCCGGCTGATTGGGGTTGATGGGAGTTGTAGTACAAAACAGCTGGACTGCAAAACACGTAATGGAAAGAGTTTCGGTTCCAGTTGTGTTGGGAAGGGGAGGAAGGCAATAGCGAAAGCTTGGATCCTAGAACAATAGGCAAGTAGGATCCTAGAATGCTACAACTGATTGGCCTGCAGGAAAAGACCAATCAGGCTCCAGGAGGAAGTTAATCAGCCTATTAGGCTGGTAGGATCGTAGAATGCAACAACTGATTGGCCTGCAGGAAAAGACCAATCAGGCTCCAGGAGGGAAGCAGAATCAGCCAATCAGATGGGACTCATTGTGTAAATAATGTACCGTATTTTTCGCTCGATAACACGCACCTGACCATAACACGCACATAGTTTTTAGAGGAGGAAAACAAGAAAAAAAAATTCTGAATGAAACAGTGGATGTATCATTTTTGTGCTTCATGCTGTGGCCACAGACATGTGATTTGATGGTGAGTTTGGGGTAGCCCAATGCAAAAATCCTGAGTCCACGTGGATCTGTGCTTTGTAACCACGTTTTTGCACCATTGTGGCCCCAGGCAACAGTGGGTGCGTGATTTTTTTGGTGCAGGCTGTAGCCATGGACATGCTATGTGATCTGATGGTGAATTTGGGGTGACCCAATGCAAAGATCCTGTGGATCCATGCTTTGTAACCACGTTTTTGCACCATTGCAGCCCCAGGCAACAGTGGGTGCCTGATTTTTTTGGTGCAGGCTGTAGCCATGGACATGTAATGTGATCTGATGGTGAATTTGGGGTGACCCAATGCAAGGATCCTGAGGATCCATGTGGATCCGTGCTTTGTAACCACGTTTTAAGTGGAGAGGGAAGGAAAAACACAGAAGGGACAAGGAGCACGAGAGGGGTGTGCGGAGAAGCAGCTGGCTAACAAAGCAGGAGAAGGCTTTAACGGGAGGGAGGAAAGGAAGGCAAAAGTTCCCCACCACCACCCAAGCCAGCCCCCCCCCTCTCTCCCACCTGCATGTTTTCCGGCTGCCTGCGAGTCCCTATAATGCTGGACGCAGCAGCAGCAGCACCGGAGCACGGAGAGGAGGAGGTGGTGGCTGTCGGCTGTGCTCCTAGCCTACGGAACCTGAGCCGGGTGGGCTGGAGCCTGCGCACAGTGTGACTAGGAAGGAATTAGAAGGAAGGACGCGATCCTTTCCTTTCCCCTCTGCTTGCCAGGAGGGCAGGGGATTTCCCTGCTCTTTGTTGCGTTTGAGCAAACACAGCAACCGAAAACAGAAGAGGGTGGGCAGTAAGACCCTGAGGCAGAATGCAGGAAAGCAGCAACCTCCTCTCTTTAGCCTTCCCTCCTCCGCACGATCTGATTTTTGCCTGATTTTTGCCCCTGTACTCGGGCCAGTCGGCTCCAGGGACCACACATTCGCTCAATAACACGCACAGACATTTCCCCTTACTTTTTAGGAGAAAAAATGTGAGTGTTATAGAGAGAAAAATACGGTATATAAAAGCCTGAGGTTTTGGGGGGGCAATTCAATCACTGTTTTACAAGCTGCAATAAAGAGCATGAAATCACTACAGGACTCTGAGCATATTTCAGAAGGGCAATATTTGAGAAGAAATCTTGGCTGCGCTAGAAGGCTAACTAGAACTTCATGCCTCTACTTGATGCAATCTCACCTAAGGCTCCCAGATGACTGCCCTGATGATGTCGCATTTCCTCGCCGGCAGAGAGTCCCTGTTTTGGCCAACTGTGTGCCATGATCCTAAGAGAGAGACCAGAAGGGAAAGAGGTATGTGAAAGAGAGAAAACCCATACTAGTATTCTTCAAGGCAGTGCAGCTTTTTCAGCAGAGGATTAACCTGTTGTCAGTCACCTTCTCCTCTGGCCACTGACTCTGGCGGTAGCTGCAGCTTCTGAACCACTTACAAGGACAGTCCCACATAAGGCATGTTAACGGTACTGTAGTCAAGGCCGCTTTAGGTTACCAACGCATGCAAAGGCATAACAATTTGGCAGCTGATGCTCTAGTATTGCTGCAACGTTCTAATCAACAGAGCTAAAGATTTACGTCCGTTCTAAAAGCGTCTTTCCACTGAATTAAAAAAGTGCTCTCGCTGTAGCAAAAGTTCCTCAGGTGTGGAAGCAGCCTCAGTTCGCTGCCAGTGTGTGAATTTGCTCTGTTGATGTATATAGGAAGTTAAATTATACTTAGACTGTTGATCCACCTAGCTCAGTAAAGGACCCCTGGACAGTTATGTCCAGTCAAAGGCAACTATAGGGTTGCGGCGCTCATCTCGCTTTCAGGCTGAGGGAGCTGGTGCTTGTCCACAGACAGCTTTCCAGGTCATGTGGCCTGCATGACTAAACTGCTTCTGGCGCAATGGGACACCGTGACGGAAACCAGAGCGCATGTTTACCTTCCTGCCGCAGCGGTACCTATTTATCTACTTGCACTGGTTATAAATCTACTGCTGGTTATAAATCGTGGATAGAAACTATCCCAAGCCATTGTCTTGCTTCACATCTTGCTGCCTGCCATAAAGGTAAAGGAAAACAACACCTGGACAGTTAAGTCCAGTCAAAGGTGACTATGGGGTTGCAGTGCTCATCTCGATTTCAGGCCAAGGGAGCCAGCGTTTGTCCACAGACAGCTTTCCAGGTCATGCAGCCAGCATGACTAAACTGCTTCTGACATAACGGGACACCGTGATGGAAACCAGAGCACACAGAAACACTGTTTACCTTCCTGCCACAGCAGTACCTATTTATCTACTTGCACTGGCATGCTTTTGAACTGCTAGGTTGGCAGGAGCTGGGACTGAGCAATGGGAGCTCACTCAGTCACAGGGATTCGAACCGCCGACCTTCTGATCGGCCAGCCCAAGAGGCTCAGTGGCATAGACCACAGCATCTTCTCAGTATTGTGCACCGACTGCCAGAAGTGGCTCTCTAGGTTGTCGGACAGGGATGCTCCCACCCATAACTGGGGATGCTGGGGATTGAACCCGAGACCTTCTGCCTGGGAAGCAGAGGCTGTCCCCCTGAGCTACAGCCCTTGCTTGCCCCATCCTGCAACCAAAGCTCACATTCCAGGCCTACTTAGGCCTCTCGCTGTCATCTGACATGTGAAATAAAAATGTTAAGGTCTTATATTTTAATGAATGTTCATAAAATGTACCAACCAAGCACGTACATAGATATGTGGACCACATGTCTGGAGCAGCACAGGAATACCGCCCTGAAACCATTTTGACTCCCAAACTGACCAAATGTTTTCTCTGCAAGGAGGGAGGGGGTGAGGGAACCTTCCCATTGTCTCAGGAATTGGGTAATCACCATCTCAAAGAAATGGCCAGACTACCAGGAAAGGCAATCAGATAAGGCATTATCAGATAACCTGGCAGACAGGAAAAAATAACAACATTCAAATTTCTGTTGTAGACCACCTTTTCTGTGATGTATGTATGATGTACGGAGGGGTGGTCTTGAGCTCCAGTGCAGGGAATTTAAAATGTCTATATAAGGGCAGGCACACCTGGGTTCTGGGTCCTCCGCCTTTTCTGCATGTGAGGGGAGCACCCTGTTGCAACAGTTCAATAAAGATCAGGCTTACTAGCTGCTTTGCTTCTCAATATTCTCTGGTTGGCCTCTGTTATTTTCTCCTACCGATGGAGAACCTACAACAGACTCTGTAAGGGCTCTTGTGTCCCCCATAAGGGAATAAGGGCAGATTTTGTTTATTACACATGTTTCTACCGGGCTTCTGCACCTGTTTTTAGAGAGAGGGGGGGCTTTTCCTTTCCAGTCTTCTGGACTTAGCATCAAAAGGCCAAGCTTGAAAGCCTCCCTTCCACAGGAGCGCACCTTTTCGTGAAACTGGGTCATGCATCTTGGGGGCCCCTCAGTCACTGAGCCAAATCTGCATGCCAACAAAGGGCAGCAGCCAAAGTGGCGCAAGGCCCCTGCTGTGGCAGCAGCCCCAGCTGCGGAGAGAACGCCGCTGGGGAAGCAGACGCCAGTGTGGGAACCGAGAGCCCGGCAAATCTTTGCCTCATCAGTTTCAGGCCCTTGTGGTTGAGATCGGTCTCGATGGCTGGCCGCAGCTGACAGCACAATTCTCCTTTTTCTCTTCACGAGAGAGTGCCCAGTGGGGAAGGAAGAGAGAAGCGCTTAAATTTAACTTGCAGGCGTCCTTATGTAGCTGCGACTTCTCCGTTTGCTGCAGGCTGAATTCAGAATGGTATTACTGCTCTGGGGTGGTGTGGAGAGAAGTGTTTGAGACACGTGAAAGTGTGTGGGTGCTTTGTCATCCCCTTTCTTAAATTAAAGAAAGGTCCTTTATTTGGCAATACGGCACTTGGGTCATATCCCCACACCATACGGTTAAAGCAGTAGCGTACCACTTGAAACCGTCATGGCTTCCCCCAAAGGATTCTGGGAAAGACAGTTCATTAAGGATGTTGGGAGTTTTTAGGAGACCCTCCACAATTCCCAGCATTCTGTTTAGGGAAACTTTTAACATTTGACGCACTATTGTACTTTAATATTTTGTTGGAAGCTGCCCAGAGTAGGTGGGGAAACCCAGCCAGATGGGCGGGGTATTATTATTATTATTATTATTATTATTAAGCCATAGCTCTTCAAGTAGGATAAGAGTACTTTGAATGTGTGCTGTGGATGTGACCTGTAATCCTCTTTTAAAAAAGGGATCCCTTTCTTAAAATAAATAGCAGGTGGAAACTCTATTCTAAGACTCGGTTTCTCCTCCTTCAGAAGCTGCCATCTGCATATATATATTTTCTTTTTTTAAAAAAAATAATATTTTATTTTGAGCTTAAAAGTCACGTTTTGTCACTCAGCAGTTATATCCAATTCTACCACATTTTTCAATATTTTCTCAGCCATCATGAGGGTTAGAAACTTGTGTTCAGGAAGTTGACGTCATGCAAAACTCACATGAGCCGTGAGTACAGTTACATTAATTAAGTCTCACTGAAAGTGATACTAGTTACTTGCGACTATTCTATCTGCCATTAATTTCGATATAACCTTTTGTGATTAAATTTCTTTGGATTTGGGACGTTGCTTTGTTTTGTTTTTTGACTACTAAAGATATTGCTGTCTGAGTGCTCTCTTTCTAATCTTTCTTTTTCTTTTTTTTTTAAAGGAAGAAAGCAATTGCTTGGTGGTTCATCAAAAGACGTACATTTTCCACAGAGGAAGTGCTTGGAGACTCACTGTCTGTTACTGAGTTTCGGTCTCTAGATAAGTCATCAAATCTTCTGGCTTAGGCCACAGCACCTCTCGTTTTGAGTCCAAAGCAAACCACACACTGTGCAGCAAGTATTACCACAGCCAGACATATGAATAAAACTAATGATATATTAATTTGCTTGTTTGCTTCCTTCTGCCATTGATGCTGCTCAGTAATTCTAGTGGCGATGTGATCTCCCAGGATGCCCATCTCTGTTGCTCAGAAATTCCCTGGCTTTGTGATAAGTCCAGAGAACAACAGCATTTTTTTCCCCTTTTAGTTTTAGGGTTTTTTGCATTATGTTAACAGGAGTGATGGCACATATATTTTCTCCACATTTTGCCTCAGGATATACCAGCTGACCTATATGGCTGGTATGCGGATGCACGTGGCGCTGTGGTCTAAACCACTGAGCCTCTCTTGAGCTTGCCGATCAGAAGGCTGGCGGTTCGAATCCCCACAATGGAGTGAGCTCCCGTTGCTCTGTCCCAGCTCCTGCCAACCTAGCAGTTTGAAAGCACACCAGTGCAAGTAGATAAATAGGTAATGCTACAGCGGGAAGGTAGACGGCGTTTCCATGCGCTCTGGTTTCCGTCACAGTGTTCTGTTGTGCCAGAAGCGGCTTAGTCATGCTGGCCACATGACCCAGAAAGCTGTCTGTGGACAAGTGCCGGCTCCCTTGGCCTGAAAGGGAGACGAGAGCCACAACCCCATAGTCGCCTTTGACTGGACTTAACCGTCCAGGAGTCATTTACCTTTACCTTTATGGCAGGCAGCGAGACATTGGCTTGGGATAGTTTCTATCCACAATTTAGAACCAGTGCTAGATTTTGGTAGTTTGCTATTTTAATTCTCAAGGTATTTATATACTCTGGTGTTTAGTTATTCTAAATGCACTCATACACACACACACACGGTGTTAAAGCCAGTGTGGTGTGGTAGCTTGTGTGTTGGTCTGGGACCTGGGAAACCCAGGATCCAGTCCCCACTGACTGGGAGATCCAGTCACTGCCTCTCAGGCTAGCCCCCCCAACAGGGTTGTTGTGAGAATAAAATGATGAGCGGGTGGAGCCACATACACCACCTTGAGCTCTCTGGAATAAAGGCAGGATAGAAGTGTAATAACAATAAAGCAACAACTGTCTTTATCAGATGTATGATCTGAAGTATGCAAAAGGGTTTGGTTGTTTGTTGAATTTATATCCTGCCCTTCCTCTCAAAGGAGCCATTTATATTCTCTCTGTCAAGATAGGATCTAGCCTGCCAGTACTCCTATGCTAGCAGGCAGAAATTCAATAGGTGTGGCTCCCCCCCCCCCCCCACATTCCATAGCAGTACAAAATCCAGCACAATTTCCCCAGAAGATTCAACAGCATGTACTCCTTTTCCTCTCTGGATAAGGACCTTTTGGGTGGTGCTGTGGGTTAAACCACAGAGCCTAAGTCTTGCCAATCAGAAGGTCAGTGGTTCGAATCCCCGCCACGGGGTGAGCTCCCGTTGCTCGGTCCCAGCTCCTGCCAACCTAGCAGTTTGAAAGCACAAAGTGCAAGTAGATAAATAGGTACCGCTCTGGCGGGAAGGTAAACGGCGTTTCCGTGCGCTGCTCTGGTTCGCCAGAAGCGGCTTAGTCATGCTGGCCACATGACCCGGAAGCTGTACGCCGGCTCCCTCGACCAAGAAAGCAAGATGAGTGCCGCAACCCCAAAGTCGGCCACAGCTAGACCTAATGGTCAGGGGTCCCTTTACCTTATGGCTTGTCAGCATGGAAGATGACTACAGCTAGGGGAGCAAAGGAGGCCATGCCCAGCTCTTACCTTTATTCCGTGCCCAACATCATCCAAACTGTTGAAGTTCAGTGGTTTCCTGTAATACGCCTCCAGGGGCTCCACGTGGCTTGGGGGGATGATTTTCTGTTGATGCGGAAATCTCTTGCAAACAGAAAGGGCCCCGATCTCTCGGCGGGACACTTTCTCCATGTGCATCTCCACCACCTGAGGCAGAAAGACACGGTGAAGGAAGGAGGCCATAGCTGGGTCAGGGACCATTTGCAGGAGCTGGTTTAATTGTATTTCTAGTCAACACTCAAACTGGCAGCACCCTACCATTTTGGTGGGGGGGGGGACAGGTGGCAAAGCCCACTCCCCAGGGAAGCCATTTTTGGCTCCTCCTCTCCCACAATTGACTCCTCATTGGCCCTCTCTGCTGCTCACGGTATCCTGCATATTCGTGGTGTACACAGTTCTGTCTGATCCCTGCCCTTCAATATCTGTCGCCTGATAGTACAGCCGGCTTCAGTCATCTGGGTTTTCTACCCTCAAGCACCAAAATATGGGCTTGGATTGTGGTGTTTGGAGGTATATTCCCCAACATGTCACTGAGGCAAAAGTAATGCATTGTGGTGGATTTATAATGAGCTATCCACACTTCATTCCGCTTTATTAGCTGTTCTACGAAAGTTCGCCGTTAGGCTGGCCTCAACCAGAGCCAGGGCTTTTTTGGCCATGGCCCCGATCTGGTGGAACGCTCTGTCACAAGAGACTAGGGCTCTGCGGGACTTGACATCTTTCCGCAGGGCCTGCAAGACAGAGCTGTTCCACCAGGCCTTTGGCCAGGGCACAGCCTGACCCCCTCCTTTGGCAATCCTCACAGAACGCTAGCCCAATGGTTGCCATTAATTTGATTTGAATTAATTTTATAATGGAATGATTTTAGAATGTTGTATTATTTTATTGTTGTTAGCCGCTCTGAGCCCGGCTTTGGCTGCGGAAGGGAGGGATATAAATAAAATATTATTATTATTATTATTATTATTATTATTATTATTATATTATGGCCGTCTGCAGGGACACTTTTGGGCTACAATGCAACAACAACAACAACAAAAACCCCTGAATATTTGTGATATAAAAAATTGCAGGATTACTGCAGGAAGCCAGAGGGCATGCACCAATGGATACAAAGAAGTATATCCTCCCCCCCCCAAAAAAAAACAACCTTTGCAGGTGCAGGCCATATTGAAAGCAGGATTGCGTATGACCACCCCAATGGCTTCAGGAGCCCAAATCTTCACGGATGCATAACAAAAAGGACATTTGGAGACTGTTTGCTGGTAATGCCACACTGCAAGTACGGCACTGAATTCTGTGCATGGTGGCCCCAAGAAGATATGGGGAAAGATTCAGAAGAGGAAGCCAAAGCCATAATGAGGGGAATACTGAACGATGGACTTGTCCTGGCCAGAGCTTTGTAAATACTGCGGTTGCATGACTGCACAGCTGTGTACATGGCTATATACTTAAAGCAAGGGAGGAGACTGAGAGGGGGATGTGACAGCCATCTTCAAATATCTCAAGGGCTCTCACATGGAAGATGGAGCAAGCTTGTTTTCTCCTGCTCCGGAGGGTAGGATTCGAACCAATGGATTCAAGTTTGCAAGGAATTATTGTTCAGTTGTTGTTATTATTGTTGTTAATTTAGTTTGAATACTGCCATATACCCGCAGGTCTCAGGGCGGTTCACAGATTCCGACTAAACATCAGCCTTCCTTGGAGGTTTATAAGCTGGGGGGACTTAAGGTGAGGCTTCAAACTAGTTCAGGGGCTTTTGCTGAGATTCCTGCATTGCAGGGGGTTGGGTTATATGACCCTTCAAACTCTACAGTTCTATTATTCTACTTCCCCCCCCCCAAAGAATCCTGGGAATCCTGTAGTTTACACAGTTCCCAAGATTCTTAGGGGGTAGTCACAGTGCTGTGAGTTAAACCACAGAGCCCAGGGCTTGCCGATCAGAAGGTCGGTGGTTTGAATCCCCGCGACGGGGTGAGCTCCCGTTGCTCTGTGCCAGCTCCTGCCAACCTAGCAGCTCGAAAGCACACCAGTGCAAGTAGATAAATAGATACCGCTCCAGCGTTCACGACTGGAACTAATGGTCAGGGGTCCCTTTGCCTTTACCTTATTTCCCACCCCAAAGAATCCTGGGAACTGTAGTTTACACCAAACTACAGTTCCCAAGATTCTTAGGGGGTAGTCGTGCACTTTAAATGTATGGGGTGTATGGCTGCAGCATACCACCAAGGCTGCTGGTGGTAAGGAAGTACCCCCACCTCAATGGCACATTTATTCATTCATAGAGAGCGGCAAATAAATTCATTCATAAAGAGCGGAAAATAAATTCAGTTTGAATCTCCCAGTCCTTGGTCAGGTTCAGTTGGAAGTTCATTCCCACTGAGTTTGATTAGAGTTGCTTGCGACTACGGGTGCGGGCTGTAAACGAGGGTGCTTCCACTTCAAACTGGACCTCGGATGTAAACTCATAAACCTTCTTGCTGCCTTGGCCTCCGCTCTTCCCCAAACAGCGTATGGCACTTAACAACGAGAAGACGGACAGCGTGCCTTGCTGTGAAGAAATGCACCAGGCAAGGCAAGCAGATGGAGATGTTGTTTAACAGGCAATTCCCAAGGTGTTTGCCTCAAAATATACTGCACGAGGGGAAGCCGCAATGAAACTACACAGCAGTTATAAGTGGGCACAGCATTGCATTCCTTCCTAAAAGCCCCTTTTGCAGAACAGCTGTGTCTCCGTGCTTGATTTCCAGCGACATTTCAGGGGACTTAAGGTGAGGCTTCAAACTAGTTCAGGGGCTGAGCCTTGGTTCAGATTAACCTTTTGCCCTAGTGAAGCAGGACATCCGATCTAAAGCAAAGGTGGCTGTTGCCCGTTAATCTCTTCTTGGCATAAAGCGATGAGGAAAGACTCAGTAACCTCTTACAACAACATCCAGAGAGCTAGTCATGAGTCTGTTGCAGAAGACAACAGCAGACAGGGCTCTGGCAGAAGACCTGTTTATCGAGCACCTGTCCTTATTTGCAGGGAAATCTGACGACATTGGTTATTTGATGAGCCTTCATTCCTATTTGTTTGCGGGAAGTTTGGATGATCATGAAGTCAAAGTGAGGGTTGTGCCAAACTTTCCACTGCATTTCACCATCCCTATCCTTATTGCCGGGATGCAGGTGGCGCTGTGGGTTAAACCACAGAGCCTAGGACTTGCTGATCAGAAGGTCGGTGGTTCGAATCCCCGCGATGGGGTGCGCTCCTGTTGCTCAGTCCCTGCTCTTGCCAACCTAGCAGTTCAAAAGCACCTCAAAGTGCAAGTAGATAAACAGGTACCACTCTGGCGGGAAGGTAAACGGCGTTTCCGTGCGCTGCTCTGGTTTGCCAGAAGCGGCTTAGTCATGCTGGCCACATGACCCGGAAGCTGTATGCTGGCTCCCTTGGCCAATAAAGCGAGATGAGCGCCACAACCCCAGAGTCGGTCATGACTGGACCTAACGGTCAGGGGTCCCTTTACCTTTACCTTACCTTATTGCCGGAAGTCAGATATTTGGGGAGAGCAGGTTTGTTGTGGTCTATTGCACAACATGCAATTTGTTGGGATGTGATTGAATCCCATCTGAAAACAGCAACAGCCTGGAAGCACCCAGAGGCCTTTAAGGCAGGTAAGGGGCAGAATGCAGATTGGAATCTACTGGTAGATCTCTGGATTATTTTTGATAGATCAGCAAGGGTTTCTGACTCCCAGTTATTCAACAAGAAGGTTACTTTCCCCCACCTTAATTAGGCTACTGAAATGAAGAAAGCTATCCAGCGGTAGACTTTTGTGCGAAAGGCTTGTGAGCCCAGTTGAGTTCGGGTGCTAAAAACAGTCTCCTAGCCTCACACAGTTCCAAGGCATCTTGGACACTGGAAGCTGCCATAAATTGACTCACTAACTCCCATGGGGTTTTCTCCCATCCCTGCCAGGGATTGAACCCGAGACCTTCCTCATACCAAGCAGATGATCTACCACTGAGCTACAGCCCTTCCCTCATTATATCTGCTATCAGGGCCGGCCCACTCATGAGGCAAGGTGAGGCAAGTGCCTCAGGTGACAGGATCCACAGGGAACAATTCCACTGAAGAAGATAACCATGGTCACCCAGACCTAGTTGCTGATAGCAAAGGACCCCGCCACCCCATAATGGTTCAAGCTTCAAGAACCCAAAAACGTAGGTCCACCACTGGTCTAAGTCATCTCCTTATGTTCCTCTGTCAACGATGAGATTTGAACCAGGGTTAACCAGCTCACAGCTCACTCTCTTATTCTCTGTGCTATGCCAGCGCACTCTGCCTCTCAAAAAGCTCACCCTCCCTTTCCTTGCATTGTTACACGGTATTTGGGGAGCCTATGCCCCTCTTGTTCATCAGCACATAATGGTGCATATGCTCAGAAGAAGCTCCCCCTCTGGACAAGAGAGACCTGCAGGCACAGAGGTGGTAAATGCACGATTTTGGCAAAGTGTCTTCTGGGATCCAGCAGCAGGAAGCGCCGATTATTAAGCAGAAGGCAAACAGTTATTCCTTACCATTCCCCTCCACACCTCCCTCTTGCGCTGAGCTAAAAGTGGACTTCATCAAAGTGTTTGGAGATACCAAACCGGTGACACGACAGAGGTGATTAATCCATTCCACGGATGTTTCCTGATCCATTATGTTTTTATTCTCTGGGAAACAGGAAAGCCGTCAAGCAACAGGAAGAGGAATCCGATGTCCAGGAACATTGTGTATGCCTCCCTATATTCCAGTATGAAGGGAAAGCACAGGGAGGGGGAATCTCTTTCGGCTGGTTTGTAGTCAGGGCTCAGGGGACAAGGCGGGTCTGTCTGCTTTGGAGCTTTTAAACAGTGACACTGTAAGGAACACACCCAAAAGGCTGGGAAGCACAGAGCAACTCTGCATGGTCAAGGGGCTGGAGCAACTCCCCTGTGAAGACAGGTTACAAAAGATTCCCACCTTGCAGAGGGTTGGACTGGATGACCCTCGTGGTCCCTTCCAGTTCTTCAATTCTATGGTGGAAAGAATTTGTTTCGAATGTGCTTTAGTGGAGCAGCGTGTGTATGGTCCCCCAAATAAAACTGATTTAAACAAAAAATGCATCTCATCCCCTAGGAAGCAGTTTAAGCAGCCAAAACAAAGCAGCCAGGGTCCCGATTCCAATCACAGAGGGCTACCAACTAGAAAAGCAGGTTCTGGGGCAAATAAAGCCCTCCCGCAGCACCTATTCATGTTGTCTTCTCACCTGCGCAATGGAGCAGACTTTGGCTTCCACCTGCCGGACTTCAGCCAGCTGCAAGTCCATCGTTTTGAGGATGTCGCTCGCCAGGTTGCTGATTTGGTAAGCCACGCTGGCTAATGACTGGGTTGCAAAAGCCATGGTTTCCTCGAGGGCTTTCCGCTTGTCCTTTGCCTAAGAGGTTTATGAAAATGGAGGGGGAAGAAGTGAGAACTCTGCCATAAATCAGGACAACTGAATCGGTTTTTTAAAATATTTTTTGTTCTGTGTATACTGCAATGTTCTTTTGTTGCTATGGCCGTTGGCTGACGCAAATAAAGTTTCGTTCATTCAACATTCAACTGTATCGTGGTATAAGTGGCTACGATAGCTCTACCTGCTACACCCAGTATCGCATCCTGCACGGTCACAGCCACACTACCCATGTGCATAAAGTGTGTTTAAAGAATCCTGAGAACGATCGTTTGTTAAGGGCGCTGGGAACTGTAGCTCTGGGAGGAGTAAACTGCAGTTCCCAGCAGCGTGGAAGTGCTGTTGTATATCTACGAACACAGGAAGCTGCCAAGACAGAGACTCCTGGTCCATCGAGCTCATAGCTCAGTTGGTTAGAGCATGGTGCTGATGATGCCAAGGTTGCAGGTTCGATGCCCGTACGGGACAGTGGCATATTCCTGCATTGCAGGGGGCTGGACTAGATGACCCTCAGGGTCCCTTCTAAGTCTATGATCCTATTACTATAATATGGACTTCATATACTGAACTGACAGCAGCTCTCAAGGGTTTCAGCCAAGGTTCTTTCCCACCCCTACCCTACCAGATGCCAGGAATTGAAGCTGGGAAGAAAGAAGAGGAATTCAGGGATGGTTATAAGTTGTGTGTCCTTGCTTCTCAATTTGATCCTTTTATGTATTGCGACTTGCTGTTATTTTTTATTATTATTATAGTTTATTACATGGGTAGGCAAACTAAGGCCTGGGGGTCGGATCCAGCCCAATCAACTCCTAAATCCGGCCCGCAGATTGTTCAGGAATCAGCATGTTTTTGCATGAGTAGAATGTGTCCTTTTATTTAAAATGCATTCTGGGTTATTTGTGGGGCATAGGAATTCGTCATTTCCTCCTCCCCCCCAAAAAATATAGTCCGGCCCTCCACAAGGTCTGAGGGACAGTGGACCGGCCCCCTGCTGAAAAGGTTTGCTGACCCCTGGTTTAGTAATTCTTTATTGCAATTGAAATGTGTAAACTGTTTAAATTATTATTTGCTGATATTTAATTTTACTGTTTACTATTTATATTCTAAGGGATTATTGAATGTTGCTTTATTTGATATAAGTTGTTTATTTTAAAGTTATTGTGACTTTTTTGTATTGGATCAGATTATTATGCGTATGTGTTTTTTCAGCTTGCAAACTGCCTTGTGCAAGGTTGCGGTTTTCTGAAAAGCAAAAAAGAAGACACTTTTCAAAGCAAATACCGTATTGGCCCGAATATAAGCCGCACCCGTATATAAGCTGCACTTTAAAAATTCATTTGGGGGGGGAGACAATACATGAATATAAGGCGCTCCCTTAAAATTACACAGGCACTCACACCCGTTCTGTTTTATCGTATGTCTGTTTCAGCAGCGATATCACAAAAGCCAATTTTTGTAAGGTCGCGAATTTAAGCCACACTAACTTTTCACGGTCAGAATTGGGGGGGGGGGGGGAGTGAAGCTTTGTATTCAGGCCAATACGGTAAATGCAATTTGTCCCCAATTTCACCCCCGAAAAGAAGGACGCGTCCTGGAAAAAGAGGACACATGACAACCCCTTGTGTTTAGCAATATAGAAAGGCAATATGCAAATCAAAAGTGAACTGAAAGTGAAAATGAGTTGCAAGGAACCCCCACCCTAGTAATAAGAATAATATGGACCTATTTTCAATGCCCTCACATTACTGCTTTCTGTACAGACAGTGGTCTGAATGTCATGGGGGAACGAATCCAAGTGAGTAGGCCTTGCTGTTTAAGAAGCTGTCTGGATATACCTAATAATCTTCTGGCCAGAGCCGGATTTAGGTTTGACGAGGCCCCTAAGCTACTGAAGGTAATGGGGCCCTTTATATGTCCAGCTGTCCTTTGTCAACAACAAATTGTCGCTGTTTTTTGTGTTGAACATAAGCTATATGGTAATTTATGGACCTAATAGATATCTAAAGCCATTTGCGCATAACAAAATATGTATTTTATCAAAGTAATTGTTGAACTGAAATACAAATAAGAAGACTTATATTAATAGTGAAATACAATGTTTTAGGGGTTGTTTTTAAAAGTCTGGAACAGATTAATCTGTTTTGCATTACTTTCTATGGGAAAGCGCGCCTTGGTTTTGGAACGCTTTGGTTTTGGAACGGACTTCCGGAATGGATTAAGTTTGAGAACCAAGGTACCACTGTATATAGAAATGAGCAAACCAGTGATATTTTAGGGAGCAGGCTAGCAGGCGGGGCCCATTACTTACATCACAGGAGCCTACACAACACAAAAAAATTGTTGCTGTATGTAGGTTTTATTTGTTTTTTATCTTAGATTTTGGAAATGTACATCCAGGTTTGTTTTTTCCTTTAAATTTTTTTGGGGGGCCCAAGAGTGTAGGGCCCTAAGCTATAGCTTGTGTAGCTTATATGTAAATCCGGCACTGCTTCTGGCTAATTCCAGCGAGGCTAGGTCAACATTCATTGCCTCCAAAGGCAGAGCAGGATGGTGGCATCTCTGCGTAAACTCAAGAGTTCTCTGAGCTGAATGGTCTCTCTCAGGGATAAGGTGCTCCTACCTCGCAGGAGGTAGACAGCATTTAAGATGTCTCTTAAAAAGTAGAGACATCACCTTGCCAACAAAGGTCCGTATAGTAAAAGCTATGGTTTTCCCAGTAGTGATGTATGGAAGTGAAAGCTGGACCATAAAGAAGGCTGATCACCGAAGAATTGATGCTTTTGAATTATGGTGCTGGAGGAGACTCTTGAGAGTCCCATGGATTGCAAGAAGATCAAACCTCTCCATTCTGAAGGAAATCAGCCCTGAGTGCTCACTAGAAGGACAGATCCTGAAGCTGAGGCTCCAATACTTTGGCCACCTCATGAGAAGAGAAGACTCCCTGGAAAAGACCCTGGTGTTGGGAAAGATGGAAGGCACAAGGAGAAGGGGACGCCAGAGGACGAGATGGTTGGATAGTGTTCTCAAAGCTACCAGCATGAGTCTGACCAAACTGCGGGAGGCAGTGGAAGACAGGAGTGCCTGGCATGCTCTGGTCCATGGGGTCACGAAGAGTCGGACACGACTAAACGACTAAACAACAACAACAACCTTGCAGGATCTTCACAGAGACTTCTGAGAGGGCAGGGCAGTGTGAGAGAACCCCAATTCTTCCAGCAGCCAGCCCCCCTCCCAAATAATGCTCCTCAACATCCATCCTCTGCAACATTGCCAGGAACTCCAGTGACCACACTGTGCGTGGCTCTTAACACTGCAGTGCCAGCATGCCGGGCAACTCCTGAAACTTTGCTGCCCTGGGCAGCTTGCCAATAATAATAATAATAATAATAATAATAATAATAATAATAATAAATTTATACCCCGCCCATCCCAGTTCAAAAACCGGGCTCAGGGCGGCTAACAACAAATTTAAAACACTTAATTATAAAAGCAGCATAAAATACAGTATAAAAACATGAACAACAGTAAAATTCAAAAATCAATTTAGGGGAAATAAGCATTAGATTATCCCCAGGGCTAGCTGGCTGGATTGGTCCTACTTGGGCCGGCGAGGAGGCCAGGGGAGAATTAGCTGTGGGGTCCCAGAGCGGGTGATCTTCATAAAAGGGGAGGGGGAGGGAAGGGAAGAGAAATAAAAGATCAGGCTGAATTCAAATGAAAGGCCAGGCGGAATAGCTCTGTCTTACAGGCCTGACAGAAGGAGGTTAAATCCTGAAGGGCCCTAGTCTCATGGGACGCAGCATTCCACCAGGTTGGAGCCATCACTGAAAAGGCCCTGGTGGAGGATAGTCTGACTTCCTTAGGGCCCGGGACCTCTAAACTAAGATTATTCATGGACCTTAAGATCCTCTGCGGGGCATACCAGGAGAGGTGGTCCCGTAGATACAAGGTCCCTAAGCTACAAAGGGCTTTAAAGGTCAAAACCAGCACCTTGAACCTGACCCTATACTCCACCGGGAGCCAGTGGCAAGTCTGCCCGCCTGGCAGGGCCAGCCCCTGATGCAATGCCCTCTTGCCACTCACCTCCTCATAGTTGCTCTCGCAGTAATCCGCCACTTTGAGAAGGTTGCTGTAGTTGTCCTTCAGGGTTCCCCTGGCGCTGGGGATGGCGTTCTGCATCAGCTGCTGCAACTCAGACATATCGCGGCTCCCCACTTCCTTCTCTGAGCACACGGTCTCAGCTGCAGACAGGTTTTGAACCTCGCAGCTGGGCTGGTGAACTCTTTTTGTACTTGAGTTGCCTCCTGTGGGCAGAGCTGATCCCTCCCCCTCAGCCTTCTGTCCCAGACGTCGTCTTGCTGACACCCTGAAATTTATTGCTGCCCTCGCCCAGAAAGCGTGCGTGCGGATTCCTGTACGAGACCCTCTCTGGCCTCCGCCTCTGTAAGCACAGACACCTCCATTCCGCACAGGAGTCTTGAAAAACCGCTCGCATGCCCAGAACAAGGGTCATGAGAATTAACAGAGGAAATTAACAGAGGCGGAGGACCTGTGAAGAGAGGAAACCATTATTTTTAGAACCATTTTGCTTGGCTGATTGCAGAGATCTTGGGAGCAGAGTGTTGGCTTTTATTACTAATCAAGCTGTGGTGAAATGCCCTGGAATCTACTGAGGGTTGAATTAAATATTAATAATAATGATAATAATAACAACAAGAACAGTGGTACCTTGGTTCTCAAACTTAATCCGTTCCGGAAGTCCGTTCGAAAACCAAAGCGTTCCAAAACCAAGGCACGTTTTCCCATAGAAAGTAATGCAAAACGGATTAATCGGTTCCACACTTTTAAAAACAGCAATTTAGCATGAACTTTACTATCTAACGAGACCATTGATCCATAAAATGAAAGCAATACTATAAAATAAATAAGACAATATTGTAGATAATATTTTTTTTAATTTTTTTAAAATTCTTACCTGCACTGATGATAGTCATTTTTTGGATGGGGGGCTTTTATCCATTTCCATAGTCACGCAATCAATCAATCAGTAACTGAACTGGGTTCCACACAGTCACAAAAACAAATTAACCGAAAAAGTCTCAAAAACAAAAACACAAAAGAAATAGCAAAAACAAAAGCGCCCAAGTTAATCCGTTCCGGAAGTCCGTTTGACTTCAGAAATGTTCAAAAACCAAGGCGCAACTTTTGATTGGTGCAGGCGCCCCGGAAACAATCGCCGACAGCTGCATCGGGTGTTCAGCTTCTGAAAAATGTTTGAAAACCAGAATACTTACTTCTGGGTTTTTGGCGTTTGAGAACCAAGGCATTTGAGTACCAAGGCATTTGAGAACCAAGGTACCACTGTAGTAGTAGTAGTAGTAGTAGTAGTAAGGCTTTTTTCCAGCTAGAACTCGCTGGAACTGTTTTGCCACCTCTCAGGTGGGTGCCATTACCATTCTAAGAGAACGAAGGAGGTGTTCATGATGGGGTCAGGCATCTCTTTTTCTAGAAAAATAGCACTAATAATAATAATAATAATAATAATGTCTAGATTAGCTTTGGCAGGGACTGAGCTTCTGTTTTGGTTAAGTTGTGGGTGAACATATCAGACGACACAGCAATTCTTCAAACAGCTCTTGTTTATTCACAGGCCAGAACAGAACTGAACTGAAGGGTTCAGCCAGCCTGCTTATATAGAGCTCCACTACAATGCAACTGTAACCACTTTCTGTAACTATCCAATCACTGAACATCACTTTCAATCCCTTATTTGCATATGTGGACCTGAGTGAAAACTACCTACAGTATCCCCCTGCTGGCCCAGGGTGAGAACTTCAGTACATAACAGTTTTCATGTTTACCTGAGATATTGCCTCTTCCCAAGTCACTTAAGAGCACATGTTTCTACAGTGGTACCTCGGGTTACATATGCTTCAGGTTACAGACTCCGCTAACCCAGAAATAGTGCTTCAGGTTAAGAACTTTGCTTCAGGTTAAGAACAGAAATCGGGCTCTGGCGGCGCAGCGTCAGCAGGAGGCTCCATTAGCTAAAGTGGTGCTTCAGGTTAAGAACAGTTTCAGGTTAAGAACGGACCTCCGGAATGAATTAAGTACTTAACCCGAGGTACCACTGTAATCCTTATGAACATATATCAAGCCCAGTGCTAGTAAAGGGAGTCAGAGGGCTTGGGTGAAGGAAAGAGGGAGTGGGGTAAATGATTAGTCCTTCAGGACTCTGGGTTGAGAAGACCTCTGTATTCACACATTTGATTTGGTACTACAATGAATCAGATCCATATCTGAGGTCCACTTCTCTTTCAACAACCACCAGGGCCTTTTCTGTAGTAGTGCCAAAATTATGAAACGTCCACCCAGGGTAGATCTGCTAGGTTCCTGTTTGATTTTCACTGAGAACTTCTAAGCAACCCCTAGTGCAGCCTTCCCTGGCATGGTAGCCTTCAGATGTTTCTGGACTCCAAGTCCCATCATTCCTGACCATTGACCATGCTGGCTGGGGCTGATGGGAGTTGGAGTCCAAACCATTTGGAGAGCCCCAGGTTGTGGGATGGCTGTCTTGGTGCCTCCCTTTCCCATATACTGTGGTCTGGATGAAAATAAGCAGAGCTGGCCCCTGGTAAATAATAATAATAATGATAATAATCCTGTCTGTTTACTGACCACACAATGAAAGCAACAGGTAGCTGGACCCTGAGGTCCAGACAGAACCTATTGCCCAGAGATTTGTACACTTACAGTTTCCACTGAAGAAGAAATCAGTGCTCAAGTAGGAATTTACGGTATGTTCCGAGAGGGAGGGGAGCTGAGATATTCCGGATGTTAAATCCCTTATCAGTAGACCAAATGAAACAGAAGATTGCTGCAGCTGGGCCAGGGCAGAGAGAGAGAGAGAGAGAGAGAGAGAGCGCACACTGCCCTCTTGACATCTATCCAGCTCTGCTTGCGTTAAGCCTCTAAGTAACTCTGGAGGATAACTCATACAGGGATGCTATGCCCACAAAAACAACTTGAATTTGACCTTGGGTGTTCATGAGCCAGCTTCTGAAGTTAATTTCTCCCCACCCAAAAGAGAAAGAGAGAGGTCTGGGGCTGATCCCTACCTGAAAGCTACTCCTCTGCACCTGCAGGCGCTACAGACAGAAGTACCGTTTTGAGGGGACAGGGGACAGGCAGGTGTGGGGGACTCCCTGGTCCTGAATGGGATAACTGTGCCCCTGAAGGACCAGGTGTGCAGCCTGGGAGTCATTTTGGACTCATAGTTGTCCATGTCCTCTGTGTCCAGGGCAGCTGTCTACCAGCTCCATCTGGTACACAGGCTGAGACCCTACCTGCCTGCGGACTGTCTTGCCAGAGTGGTGCATGCTCTAGTTATCTCCCGCTTCGACTACTGCAATTCGCTCTACGTGGGGCTACCTTTGAAGGTGACCCAGAAACTACAACTAATCCAGAATGTAGCAGCTAGACTGGTGACTGGGAGTGGCCGCCGAGACCACATAACACCGGTCCTGAAAGACCTACATTGGTTCCCAGTATAATTCAAAGTGTTGGTGCTGACCTTTCAAGCCCTAAACGGCCTCGACCCAGTATACCTGAAGGCGCGTCTCCACCCCCATCATTCAGCCCAGACACTGAGGTCCAGCTCTGAGGGCCTTCTGGTGGTTCCCTCCCTGCGAGAAGTGAGGTTACAGGGAACCAGACAGAGGGCCTTCTCGGTAGTGGCTCCCACCCTCCCACCAGATGTCAAGGAAATAAACAACTATCTGACTTTTAGAAGACATCTGAAGGCAGCCCTATTTAGGTAAAGGTAAAGGGACCCCTGACCGTTAGGTCCAGTCGTGGACGACTTTGGGGTTGTGGCGCTCATCTCACTTTACTGGCCGAGGGAGCCGGCATTTGTCTGCAGACAGATTCCGGGTCATGTGGCCGACATGACTAAGCTGCTTCTGGCGAACCAGAGCAGTGCACGGAAATGCCATTTACCTTCCCGCCACAGCGGTACCTATTTATCTACTTGCACTTTGACTTGCTTTCGAACTGCTAGGTTGGCAGGAGCAGGGACCAAGCAATGGGAGCTTCACCCCGTCGCGGGGATTCGAACCGCCAACCTTCTGATTGGCAAGTCCTAGGCTCTGTGGTTTAGATTTAGGGAAGCTTTTAATGTCTGATGTTTTATTGTATTTTTAATATTTTGTTGGTAGCCGGCCAGAGTGGTTGGGAAACGCAGCCAGATGGGCGGGGTATGGCGATGTGCCGTAGTTATTTATTGGTGATGGGCAGGCATGGGCAAACTCGGCCCTCCAGATGTTTTGGGACTACAACTCCCATCATCCCTAGCTAACAGGGCCAGTGGTCAGGGATGATGGGAATTGTAGTCTCAAAACATCTGGAGGGCCAAGTTTGCCTATGCCTGGTGATGGGCATGCAGTCTCCTTTTGCTCCAAGGTCACCTGTCCTCCATTATTATGTAATGCAGGCTTGGCCCTTCAGAAGTTTTGGACAACTCTCCTCCCATCTAGCCAGCACAGTTGTTCTGGCTGGGACTGATAGTGTTTGTGTTCAAAACATCTGGAAGACACAAGGTTGGTGAAGGCTGGCTTAGTCTCTCCCAGGTGGAGTCAGTCCTGCCAATGGAAACAGGTTTGGGCACTGAGTCAACAATGCTGTCACACCTCTGACTCTCTAGAGCAGGGTTTCCCAAACTTGGGTCTCCAGCTTTTTGACTACAGCTCCCATCATCCCTAGCTAGCAGGACCAGTGGTCAGGGATGATGGGAATTGTAGTCCAAAAAAACAGATGGAATCAGGTTTGGGAAACTCTGCTCTACAGTAAATGGGTGGCGGGCAAAACATAGTGGTCCATGAATGGCTATAGAGACCTTGGGGATTCAGAGTTAGGGATTCCCAAGGTCTGATTTTGCAATATTTTAATGTTTGTCTGCAGATAGATCTATTGATCTGCCTTCCCCCCTAAATGTGCCATCTGTTGTCTTCTCCCCCCCCCCCTCTTCCCCCTTACCCTGAGTTTGAGGTTAAGTCAAAACACCTGACCAGTTTTAACTTGCTGAGTCTATTATCAGATTAAGGACAGGAGACAATCAGTTCCAAAGCAAGTCACCACCTAATACCGAAGACGTCTTCGAGCCGACAAGTGGACACGGCAGAGGACATCATCTCACCAGCGCAGGCAAATGTATCTCTAAAACACAGTGGAGCTTTGGAGGGGGGAACACATCAAAAGAGGTAGGTGTTCTCTCCTTGAACAGACCAGGATTGTCTTGTGATGGGAAAACAAAATTGCTGTAGGTCACCTTACCCAGTGCTTTTTTTCCTGGGGGAACGCGGGGGGGGGAGGGACACATACCCCTAAACATTTTGTGAATCTTTGTCCATTTACTGTATTTATTTTTCCTGATTTGAACTATAAAATGGTGATTTTCTTGAGTCAAAACGAGAGTACCCCTAAACATTTTTTTTAAGAAGAAAAGCACTGACCTATGCACATTTTACTGGGGCAAAGGGAGGAGTTTGAAGGAGTTTGCGTTAAGGGTATTTGGGGTAGCAGTTTTATATGTCAAATCCACCTGCTGCTACCTGCATGCAGAGACAAGGTTCCTACAGTCTGATTTTGGATGTGGAGAAAGACAATGGCTTGATGGTTTTAAAGAGAAATGGAAGCGGTGTGACAGAAAGATTAGTGCCACTGGTATGCATGCCCACAGACGCACATGCACACACGCATTGATGGGAGGAGTGCCTATTAAAAAAGCCACAATGCCCCGATGATGATGATGATGATAGTTTCATTACTTATATGCTGCCTACCTGACTTTTTTTTGTAAAGTAAAAAGCCTTCCCAACATGGCACAGAACATATAATATGCATTGCATTCAGTAACGTACGTCAGCGCTGTAGATGGGGTTGAAACTGAGTTATTTCCGTTTTATTTATTTATGTACTTATTGCCCTGGAATATAGATTCCCCAGGCAACAAATAACAGCTTGATTTCTTAAAAAGAAAAACCCCTGTAAAATATTTAACAGTGATACCAAGGCACACCAGAAACCAAGGCAACACAAAATACCGGTAATAAACGACGGCAAATTCAACCACTCAAGTCATACGTCAGAGAAGCTTTGTAAACTGTTTGAAAAGTTAGAAAACAAGCAGCCACTAAAATGGCAGGGGCAAGACTAAAAAATGATGGTAGGTGATACCTAGAAAGAGTAGCTTTTTAAAAGTTATTTTAAAACTAAGCAAAAAAACCGCACAAATCTTTGTCATGTAGAAAAGACATTAATGTGGCAACAGGCAAGCCTATGAAATCTCGTGTTCCACATCCTTGCCATAGCTAGGCATATGAAGGCCTTGTGAGGTGGTGGTGGGGAAATTGGAGGGTTTTTTCCTGTTCCCCCCACATCTTATTTCTTACCAAAAAAAATTGGCCAGGGACCTGCGTTTCTCCTCCCTAAATTTCTGAAGTTTTTCCAGGCCTTCACTTCTCTAGCCATAGCTATGTTTTGGGATTAGGGGTGGCTGAGTGAGGCAGAGAGCCGATTTGACAGAAATGTTTCCACAAGCCCCTGCAAATTCATAGAAGTATAAAACGTGCCTGGGATTGGAAGTTCAGCCGTTGCCCTCACCCCCACCATGCTGCAAAATGCAAGGCTGGTGTGATTCCAGCCGTCCTACCATCTTAATATTCTCAGAGGCATTTTATATGTTTATGCACATTCCTGTGTTGGGATTGTGCCCTGAGACCTTTAAGTACCTAACAAGGTCCTGATGAAGAGTCAAACACGACTAAATGACTAAACAACAACAACATATATATATATGTGTGTGTGTGTGTGTGTGTGTGTGTGTGTGTGTGTGTGTGTGTATATCATCATCAATCTTTATTACAGTCCAGAGACCCAACAAATCATTACAAAACAATACACAATTCATACAGCCTACCTCCAGGTTAAACAAGCATTTTGTTTAGAATATAGGGCTCCTATATATAGGAACGCTTTCCTTCAGGCACTTCTTTTTTGGGCAAATCTACACCATACATTTAAAGCAGAACTTCAGCAGTCACGCCTTCCTTAAAAGGATTCTGGGAACTGTCACTTATTAAGGGTGCTGAAAGTTCTTAGGAGACCCTGCTCACAGGGTGACGATTCCCAATGTCCTTAGCCAACTACAGCTTCCAGGATTCTCTGGGCGAAGCCATGACTGCTAATGCCGTAAACGAGTGCTTTAAATGTATTGTGTGGATGTCACTCCCAGGGTCAGGCTAAAAACGCTCTGCGCTAGGCAGCATAAGAAGTTCTCCTGTCAATAGGTCCAGCTGCATACCCCCCAACATTTCTCCAGTGAAAATAGGGGTGTCCTATTCAACAACAACAACAATTTTATTTTTTATAACTCACCCATCTGACTGGGTTGCCCCAGCCACTCTGGGTGGCTTCCAATATATAGAAAAACATCATAAAACATTCTAAAGACTTCCCTATACAGGGCTATCTTTAGATGTCTTCTAAAGGTTGTCCAGTCACTTATCTCCCTGGCTCAGGGCAGGTTGCATAACTCCTACCCTCCAACATTTCTCCGGTGAAAATAGGGAAAGCAGGGCGTTCCGGGATCAAATCAGAAACCGGGAGAGTGTCTGTAAATCCGCAACTGTTCCTGGAAAATAGGGACACTTGGAGGGTCTGGCTGTGCAACTTTAGACTCTGGACTTGGTGGTCTTGCTGGGGCCTCTCTTTAGATAGCAAGTGTCTTGCTTCATTTACAGCAAAAATTTTGGTCCTTCCTGAACATTCTGCTGACTGTAGTTCTGCCCTGATGCTGTCAGTGGCTGGGTTCACGACAAAACTCTAGTTGAGCGAAGGGGAAAGAGAAAATGAGGAATTGTTTTGACCTCGAAATGCTTTTAGGGTGGGGCGCTGTTTCACTTACGGTCAATAAACACCCCAAACGCCATACAACTTAGGAAATCATGTTCTGCAAACTGGTTTTGAACAGCTTTGGAAAGACACACATTGGACCGACATGTCAAGTACAATTAATATGATCTTTCCAAATCAGTTCCATCTAATGCATTAGATGGGAACTGTGTTGGCATTGGCACAAGCAGTGCTGGTTTATCTGAACAGAGCTGTGCAGATTAGATTAAGTATTTTGGCCCATTGGCAAAACAGTACAAGAGTAGAGGAAAGGAAAAATGGTGCCCATGACAAATTGCAGGGAAAGGGAGAGCCTATGGGGCAGGAGAGTTGGGATTGGTTCTTACAATGTCTACAGAAGAAGACAACTAAAAAGATTCCTTTCTGCACCTTTTAACCAATGGATGGACGTTCCTCCACCCATTCATCCCTGTTGGTTGTCTTAAAATATAATACCGTGTCAACTATGAAAATGAATGTATTACCAAAAATGTTATTTTTGTTTCAAACAATTCCGGTGATCAGCAAGATAGATTGTTTCAATGTATGACAAAAAGATATTTCTAAATATATATAGCAAGGGAAAAAACACCAAGAATAAAATATAAAATACTGAAAGAGAGAGGAGGTTTCTCCCTGCCGGATATGAGATTATATTATGAAGCATCTTGTCTTTGTTGGTTGAAGGAATGGATGACATTGGAGAATCCACATATCTTAGATCTAGAAGGTCATGATAATATTTTTGTTTGGCATGCTTATTTGTAGTATGAAAAGGTGAAAGTACATAAAGGATTTACAAATCATATAATTAGGAAAAATTTGTATAGAGTATGGGATAAATGCAAAAAATTATTGGAGATGAAAACATCACTTTGGCTCTCACCGTTGAAAGCAATAGCAGTAAAGAAAAAGAACATGATAGAAGGTTGAACACCTTATAGAACTTTATTAAAACAAGAGGGAGGAGAGTATAAATTAAAAGAATTTAAAGATTTATCAGGAAAGCTAACAATAGGGATACAATATCATCACTTGAATGAAGTATTTAAGAAAGATAGGATATGAGGGTTTGGAGAACAAATATCACAATTGGAGAGAGATCTGCTGGAATGTAAAGTGCTGTCTAAAATGTGTAAGATATTATTGGAATGGGAGACAACGGATGAGCAAGTAAAATCTTCAATAATACATTGGACAATAGATATTGGTTATAATATAGCTATGGAAGCATGGGAACGACTGGATATAAAATTTACAGCATGATATGGTTTAAAAGAAAACTACATGGAAATGTTATATAGATGGTATCTAATACCGAGTAAATTGGCAAAAATGTATAAATCAAAATCAAATGTGTTGGAAATGCAAAGAGAAAAAGTATTTTTTATCATATGTGGTGGCCTTGTAGTAAGATTACAGCTTACTGGGAAATGATATATAATGAATGGGGAAAGATGTTTAAAATAACATTTGTTTTAAAAAAAACCAAAAAAACCTAGAAGCTTTCCTTTGGGGAATTATAGGGATAGAACTACCTAAGCAGTATAGAAATTTACACATGTTTGTGACTACAGCGGCAAAAATGTTATTTGCCTAAAAATGGAAGGAAGAAGAAGGTCCCAACTGTATCCAAAAGAGTGGATATAAAAACTTGTGGAATATGCAGAAATGGCAAATCTTACCAGAAAACTAAGAAATCGAGATAATAAACTTTTAATAAAAGAATGAAAATGGTTTATTGAATATTTACAAACAAACTGTAATCAGATAAGGTCATTGACAGGATTATTGTAATAACCTGCAGTTTCATAAGAGCATATATTTAAAGTAGATGAATAAAAGAATAAGTTAATTTAGAATACACAGGAAATGTAAAAAATAATAATGTAAGGAACCACAGAAAGAGGAGGAAGTCGAGTTCTGAAATGTTAGAATGATTCTAAAACTACTGAAATGTATATAACTAAAAATCATTAAAAAAAATTTTTTTTGAAGAGTATAATTCAAATGCTGAGGAAGTAGACTTTGTCAGCCATTACTGATCTTCAAATCAGAAAGCCATATGAGGCAGTGGTTAGAAGGGCAAGTTCAAAGATCGGTGGGGAGCCCTGTTAAACTTCTGAGAAACTCAAGAGTTTACTGTAACACAGCTTGAAAGTCAGTGTTCTGAGCTTGTGTTCTAATGTAAATGCTCTAGTGTAAATTTAACTTAACTAAGATCCCATCTGCATTGCACAATTAAAGCAGTATCATGCCACTTTAAAGAGCTTTCCCCCATAGAATCCTGGGAACTGTAGTTTGTTAAGGATCCTGAGAGTTGCTAGGAGTCCCCTATTCCTCTCACAGAGCTACAATTTCCCGAGTCCTCTGGGAAGAGGGATTGGTTGTTAAACCACTTTGAGAATAAGGCAACGCCTTATTCTTTCCTCTGAGATTGTATCGCAAGCATTTGGTTCATTCACCAATACAATGGTTTGCCTTAAAGAGGAGACAAGCTCATTTCAACAATCTTCCTTCACATCCTCACTGAACACACCCTCGTATGAAATCTGATGGTTTTTTTGGCAAAACCATCTAATGCTATTGAAGGGCAAAAAAATTTAAAGAGAAAGGGACTCCTGACCATTAGGTCCAGTCGTGGCCGACTCTGGGGTTGCGGCGCTCATCTCGCTTAATTGGCCGAGGGAGCCGGCGTACAGCTTCCAGGTCATGTGGCCAGCATGACTAAGCCGCTTCTGGCGAACCAGAGCAGCACACGGAAACGCTGTTTACCTTCCCGCCAGAGTGGTACCTATTTATCTACTTGCACTTTGACGTGCTTTCGAACTGCTAGGTTGGCAGGAGCAGGGACCAAGCAACGGGAGCTGACCCCATCACGGGGATTCGAACCGCCGACCTTCTGATCGGCAAGTCCTAGGCTCTGTGGTATAACCCACAGCGCCACCCACGTCCAGTAAAATTTACTGAATCCCTAATTCAGTCATGAAATCTACAACCAGCCTATGCAGTGATTCAGGATTCATTCAATCATTCAGGCGGGAACACACGTTTACTAGAAGCAGGCCCCACTGAAAGCTGTGGGACTGATGTCTGAGTAAACGGACAAAGGACAGTGCTGAAATTCATTTAAAACATTTATATCATCATCATCATTTTATTGGTATGCCTTCTTTCCATAACTATGCTCAAAGCGGCTTACAACATAAAAAGAGTTACACAATTACAAACATAACAAAAGTAGTCCTAAATAATAAATAAAACACATCAAAAAGTACACATCCAAAGATACACAAAATAATATCAACAGCAGCAACAAAATTCTCTAAGCAATACCCCAACCAGAGAGCCTGGAAGTTCGAGGGGACTGTCAGAAAAGGAAACATGAACACTGTTGTTCTTTAGTCGTTTAGTCGTGTCTGACTCTTCGTGACCCCATGGACCAGAGCACGCCAGGCACTCCTGTCTTCCACTGCAGTTTAGTCAAACTCATGCTGGGAGCTTCGAGAACACTGTCCAACCATCTCGTCCTCTGTCGTCCCCTTCTCCTTGTGCCCTCCATCTTTCCCAGCATCAGGGTCTTTTCCAGGGAGTCTTCTCTTCTCATGAGGTGGCCAAAGTATTGGAGCCTCAGCTTCAGGATCTGTTCTTCCACTGAGTTATTCAAGCCCCTTCGCCACAGCAAGGCAGTGATCCATGAAGGGGATGAACACAATTAGAAATATTTTAGATGTGAAATGCAATTGAAACAGTAAAATCATCATTAGTTAAGATGAAACAAAGCAGCAGCAGTAAAACCAATCAAAGAGAACAGAAAAATGAAGGCCTTCCTAAAAGAAGTAGTAAGATCTTCACACTGCAGCAGAAGACAACCAAGGATGGTAGACCCATTTGGGCAGGGAATTGTCGATGATCTTAGTACTAGGGCAAGTTCATATGGGAGCAGATGGACCATCACGTATCCTGGTTCCAAACTGTACAGGGCTTTAAACTTCATAACCAGACCATGAATTGGACCCAGAAAGAAAACAGAGAGCCAGTGCTGTCTGGCAGTAGCAAAACATGCCCCCAACATCTAGGACAACTTAAGATGACATCCAACAACATCTGGAGGGCACCAAATTGGAGAAGGCTGTATCATGTGGATCAGGTGGCGATCTTAAGAGTATCGCCGCATAGTGTCATGAGCTAGGAGCTCCTCTATCTCTACCGCCTAAATTATCCTCTTTGTGTTAACCGAGTACACTTGTGCCAGTCTGGTGAGCAGAAGAGGCCCGAGCTTCAAAAGTGTGGTCCAAAGTCAGTGAATCACAGGAGCATCAGAGGGTACACCATGAGCGAAGCACCATGTGCATAAACATAAGACACATGGGGCTCTCCTATCAACCTGTGCATGTGTCCCTCATAACCAATTGTTCTGCAGCTCCCCTCCTTCTGCTGCAGAACACTTAGTATGGGAGGCCCTTCTCCAGAAACCTGCTTCTGAATGGAGGTGGCAGTGGACTGGATTCTGGCAAGACAGAGGTGCCTGGATCAGTAGAACAGCCAATCTGGGAACTGAGATTCAAGTTGTTCTGGATGGAGTAGTATATTCTTCTGGAAATCACAGACATGTATTTTGGGAGTACTTCTGAACCTGGCCTTGACCATTCCGTTTCTAGGGAGCCCTCCCCAAACCATAGTTTTGGTTGCAGCACAGAGAGCAAGCCAAGTCTCTGCGTCTTCACAGCTCCATATGAGACTAGCCCAAATTCCCCGTGATCTATTCTCCCACACCTAGCATGAAGGAGTGTCCAGCCAGGTGAGTGGGGGAAGGCCTAACTCTTCCACTGGCAACACATCTCTATTTGATCAACTCTTTAGACAAGTAAAAAGGATCCTAAATAGGCTCGGCCAGGACCATTAACAGAACAAAGAGACTGTTTAGACCTTTACAATAGGTTCTCATCTTGCAAATACAAAACCACAGGTTTGGAGGTTATGTAAATATATCATCCAAACTGACACACCCCCTCAACAAAAATCCTATAACAATATATTCTTGGCACTGATTTCAGCCTAGTTCCAACTTTAGCCGTTCCACAAAATCTGAGTCCAGCATTATGTATTATTCTTTATCCATCACTTATTCGCATTTGCAGCCCAGAAGGGGCCAAAGTGGACCAGAACTATCATCAGAGGCTGGTGTTTTTCTGCAGCTGTTACGATGGGAGAAATTTGGGGGCAAACAGGTCCCAAAACTTTGACCTGTTTTTGTTTCATGACCTTGGAGAAGCCACAATAACAATCCGCTTGCCAGGCTGTGGGTCTCTAAAATACAGATCAGGCTTGCCTTCCTCGCTGTGGGTTGGAGAGGCTTATTTCATTAGCGATAATAAAGCGCTTTGGGGCTTATGGGTGGAAAAAAGAAAACTCCAGCAAAGGGCAACTTCTTAACTTTTGCATGGAAATAGCAGCAAGGTCAGCAAAATGTTGTTTTGCTCCATTTAGAAGAAGCGGGTCAGTCATTTCAACTCTGAAAGTTAGGATACCGGACTGGCAATTATTTCACTACCTAACCCCAACCCCTAACATTACCAACTCCTCAAACTGGCAACAACAACAACAACAACTTTGCAGTGCTTCTTTAATTCAGGACAGGGTGATTCAAACCGTTTAAACAGCCCTTAGCAGAGAAATGGGATTCTTAGCCTGCTTGGGTCTGTCTGTCCTAATGGAAGCCACAGCAAGATAGTTTGTTTGGTTCTGGCTGAAATTTTTCTGGAGAGTTGAGAAAGGAATTGACCTCTTGTGCTCAGAAGCTTGGAGCTGGTTGGACACTGCACTGATTCTGCCTTAAAGACGAATACTTGCCTCTGTCTGATACTGAAGCCTTTATTGGTCTACCTTAATTTGGAATTTCAAAACAGGCATCTACAATAGTTTTTGCCACTTACTGCTTCCTTACTATGTTAACAACAGTGTGGGGAATTTTCACCATTATAAATTATTTTCGTCGTCATTATACTGCTTAATGCCAAAACAAGCTTCTGAGCTGTCTACAAAATATTTTAAAAAACCATTTGCACAACAGTAGTATAATTATACAATAATTAAAAATACACTCTAATTAAAACACAATAAAACAATCCCTTGGAGGTTTCTAAGCAGAGGCTGTATGACCATCTGTCATGGATGCATAATTTAGCTGCGATTCCTGAATGGCAGGGAGTTGGACAAGATGACCCTCAGGTTTCCTTCCAACTCTACAGTTCTATGATCCTATTAAAAATGGGATTTTGCCAGTGCAGTGTAGCAGTTACAGCGACTAGGGAGATCACAGAACTCAACTGCTCACTCAGCTCTACCTGTACAAGCAATGGATCAGCCGAACTGTTCCTGGCTTGTACCATCCTGGCCTGTACCATCCAGACTACAGAGGGAGAGTCACACATTTCAGAGATGGGGAACTAGCAGCCCTCCTGTTTGTGTTGGACTGCCAACTTCCATCATCAGTCTACTGTCGCAGAGGCGCTAAATATTGACAGGCATCTTCATGGTTTTTTGCTATCTCTTTTGTGGAGTTCACTTCTCGTCCCAGACTTGGACCAGATTCTTCAAAGCAGAAGATTCTCCTCTTGAGAACATCCCAACAAAGGGATGTTCTGAGCATCTTGGCACAGCCAAGATGACGCGTGGAGACATCGTCCAGGTTTCAGTGAGGTTGTCCATAATTTCCCCTTATTTTTTTCTGCTTCCCAGATGCATACCTTCTTCTTGTTGTTGTTGTTTAGTCGTTTAGTCGTGTCCGACTCTTCGTGACCCCATGGACCAGAGCACGCCAGGCACTTCTGTCTACCACTGCCTCCTGCAGTTTGGTCAAACTCATGCTGGTAGCTTCGAGAACACTGTCCAACCATCTCGTCCTCTCTCATCCCCTTCTCCTTGTGCCCTCAATCTTTCCCAGCATCAGGGTCTTTTCCAGGTAGTCTCTTCTCTTCTCATGAGGTGGCCAAAGTATTTGAGCCTCAGCTTCACGATCTGTCCTTCCAGTGAGCACTCAGGGCTGATTTCCTTCAGAATGGAGAGGTTTGATCTTCTTGCAGTCCATGGGACTCTCCAGAGTCTCCTCCAGCACCATAATTCAAAAGCATCAATTCTTTGGCGATCAGCCTTCTTTATGGTCCAGCTTTCACTTCCATACATCACTAATGGGAAAACCATAGCTTTTACTATACGGACCTTTGTTGGCAGCATACCTTCTTAGAGCCTTTTTTAAGTCACCTAACTTTTGCAACGAACAAAGTGAAGGGCATATGGTGGCTGGTTGAATAAGCTGCTTAACTAATTGATTAAGGTTCTTTGTGAATCTTCATTGCCATGACTTCATGTAGGGAGCAAGCAATATCTAAGGCATAAGTAGACACACCAAACAGTGGTAAATCCTACAATCTATTGATGGGCACAGTTTTTAAAGTTTTAAATAGATACCACAGGAGGAGGGAAACTGAGCTGCAAGAGGAGGAGTTTAACCCTTCCTGCTGCTAAGGCGCCAGCGAAAATCACCCCCTGCCACAAGTTGTCAGTTGCCCCAGAATGGAGCTTTCGCTGTTGTCACTACCTGAAAATGAGTGCTTATTTGTCTCCGCCAGAGGGGCTGCGTGAGATTGGCTAATATGGATTTGTCTTTGGATTTCAGGGCAAGATGGCCCAGGATATGACTGAGAAAGAGCTCCTAAAGATGGAAATAGACCAGCTGAAAAAGGAAGTGAAGCTTGAAAGACAAATGGTAATGATTCCCAAAAGCTCTGAGACAAAATATTTATGCTGGCCGGCCAATTGGTGCCAGGCTGCACAGACAACATGCATTTAAATACAAAGAATTGTGGGAAATGCAGTTTAAAGGGGCTGGGAATTGTAACTCCTTGGGAGGGGGGCGGAACTACCATTCCCAGGGTTCTTTGGAGGATGTCGTGTGTTTTAAAGGTATGGTGTATATACAGCCCTATCGTGCGCAAGTTCTTTTAAGTTACACAGCACAAATTGTCAGGTGGAAAGAGGAGGTTGCTCAGTTCTGGCTATGATCAAATAAAGCAAGCATAAGCCACTGAGAAGTTCTCCTGCACAAGGCCCACTGAAATAAATGGGAGCTATGCGAGGATAGCGGGTGGCGCTGTGGGTTAAACCACAGAGCCTAGGACTTGCTGATCAGAAGGTCGGCGGTTCGAATCCCCATGACAGGGTGAGCTCCCGTTGCTCGGTCCCTGCTCCTGCCAACCTAGCAGTTGGAAAGCACGTCAAAGTGCAAGTAGATAAATAGGTACCGCTCCGGCGGGAAGGTAAACGCCGTTTCTGTGCACTGCTCTGGTTCGCCAGAAGCGGCTTAGTCATGCTGGCCACATGACCCGGAAGTCATACGCCAGCTCCCTCAGCCAATAAAGCGAGATGAGCGCCGCAACCCCAGAGTCAGTCACAACTGGACCTAATGGTCAGGGGTCCCTTTACCTTTACTTTATGCGAGGATACAACAGTATTGCACAGCTCCCAAACATTGAATGTGTCTTGTGCAGCAGAAGTTCCTGTTGAACAGAGCCCTGTATTATGTAATAGTGCAAAGACTATGGGTTGTTTCAACCAGACAGCTACTTGAGTATTTCAAACATTCAAGTAGCAAGACACATGGGGTGGTATTCAATTAATTAACTGTTACTCAGAATAGGCCTATTGAATCTCACAAACCTAAGTTGGTTGTGTCCATTAACTTGAATGGGTCTCCTCTGAGTAGGCCTTGCATTGAATACCACCCATGAAGACAAGATCAGTGAGGATTTTGCTTCCAGCCAGGGGATTTGCTGAATATTTGTACACACACACACACACACACACACACACACACACACACACCAGAGTTTAGTACTTGGCTATACAAAAATCCCTGAAAGAGTTTGAAATTGAGATTTCCGACTTTCTCCAGTGGGATGAGTCTGTTAGTTATTACTTTATTGTGTTGGCCCAGGACATTTTGCTGCCAAAATTAGGAGGAGCAGAAAGAGGCGTCACCCCCTTCCTAGAGTCAAGGTACAGAGCACCAAACCGTGCTCACATTATTTTGGGCATCTCGGGCAGAAAATCCCACAAGTGCCCCTCTTCCCTCTGCAGCAGTTAAAAAAAGCAAAAGCAAAATAGTAAATAACTAACCATTCACCACCTCACTCTGTCCAATGGTAGAGCCGGCCCCCACCAATTTGCATGCTTTCACATGACAGCTTTATTCAGAAATTGGTCCCATTGAGGGGTGGTAGTCAACAAAGTAGATCCACTGGTGCAGACTTTTGGCTGCACAGTAGCACTCTCCCCCCACCCCACGTTCCCCTAAATCTGTTATGGGTAGAGCTGCATTTGTCCAGGTTTTCCCACACATGTCTAGGAATCGCTCCAGGAGAGATCAGGTACCAAAAAGTTTTAGGCCGGTCCACAGAACCACAATGATGATGCTAATTTTTCCCCCTCCTCACACAGGTCTCGAAGACAGCAAAAGAACTCAAGGATTATATAGAATCCATGGCTGGAGAAGACCCTCTCTTAAAAGGTGTTCCAGAAGACAAAAACCCATTCAAGGAGAAGGGAGGCTGTATAATAAGCTGACCCCGGCCCCGCCGAAAGAAGATCATTGTTGTGTCCTTGTACGAGAAATACCAGGAGTGTAAGAATCTGTCTAGCGTAACTGAGTGTAAATGATCTTCTGCCGGGGGGGCGGGGGTAGGACTCCTTTGCTGGAGTTTCACATAGAACAAAAGAATTGGAAAGTGGTCTCCTCCAAAAGAAAAAAGGAAGACGACAATCTCTCTTTTAGGACCTCACGTTCAATTCCTTGGGTTGCTTCGAGAGGAAGGATGGGATATAAATTGAATAAATAAAATAAATTCCCATTTTGTAAATACGTCACCAGTTTCCCAAAGAAAGCCTGGTTTTAATTGCTGGTTTAGTTTTTTGAGTTCGATTGGCATATTATTTTGTATGTGTTTGGTTGTTGTTGTTTACTAGCTTCCCAAGAGAAAAATGGTAGGCAAAGGAAAGTATTTTTTGTGTAGGATGCTTCTTCTTAAGAAGCGAGTGTCTTTTACAGCTGGGATGGGAGAATCTGAAGCCCTTGGCCTAATTTCATGTAACTTGCAGAGATGGGATAGCAGAGAGAGACAGAGAGAGCAATGAAATCCTGTAGTGCTTCAAACTCCGCCCACTTCTGGCCATGATTCCACCCACCATTGGCTGCACCCTCCCACTGACTTTTTTCTGTGGGTCAATTGCCCTTTCTAGGGGGGGAGGGAGGGTTCTCCACACATTTACAGATTTTATAACCCACATTTGTGACATAAGGGGCTCTGTGCACACCGTACATTTAAAGCACTTTTAAAGCCCAAAGAAGAGTTTCAGCAGTTGTGTGCTTAATCCTTCCCCACCGAACATTTTTCTGTGTCAAGTCATACACACAACTCCTTTTTTCTCTTCATGAGTTTCTTGAGTTTCACAGTCTTTATGACATCTGCACAGTACGAGGAGGGGGCAATTTGGAAAAGAAAAATGCCCCAAGGTGTGTTTGCCTAATCCTTTCCCCTCCGGCCATTTCTTTCTTCCAAACCACCCCATAGAAGCTTTTCCCGTTCATGCGTTTTCAGAGCCTCCCGGCTATAGAGCTTTTATAACAGCTGTAGGAGTCTAACGCTGAACAGTTTGCCAGCTTTTATTCTTACTTCCCTACCCTTGCTTCATGTGGGATGTCATATATATATATATATATATATATATACACACACATGGAGACAAGTGAATATTAACACTGAGCACATTAACAAAGAGATGAAACAACACAGCCCCCCACCTGTTGTCCATAATTATCGTCAAAGATTAATAATTGCCATCACTTTTTCTAAAAGTAACGAGACTTATTCTTTACACAGCATCACCACATATAATTGTCTTGTAAAATAATGATAGCGTTAAAGTCAGATTTTGAATTGTCAGTTGTATTGTGGAGTGCAAAATACAATAACCTAATTGTTTGTAATTAAAAACGCAGATCTTTGTGTGCAGCATTGGATGTGGCCTGCTTTGAATTTTTTGATTCGTTTATTTATTTTGAAGCTCAAATCAAGTATTTATTGGAGAAATATATCTAAGGCATGAGAGGTGGAGGGCAGTGAGGAGAAATTCCAAGGGGACAAATGTGGGTTCCGTGGGGGGAAACTGTCACTGTCAAATACACTTATTTCACCTCAGAAATGTGCATACACATTGCACATTTAAAGCATATTTCCCCCTCAAAGAAACTTGGGAACTGTTAAGGGTGCTGGGAATTGTACACACAATTCTGTAAAGGGCAAACTACAATTCCCAGAATTCTTTGCAGGGGTGTGTGGCTTAAATGTTCTTTTAAATGTATGGGGGGTGTGGGGATGTAAGAAAAAGGCTCTCACCATTTAATCATCTACGCCCTGATCCACTGAATGCAATTCAGGCCTGTTCCCATTGCTGCTGCTGTCCCAACATAAATACCTCAGGAGTACCTCAGACAATGCTTCCAGGTTGTTCTATTTTTGGGTGGAATTCAAGCACATCCCAACAAATTCAGGTTGTGTTGGTTCAAGGAAAAACCGATACAGAAAGGAAGAATTCCTGGCTCCCATGTTTGGGGCAAGTACTATTTGGTGAGAGAACCCCCGCAGAGATTTAAAGTCACAAAATATGCACTGTGGTAAAGCAAAGCATGGAAAGATAGGCTGTTATGCCTTTAAAATATGCCCTTCGAAGTTCCTCCCAAAGTTCTCCTCTTCTCCTAGCACAGAAAATGACTGCAATGCATGTTTGGCAAGTTAAACATGGTTTACTTACAAATCCTCCAAAGGTCAGATTCATGTGCTTTTCCATCCAGCATTCAGAAAAAGGCGCACAGGATGTAAAACTTGGCTTGGTTACAATAGTGAAAATTCCTAATTTATTGGTAGCGGAACGCAATAAAGGCTTGTTTTAAAGCCATGCGGTCTGAACTTGGAGCAACAAGCTCACACCTGTTTACACATTGAGCTTCTCTGGTAGGCTGGGAGAGAATAGGCCTGATTACCTAGTTCAGGCTTCCTCAACCTTGGCCCTCCAGATGTTTTGAGACTACAATTCCCATCATCCCTGACCACCGGTCCTGCTAGCTAGGGATCATGGGAGTTGTAGGCCAAAAAACATCTGGAAGGCGAAGTTTGAGGAAGCTTGACCTAGTTCCTCCCATGATAAAAGCCTGGCAGGACAGCTTACTCTATGACAGGCTTCCTCAACCTCGGCCCTCCAGATGTTTTTGGCCTACAACTCCCATGATCCCTAGCTAGCAGGACCAGTGGTCAGGGATGATAGGAATTGTAGTCTCAAAACATCTTGAGGGCCAAGGTTGAGGAAGCCTGCTCTATGATCTTAACCCCTTCATGCATTAAGAAAGACTTACACATGTTAGCTATGAGGCTGGTTATCCCAAAGGTTGCACAATTACACTTGATTGGGAGGTGTTGTACAACCAACCCGCTTCTCCCAAAGATCAGACTTCTTCTGATAAGGAAAGTGACAGGGAAATGAAGCAGAAAGTGCAGGGCAACCCTTGTTTTTGACTTAATGGTCATCTAACCTCCTCACAAACAAATCAGTATGAATGCCCATTAAATAGCCAACACTGTCTAATCTCCCTGAAAACTAAATCAGGATGACCGCTCAATAAACAGGCCACCTGGAAGCACCCTCTGTCTCCACAGGCAGTGCAATATGTTGGCAATCTGTTTTGCCTGAGTCTCTTGATCAGTGATATGGTTTCCCATAAAATCTGAGTGTGTTCATCCATTGAGGAACGTTAATAAAAAATATATTTGAAGGGTCAGATACACGTTGCGAGGTCGAGGGCTCTTCTCCTTCTGTAAAACAGGTGACCTACTTAAACCAAGCTATGTACTTTGTAGCCTATTTCAGAATGACATAATCTCTTTTAAAGGGATTTGGGCTTCTAGCCCTTTCCTGTTTGCCTTTGGATTCTTCCCCGAAGATTTCCTGTAATGCAGGAAGCACCGAGGTCACAGTCAGAAGTCTGGGGCCTTCACGATTTGATTCCTTCTCCAGAACTTTGTGGGGGCTCCCGGCTGTCGTGGTGTGACCAAACTAGCAGGGAGGCCAACAGACACCCCTTTCTTTGGCTTCCTAACCACAGACCTTCAGGTCAACCCAAGGGTCAAAAGAATCCATGATGCAGCGAGAACTAATTTGCTCTCAAAAATGCTCTCTTGCAAATGTTGATGTCCCATGTTTTTGAGATAATTTCCTGAATCCTCAAATATTTTTGCTGAATTGCCTTGTTGTTGTTTAGTCATTTAGTCATGTCCGACTCTTCATGACCCCATGGACTGCCATGCCAGGCACTCCTGTCTTCCACTACCTCCCACAGTTTGGTCAAACTCATGTTGGTAGCTTTGAGAACACTGTCCAACCATCTCGTCCTCTGTCGTCCCCTTCTCCTTGTGCCCTCCATCTTTCCCAACACCAGGGTCTTTTCCAGGGAGTCTTCTCTTCTCATGAGGTGGCCAAAGTATTGGAGCCTCAGCTTCATGATCTGTCCTTCCAGTGAGCACTCAGGGCTGATTTCCTTCAGAATGGATCGGTTTGATCTTCTTGCAGTCCATGGGACTCTCAAGAGTCTCCTCCAGCACCATAATTCAAAAGCATCAAATTCTTCATCAATCAGCCTTCTTTATGGTCCAGCTCTCACTTCCATACATCACTACTGGGAAAACCATAGCTTTAACAATACAGACATTTGTCAACAAAGGTGATGTCTCTGCTTTTTCAGATGCTGTCTAGGTTAGTCATTGCTTTTCTCCCAAGAAGCAGGTGTCTTTTAATTTCCTGACTGCTGTCACCATCTGCAGTGATCATGGAGCCCAAAAAAGTAAAATCTCTCACTGCCTCCATTTCTTCCCCTTCTATTTGACAGGAGGTGATGGGACATCTAATACCTGATACTGTTATGAGTTTGGGGGAGGATGGAGAACTGGCCAGGCAAGTTTCTTTTAGGACAAAGGCCAGCTGGCTACTTCGAGTGCCCTGAGAGCATTTCCAAGGAGTGAGATGGGTTGTAACAACTGCATCTATGTGAGAAACAACAAAAACAGCCAGCTGAGCTGGAGATTTGTTGTGTGAGCGATCTAGAAACTGGAAAGAAGGTCCTGCAAAAAAAGGAGTGCCAACTTTGCCCTGCAACCGTGGGTGCCTGGGGCCGTGGGTGCCATGCAGCGTGTACAGCCTTGGCACTGAAATTTGTGGGTGCCTAGCCCCTTCATGGGGAATGTTGTGGGTGCTCGGGCACCCAGCGAGTTGGCATCTATGCTGCAAGGGCTAGGGGAGAGACAAACAAGATTTTTGGGGGGCTTAATATGTGAGCAAGGGACGTGGGTGGTGCTGTGGGTTAAACCACAGAGCCTAGGACTTGCCAATCAGAAGGTTGGCAGTTCGAATCCCCGCAACGGGGTGAGCTCCCATTGCTCGGTCCCAGCTCCTGCCAACCTAGCAGTTCGAAAGCATGTCAAAGTGTAAGTAGATAAATAGGTACCGCTCCGGCGGGAAGGTAAACGGCATTTCCGTGCACTGCTCTGGTTTGCCAGAAGCGGCTTAGTCATGCTGGCCACATGACCCGGAAGCTGTACACCGGCTCCCTCGGCCAATAAAGTGAGATGAGCGCCGCAACCCCAGAGTCAGCCACGACTGGACCTAATGGTCAGGGGTCCCCTTTACCCTTTAATATGTGAGCACCTCCATCTTCTGCTCAGGCTTATTTTGTAATAACTCTTTGTCTAGTAATGAGATTTCCTTTGTAAAGCCTCTTTTCTTATCTGCCTTGAACACTTCATTTAGTTGGCAATACTGAATCCACCCTGTTAAAGTGATGCCTTATTTCCTTGTAGTCTTTTAATATCAGCTTACTGTATTTTGCCTTTGGCAAATCTTTCTTTTATTTTGTAGACCAGTTTATTTCCATATTTTTCTTTTTTACCGTTATGTCACTCTACTGTGGTGGCCAAACTTTGCCCTTCAGCTGTTTGGGGACTACAATTCCCATCATCCCTGACCACTGGTCCTGTTAGCTAGGGATGATGGAAGTTGTAGTCCAAAAACAGCTGGAGGGCCAAGTTTGGCCACCTCTGCAAGTCTATCTTATTCTCCTTCAGTGAACCTTTTAGCAGAGAGGTGTGCCCCCATGTGGCCAGAGTCCATGATTAAAGGCCCTTCGTTTGCAACTCCCCATGAAGTGTTCACACACTCACAAATAGCTGTTTTTGAGCAACTTGCTCTTTATTTAAGGAGTAAAACCTATCATCCAGCAATGTAGAAAAACAACCCATTTTCAACACTATTTTGCCCCACGTTACCTTCCTTAATGAATTACATAAAAGGTAAAGGTAAAGGGACCCCTGACCATTAGGTCCAGTCATGACCAACTCTGGGGTTGCAGCACTCATATCGCTCTATAGGCGAGGGAGCCGGCGTTTGTCCACAGACAGCTTCCAGGTCATGTCGCCAGCATAACTATGCCGCTTCTGGCAAACCAGAGCAGCGCACAGAAACGCCGTTTACCTTCCCGCCGGAGCGGTACCTATTTATCTACTTGCACTTTGACATGCTTTCGAACTGCTAGGTTGGCAGGAGATGGGACTGAGCAAGGGGAGCTCACCCCGTTGCGGGGATTTGAACCGCAGACCTTCTGATCGGCAAGCCCTAGGCTCTGTGGTTTAACCCACAGCACCACCCGCGTCCCTAATGAATTACATAGTTTAATATAAAACAAGACAACAGAAGAACAGTGCTGGATCAGGCCAGTGGCTCGTGTGGTCAAGCATCCTGTTCTCACAGTGGCGAACAGGATGCCTGTGGGAAAACATCAAGCAGGATCCTGACCTGTGGTCTCATGATATTCAGAAGCATGCAAGCTGTGGCGAACTCTCCACGCAGCTACAATTCCCAGCACCCTTTCACAAACTACAGATCCCAAGATTCACTTCAAATGTGTGCTGGATGTGTTTTTAAGTGTCTGGTATGGATTCGCCCTTCCCTTCTGTTAACTTCATGGCACCGTGATGGACACATGTAAGCTCCACCTTGGGATGGCTTTGCTTACTCAGGAGTAATAAACCATAGTTTAGAGACAGAATCCTTAGTTGCATCAGCCACCAGCCATAGAAATAAAATAAAATGTACTGAAGATAGAGGTAAAAACTTAACTATAGAAAATACATTTTGGGGGTTGACAATAGTCAAATAATAGATCTTATTCCAATTGCCCCTGCTAAACACCTTGCAGTTTTTGCTGTCACCTTGATCTGCTAAAAGAAAGAACACAGTAGCAATGGTTGAGCGACCTGGCATGGACAATAATACAGTGGTACCTCAGGTTACATATGCTTCAGGTTGCAGACACTTCAGGTTACAGACTCCGCTAACCCAGAAATAGTACCTCGGGTTAAGAACTTTGCTTCAGGATGAGAACAGAAATCGTGCTCCGGCGGTGCGGCAGCAGCAGGAGGCCCCATTAGCTAAAGTGGTGCTTCAGGTTATGAACAGACCTCCAGAATGAATTAAGTTCTTAACCCGAGGTACCAATGTATGGGGTAATAACCTCACTCCTCAAATCTTTATAGAGTGCAAGCCAGAAGCACATGAGCCACTGACTCAGTACTGCCATCTCCACAGGGACCTAACCGTTTTTCCAGTGGAATTTTTTGAAATCGACCCTCGAGTACAGTATATTCAGTCTTCCGAAAGTGAAAGCACGTCTGTATTTGGGAATTATTATATTTTGCAACGAGGGCGCCAAAGTGTCAAAATGACTAGATGGAAGATAATCATACCATGGACGAAATGAATAACCCTTATGTTTCTCCATTCTTTCAACCGGCAAGTCTATTCAGACTAGTTCTGCACTTCTGATGCTACAAAGACCGAACTCCCAACAATTCGTACCCTCTCCCCGCCCGCAACGCTACTGGCATTCGGACCTCCCTGCCATTGGCAGAGCCTTATATGCACGGATTCTGCCTTGCCCCCAAGCTATTGAAATCTCCCTTTTGCAACACCATGAACGCACGCTAAATTATGGAATGATGCTTCCGGGCAGTTGCATAATGAAGAGGGGGGGTCGGGGTCGCAGGTCTCTATCCAGTGATCGAATTGCAAAAGCATTGCCCGCCTGCAAAAACGCAGCGCAAAAACATTAGCAGGCGCGTGCACGAAGTAAGAGCGCGCTTGCTCGACGTGCATAGCATTGCCCATCTCCAGCCGAGCTGCTGCAAACCTCGTTTGCCTTTCTTGGCTGCCAAGACACCCTGGGAGCCGAGCGCTCCGTTAAAGCGCCTCCACTGAAGGGCAGCGCCAGATCCGCTTCGCCTTCTCTCCTCCTTCCAGCCTCCACTTTCTCCCGAGAGCCGCACGCATGCGCACTGCTAACCAATGCCTGTTGCAAGCACAAAATACAGCCCCCTTTCTCTCCCCCCCCCCCCCCGGTTTGACGGAGCAACTCCTGGTCGCCCTAAGTAAGAGGTCCCCAAATTTCACTTAGGGCAAAAATGTCCCCCACGAGGTCCCACCGAGATTTGAACTCGGATCGCTGGATTCAAAGTCCAGAGTGCTAACCATTACACCATGGGACCTGCTGGCTCCTTAGTGGAGCAGGAGGCTTCCTCAGTTACAGCTGCCGCCGCCGCCGCTGTTGCTCCCCCCACTGCTGCCTTGCAAATGGTACGAGCGGATTAGGCTGGCTGGAGGGGGGAGAGGAGGAAAACAAAAGCATAAAAATACGTCCGGCGAGGTGGGTGGGAAAGCAAGCATGAGCATGAGCTCAGCAGGAAATGGCATATTTATTTATTTTTCCCTTATGCAACATTAGACTGTAGAACTTCGTTTGCACGGCATGGCGCTTTGCACCGTGGCGCTACTCCCGGCTGCAGCGTTGCACGCCCGGGGAGGGTGCAAAGAGGACGTCTGGAGCCTTTGCTTGCAGCGCCAGACAGCCAGGCCGGAAGGTGACGCCGGAGAAGCATCTTGCCTAAGATATTTGAGTGCTTGGTGGAGTGGCGGGGGGGGGGGAACGCCAAGGGTGTCACCCGTCTGCTGCTGCTTCATTCCGTATACAGTGGTACCTCGGGTTAAGTACTTATTTCATTAACCTGAAGCACTACTTTAGTTAATGGGGCCTCCTGCTGCCGCCGCGCCGCCAGAGCACGATTTCTGTTCTCATCCTGAAGCAAAGTTCTTAACCCGAGGTACTATTTCTGGGTTAGCGGAGTCTGTAACCTGAAGCGTATGTAACCCGAGGTACCACTGTACTGTGCTAAGGGCAAGCGGGATGCGGATCGTACCCTGAAAGGAACGGGAAACGGCCACCCAGAGCGAAAATCTCCGTGCGTAACTCTTTAGGAGCGAGCATCGCTTTTAGGCGCAGGGATCAGCTGCGGCTGCTGCGTAAAAACGCACCGGATCAGGCTGTGTTTTGCAAGGAGGAAGCAGCGCCGGTGCGCTTTGGAAGACTGACTTTCTCTCTCTCTCTGTGTCTCTCTCTCTCACACACACCTAGCTGGTAGTGAGAATTGCAATAGCCAGTATCATACTTGATTGCTGCTAGAATCCAAGGCATCGGGTATGAGAGAAGCAAGACCTCCCTGGGGTGTTGATGCTGTGAGCCCCTCCATCGTAGGATCAAGTTGTATGGATGTTTAAAATCACCATCATTTCAAGGAGATCAAACCCTGGGTAAACGCCCGGAACCCTTGGAAAAGCACGCTGCTTAGAGATTGCGGGTGGTGTGCAACAGTATTTAAAATTTATACTAAGGACCCAGATTTAGGGACCGTTATGATCGATGTATGGATAATTCAGCGTGGGAACCTCCATTAGATATTAACCCGTGCAGGTTCCAGGAATTAGAAGGGACTCAGACATCACCAAACTCCCAACAACACATTGCATTAAAACACAGCCTGGATAGCTCAGCTGGTTAGAGTGGGGTGCTGATAATGCCAAGGTTGCAGGTTTGATCCCAGCTACATATGCCGGCTAGATCACCCATCGGTCCTTTCCAAAGCTATGATTCCGCGATGCACTTCTTTGATTCTACGATGTACATTAAACTTAGAACGTTAACAGACAATTGGAGCTTAGCTCAGCAACACTCAGTGCTGATCTTGAGTCTTTAATCCGCAGCATCCCTTTTCTTTCACACCTTAGCCACTGGGTACAGGTTAACACCATCTCCAAAAATCATTGCTAAGGCAATAATAAGGCAACCCTTCTTAAAACAAATAGTGCTGGGAAGTTAAATAAGAAAATATAGTTATGAAAGGGAATACCAGGGAAATTTACAAAATATTAGTAGAATCTCAGGATCAACAAGATCAACTAAAAGAATTGTGGGGAAAGGAGTTAACAGTTCCAATAAATAGTCAAAGCTGGGGGGAAACACACTGTGAAAATGATGTCTATAAGGATAAAAGAAAATGACTAAGACTAAATCAAATAGACAAAAAACATTCAGTGTTATGTTGGAGGGGACGTCAGGAAACCGGGACTTGCGCTCATATGTGGTGGGGTTGTAAAACTTTTGGCAAAGAGTGTCTAATGAGCTAAGAGAAATAATAGGGTTAATGCTGAATGAAAGTCCAGAAATAGCATTGATTGTATGATAAGGTATGCAAGCTGTGAAGGACTTAATCACAAACTAGCTAGGAAATGGGAAAAGCAAGGTGGATTTCAAATAGAAAAGTGGTATAAAGAAGTGTGGGATATAGAGATTAATGACAAATTAATGTGTGCTATCAAAGCAAGACAGGGAATATGGAAGGGAAATTACTGAGAAAATATGGAAGATATTTGTGAATTTTGTATTGTAAAAACAGAAAGGGGTCAAACCATCTCCCTACATACATTAAGCATAACAGAAACATCGCCACTGGACCCCACCCCCATTCATCTTCCTTCCCTCTACCCCTTCTTTTTTTTTCTTCTCCCCCTAATGTCTAAACAAATGAAACGGATTTGTAAAAATGTTACATGGAAAAAATATGAGAGACATTACACTTACTTCTGTAAAACAAGAAAATCTTTAATAAAAAATTTTTTTTAAAAAAAAGTCAAATTTTTGGAAAGTTTGATGATTACTATAAATAATGGTCTCGGGGGCAGGATACACAATTTTATATGTATTATTATTACTTTGTTTGAAAATAAATAAAAACAACCACAAATAGTGCTGCTGGATCCTTGTGCTGCTGCCCTCTACTGGTTATAGCTGGAACCTCTCAAGAAGACGGGAGAGGGCAGTAAACAAAATTGCATCCTTACTGCTCCAAACAGAAAGTGATGGGGGGAATTAAACCGTTTGCACCTCAAGCCACACAAGGAATGTCTGTGTCTAACAGGGGGATGCTAAGGAAAGCCAAATGCCCCCTTTCTCCATATTTTAAAAGACATTAAATGAGAGACTGCATATCTGCTTAAACCACAGCCAAATCACACACATAGTTCAGAGAAGCTGCACTGAGCTTCTTGGTACAGTGGAACCTTGGTTTTTGAGTGTCTTGGAAGCTGAATGATTTGGAACCCGAACCCCCAAAACCTGGAAGTCAATGCTTCCATTTTCGAACGCGCCTCAGAGGTTGAAGGGCTTCTGAGGCGCTTTTCTCCATTTTCTCAATGGAATTTGCCGGCCACCCATTGCGCCTCGGTTGTCGAACGTTTCAGAAGTCAAACGGTCTTCTGGAACAGATTACATTCGACAACTGAGGTTCCACTGTAACAAAATCCAGGCAGATTTGAGCAACACTGATTCACTCCGTACACTGTTTTTCATAGGAACACAATTCAATATACAAAAATTAAAATTTGTGCCTGCCCTACTGCAGGCTAAAAAAGTATGGCTATATATTGCTGGAACACACTCAAAAGAAACAGAAATAAATGATTCAGGACCATAAAGTGTGTTTTATATAATCGACTTTTTATTTCTGTTCTTTGTTTATCGCATTTTTGTTTTGTTGCCATGGCCGATGCAAATAAAGATTCATTCATTCAATAGAAATAAATGTGTGAGAGAAAGAGTGTTGTGGCCCGCAACAGGGTCAAGAGGCCTCTGCAAGTAGAGTGTTGATTTTATAAGTAAACCCAAGATAAGTACTGCTTTTAGTCCTTAAGTGGTATGATGAATACCTCTTACGACAGTTCGTTTTCTTGGCCTATTATAATGCTGTGTTGAAACTTTTAACACCACCACAGAAAACCACGAATCTTACATTTTAACACTGGAGAATTGCAAGAAAATTACTTCACCAGATCTTCCACCAGTGTTAGGGAAGATTTCAGCTGAGGGTGATGTGAAGTTTGCTTCTCAAAATAATAAATAATATCTTATTTTGACACACCTATGTATTAGTAATGACCTGAGCCTGTTTCTGCCATTCATCAAACCCTCTATTAACAAAATGCAATATCAGCCATCCTGCTGTTAACTTGCCAAAATATACTTTAATACGAATAAAGCTATTAAAAATGTTCATCATTCGTTATATCTAGCACTGTTTCTGTCACCACATCTTTTCCGTATATGTGTAGAGAGAGAGAGAGCGCTTTGGAAGCAAAATCCTGTAATCAGATAGCTGGTATCCTTACATTACCATAAAAAAAAACTGTGAATAGCTTTGTAAGTATTATAACTCTTAATGTGGAAGTTGTTGAATTAGTTACAAATTATAAGTATTTCAACAATCTCCACATTAAGAGGAGTCTTAAGTAAATCTTTTGCTTCGATTTCTCAAGTTACGGTTACGAAACAGGCAAGCTTGCAGTTGAACGGCACGGAGCCGAGGTCTGCTGAAGACCTAAGGATCAAAATTCATGTGACCATGGAACAGCGAGTCACTCGCCGCACCAAGTGAATTTCATAGAATCATAGCCACATAGAGTTGGAAGGGACCCTAAGGGTTATCTAGTCCAACCCCCTGCAATACAGGAATCTCAGCTAATGCATTTGGGTCACCATTCCATAAAGGCAGGGGAGTACTTCTCTAGCCCATAGTAATAAGAGGTCCAAAATCAACCCTATAATGTTTTTAATAATAATAATAATAATAATAATAATAATAATAATAATAATTTTTATTTATACCCCACCCTCCCCAGCCAAGGCCGGGCTCAGAGCGGCTTACAAGCAATAATAAAAACAAGTTGAATGATTACAACTTAAAAACAAAATTAAAATACAACATTAAAATATTGAAACATTAAAATATTAAAATGTAGCCTCACTGCAGGAGGAGAAGGAAAGGAAAAAAGAAAGAGAGGGAGGGAATCAAATTGGCTCCAAGCCAAAGGCCAGGCGGAACAACTCTGTCTTACAGGCCCTGCGGAAAGAAATCAGATCCTGCAGGGCCCTGGTCTCATGAGGCAGAGCGTTCCACCAGGCCGGAGCCAGTGTTGAAAAGGCCAGGCTCTGGTTGAAGCTAATCTGACTTCCTTAGGGCCCGGGACCACTAGGGTGTTGCTATTTATGGACCTTGAGGCTCTCTGTGGGGCATACCGGGAGAGGCGGTCCCATAGGTACGAGGGTCCTAGGCCGTGAAGGGCTTTAAAGGTCAAAAGCAGCACCTTAAATCTGACCCTATACTTCACCGGGAGCCAGTGCAGCTTGAAAAGCACTGGGCGAATATGCTCCCATGGCAGAGACCCCGTGAGGAGCCTCGCTGCAGCATTCTGCACCCTCTGGAGTTTCTGGGTCAGCTTCAAGGGCATTAAGAGAGAGGTTGCTTTTTAAAAAAAAAATGTATGAGAAACTGCAGCCATGTCACTGAAAGTCACAGTTCTCTGTCGCATGACTAGTTATATTTTAAGTTGGGTTGGTTTGCACACAATAGAAGCCTTCACAGGATCAAAGGCAGCCCACTCTCTTTGGAAACACTATTTGTTTTCCCCATGAACACATTTTGAAGGCTGAGATAAATGGCTTCAACATCAGATTATCGCACGAACAAAGAACCAGGAGTGGTGACAAAATAGCCCAGCAATGCAGGATGCTGTGAGGAATGGGGGAGAGGTCATAGTGGTGAAATAAGTGTCGGAGCAATCTTAACTGGCCAGGCAGCATGGCAGAACATCATAACTACTACTGCATCGACTGCCCCCCTGCTCATGCTGGCTGGGACAGAAGGTGAGGGATGGGCGGGCAAACCCTTGGCTTGCACTATATTAGCCCGGAAGAGTCAGGTCAAGCACTGTCAAGTGACAGCAAAGGGGCTCAGCAGATCCTGGGCCAGTTCAGCCACTTTCCACAATGTTGTTGTTATTTAGTCGTGTCCGACTCTTCGTGACCCCATGGACCAGAGCATGCCAGGCACTCCTGTCTTCCACTGCCTCCCGCAGTTTGGTCAAACTCATGCTGGTAGCTTTGAGAACACTATCCAACCATCTCGTCCTCTGGCGTCCCCTTCTCCTTGTGCCTTCCATCTTTCCCAACACCAGGGTCTTGTCCAGGGAGTCTTCTCTTCTCATGAGGTGGCCAAAGTATTGGAGCCTCAGCTTCACGATCTGTCCTTCCAGTGAGCCCTCAGGGCTGATTTCCTTCAGAATGGAGAGGTTTGATCTTCTTGCAGTCCATGGGACTCTCAAGACTCTCCTCCATCATCATAATTCAAAAGCATCAATTCTTCAGCGATCAGCCTTCTTTATGGTCCAGCTCTCACTTCCATACATCACTACTGGGAAAACCATAGCTTTTACTATATGGACCTTTGTTGGCAAGGTGATGTCTCTGTTTTTTAAGATGCTGTCTAGGTTTGTCATTGCTTTTCTCCCAAGAATACAATACCCGGAATTAATGCTAGGGAAAATCCTGCCATCTGTACTTCCACCTGCCCTTTCAGCGGGTGGAACGGGTATCGGGTGGTGCCACGTTGTAATATGTTGGCTCTCTTGACTTGCTGTTGTCGGAATTGGTGAATCAGCTCTCAGCCAATGAATAGTTTTAAATCATAAAAGTGTACACAGCCTAGATGAATAGGGGATTGTTGGCACCCACCTATCTCGAAAGACAATGGAGTTTCATATCCGGGAGTGAAGTGAAAGTAAAGTGACCTCTCCAGAGTACAAGCCTGGGCATTGTTTATAGAGGTCCTCAGCTGCCTCGCTGATGTGGTCCAAAGGAAAGCAGAGCAATATGTTTGGCACCAGCTTGGCTGCAGGAGTTGCTAGAAGGAGGTGTATAAGGCACCATCCAACCATCTTAGGGACTCCAGTAAGGCAGCAGATTTTTTCCTTGGGGTTTACTCCTGAAGCATTTCTCATTAATGAATATAGACACAAGGATCAATGGTCTCATTAGATAGTAAAATTCATGTTAAACCGTTGTTTACGGGGTTGTTTTTAAAAGTCTGGAACAGATTAATCCATTTTGCATTACTTTCTATGAGAAAGCATGCCTTGGTTTTGGAACACTTTGGTTTTGGAACATACTTCCGGAACGGATTAAATTTGAGAACCAAAGTACCACTGTGTATGCAAATATATAAAGAATTTAATATAACTATAAACATCGTTTTTTCTCAGCCAGAACTCAGTTCCGGCACCTTTCATACGGATGCCATTGCCATTGTAAGAGAACATGGGAGAAATGTTGGAGCGTATAGAGTTATCTGACCCACCGCCATCCCCTGAGCCTTCTGAAGGCAATCTTGTTTAGGGAGGGTTTTTTTATGCTTGATTATTATGTTTCTATAGATGTTGGAAACGGTCCAGAGTGGCTGGGTGTTACAGAAATTACAAAAATGTATCCTATCAACTTGACAGCTCAGGGAAGTTACCTAGCTTTAAAAATAAAATAAAACCAACTCCTTTGCCAGTTCCCTCCATTCCAAAGCTATTTTCCCCTTGAAAAAGGACTCCAGGAAGTTCCCAGAGGTGACAGTTGCTGAGCTGATTGTTGGCCAAGGAAAGCCTAATCCCATCACCAAACTTGCCAAGGGGCTAGACATGCAAATCAAGTTCTATTGTACTTTGGGTGGTGGGACTTCAGAGGTGTTTGCCTGTGGCTAATCTCATACCTGAGTCTTGCCCTGCCATGTCTGCTTATGCTAATCTTGTACCAAGGACTTGTCTGGACATGTTTGCCAAAGTTAACCCCTCCCCTTTTGTGACATGTCAGTGATGTAGCAATGATGTAGCAATGATGCTGTACGAACTGTATTCTGGGATATGGTGGGAAAGTTTTAAAAGTCTTTGTCACCCCATCCTCAGGGTTCAAATTTCCTCTTTGAACCTATTGCGCAATAAACTTTGGTCTACAGCTATTTGCTCCGGTTGGCTGGAATCCTTCCTTTATTCCGCAGGGACCCGCGGGCTCTGCCCGACAAGCTGGGTAACTGAGCAGCCTCCCACCTAGATTTTTCCGTAACACTGGGGCAACCCGGTAAGATGTGTAGGGTATAAATAGTAAAATTTCAAATAGTAAGATTCATTATGGCATGGGGGGGGGGTCCCTATTTTCATTGGAGAGATGTTGGAGGTTATGAAATGCCGGATATCCTCCTTCTGCACTTAGTTATAAATCTATAATACTATAGGCTTACCATACGTCAGGAGAATTCCTAACATGTCCTTGTTTTGGGGTGTAAAAACGGCGTCAGGGGAAAAATTTGCCAAATCGGCAAAATGTCAGGGGAAAACCAAATGTGTGTCAACACGATGGAAAAATCAGCAGAAACAGCTCAAAAAGCTTAGGTTAGGTTTCCCCTCCCAAAAAGCTCCAGGTGCCAGGAATTTTATTTTTTGTATGCCAACCCTATATAACTATGGCTCGTTGAATGTATTTGAAACAAGGTTTCACAGCATTTTCAGTAGCCCTGAGGCTGCACTGAACAAAAGAAGAAAAACAAGTTGTAGGTCCACTCCCTCTGCTGCATTCCCCAACAACATCTGATGGAAGAGCAGGAAACTAAGCCAATGTGCAACTCTTGAAAGCAGGCCTGAGGCAAAAGATCCAGGCCTCTTCCGACTCCTTTGGAGCAGCCCCATGGCCTCCTCCTGCCAGCTGGCTTCTGGAGCCCTCCTGCAAGGAAAAGTACTGTATATTGAGCACCCTCTGCTGCTTTGGAAAGAAGGTTTTACAACATATTGTCTCCCTGGGCTTAGTAATAATGTAAGTTTTGCAGGGTCAGTTTGTATGACACCTGAGTCCCTTCTAATTCCTGGGGTCCTGGACGCAGCAATGGTTAAAACCTAATGGAAGAGTTGCCATTGTTGAACAAGCCAGACCAGTGGCCATTTTAAAGAGTCATGTGACTTCCCTCTCCCAAAGAATCCTGGGAACTGTAGTTTGTTCAGAGTTGTGAGAAGATGCCTCAATATTCCACTCACAAGTTCTGGAGTTCTGTGAGCGGAATAGTGGGGGATCTCCTCACAACTCCCATTATATTTAAACTACTGGTTCCCAGGATCCTATGGGGGGAAGCCATGACTGTTTAAAGTGGTGTGATGCTGCTTTAAATGCATAGTGCAGAAAGGGACCTAGGCCTTTTCTGGTTTACTGTGACATGTGAACCAGTCCTCAGTTTCTAAGGCATTGTGGTCTCAAGGTGGTCCTGGCAGGGGGCTGGATGGCTTCAGCCATTGTGGCCTCTCTCTTTCTCTCTCTCTCTTTGTTCTGCAGAAATGAATTCTCCTGGGATGCTAGCTACACAGCATTTCTCTGATGAAAATAGAGACAATTTTTTCCATTATTTATACCCCACCCATCTGGCTGGGTTACCCAAGCCACTCTGGGCAGCTCCCAACATATATAAAAACATAATAAAACATTCAACATTCTTTTGTTTTTTTTAAGCTCTTACAAAGTGTATTTCCCTCAACCCTTTCAAGTTACATTTTTAGCCCTCCAAAAGTTTAAAAACCACAGAAACATGTAAGTTTGCTTCGTTAGAAAGATGCAACAGCTTGGAAATGCCATATATCAATGGAACACAGGCCGCAACCAAACAACAAGAGCCAGTGTGGTGTAGTGGTTAAGAGCGGTAGTCTCGTAATCTGGGGAACCGGGTTCGCGTCTCCGCTCCTCCACATGCAGCTGCTGGGTGACCTTGGGCCAATCACCCTTCTCTGAAGTCTCTCAGCCCCACTCACCTCACAGAGTGTTTGTTGTGGGGGAGGAAGGGAAAGGAGAATGTTAGAGGCTTTGAGACTCCTTCAGGTAGTGATAAAGCGGGATATAAAATCCAAACTCTTCTTCTTCTTCTTCAACAAGGCTGTGACAGTGTTGCCTGGTTGACCCAGCAAGCTACCAGTTGAACTTGTTCATTGAATTTCCAGCGGATGTTTTAGTCATTGAATCGGCCACAAATTGGGCAACAATCCACTCCTGTGCAACAGAGGTACATACATAGTGCAGAAGTAGCACAGGGTGGAGTAGCTTTTCTGCTTCTTTAAAAACAAAAAAGAAGTGGAAGATCTGTGGGGGAGCATAGGAAAAGAAGATTTCTAGGAGGCAGAAAAGATGAAACATTAGTGAAATGTTGGGGCGTTGCCACAGCAGGGATAGAGAAGCCTTAATGGACCACATGTTTTCACAAGAACTTCTTTCTGTTAACAGGGGAGTGTTCAGCCTCCATTGAAATAAAACACAAAAGAGAAAAATAAGTTAATAAAGTTCATCTAATGGCAAATAGGTGGATGGGTAGGGAAAGGTGACCCAGATACTAGCACATCCACCAGCCACTGTAAAAGAAGTGACAGCTTGGCGCAGGGGAATCTCTCAGTGACAACACACTTCATTTTGAGATTTAGAGAAATTACGACTTCCCTATCATGGAAGTGTTTGGGTGAGGGAAAGCATCAGGATTCTCTTCAATGGAGCAAAAGCTGCACATTTTGTCATGCTACAAAACAAAACAAAAACCCTGATAATTGGGATGAAGAGCTGTACTTTCTGTCACATTAAAAAAACCGGTCACAGGGAATAAAACCTGAACTTGCTGGTTTTATTTGAACAGGTGTCATCATCAGCCCCAAGAAACTGAGGCTTTTTAACATTGGGAACTTTCAACATTCAACAACAACAACAACAACAAAACCATTAAACAACCTCTCTATACAGGGCTGCCTTCAGATGTCTTCTAAAGGTTGTGTAGTTACACAACTCTAAGAGCTGGACTACAGGCCTCCTCATCCGTGACCACTGACTTCACTAATTGGGTCTGACATACCCTCCAACATTTCTCTGATGAAAATAGGGATGTCCTACTCCATAAGAGTAATTATTATGATGAGCAACTTCCCAACATATATAAAAGCGTATTAAAACATTTAAAAACTTCTCTACACAGGGCTGCCTTCAGATGTTTTCTAAAGGCTGTCTACTTACTTACGGTACCTCCTTGGCTTGAAGGTTGCATAACTCAGTACCATCCAACATTTCTCCAGTGGAAATAGGGACGTCCTAAGGAAAAGCGGGACATTCCTGGCCTGTATTTTGACACTGTTAAATTCAGCACCTGGCAGCCCATCTTAATACTCCAAGCATTGGTTAACACCCACTAGATCCAGCACCATTAGAGAGAGGAATTTAGCCGTCGGGTGAGTCAAGGCACCCGCAAACCCATAATAATATGTTTACATGTAGCAAGGGCATTTAGTTCTTCAGTCCATTGTGTAATAGGTGGCGAAGGTTTGTCCTTCCAGGCCTGAGGTATTGAGTCTCTTTTGTGGAAAATGTGGCTGGCAACTCCTGAGGCAAAGGTGTGTTGAGGTCATGAGGGATTGTGGGTGATCTTGTGCTGTTTATAGGATTCCCAGAGAGACATTGTGAGAACAGCATGCTGTATTAGCTGAAACATGGGCCACGTCCACAAGATATATTTAAAGCACTCATCATACCCTTCAGCATTTCCCCAATGAAAACAGGGACATCCTAAGGAAAAACAGGACATTCTGGGATCAAATCAGAAACTGGGACAGCTTCTGTAAATCTGGTACTGTCCCTGGAAAATAGGGACACTTGGGGGGTCTGTGTTGGTCTCACTAAGCAAAGGCTCTTGCTCTCCAAAGAAAGTTGCCTGTCCAGAGCAACATAACTGCTGTGTTTAAAAAATTGGAGGGGAGACTGTGTGTATGTACCGTATTTTTCGCTCCATAAGACACACTTTTTTCTTCCTAAAAAGTGAGGGGAAATGTCTGTGTGTCTTATGGAGCAAATGCGTGGTCCCTGGAGCCAAATTGCCCAGGGGCAAAAAGCAGGTCATGCTTTTTTTTTTTTTTTAGAGGGAAGTGGGTGTGGAAACAAAGCTACTAATCAGCAAGCGATCGAGGAGGGAGATAAGGGATGCTAGCAATAAAGGAGGCTGCCTGGGAGGGGGGAGGTGAAGAGAGCAAACTTGCAAAGGGCGGAAACAGGAAGACAAAATCAATGAGGAGAGAAATTAGAAAGAAAAGGAGAAATTAGACAAGGAGAAATTAGAAAGAAAAGGAGGAGCAAAAAACTGCTCCAGCTAAGGAAAAGACACTACGGCAAACAAGAGGGAAGGGAGTGTTGAAAGGAAGCAGCTGATCGGTGGGATCGGGAGAGAGATAAGGGAGGCTAGCGGAGGCTGCCTGGGAGAGGGGAGGTAAAAGTCCATGGATCCTCAGGATTTTTACATTGGGTCACCCCAAATTCACCATCAAATCACATAGCATGTCCATGGCTACAACCTGCACCCAAAAAATCACGCATCCACTGTTTCCTGGGGCTGCAATGGTGCAAAAATGTGGTTACAAAGCACAGATCCACAAGGATCCTCAGGATTTTTCCATTGGGTCACCCCAAATTCACCATCAGATCACATAGCATGTCCATGGCTACAGCCTGCACCCAAAAAAATCATACATCCACTGTTTCGTTCAGAATATTTTTTCTTGTTTTCCTCCTCTAAAAACTATGTACGTCTTATGGTCAGGTGCATCTTATAGAGCGAAAAATACGGTATATACACAGTGTGCAGCCTGCCTCTGCACACACATTTCAGTTTTGGGAGTGCTGAGGTTTGGGGATGATTAAAGGCGCTTTCGGAATATCCATAACTGCATGCTACACAAGCTGCACAAACAATTGTTAAATTAATTGGCCCCGTCCAAACAGAGGGCATGTCCTCTGCAGCTGGCATAGGTTCTACCTGTCGTTTCAATGCCCACTGTACTCCTTTTTCATTCCTCACCCCCCAAAAGTTTATAGATATACTGTTCTGCAAGTCCGGAAGCACAGGCTGCGAAGGCTCAGTTAGTTCTGTTGCACTCAGTGCATGCCCAGAGGCTTCCTTTCATTGTACCATGCAGGCAACTTCGTGACTACATAGCACTTTTCCCTCGGCAAGGTGCTCTTGGGTATGTTCAGAGGCTTCCTGTTCTGGCACCACCCATGGCTAATGACTGATACCAGTGTCCGCTTTACTTTACCGCAAGACATACTTCTCATGGTATGGTGTTCTCAGAATCTCCCTGCCCTGGCACTCAGCAGGCTGGGATTTATTGTGTGAAGCGTACAAAGAAGTGGTTTGTACTCTTCAGACTTTCAATATATCGGCTGCATTTGACTTCACACCCCCAGGCACACTCCTCCATCGCCAACAAATTAGACCAATTAATTCAGCAAGAATTGCTGTGGTTTCTTAAAGGGCAACACCCCAATTAGGCGTGCCGCAAATCTGTTAAGTCACCACCATAAGCAGTCAGGCAATACATCTCTTCTCTACCTTGCCTGCAAAAAGAAGCTACACATTTACACAAGGAGTGTTGGTGGAGATGCTGTGGCATCATCTTACATTTGTGTCTTGGTGATGCATGGATATATCCCTGAATCAGATCGTAATACCTCAAGGACCGCCTCTTTCCATATGAACCTACCTGGACCCTGAGATCATCTTCCGAGGGCCTCCTTCATGTGCCTCCTCCTTGAGAGGTCTGGAGGATGGCAACAAAAGAACGGGGCCTTCTCTGCAGTGGCTCCCCGTCTGTGGAATGCTCTCCCCAAGGAAGTTCACCTGGTGCCTTCATTATACACCTTTAGGTGCCAAGCAAAAACGTTCCTTTTTAACCAGGTCTTTGGCTGACCTGATTTACATCCTATGCCCTTTTAAAATGTGGGGGTTTTGTGGGTGGGGCTATTGGTTTGTTGTTTTTCTTTTTATTATGTACAGTGGTTACATACGCTTCAGGTTACAGACTCTTCAGGTTACAGACTCCGCTAACCCAGAAATAGTACATCGGGTTAAGAACTTTCTTCAGGATGAGAATAGAAATCGTGCAGCGGCGGCGCAGCGGCAGCGGGAGGCCCCATTGGCGAAAGTGGTGCTTCATGTTAAGAACAGTTTCAGGTTAAGAACGGACCTGTGGAACGAATTAAGTTCTTAATTCTAGGTACCACTGTATTTTGTGGTTTTTTATCTTGATTTTATTCTGTGAACCGCCCTGAGACCCCAGGGTATAGGACAGTTTATAAATCCAATAAATAATAAGAAAAGAATAATAATATATGCTGGGGGTGGTTGACATCCATCTGTCTCAAGAGAAAATGGAGCGCGCCTCTGTGGGTGAAGTCAAACTACTGGCGAATCACAGTGCCTGCAAAGACCAGTAACTCGGAACTGCTGCCTCCCACGTTGTTTCTGCTGTGTTAGCAGCACTGAAGTGAGCTTCCTGGGGCGCAAGCGTGGGCAGCGTGTATAGAGATCCTGGCCTGCCCAGACAACAAGGCCCACCTCTCTGCCACGCTGATGTGGTCCAAAGAAAAGCAGAGCAATGCATTTGTCACCAGCTTGGCTGCAGGAGTTGCCAGATGCAGGCATACAAGGCGCCATCCCACCATTTTAGGGAGTCCACTCTGGATTTGTGTAGGGTTTACTCCTCAGCCTTTTCTTCTCCCAAAGATGCCCCACAAGGCAGAGGAGGTTTAGGACCAGCATTTTCCTTCCCCTAGATGGACTGCATTCCCAGATTGACAAGTGTGTCGCCATTATTCTGAGTGCCTGGGCAGAGTTGATAGTATTGTTCCTGATTGGTGGAGACAGGTGCCATTTCCCCATCTTTTCAAAGTTTCCTAGTAAAGGTAAAGGTAAAGGGACCCCTGACCATTAGGTCCAGTCGTGACTGACTCTGGAGTTGCGGCGCTCATCTCGCTTTATTGGCCGAGGGAGCCGGCGTACAGCTTCCGGGTCATGTGGCCAGCACGACTAAGCCGCTTCTGGCAAACCAGAGCAGCGCACAGAAACGCCGTTTACCTTCCCGCTGGAGCGGTACCTACCGTATTTATCTACTCGCACTTTGGCATGCTTTCGAACTGCTAGGTTGGCAGGAGCAGGGACCGAGCAACGGGAGCTCACCCCGTTGCGGGGATTCGAACCGCCGACGTTCTGATCGGCAAGTCCTAGGCTCTGTAGTTTAACCCACAGTGCCACCCGCGTCCCTTCACTACTTGTGTGCTTTTCTGCTGCCCTCCTGAGCTGGGTGTACATTGGATACTCTGGCTATTTAGTAGTGGTGTAGCAAGTACATAATGTAAATACAGGGTTGCTCTCTTAGCTAACTGGAATTGAGGCCACTGATTATTATAGTGAATCCCAACCTTTGGACTCATATCCCATGTAAAGGAGGTAGATGTTGCTTTGCAGATTAGACCAGGATCTGGTGGGAATGTTCAGGGAGGCAGGAGAGGATATATTGTTTAATAATATCCTTCCTAACCTGTGTTTGCAAGTTCCTTTACTTAGCAGAGTTTTACATTCCCCTTTTAAACACACAGTGGATAGCTGGTTGCATTCTTACTTAAGCCTCTTAATATTAGATTCCTGGTAATTCCCTTATATCCCTCTTAAAAAGAATAGACAAGACACAATCTTATGTAAAGTATATAAAAGAAGTTTACTCACACATTCAGTTCACAGATGGATCTCTGAAGGCAGACTTAGTTACAGAGCATATACATGTGGAACTACCCCATATGAGGGTTAGTCCCAGTAACTGCAGACTAGCAGTCACTGCAGCTCACATGACGAAAGCAAGATGGAGAAGGGAGAGTGTGCTGCCTGTCTTGCCTTTTTGTTACCTGGGCAGGTAAGGTCACGCCCACCTCTAGTCACATGCTAAAGGAAGTTTGTCCCAGCCCAGGAGGAAACAGGAAGTTCCAACTGGCTGGACCAAACATCCCTTTGCATGTCCACTCTAGGACTGTTGTAGTTGCCTGCTATCTGTCTATCACATCCCACAGATCTTTCTGCAATTTACCCAACACTTTATTTAACTTCATTATCCACTTCTTCAGTGTTCTCTTATTTCCTAATCCAAGGTTGCTTTAACCAGATAACCCATTTATTGAGCATTTGTCCTTACTTGTTTGCAACAAAATTTGTAGGGATGTTAGATGAGGTCAGCTATTTATTGCACCCTCATTCTCATTTGTTTGCACAGCGATCATACAATGTTGCAACTTCCCAGTGCGTTGCCCTTATCACAAAAACACCATTTTGTTTTCCTAAGAGGGAAACACATTCGCTGCATGAGATCTACTTCATTTAGGTATAAAAATATTTAGCTAATGGTATATTATTAAAAAATCAAAGTGGCTTACAACAGCAATGCTCATATAGGGAAAAAAGCCATATCAAAGTTTAAAATCAATGACCATTGACTAACTATTAAGGCATTTTCTTAATTGCCCGCATAAGCTTGGCAGCATAGAAAAGTTTTCAGCAGGTGTTTAAAGGTGAAAATGGATGGCATCTGCTGAATCTTCTTCTTTTCTTTTTTTAATAACATAATAACAACAAAAAATAACAACAACGACGAAAGGATAAGAAGAAAAATGAAAGAGAAAAGTTAAGGTAAGAAAGAAGTACCCGGTACATAAAATAGTGGATGATAATACACCTTTGTGACTTCCCTCCACCAGTACTCATCATTCAAGTTCTTATTTACATTGCAAATCATGTATCACTACATTATTTCTTTTAATATACTATTATGTTATCAATACAACTTTACGAGCTTAGTCTAAACATATCAGCATGTTTTTAGAGCAGTGTTTACTCATGTACATTTCAAACCATAACCATTGTGACCTTAATTTCTGATCTTATTGCCGCAGTTAATTTTGCCAATTCTATAAATTATGTTAATTTATACAGCCAATCCTCTTTTGTGGGTATATAATTTCCTTTCCAGTTCTTTGCAAGGAGTAACCTGGCTGCTGCAGTTGCATAAAAGAATATTTTTTTCCTGTGGTATCCCATCTCCTACTATACTTAATAACTGCTGAATCTTCATTGCACAACCTGAATTTGCCAATATGTGACTCAATCCCACCTGGAAACACCCTAAAAATACGTTTCTAGCTAGTGCAAGTAGAAAGGGAGGTCCTATAGGGGGTTTCTTGCAGGCATCGGGTCGGCCAGTGTGAGAACAGAATGCAAGGCTAGAAGGGGGATTGGCCCGATCCGGCAGGCTCTTACAATGTTCTTACAGTGACCCAGAGGTGTTCGAGGCATTGGGTCACAACAAAAGGTAAAACCTCTGTGAGATGAGCTTGCAATGTGCATTATCTTAATAATGTTATTTGCCACACCTGTGGCTGGGTGGGGTTGGAGGCTCACAGGTGCTTGGAGGCTGCACCTCTGGGGCTGGAGGTGGAGCATGTTATTCTTCAGTAGGAGATGCAAATATATTGTTCTGACTGACCTGTCTTGGTGGAGTTGAGAGGTCTATGCTTGGCTCTTCTCCAGTGGGGAGTTTTCTCAGAATGGAAGCGGGCTGTTTTCAGTTCCTCCAGAAGTTATGGAGGTGAGTGGCTTTTGAAATACTTATGTGGTGCTTGGGGTTCTTTATGCAAAAATAGAAGAAGAGGGAATAACATGAAGGGCTCCAGTTTCTTTCCAATACAAGTGGATTTTTACCTATGAGGAAATGCGACTTTTACACTTACCCTGGAAGGCGTGTTGCCTCAAGCTCGAGTGATTCTTTGTGATGTTATGCTAGCCAAAATGCAGTGGTACCTCTGGTTAAGAACTTAATTTGTTCTGGAGGCCCGTTCTTAACCTGAAACTGTTCTTAACCTGAGGTACCACTTTAGCTAATGGGGCCTCCTGCTGCTGCCACGCCACCGGAGCACGATTTCTGTTCTCATCCTGAAGCAAAGTTCTTAACCCGAGGTACTATTTCTGGGTTAGCAGAGTCTGTAACCTGAAGCGTCTGTAACCTGAAGCGTCTGTAACCTGAAGCATCTGTAACCCGAGGTACCACTGTAAACCCTTACTTTGAGACATTTTCTTAACTCACATTAGTTGGTGTCACCATGTATATATTGTATGCTATCTGATTGTAAATTAAGATACAATTCAGTAGTGATATAAAAGTATTGTAATCATATTATTAGCCTACCGTGTTGCGTTTGGGTTGGGTTGTCATTTGTGTTGGATAGCCGAATGAGGAGGGGGTTGCTGTGGTGGGGCTATTTCTTAAGAGCTGCAACTCTTGAGAATTGAAGGTGGGCTGAAAACACAAAGTCCTGCAGAGAATAATGATGCCCATTTGCCTGGAGACCTTTCTGAATACAGTCCCTTTTTCTTGGCATTTGAGACTTCGGCTGGGATTTGGAATTGCTGAGAATTTCAGGCGCTTGTTTTATGTGTTTAACTTTAAAACTGTTGGTTTTCCCGTGTGGGAGGTTTTATCAAACTCGGCGGTACAGAATCACTTTCTGATATGCATAGAAGTTGCTTTAGGGTCTTATCTTTGTTTCCCTCAGCATGTTAAACAAAGGTGAATGGCAAATATATTTGACTTTGGTTGCATGTGGTGGGAGAGGTATGTGCCGCATATACACATAACGATCAGAAATTATGCACGTAAATAGGATCCGAAATGCAGTTTTTGCCACATGCAAGTTACCATTTTCTGGGTGTAAAAGAAAATGTTGTTGTAACTGCTTGTAAAATTTAAAATGATCCCTTTTCCTGCTTTTATGAAGGTCACCCCAAGACATTTTGGAGCTGGAGGTGGGAAATCAAATGCCAACTTTTCCTGCTAATTTAATATGGGGTTGTGCATAATAACTAAGAGGCAGCCAGGGACATGGAATCAATGTAATACTCCTATTTGTATTTTCAAAGCATAGGGAATTTTCAGTTTTCGAAAGGAGAAATTGTAGGACAGCAGAACTTTAAGAAAGCCCTATGAGCAAGGAAGAATTAATGCAGGCACAAGGTCTCACAGCCCATAATAAGCGGGATGGTATGGATGAACCATAAGTAAAATTCCAGGTGTGAAGACTGCAAATATTCTGAAATGCCAAGAGTAGTATTCTGAAATGTAAGACTCGCCCTCCCCCCAAAAAAGGTTTTGGAATTGGTATGATTATTCGCATACTGGCTTATAAGAACATACAAAGGATAAGTACCGTATTTTTCCCTCCATAAGACACACCTAGTTTTTAGAGGAGGAAAACAAGAAAAAAATAACATTCTGAACGAAACAGTGGATGTATGATTTTTGTGGTTCATGCTGTGGCCACAGATATGTGATTTGACGGTGAGTTTGGGGTGACCCAATGCAACAATTCTGAGGATGCATGTGGATCCGTGCTTTGCTTTGTAACCAGGTTTTTGCACCATTGTGGCCCCCGCCCAGGCAGCCTCCTTTATCTCTAGCGTTCCTTATCTCTCTCCCCGATCGGCAGACGATCCACAGCTTTGTTTCAACACCCATTTCCCTATTTCCAAAAAAAAAAAAAAAAAGCATGATCTGCTTTTTGCCCCTGGACAATTCAACTCCAGGGACCATGCATTCGCTCCATAAGATGCACAGACATTTCCCCTTACTTTTTAGGAAGAAAAAAGTGCGTCTAATGGAGTGAAAAATACGGTATGTTGCAAGCTGCATTTTCTTATTTGCAGTGACAACTTCCCAGCTGTGACTGCTTACCTTTTAATCTGCAAAAAGGTAATTTACTGAATTTAAAGGAGTGAATTCTCGGGAGCCAAATTTATTACATTGTATGCACTGCAATGACAAACAATATTGTTACCTTACAAGAACATTTAGCTGAACAGTAAACACTGGGCTGGCTTGGAAACTGATCCTGTTTTCTGCTTTCTTACAGACTCAAGTACATCTGTGTGATAATCTTCAGTTTATGTGTTGTATTCTATGTCTCCATGATGAAAGGGCGGCTAACTGATATCAAACTGGGGTGGGATGAAACTCCATTGTCCTTGAAGCTTTTGCCAGAAGAAAAATACAAGTCCATGTTCTTGTTAGATGGAATTTGGTAAGCTCTGCAAACGCAATTTCTTATTTTTAAAGTTTTTTTATTTCTTTTTTAAGGCATGAGACCAGGGAAATCCAACTCTCCCTCACTTCGGAATCCCAAATCTTTCAGTTTAAATGTTGCTTTTTACTGTGTGATTAAGCCAATGTTGATGCTAGGCTATTCTCCACCCAAGGCTAACTACTTGTGACCCCTGCTCAGTTTCCCCCCCTGCTAACTTCAGTTTTCAAATCAGGTGTCTTGTTAAAAAAAGAAAAGAAAAGAGAAAAGCACAAAACTTAAAACTGCTAAATTTATTTTGAATTGCAAGAATAAGTAATGCAACAATCTTTCATTATATTTCTCAAATGCAAAAGGAAATATTTTAGCACAGAGATAATTTTGAATAATCTTATGAATTGTGATGGTTTCTCTCTTTATCGGCCACTGCTCACTAGAAAAATGAATACATTTTAAAAAATAAGATTAAGATGTGACTAAGATTTAAAATTAGGTGCATTTTCACTTTTAACGTATACATTGCATAACCAACAATCAACTCTACGGTCTATTTCATATATGCAGAAAAAGACGATTCTAATTATTAATCACTTCAAAAATTATATTTTACTTTTTATATTTGGGAGAATTTCATCAGAAATTTATAAAATATGACAAAAACTACATACATAAAAAGAATTCTAATTGTGGATTACTTTTAAAATTATGATATTCTTCAAAATATGAAGTAAAATAACAGAAACGTATGAAATATAACAAAAACTAATCAGTATAAAACTGTACCCCTCAAAGGTTGGTACTGCAACCCTCTGAGTTCTATATCATAGGCACCAACCGTGGATGAAACTGTTATATTTACTAGGTTAAAAAGGTAAAGGACCCCTGGATGGTTAAGTCCAGTCAAAGGTGACTATGGGGTTGCGATGCTCATCTCGCTTTCAGGCCAAGGGAGCTGGCATTTGTCCACAGACAGCTTTCCGGGTTGTGTGGCCAGCAGGACCAAACTGTTTCTGGTGCTGCAGTTGCTACTCAGAATGGTGGTCTCTGGGCAGGGACATCAGCTGCTGGTCCCTGGTTATTTTACCACAATCCAGGTTAGATGGGATGCTTAAGGGTACCAGACCCTGCAGTTGGAGGGAGGTGGGGTTTGCTGGTCCACCACATCAGAAAGCTTCAGAAACACTGATTTACTGGAAAGGAGGAGCACTTGCTTCAAACTTGCTTCAAAGGAATAAGCTGTTACACTTCTACAGTAGAGTTAACAACTTATTCCTTTGAAGCAAGTTTTCAGCCCATCACAAGTGCTTCATTCTGGCCTTCCTTTTGGTGTACAGTGACAGTCAGCTTGTTTGTTTAATACAGTGGACCCTCGGGTTACGTACTGCTCTGTATACGTAATTTTCGGGTTGCGAAAGTGGCAAACCCAGAAGTGTATTCTTCTGGGTTTTGACACTCACGCATGCGCAGAAGCGGCACTTCTGGTGACAGATTTTTTGGGGTGGGGTTTAAGTTGTGGGTTGACATAGCACAGTGTTCCCCAACCTTGGGCCTCCAGCTGTTTTTGGACTACAACTCCCATCATCCCTCGCTAGCAAGACCAGTGGTCAAGGATGATGGGAGTTGTAGTCCAAAAACAGCTGGAGGCCCAAGGTTGGGGAACACTGACATAGCAGACGACACAGAGATATCTCCAAGTAGTTCTTTATAAGTAAGCTGGAACTGAACTGAACAGCAAACAGCTCAGCTGGCCTGCTTTTATAGGCAGCCGACTGTCAACATTGTAACAACACCCCAGGGTTTCCCGCCTAAATTAACTTACTTGGACCTGAGTGAAAACTATATACACAATACTCCTGGTGGCCAGGGTGAGAACCTCAATACATAATACACACGGACCCCCAAAACGAATTAAATTTGTAACCAGAGGGTCCACTGTATAGTATACCCAAAGGAGCGTCTCCACCCCCATCGTTCAGCCCAGACGCTGTGGTCCAGCTCCGAGGGCCTTCTGGCGGTTCCCTCCCTGTGAGAAGTGAGGTGACAGGGAACCAGGCAGAGGGCCCTCTCAGTAGTGGTGCCCACCCTGTGGAACGCCCTCCATCAGATGTCAAGGAAATAAACAACTATCTGACTTTTAGAAGACATCTGAAGGCAGCCCTGTTTAGGGAAGTTTTTAATGTTTGAAGTTTTATCATGTTTTTAATATTCTGTTGGGAGCCCCCCAGAGTGGCTGGGGAAACCCAGCCAAATGGGCGGGATATAAATTATTATTATTATTATTATTACTACTACTACTACTACTACTACTACTACTACTTGCTTCAGACTTGCTTCAAAGGAATAAGCTGTTACACTTCTACAGCACAGTTAACAATTTATTCCTTTAAAGCAAGTTTTCAGCCCATCACAAGCACTGCAGGCCTTCCTCTTCCTCCTTGGTGTACGGTGACTGTCAGCTTGTTTGTTTTATTACAGTGGTACCTCATGTTAAGTACTTCATTCGTTCCGGAGGTCCATTCTTAACCTGAAACTGTTCTTAACCTGAAACACCACTTTAGCTAATGGGGCCTCCCGCTGCTGCCGTGCCACCGGAGCACGATTTCTGTTCTCATCCTGAAGCAAAGTTCTTAACCCAAGGTACTATTTCTGGGTTAGTGGAGTCTATAACCTGAAGCTTATGTAACCTGAAGAGTATAGTATGTAACCCGAGGTACCACTGTATTTTCAAACTTTATTAAGTCAAAACACAGCTCTGACTCTCAGCTTCTGCCTCCCAACTCCTAGCTTGCTTTCGGCTCACGCGGCCGCTGGCTTTTGTCCTTCTCACTTCCAGTCAGGGGAAGGAGGGACACTTCACAAGCTTCCGAAGAAACTTGCTTGACTAGTTGAGCAATGGAATTCTCCATTCAATTTTAACCATTGCAATATCCGGGACCCCAGGAATTGGAAAGGACGTTGGCATCATGCAGACCAAACACAGCCCTGCCCCCAAAATCGCAGCAGTGTCATAAATTTGTCATTGACTTCCTGGTGAGGCAATAGTTTATGGTGATGAATATGCATCCGATAAGCTCACTTTGCTGGTTGCTCCCTGGCACGTTAGGATTTTTATATCGGCTATCATAGAAGCATTTGGATCTAAGTGACTCCTATGCTCTTGTTTTGGTATTAATATTTTATTGAAATAATGTCAATTATGAAGATATAAAGTGATACCAGGGGTGGGGGGCAGAGGGAGAAAAATAAGGAAAGAAAAAAGTACAAAAATGTGTGGAAAGGAACAATATGCAAAAACGCAATGTAACGTACACCCATACATTCTTATATAAATATATATGATGTTACTATCCTAGTACCTATGTAGATAATAATAGTCTACTACACTCTGTATAAACTCATTCCAAATGTTGTCGTATTTATCCAAAGCCTGCGTCTGTAAGCATAAGTCTGTTCATAAGTTGCGAGTGTTGTCATATAGACAGTATATTCCACATCTTTCTAACTGAGTTCGTCGTTTCCAGAGTCGCCTGGGATTTCAAATATTTTGATCCTAGTATTGTCCAACCAACTAAAGGTATATTCTAGCGTTGTCCATGTCAAAAAATTAAGACCAGCAATGGGTTTCCAATATTTAATACTTGGTATAGTGGTGTAGTTCCAAATTCTTGAATTTGTTACTGCATTCTCTGCAGGGATATTCTTGGTGTTGTTGAGCCCCAAAGACATTTCCTAAACAGGCACTTTATCTTTTGGAAATATGATCCGGATATAAAAACTGGAAGTCATTTCAGAATATAAATAAATCTGGGAATAATACTCATGCATTCACCCTTGCCCAAAGGGTAAAGTTCAATGACTCCCACCTATCAATATCTGAATCACAGAATCATAGAATAGAATCATAGAATCATAGAGTTGGAAGAGACCTCAAGGGCCATCGAGTCCAACCCCCTGCCAAGCAGGAAACACCATCAGAGCACTCCTGACATATGGTTGTCAAGCCTCTGCTTAAAGACCTCCAAAGAAGGAGACTCCACCACACTCCTTGGCAGCAAATTCCACTGTCGAACAGCTCTTACTGTCAGGAAGTTCTTCCTAATGTTTAGGGGGAATCTTCTTTCTTGTAGTTTGGATCCATTGCTCCGTGTCCGCTTCTCTGGAGCAGCAGAAAACAACCTGAAGAAACAATCTGAAGAAACCTCCTTTATTAATTTATATTACCTGTGACTGTGTTATATCTCTTGGTATTAACATACCTAGATATTTAATAGATTTGGAACAAATCCAGAATTTATGCCAAAATCTGATTACACATTCATTCAAGGAATAGCGACTCCTGTGCTGTTCTTGTTGTGATTGGGAATTCATAAATATTGTTCGTGTATTTTTGTATACACTCAAAGCTGGTTTGGAAACCAGAGTTTTCAGTTCTATTCTGAGTTTGCTTTATTTATTTGTACTTCATTCAGTTTATTACAATTAAATACATCATACCAGATGGGGAATGGGGATGTCTGGTGCCCAGTATCAGAAACAAAAGGGTTGGAAAGAAAAAGGCAAAATCTGAACAAGACAGTGCTTTTTTTAAAGTGTCTCCAGCTACAATTAAGCAAAAGTAGTTCCAAAATCAAACTGAGACTGAAACTGAAATGACAGTTTTGCATACTGCCTCAGAAGTTGAACAGTTTTCAGAAAGTAACTTGGCCCTAGAATACAAACCAAATTAAGTTCTTCAGGATCAAGAATTGAAACTCAACGCATCTGAAAATGCTATAATGCCAGGGTGTGTCAGAGGTTGCCTGAGCTCTTATATTCCAGCTTGATCACAGAGATCACTGGCAGAAATGTCATCAGTGAGGCTCATTTGACAACAGCAAGAAAATGAGCCTTTAGTGCAGGGGTAGCAACCTAAGGCCCAGGGGCCGGGTGCGGCCCAATCGCCTTCTCAATCTGGCCCATGGACGGTCCAGGATTCAGCATGTTTTTACATGAGTAGAATGTGTCCTTTTATTTAAAATGCATCTCTGGGTTATTTGTGGGGCCTGCCTGGTGTTTTTACGAGTAGAATGTGTGCTTTTATTTAAAATGCATCTCTGTGTTATTTGTGGGGTCTGCCTGGTGTTTTTACATGAGTAGAATGTGTGCTTTTATTTAAAATGCATCTCTGGGTTATTTGTGGGGCATAGGAATTCGTTCATTCCCCCCCCCCCAAAAAAAAAATATAGTCTGGCCTACCACATGGTCTGAGGGATTGTGGACCAGCCCCCTGCTGAAAAAGGTTGCTGACCCCTGCTTTAGTGTATTCAGCCCAATCCTGTGCGATACTCTGCCAATAAATTCAGGAAGAACTTTCTGTGCCAACTTTTAATTGCCTGCTGAAAACTTCTGTTCCTCCAGGCAATAAAGACTGCACCTTCTGCAATGGCTACTTGAAATCTGTTTTCACCTTTTAATTGTTTTTATTGCACGGTTTTGTGTTTTTATTGCTGTAATGCTCACCAGATGGTGGACGAGGTTTGTGGCCCAGCGCATGGCCCCACCGTCCTCCCGAAGCCCTGCCGCTTTGCTACGCCCCCCTTGGCCATCGCGGTCCCTTCTGGGTTTCCGCCAAAACCCAATTTCAAATTGACCAATCCGCAGTGGCTGGTGGGGAGGGGCAGAGGAGCAGTCTGTGATTGAGCAGGCTTCTCAATAGTCCACTCCAAAGGTTTAAAAGGGGGCCGGAACCGACTCCAGTGGCGCAGTCAACCCTTGAGCATCATCACCCACTAGGCCCTCCCTCTAATTGTACCCTTTCTTACAGGCTAACCTTTCTCCTTTCCGGGTACATGGGTGTTGCTACATTCGGTCGATGGTTGCTGTTTTTTCAGAACGGGGAAGGAATTTTCCCTGCTCTGCAGGTTTTGCCTTCCCCGTAGCAATTGTCACAACTTTGGCGGTTTTAGGCCTTGGGCGGAAACCTTTAGTCCAACAATTGAAGGGGTGGTGTGGTGACTTTCTCCTTTTGCAGAGGCGATATCGGGGTTCCCCGTTAAAGGGATCTTGAGGGGAGTCTCTGACCACAAATGCATAGCACTGGGCCATAGAATTTACTTCAGCAACGCGGAAGGTGGGCTAGCTGTGTAAATGCACATTTTGCAGTGTCCCCATGTTCCCAACTGACCCTGTCTTGCCTCAGACCCCCAACAGAGAGAACACAGCGAGGGGCTGAGAGGAATACACACCCAATGCCTAAGCCAAGGTTTCCTGCATCTGAAATTTTAATAAAGTTGTGGCCATTTTAATCCCAAATATATTGTCATGTGATTTCCTTGATCCGAGGTTTGGCTTCCAGAGGGTGGGTGGGACTGCGCCCTGGCAAGCAAACCGCTTCAACATATTTTTGCGTATATTTTTTATAAAAGAACTTGTAATTTGAACTACAGCAATCCTGCCACTTGGCCTAATTTTCTGAACAAATGTGATGGCCATGTGCAACCAATTTTGGTGGGATTTTGGTGGACTTCCATAAGATAATCATAAAAGAAAATTCTCCATCTATCTTTCTACACGGAGAGTTGCCATTGGAGAAATTATAATAATGGCCAATAGTTTCAGTGTTCCCTGCCAAAGAACTGTGTGTTCTTTTTTGTTGTTGTTGTTGCAAACTGTTCTTGTAGCATTTCTGGAACATACAAATATGTATTTAATATAAGAACATTTTTCTTAAATTCTCTCTAAGTTTTATACTTTGTGGACAATTCCTTTTATTTTATACGATTTCAAGCACGGTTGGGTCTCCTTACAATGTAAGATGTTGTGCAGCTATTCACAAAAAGTAACTTTATTTTATATTAATAACCCATAACTTTTATTATTTTTCTCCGTTCTCTCCTGCGTGCCTCTCTCCACCCTGTCCAAAACAGGCTAGGACCAAAAAACCGCTGCGAGTGTGTCGGAGCCAAAAAGCTGACAGTCTATCAGTTGGGGAACTATATTGATAAGGATAAGCTTGCTGCTGTCACAGAAAGGCGCGAGAAGGAATTTGTGGATTATCAGCGAAGGTAATGTTAACTTACCCACGTGAACCAGAACTGCATTTTCAAGAACTTTACAACATAACTGCAAGGGTTGTGGTGGGTCATAAGGGTTATCTTCATGGATTCGACCAGGGATGGGGAACCTGTGTTCACCCGCCTCCCTGCTGAAATATGTTATTGTACTCTAGCTCCCATCAGCCCCAGCTGGCATGGTTGATGTTCTGGGATGGAGGCAATCACATCTGGAGTGTTACAGGTTCCCCATATCTGGATTAGGCAAAAAAAATGTTGTTGTCTCTACATCAGATTATTAGAGGACCATGCAGTACTTTCCCAAAAGCTTCAGTTCCTTGAAGTTATAGTTAACTTGGTCTCCCATATAAATGCCACTTTCCCCAGCAGCAACAGCATCTCAAAATAAAACCTGGACCACAGTTAAAAGCCTCTTGAAATCAACGTAATTCATTTGCACTCTTCCTTGAAACGAATGCTCCTTTACAAATGTGTGTACCCAAATCAAAATCCAGCGGCTATCATAGCATCTGATGACATTCAGTTCTAAAAGTACTGAAAGTTAATTTCTCATGCTTTTGGATGCAAACTTCCATCATCCCCAACCAACGTTGAGACATGCTTGAGGGAACTGAGATAATGGAGAAGATTTGGCTTAGTTCTCCTTATTTACGCACCCCTTTTCATTTTTTAAAATTAATGAACTTTTTTTTGCAAATTTATAAAGAAAGAGATATATATAAGAGTATAGTAAAAGCTATGGTTTTCCCAGTAGTGATGTATGGAAGTGAGAGCTGGACCATAAAGAAGGCTGATCGCCAAATAATTGATGCCTTTGAATTATGGTGCTGGAGGAGACTCTTGAGAGTCCCATGGATTGCAAGAAGATCAAACCTCTCCATTCTGAAGGAAATCAGCCCTGAGTGCTCACTGGAAGGACAGATCCTGAAGCTGAGGCTCCAGTACTTTGGCCACCTCATGAGAAGAGAAGACTCCCTGGAAAAGACCCTGGTGTTGGGAAAGATGGAGGGCACAAGGAGAAGGGGACAACAGAGGACGAGATGGTTGGACAGTGTTCTCGAAGCTACCAGCATGAGTTTGACCAAACTGCGGGAGGCAGTGGAAGACAGGAGTGCCTGGCGTGCTCTGGTCCATGGGGTCACGAAGAGTAGGACATGACTAAACGACTAAAAAACAAACAGAAAGAGAAAGCAGGAGAAGGGGGAAACAGGGAGAGGAAAAACCCACTGGTTTGCAATAACAAATACAATTAGCATCTCTACATACATCTTACGTTACACATACAAACTAATATACGCCATCCAAATGTCCTTGTAGGTAGCCAAATGAAATTGAGGTGGCTTGTAACAATGCTTTCTATAAACACCAATCCCCACAGCAGAGCGACATTCCAAGGGTCTGGGCGCTCACTCAGGGTTCATGTTTCCTTTGGAAATGAGGCACAGCGGAGACTGGGGTGTCTTTAGTATATATGGTTTATTTACACACATATACAACCTGAGCCTATAATGGAGGAGCTTACAGCGTTACACCCCAGGAGGGTTCCGTTTCTCCCATTCCTGCAGCCTTGAATTCCAACTTCTGCCCCCCCCCCCTTCAGCTTGCTGCGTTTACCAAAATGCACCATTTCACATTACAGAGAAACTGTAATCTTAAACCTCTACTACGACTGCTACTCACCTTTGTCTCTGCTAAATAACACAGAGTTCAGGGAGGAGGGGCCGCACCCCTTTGCCATCTTAGCTCATGGCTCTGCTGCCTGTCTTTGGTCCCTTCTAATGGCCCATTTTCTCCCAAGCAATTTCCTGGTAGGGGGCAGGAAACCTGGCCTGTGTTTTGACACTGTTAAATTCAGCACCTGGCAGCCCCTCTTAATACTCCAAGCATTGGTTAACACCCAGTAGATCCAGCACTATTAGAGTGATGAATTTAGCCGTTGGGTGAGTCAAGGCACACGCAAACCCATCATAATATGTTCACATGTAGCAAGGGCATTTAGTTCTTCAGTCCATTGTGTAATAGGTGGCGAAGGTTTATCCTTCCAGGCCTGAGGTATTGAGTCTCTTTTGTGGAAAATGTGGCTGGCAACTCCTGAGGCAAAGGTGTGTTGAGGTCATGAGGGATTGTGGGTGATCTTGTGCTGTTTATAGGATTCCCAGAGAGACGTTGTGAGAACAGCATGTTGTATTAGCTGGAACATGGGCCACATTCACAATATATATTTCAAGCACTAATCATACCCTGCAATGAAAACAGGGACGTCCTTTTACTATTACTATTTTACTATTATTATTCCCCACCCATCTGACTGGGTTGCTCCAGCCGCTCTGGGCAGCTTCCAACATATATAAAAACACAATAAGACATTAAACAGATTTGAACATACCCTATGCAGGGCTCCGTTCAGATGTCTTCTAAAGGTTGTCTAGTTACTTATCTCATTGACTCGAGGGTTGCATAACTCCATACCTTCCAACATTTTTTGGATGAAAATAGGAAAAACAGAGGGACATGGGTGGTGCTGTGGGTTAAACCACAGAGCCTAGGACTTGCCAATCAGAAGGTCGGCGGTTCGAATCCCCACGACGGGGTGAGCTCCCGTTGCTCGGTCCCTGCTCCTGCCAACCTAGCAGTTCGAAAGCACCTCAAAGTCCCTTGCCGATTATGCCACATTAACAGTTATGGCTCTCCCTCCCCCCACCCCCCAATTCTGAGAGCTGTAGTTCATTAAGGCTGCTGAGAGTAGTCAGGAGACCCCTGTTCCCCTCACAGAGCTACAATTCCCAGAGGGATTTTTTGTCAAACCACTATGCCTGAGGAGAATTCTGTGGGGGGGGGGGGAAATAACTCTTTGCGGCTGTTTACACATTTGCATATATTCCATATCTCACACACTCCCACCTCTGATTTGGAAAGTGGTGCATGCATGTCGCTAAGCACAATAAATATGTAACTTGCCTTGCCTTGTGAAATACTGTGTTCTGTCGCATTTTCCCACAAATCGCCTTCAATCCTACTTGAGAAAAAGAATGGCCTGGCTGTGTTTAAAGTTGTCAGTTTCTATGCAGCCTTTGTTATGATCTATAGTTGGACCTAGTCGCTGTATTGTGATGTTGTTCAAGCCTGCAAGTTAATTATCCCAGAGAAAACGGGGCCAGTTGCTCTGCTCAAAGTGTGTATTTTGGGCAGGTGGGCTATTTTTTATTTTACTTTTTAAAGAAAAAGTTTCCTTACCTGTGATTCCCACACTCGCAACATGGCTTCTGAAGACTCAAGTCCTGTCTCTTTACTTTGACCTAGGTATCCCCTCGAAACAAAAGATGTCCTTATTGCTCAGCCAAACACTCCTTTAAGCTATCCGATTCAAGGAGCTGAGGTGATGCCTTTGCACACCATGGTAATTCCAGGTATGTTGACAGACGTAGCTGAATGACATTTGGAAACATTAAACAGTTAATAAAGGTTATTGACCTAAGGCAGGGGTCAGCAAACTTTTTTTTTTTGAGGGGAAAAATAGCACTTCCGGGGGGAAAATAACGATAAAAAAATGAACAAACAGAATCGCCAATCCACGGAACGTCCGTGGGCCGGATCCGGAGGGCAATTGGCCTGGATCTGGCCTGCGGACCGTAGTTAGCCAACCCCTGACCCTAAGGCTTTAGCTGGTTCTGTACTGCAGAAATTCTAAGTTGACTAGTTGACATTTCACTTGGTATCAAGGAGACCACAGACAGGGCACCCATACCATGTGTGTCTGTGTTCCTTAATACAGAACAAACAGTTCTTTAATACTGAACAAGCAAACATGTCACACAAAGCCCTCTGTTTGGTGTTCGGTTTTAGGTCCTCTTGGCATCTAAGGAGCCTGTGATTGGCAAACTGAGGCAAGAGAGTGAAAAATTAGACAAGCAGTTCAAAGGTCACAGAAATGCTAGTGTTCACAAACTGAAACAATTTTATTTCCTTTCAAACTTTTGGACACAGTGGCCACTTTCCTTAAGAGTGCTTATAGCTTTTTGTCTTCTTAGCATGCTGGTTTGGGCTCAATTGTTTCTTTCTTGGGAGAGTATTGCAGCCAACTCCGTAAATCAAGCTTTGCTGGACTTGTTGGGGTGTGGGGGACGAAAAATTGGAAGAGTGTTAATGCCAGACCTGTGCTTGCTTTTGTTCTTAAAGGGCTTGGTTTCCATGGAGCAAGTACAGAAAACCTCCAGGTAACTTTGTGTTTTCATTAATTTTTATTTTTTTTGGAAATGATTTTTATTAACCGGCCAATCAAATCAAATTAAATCACATCACATAAATTCCGAATTACAAAGCCGAATTTTAAATTTTGTTGAGGGGACCCATATTTCAAGATCTGAAGGGGGAGTCTGATCATCTTCTTGCTACTGCGTTAATGTCCAAATCAGTCCAAATCAGTCCAAACAGAGTTCATAATTCTATCCAGTCTTATCTTGCTGTTTCCACATCACATCTTGTTCATATATTTTCTCTTTTTCCTTTATGATCTCTTCTGATAGTCTCCTTAAGCCGATAAACACCAATAATAATCCTGTGTGAGTTTTCCGTTCTTCCAATCCTTAAATCGAGATGGTTTCCATATAACATCGCCTTCATAGATAACATTGCTCTTTCCATCATTCATTACAGAACTGTCGATCTTAAGTCCCTCTGAGGAGTTTCATCCACAATATAAAAACAGCTCTATTTCTCTATTTCTCCTCTCAGACTTAAGTCCTCCGACAGAACTTCCCAATATGGCAACGATATTTTTAACTGCGTCATTCCAAAGCCCTTATACATTCCACACTCTTCTTAAAACATGCTTTGGTTCGAAAGTTTATCTCCACACAGCGTTAAATCCACAGCTTAAGTCCTTAAATCGACATTCCTGACTTGTGAGGGGGCGGGATTCTTGTTTAATCACATAAAAGAAAGAAAGGAAAGTTTTTTCCCCCCTCCCCCATCAGCCCCTTTGCCATACCAAGTCTTGGCGTATCTTGTCATAATCTATGCTTGTTCCTCCGACTCGTCTTGATTTATCAGAGATCTCTTCTGTTAGCAATCTTTGCTCCCCCTCCTTCCTCGAAATATGTGCATTCCTTCATCCAAATTGTTTCTTTTGAAGTTCTTGCAGCTAGTGGCGTGAATCAGAGATGGCGTCCAGGAGCGCCGAAATCCCACAGGAGGGCTTTGTGCCTAGTGCCCCCATCCCCACAAATTCGGGGGTGGTATAGGGCACAGCAGGCAAGGGCAGTCCCCCCCACCATCCTGGGGGGGGGTAGGGAGGCTAATTACTCCCATCATAGCCTCCAAAATACCTCGTGTGGGTTGGAGAGATGTTATTGTCAGCCATCTTCTGATGCGCCCCCTAGTGGCCCCCTGTGTTTTCATTAATTATGTTTCATTATATATATATATATTTTAAATATTTATTAAGGTTTCAAAGAAAAAATTACATAGATAAAAAGAAAAGAAAAAAAAACAGAAATAAGAATAAAAGAAAAATACAAAATACAAAAAAAGATAAAAAACCCTTAAAAAAATACATCAATCTTTCCACCTTACATTCATTTCCTTGCTTCCCTGACCTCCTCACACCTCCCTTTTTTGTATTCCAATTCAGTTAGTTAATTCAGCAATTTCTTTCCCTCTTTGTTTTTATCCTAATCCTTTAACTTAATATATTATAACTTTGGATTCTCACCTGTTAATAATCCATTTTTACATACACCTTTATAACATTGCTGCTTAAACCACTTAACTTCATTCTGACATCATTCTAACATTCATTAATTTTGCAATATTTCTGTAAATAATCTTTAAATTTCTTCCAATCTTCTTCCACCGACTCTTCTCCCTGGTCTCGGATTCTGCCAGTCATTTCCGCCAATTCCATGTAGTCCATCACCTTCATCTGCCATTCTTCCAGAGTGGGTAGATCTTGTGTCTTCCAATACTTTGCAATAAGTATTCTTGCTGCTGTTGTGGCATACATAAAGAAAGTTCTGTCCTCCTTTGGCACCATTTGGCCGACCATGCCCAGGAGAAAGGCCTCTGGTTTCTTCAGAAAGGTATATTTAAATACCCTTTTCATTTCATTATAAATCATCTCCCAGAAAGCCTTAATCCTTGGGCACGTCCACCAAAGGTGAAAGAATGTACCTTCAGTCTCTTTACATTTCCAACATTTATTATCGGGCAAATGATAAATGTTTGCAAGCTTGACTGGTGTCATGTACCACCTGTATATCATTTTCATAATATTCTCTCTTAAGGCATTACATGCCGTAAACTTCATACCTGTGGTCCATAACTGTTCCCAGTCAGCCATCATTATGTTATGTCCAACATCTTGTGCCCATTTAATCATAGCAGATTTCACCGTTTCATCCTGTGTATTCCATTTCAACAGCAAGTTATACATCTTTGACAAAATCTTAGTTTTGGGTTCTAGCAGTTCTGTTTCCAATTTTGATTTTTCCACCTGGAAGCCAATTTTCTTGTCCAAATTGTATGTCTCCATTATCTGATAATAATGAAGCCAGTCTCGCACTTTGTTTTTTAATTTCTCAAAACTCTGCAATTTCAGTCTATCTCCCTCTTGTTCCAAAATTTCCCAATATTTTGGCCATTTGACCTCCATATTGAGCTTTTTCTGAGCTTTCGCTTCCATCGGTGACAGCCACCTTGGGGTTTTGTTTTCCAGTAGATCCTTATATCTTATCCAGACATTAAACAATGCTTTCCTGACAATATGGTTTTTAAATGCTTTATGTGCTTTGACCTTATCATACCACAAATATGCATGCCATCCAAATACATTATTAAAACCTTCTATCTCCAAAATGTCTGTGTTTTCAAGAAGCAGCCATTCTTTCAACCAGCAAAAAGCTGCTGATTCATAATAAAGTTTAAGGTCTGGCAGGGCAAATCCACCTCTTTCCTTTGCATCCGTTAGTATTTTAAATTTTATTCTAGGCTTCTTGCCCTGCCAGACAAATCTAGAGATATCTCTCTGCCACTTCTTGAAACAGTCCATTTTGTCCAAAATTTGCAGTGTTTGAAACAGAAACAACAATCTAAGCAATACATTCATTTTTATCGCAGCAATACGGCCTAGCAGTGAAAGCTTCAAATTTGACCAAATTTCTAAGTCTTTTTTCACTTCAGCCCAGCATTTTTCATAATTGTCTTTGAATAGATTCCCATTTTTTGCTGTCATGTTAATCCCCAGGTATTTCACTTTCTTAACCACTGTTAAACCTGTCTCATTCTGAAACCTCTCTCTCTCAATCGATGTTAAATTTTTCTCTAAGACCTTAGTTTTTAACTTATTCAGTTTGAATCCTGCAGCCTGACCAAATTCTTGAATCAGTTCCAAAACCCTTTTAGTACTAGATTCTGGCTCCTGTAACGTCAATACCAAGTCATCTGCAAATGCTCTTAACTTGTACTGTTTAGCTCCGACTTATACCCCTTTAACCAATTGGTCCCTTCTAATCATATTCAGCAGGACCTCCAGGACCGATATAAAAAGCAATGGGGAGATTGGGCAACCTTGTCGTGTCCCTTTTTCTATCTTAAATTCTTCCGTCACCACGTTATTTACAATTAATTTAGCCTTTTGTTCTGAATAAATTGCACTTATACCGTTTTCAAAGCCTTGGCCTACCCTCATCCCCTGTAGGTTCTTCTTCATAAAACTCCAAGAAATGTTGTCAAAAGCTTTCTCCGCGTCCACAAATATCAAAACTGCCTTAGTATTTATGTTCACTTGTAATTTTTCTAAAATATTAATTATATTTCTCACATTATCCGACAAATGTCTACCTGGGAGAAAGCCAGCTTGGTCTTTATGAATCTCTTCCATTAACACTTTTTTTAGTCTTTTAGCCAAAATGTCTGCAAAGATTTTGTAATCCACATTGAGCAATGATATGGGGCGGTAGTTCTTTAGCTGCGTCTTTTCAGTCTCTGTTTTCGGTACAAGTGTAATATACGCTTCTTTCCACGACTCTGGTGCCCTTTTCCAACCCATTATTTCATTACAGACTTCCCTCAAAGGTTGTACTAACCATTCTTTTAAGGATCTGTAGTATTTAGAAGTCAGTCCATCCGGTCCTGGAGATTTACCTAGTTGCATATTCTGAATGGCACCTTCTACCTCCTGTTCAGTTATTTTATAGTTCAGCATTAATTTATTTTCCTGAGAGATTTTTTGTAATCCATTTGTTTTCAAAAATCGATCTAAATCAATTTCTTTCTGTGGTCCTTGTGTATATAGTTGTTTAAAGTACCTCTGGAAACAGTTTCTAATCTCAGCTGGGTTCTGTATGTTCCTTCCTTCCACTTCTAAATTTGTAACCGTATTTAATTTTTGTCTTTTTTTCATTTGCCAAGCCAACAATTTCCCACATTTATTAGCCGACTCAAATGTCTTTTGTCTCATTTGTTTGATTTTCCATTCTATCTCCTGATTCATCATTTTCATATATTGTACTTGATGTAACTTTAATTCTCTCAAAATCTCTTGCGACTTTGGTTTTGCTCTCAATTTCTTTTCAGTTTCTTTTATTTTCTCCAATATTTTATCCTTCTTCTCATTTTGGATTCTCTTCTTTAATGCGTTCTGTTGTATCAAGAACCCTCTCATAACAGCTTTGCTTGCGTCCCAGATTACTCTTTTTTCCACATTGGTATTCATATTTATCTCAAAATAATCTCTCAAGGTTTTTTGGGCCTTCTTAAACACTTCTTCATCTCTGAATAAGGTGTCATTCATCCTCCATCTGAAGGAACCAGTTGGTATTAGTTTCATCTCCATCTTCACAGCATTATGGTCGGAGCAGGTTTTTGGGCAGATTTCCACTTTTCTTGTCTTTTGGTGCCATTCCTCTAGTTACCCATATTTGGTCAATTCTTGTCCATGTCAGTTTGGCTTCAGAGAAGAAGGTTCCCTCTCTAGCCAAGGGATTCTTTGTTCTCCAGATATCAACTAGGTCCAAGTTGTCTGTCATCTCAAAAAAGGTTTTTGGTAGTCTGCCATCCTTAGTGACTACCTGTCTTTGTGCCTTGTCCATATGCGTAGATACCACTCCGTTCATGTCTCCCATCAAAATCACATTATAATCCAAATAGTCCATCAAGGTCTCATGCAACTTTTTAAAGAATTCAGATTTCTCCTCATTTGGTGCATAAACTCCTACTATCAAAAATTTCTCTCCTTGTGTTTGAATTTCAATTGCCACAAATCTTCCGTGGTCATCTTTGAAGATAAATTTCGGTAATAGTCTCTCCTTTGCATAAATCACTACCCCTCTTTTTTTAACCTTGTCCGAAGAAATAAACTCCTGGCCCAGTCTTTTGTTGATCAATACTTTCCTGTGTAGCCTTGTTACATGTGTTTCCTGTAAACAAATCAAGTCCAATTGTTCCTTTTTTAATAAATGAAACACAGTTTTCCTTTTCTGAGGGGAGTTGAGACCATTACAATTCCAACTTAATAGTTGCAGAGCCATGATGTAGTTACTTTACTTCTCCTCCAACTGCACCAAGTGCCTGTTCCTGTTCTGTCAGTGGTATCACCTTCTCCAGGCGGTCTTTTAATTCAGGAGGTAATCTTGGTATGTCTAAAATTCCTCTTTCTAGTGCTCTTAACTCTTCTCCAGCTTCTTTCTGCAGGTCTTCTCCATGGTCTCTCAAAAATCTTTCTTTGTCGTCCTCTGATCTTATTTTTATCTTTCTCCCTTTGTAACTGAAGGATAGGCCTTGGGGGAATTCCCACCTAAAGATAATTCCGTTGCTTCTCAGCAGGGCAACCAAATCTCTATAATTGGACCTAAGGTCCAAAAGATATTTCGGAATGTCCTTAAATATCTCCACTTTTGCCTGATGTATTTCCAAAGTCTTCTGGAAGTGCAGACTCAAGATTTTATCTCTCTCCTCTTTTGTTCTGAGGGTGATCAAACAGTCTCTCACCCTGTTCTTCTTCCCTCCTCTTCCAAGCCTAAAAGCACTCACTATCTTAAAGTTTTCCTTCTCCAAATCTGGGTTCCAAAAGTCTGCAAATTCCTGCGTAAGAAAGTCAGTCAGATTGTCTTTCTCAAGTTCAGGTACGGCCCTGATCCTCAAATTCGTTTGCTTCTCCTTCAATTCAATCATAGACAATATTGACCTGTGGTCTTCAAGTTGTTTGTGTATCAGTGGTATCTTCTCTTCTACAGCAGTTGCTATTTCCTTTGCTTCTTCAGCTGTCTTTCGGGTCAAGGTAGATTCCTGTAGTAATTTCTCAATAGTTTCTGTGTTAGTATTTACCTTCTGTCCCAAATTGTTTATACTTGTGGTATTTTGATCAATTTTAACTGATGCTTCAGCTACTTGTTTACTTATTCTTTCCAGAGATTCATTAATTTTACCTAATGCCTGAGCCAAAACATCTTCAGATGCCATTCCTTTGGGTTTAGATTGTACCAATGCAGCTCCTGTTGGTAGTCCAGAAGGACCAGACGTTGATGCTCTTCGCTGCAGCCCAACGTCTGGACGAAATGATCTACCAGACCTCGTTTTTTCCTGAAGCAAATCTATTTTCTCCTTTCCATCTGCCATAACACTCTAGATACAGCCCAAGGTCAATCCCACGATCAGAATTTGTTTTGAAGTGGAAAATTCCCCTGGCCCAGCTGTTATTGTAACAATTTCAAACTTCCTCTAGGGGGACACAGTAGCAGTCAAGAGTTGTTGCCTTAAAATAATTAACCTTTTTTCTTTTAATCCCCCAATTCACAAAAAAGACGACAGTTTCAATTTCAGTTGTTTTCCAGTTACGTTAAAACCAGGAGAAGCCAGCCAGAAATCTTGTATCTCACTTGTATCTCACTTGCAGAGTTAGCTGTCAAAGAGTACTTTCACCAACAGCGCATTTCACAGTACGGCATTCTTATTATTCACTGGCAACCCGTTCCCAGGTTTAAGCGGTGGATTTTAGCTTCCTTTTCTCTCTTTTTGCAGGGAAATACAGTTCAGACCTTTCCCCCCTCCTCTCCTGCAATCAAGGGGGGAAATCACTTGTTTGATGTTAGAATTATAGTCTTTTTCAAATGTCTTTCAAGGTTTTCGCTTACAAGTTCATTGCTTTACTCTATTTACAAAGAACGGAAGGCAGACTTCCTGTTTATGCCTCTCTGCTTCGGTATCAAATTACTTCTTTGTTCCTTTGTTTCCCAATTTAGCCTACTCACGGATAGTTGTTTTGTAGCCAAATTGTCACAGGAAAAAGGCAGCGCTCTCCGGTAACGGCTGTGCGGCTTCGCTCCACGGAAGAAGCAGTTGACTCACAGCACCGCGCTGCTTCCCCGCTCCGCTCCGGAACCCGTAATCGGGCTCTTTTGCAAGTTGGGGGGGGCGCAAAAGGTGCCTGCCGAGTCCCACGGTCACAGGCTTCACCCGCCTGTGATTTTTCAAGGGTCCCCGCTTCGCCGCAGCGGAACAGACCCGATTCCCGTAGAGCTGGTCCCTCCGGATCAGAGGGAGTCCGCCATTACCGATGGCGCCACCCCGGAAGTCCTCATTAATTATGTTTCATTATATGCTCCCACTTTCTGAATTATCAGACAATGCAGCTGAAAGAATCAATGCATAACAATGGAATGGATAGCATGGTTGAGATTGTATCTGGTGACAAGCATGGGACATACAAAACTAGCAGTCCAGATTCCCCAGGCTCTGGAAGCTGGTTGGGTCTTGAATGTTGTTTCCCTGAGAAAAGCAGGCATCCATGACCCATCTAAAACATTTTGTTGCCAGAGGAAGAAAACATTATTTATTCCACTGCTTCTTTTTTTTTTTTTTTTTTAAGGCATATTTCTCAAGTACCAGTAGCTCCTTTTCACATTTTAGAAATGGGGCTTTCTTAGTACAAAATAGGTGACACAAAATAAAAATGCCTCCACATGGAAACGCACCACCCAGCTCACAAAGCTTACTCACAGAGCTCTCATAGATCATGGAGTTGGAAGGGATCCCAAGGGTCATCTAGTCCAACCCCCCCCCCCCAATTTAGGAATCTTTTAAAAAAAATTATTAGTATTCAATTACAAGCATCCAAAATAAGCCTCATTATATCCATATCAAATCACAATACCAAATCAAATATCAAACATCAAGTAATCAACTTTCCAATTGTATAATTTTGGTCCCCCCCCCCCACACACACATGTGCTAGAATTACAGGTTTGGTAAATTCTTTTAATTCTGCTTCCAAAATCTAATTTAATCCAGTTACATTCCAATCAAAATAATAATCCATATTCTGCAAGTCAGGAATCTCAACTAGATCATCCATGACATGTTGTTGTTTAGTCGTTTAGTCGTGTCCGACTCTTCGTGACCCCGTGGACCAGAGCACGCCAGGCACTCCTGTCTTCCACTGCCTCCCGCAGTTTGATCAAACTCATGTTCATAGCTTCGAGAACACTGTCCAACCATTTCGTCCTCTGTCGTCCCCTTCTCCTTGTGCCCTCAATCTTTCCCAGCATCAGGGTCTTTTCCAGGGAGTCTTCTCTTCTCATGAGGTGGCCAAACTCTGCTTACAAACCTCCAAGGAATTAGAGTCCACAACTTCCCAAGGGAGTCTGTCCCACTGTTGAACAGCTTGCTGTCAGAAATGTCTTCTGAAGTTGTGTCTGAACCTCCTTCCTTGTAACTTGAAGCCATGGGAGTCCTGCCTTCCAGAACAGGCCGTGCTCCATCCTCCATGTGACAGCCCTTAAGATCTTAGAAGATGGCTATCGTATCTCCTCCCAGTCTCCTCTTTTCCAGGCTAAACCTACCCAGCTCCTTCGACTGTTCCTCATAAGGCTTGGTTTCCGGACCCTTGATCTTCCCAATCGCCCTCCTCGGTGCACATTCCAGCTTGTCAGCATCCTTCTTAAATTGTGGTACCCAGAACTGGACATCCCCTGATTTCTGACCTTCTGTTTACCCCCCATTTCCTGCTGATGTCCGTTTGTGTATCACCTGATTTAGATGAAAATGGAGGGGTTTTATTTGCTCCTAAGACTTTTTTTGGGACCCAAAATCTCCAGGTGATCCTACAAGCTTCATTTGGTGCTCTCAACACCCTGGCTGATGTATCCCAAGACGTGGTAGGTGGGCGAGGGGAAAAGAAGCTGACCATCTCTACTCCCCATGTGAAGCTACTGAATTACATCCTGGAACACATCACGTACACAAATACAGAGTATCTACTCGATGTTGTGGATCTGGGTGAGTTGGATTGCTATTGCGGGACAAGCATTGATTGCCCTTTGACTTCACCAGCCTGAAATCCGTGTTATAATTATTGCAAGACGCTTTTGAGCAGCTTTCCGGCCATTCTCCCTTTTGAACGAATGCCACAAGGAGGCAGCGAATTATTATCTTTTCAGATCTTGCTTTATTTCTTGATAAAATGCTTTGAGATGTTGAAAATGGCTTGTCCTCCTCGTTTTGAAGACCCGGAAGCTGTATGCCGGCTCCCTCAGCCAATAAAGCGAGATGAGTGCTGCAACCCCAGAGTCGGCCACGACTGGACCTAGTGTTCAGGGGTCCCTTTACCTTTACTCCCCAATATAACTGCTCACCTACCCCGTCATCAAGGGTCAAAATAAACAGCCAGTGTTTCTTTTTCAGAAGGCAGCCTTCTCCCGCGTTCGCTACTCACATGCTGGTTTTGTACCTTAGAATCACAGAATTATAGAACTGTAAAGTTGGAAGGGGCCCTGATCATCTAGTCCAACTTCCTGCAATGCAGGAATATGCAGCTCTCCCCTACGAGGATCGAACCTGCAACCTTGGCATTATCAGCACCATGCTTTAGCCAACTGAGCTATCCAGACTGATCTTTTAAAAGACATGGGCATGGTCTGCTAAGAGACACTTAAAACAGAAGGGTGGATTCCACCACTTTTGGAGTATGGCTTGCATATTCCTATAAGTGGGGGGGGGGGGTTATGGTCCCAAGTGCCATCTGAACTATGGAAGCCAAGAAACGGACAACTGCTGACCGACCTATCCATTGCTTTCCAGTGACATTTACCATGGGGACTCATCAGGTGAGGTTTCCTGTGACCATCCGACAGCTGGGCCTTCCTAAGCTGTTTGACCCAGGACCAGGTGAGCTTCTGATGCCCATTCAAATAGCAAAACCATGATGACGTAACACCTTTATTGGCTCTCTTAACCAGAGGTGGGTAGAAGGTAGGTCTCTGGATGACTTTAAGCCAAACAACAAAGGTTTCTGACACCTAATCCTGAAGAACAGCAACAACAAAATAATGCTTCCACCTACCGCCTCAAATCATACTGCTGAAATGACGGGAGGCAGGGGTGGTTGCAGCCTGTAATGGATTTCTCTGTGGAAGGACTGTGAGCTCAGTTCTGGTACTCAAAACAAATTACTGGGATCAGAATTCCTTAATGCTAAATATATGTCCTTTGTAGATGGATCTTGGGGTTCTGGCAGAAAAACAAAATAGATGTGCAGCATAAAGATATGCTGCAGCTAGACTGGTGACTGGGCGTGGCCACCAAGACCATATAACACCGGTCCTGAAAGACCTATATTGGCTCCCAGTACGTTTCCGAGCACAATTCTGAGCACAGTGGGTTTCCACTGAAATGAGGCTGCATTTTAAGTTGTACTTTAATCCTGTTTTTATGTTGTATTTTAATCAATTGTTTTTATACTTGATGTTAGCCGCCCTGAGCCCGGTCTTGGCCAGGGAGGGCAGGGTATAAATAAACTAAACTAAACTAAACTAAACTAAACTAAACTAAACTAAACTAAACTAAACTAAACTAAACTAAACTAAACTAAACTAATTCAAAGTGTTGGTGCTGACCTTTAAAGCCCTAAATCAGGCATCCCCAACCTGCAGCCCTCCAGATATTTTTGCCTACAACTCCCATGATCCCTAGCTAACAGGACCAGTGGTCAGGGATGATGGCAATTGTAGTCCAAAACATCTGGAGGGGCGAAGGTTGGGGGTGCCTGCCCTAAATGGTGTCGGCCCAGTATACCTGAAGGAGCATCTCCACCCCCATCGTTCAGCCCAGACACTGAGGTCCAGCGCCGAGGGCCTTCTGGCAGTTCCCTCCCTGCAAAAAGTGAGGTTACACTTACAGGGAACCAAGCAGAGGGCCTTCTTGGTAGTGGCACCTGACCTGTGGAACGCCCTCCCGTCAGATGTCAAGAAAATAGCTATCTGACTTTTAGAAGACATCTGAAGGCAGCCCTGTTTAGGGAAGTTTTTATGTTTGATGTTTTATTATGTTTTAATATTCTGTTGGGAGCCGCCCAGAGTGGCTGGGGAAACCCAGCCAGATGGGCGGGGTATAAATAATTTATTATTGTTATTATTTTTATTTATTACATCTTGTAGAAAGATCAAATAGAACACCTCAATGCAGACACAAACATTTTATGGTGGGGCAGGAGTAATCAGTGTGGTGCCTTGCAAATGTTGGTCTATAGCTCTCATCATCCCTGACCATTGACTTCACTAGTTGGGGCTGACATGCCCTCCAACGTTTCTCCGATGAAAATAGGGATGTCCTATTCCATAAGGGTAATTATTATTATGAGTGGCTCCCAACATATATAAAAGCATATTAAAACATTAAAAAACTTCTCTATACAGGGCTGCCTTCAAATGTCTTCAAAATGTTGTGTAGTTACTCATCTCCTTGGCTTGGGAGTTGCATAACTCCAGGCCCTCCAACGTTTCTGTGGTGAAAACAGGGGCGTTCAAAGGGAAAGCAGGGCATTCCAGGATCGGATCAAATCAGAAACCAGGGCAGCTTCCTGTAAATCCAGACTGGCCCTGGAAAATAGGGACACTTGGGGGGTCTGGGCTGATAGAGGGCACCACATGGGCTACTTCTGTGGTAGGGAAGAGAAGGTACTTCAACTCTGCAGAAGGTGACCTAAGCAGGCACCCAGAGTGAAAACAGTGGCTCAGGAACAGAACCTTCAAGGAAGAGGCCTACTCTGGGTTGTGGTAGGAAATGTTTCTATAATGGTACCTTGGGTTAAGAACTTAATTTGTTCCGGAGGTCCGTTCTTAACCTGAAACTGTTCTTAACCTGAAGCACCACTTTAGCTAATGGGGCCTCCAGCTGCAGCTGCGCCGCTGGAGCACGATTTCTGTTCTCATCCTGAAGCAATGTTCTTAACCTGAGGTACTATTTCTGGGTTAGCGGCGTCTGTAACCTGAAGCATATGTAACCTGAAGCATATGTAACCCGAGGTACCACTGTACTTGAATGAGAGGCTGAATACAAGACTCCTAGAGTACAGTCGTGGGAAACAAACCCACATGGGTTGTTGAGTGTGTTGGCTCACTCTTCCTTCCCTTTCTTTGTCCCTCAGATTACAACATCAGCAATATGGTGACCATCACAACCAAGACTTTCTTGCGCTACCACAAGCTTAGGGTCCTCCTTGAGAGCATACGGCAGTATTATCCAAATATGAAGGTCATTGTGGCAGACGACAGCGAACACCCTGAGATGATTCAACAAGCCAACGTTGAGCAGTACATTATGCCCTTTGGAAAGGTATCTACTGGCATGTGCAGATGTGGCTTCTTCCACTACTGAGAGGGATTTCCCAGCTCCTGGTCAAGTGAACCAATCCTGGGCCTTTCTGACAGCAGTGTGGCAGGTGACATGGAGAAGCTCGATGGGCCATGATATATGCTAGGGATGGGGAACCTGGTGGCCCTGTAGATGTTGCTGGACTACAACTCCCATCATTCCTGACCATTGGCCATGCTGGCTGGGGCTTATGGGAGCTGCAGTCCCAACAACCAAGCCAGATAGCTCAGTCACTAGAGCAGGCATAGGCAAACTCGGTCCTCCAGATGTTTTGGGACTACAACTCCCATCATCTCTAGCCAACAGGACCAGCGGTCAGGGATGATGGGAATTGTAGTCTCAAAACATCTGGAGGGCTGAGTTTGCCTATGCCTGCACTATAGCACAAGGCTCATAATTTCAGGGTTGTGGGTTTGAGCCCCGCATTGGGCGAAGAATCCTCCGTTGCAGGGGGTTGGGCTTGATGACCCTTGGGGTTCTCTTCTAGCTCTACAATTCTGTGATTCTAATAAGCACTATAACACTGGGGTTCCCTGTCCCAGGTGTATGCTGAACTTCCAGACTTTGTGCCTAGTTCCTAGCTATTAAGAGAGACGATTTCCTCTTAATTTGATAGTTTGCGCTATAAATTTAAAGCTGTATCATATCATTTTTACAGTCACAGCTTCCCCTGAAGAATCCTAGGAGGTGAAGTTTGTGAAGGGTGCTGAGCGTTGTCAGGTGTCAGAGACCAGACTGAGGATTATAGCACTGATGAGGAATGGTGGGAACCTCCCCCTCTTCCTGCTCCTGATCAGGATCCTGAAGCTGCTCAGGAACAGTGGAGCAGTATAGATCTAGAGAATCGGTTTGTAGAGGGACATAGTTTGGAAAGCAACAGCTGGGCAGAGCTGAGTGGGGAACAGCTAGAAGCAGCAGAACAGGGAGAGAAAGAGAGAGATAACCGACTCCTCTTTGTTTGAGAGTGTCCAGCCTATCTCTCCACGGGCAAGGTGAGCTGATAAAGTTGCTACGCAGAAGGCTCAGTGGTTGCGAGATCAGGTTGCCAGAAGGGGAAGTGATGATGACTTGTTGGGGGGGGGGGAGAACTTAATTGGAAGCACCTTCACTCAGAGAATGGCTGCTGTGTTCTTTTGCTGTGATCATTAAATGCTCTTAAACTGATAAGGGACTCTATGATTGCTTTGTTCTGCTGACGCCCGGCCAAAGTAGGTGGGGGAGAGAGAGGAAGCCGTTTCTCCAAAGCCTGACATCAGGAGACTCCTAATACCCTTACAGAGCTACACTGGTCAGTCAATCACGACAGCCACAACATTCAAAGCACTCTTATGCCACTTTAAAGTGTATGGTGTTGATGTCTCTCTAAGGGCTTGTGAAACTCTTCACATCCTTGCCCTCAACTCCTGCCTTCTCTTTTTCTCAATGCCTCCTTTTGTTCTGTCATCTTCCAAAACACCCAGAGTCCAGGGCTTCTCATTCTCTGAACAGTACAGTGGTACCTTGGTTCTCTATCTTAATCCGTTCTGGAAGTCTGTTCCAAAACCAAAGCGTTCCAAAACCAAGGCACGCTTTCCCATAAAAAGTAATGCAAAATGGATTAATCCGTTCCAGACTTTTAAAAACGACCCTAAAACTGCAATTTAACATGAATTTTACTATCTAACGAGACCATTGATCCATAAAATGAAAGCAACAAACAATGTACTGTAGTCACACAATCAATCAATCAATCAGCAGTGAACTGGGTTCCACACAGTCACAAAAACGAAACAAAAAAGCACTACAGTAACGCAAAATAAATAGCAAAAACAGATAGACCTCAGTGTTACACTCAAATTGGAAGTGTGGCACTCAAAACGGAAGTGTAACACTCAAAACGGAGAACGTTCGGCTTCTGAAAAAAGTTCGCAAACCGGAACACTTACTTCCGGGTTTGCAGTGTTTGGGTTCCAAGTTGTTTGAGTACCAAGGTGTTTGAGAACCAAGGTACCACCGTATTTTGGTGTCCTCTGTGTCCCAACTAAAATAGTTGAGAGCACTTACGAGAAGAGAGGCAACATGGAAAGAGGATCTTGCAGGGCTGGGGGAGAATGCCTTTCTCTGCTTCCCTCCCCAGGCAGGGCCATTTGCCACTAACTGCCCTGTGAGATGGAGTAGGAGAAGAATGTATGTGTTGAGTAAAAAAGAGAGAGACCCAGAGCTTATTTGAGCTGAACTGTCCACACTTTTCCCACCCACCTATCTCCCGGGCCATCTGCCACCAACTATTGGCCTGTGAGTAGAATTGTGAAAATTACATTTTGATATTGCTTTTTTAAAAAAATACCATTTATTGAAATATTTGGATGTTAATTGTAAGCGGCTTTGGAAGGGTTTTTTGGACTGCAAATCCCATCATTATTATTTACTATTTATTTCATTTCTATACTGCTTTACATTTTTAAGAAAAATCTCAAAGCGGTTAACAGAATATTAAAACATCAATAAATCCATCTGAAGAAAGTCAAATATATAGAGTATACAGTCAAAGCAACATAATTAACAGAAAACTAAAATATTACCTTAAAGATTTCAAAATGAAACATTACAAAGGAGAGGTCAACTACAGAAGACGTATTTAACATAAACAAAAGTCAACCAAATAAAACCTTAAAACATTTTTTTAAAAAAAAAACACCATTGCTAAGTGAAGTCAAATATAAAAAGCACATTTAAAACAGCATAATTAACAAGAGGATAAAAGAAGTGCAAGTAGATAAATAGGTACCACTCTGGCAGGAAGGTAAACGGCGTTTCCGTGTGCTGCTCTGGTTCGCCAGAAGTGGCTTAGTCATGCTGGCCACATGACCCGGAAGTTGTACGCCGGCTCCCTCGGCCAATTAAGCGAGATGAGCGCCGCAACCCCAGAGTCGGCCACGACTGGACCTAATGGTCAGGGGTCCTTCTACCTTAAAATGTTATCGTAAGCAGGACACGGCTGTTTGGCAGGCACAAAAAGATGGGCCAAAAGAATCCAGTAGTTAGGGTTTGTTGTCAGGCATAGCGATGTCCCTCCATTTTCACTAGGTGCCTCTTTAGAAGAGCTGGTGAGTCTGGGCCCCACCCGCTAGGCCAGGTGGAAAGGGCCTTGCAGGGAGCGGCCTTCACGACTCACAGCTGGGTGGTGTCCCTCTGGTCTCTAGCTAGAAGGACCCAGTGGTCAGGGATGGTGGGAACTGTAGTCCAGAACAGCTGGAGTTTCGGAAACCCTGCTCTGAAGCCAACATCGGTGGCATAGTGCAATGTGAACGTGTTCATTCTAGGATCTAAGGGGGATATGTCTAGTTCTAAGCTTAGTGTTTCAGACATACTTGGGGGGGTTGGATGACCTGCCTGTGATTTCCATGAAAATGGCTCACGCTGCTTATTGTCTTTGTTTCTGTGCCTCACTCCAAGCAAGCAGAACTGTTTTCCTCTGACAAATACCTGGGTTTGTGTGTGCTCTGTGTGTGTAAGGAGGGATGCATTCAAATTTATCACCTGCCTTTCTCCCTGGATTTTGGCATTCCCAATTCCCCAGTCTGTCTCATTCCCTTTTAAAAATAAACATAAAAATATTTTTTATTAAATTTTACATAACAAATTTCAATTTAAATGTATCAATTATCTTTACATTTAGGATTCTCAGAATCCCTTGACTCCTCCCTGCCCTTTTCTGGTTTCCGTTGTCCATCCCTTTTTATTCAACTTATCCCTTTTCTTCCAATTTATTGTATCTATTATTAACTTTTCCGTTATATTCGGGAAGGCCACCAAGAAAGGCTGTCCTAAAGCCTTACATGGAAACATCAGGTGTAGCACCCAACTGACAGGCTGAATTTTATGCAGGTGGTGGAGGCAGATATTCTGCTGTGGAAAGAGCTCCCTAACAAAAACACACCACTAACATAGCCTGATACTCCTTCCTGATTCACTTCCTCAGGGCTGGTTTGCAGGAAGGAACCTGGCCATCTCTCAGGTCACGACCAAATATTACCTCTGGGTGGATGATGATTTCGTGTTCACCGCAAACACCAAGATCGAGAAACTAGTGGAAGTGTTGGAGAACAGCAACTTGGATGTGGTATGTATTTTTTTGCCACGCTGTCCACTAGCCTCCCAACCCAGTGTAGATATTTTTCCTGCATTTCTAGAACAAGCCACACAACTGGAATGGGTCTGAGAGGTTAACGAACGGTTGCTCCTAACAACTTTTGGGTCCCTTTCTGAATCCATTTAACACAGTTTTTCCCAAACTTGGGTCTCAAGCTGTTTTTGGACTACAACTCCCATCATCCCTAGCTAGCAAGACCAGTGGTCGGGGATGATGGGAATTGTAGTGCGAAAAACAGCTCGAGACCCACGTTTGGGAAACACTGCTCTAACAGATTCAATAGCACGTAAGGAGGCTGTGCTTTTAGGTTGCAGCTGTAACCTAGTTGAAGAAATCTTACACCACAATCCTGTGCATGTTTACTCAGAAGCAAGTTCCACTGTGCTCAGTAGGTCTGGTAAGAATGTGTAAGATTGCAGGCCAATTATCTGCATGCATTTAACTGCTCAGTGAAATCTGTATAAATTTGCACATGGTTAAGAAAATGGCCGTTCGGAAGCATTTTTCGTTTTCGGAGGTTGCATCCACGTGTCACATGCAAGCATCATCTTTGAAGACTCCATGTGAGAATATCCTTCCATCTGTAGTCTGTCCAGATTCTTCTTCTAGAAATAATTGCCAGTTTTAATATGTAACCAGCTGCCCAATTAGTTGGGTGCATCCTTTAGTCCAGGGATGGGGAAGTGTTGGACCTCCAAATATTGCTAGACTCCACCTCCAGCCAGCATGGCCAGTGGTCAGGGATAGGGGAGTTGGAGCCCAACAATATCTACAGCTTCCCCAACCCTGCTGTGGAAAGGACTTTGCGTTTCAATGGCAGCAGTACCATGGTGAAGTCTGTCAAGTGCTGATAGGTACCTGTGTACTATGTAGGTCGGAGGCAGCGTTGGTGGCAATGACTACAAGTTTAAGGTCATCTATGAGGAAGGAGAGGACAGCAGTTGTCTGCACATCCGATATGGCTCTTACCACCGCTTGAAAGGCTTTCCCAATTGTGTGGTTGCCAGTGGCGTAGTCAACTTCTTCCTCGCTCGTACTGAGGAGAGCAGGCGTGTTGGGTTTGACCCTAAGCTGCAAAGGGTGGCTCACTCAGGTAAGGTCACATGCCCCACCCACTCCACAAACCTCCAGATTATATATAGTGCTAACATTGTCCCTGGTGGCGCTGTGGTCTAAAGCAGCAAGCCTCTTGGGCTTGCCAATCAGAAGGTTGCCAGTTTGAATCCCCGCCTGTGACAGGGTGAGCTCCCATTGCTCTGTCCCAGTTCCTGCCAACTTAGCAGTTTGAAAGCACACCAGTTCAAGTAGATAAATAGGTACCACTGCGGCGGGAAGGTAAACGGCGTTTCCATGCGCTCTGGTTTCCGTCACAGTGTCCCATTGCTCCAGAAGCGGTTTAGTCATGCTGGCCACACGACCCAGAAAGCTGTCTGTGGACAAACGCCGGCTCCTTCAGCCTGAAGTGAGATGAGCGCCACAACCCCATAGTCCCTTTTGACTGGACTTAACGGTCCAGGGGTTCTTTACCTTTTACCAGCGGAAAGTAAGTAGGTCTCTACCTGACGTCACCTTATAGTGGCATAGTTGGGGGGGGGCAGAGGGGCAGTTGCCCTGGGCACAAAATTTCAACCCGGTGCTGCCTCAATACAGCTGCTTGCTTCCATTGCTGGACTCTGTTTAAAAGTAGCTTCTCCATACGAACCAGGAAGTGACCTCTCCAGATAAAGGATCGACTCTTCTTTTCTCATCTCTGTGGCTGCAATCTCCTGGGTGACGTGGGCGCCATTAGGCAGTTGGATGTGCATGGGTACTCCGTCCGTTTCCCTACCTCCCACACACCCCCCGGGCACTGGCAACCCATACTATGTCACTGGTCCCCCGTGGCGTAGGGGCAGGTGGGTGTGGTTTGGAGAGGAAAGGCCCCATGGGTCAAAAATGAGACTTGCGCCCAGGTTAGAAGCCCCACACCTGTTTGAAACCCTGTCTTTTTCAGAAGCTAATTTTCCGGGTGAGGTCAGAATGAGCATTGCAAATTGAGTTTCCTGTCTTCCTTTTCATAGAATCATATAGTTGGAGGGGGGTGGTGTAGGCCATCAAGCCCAGAATGAAAACATCCCCAAGAGATTACTGTTGAGCCTCTGCTTTGAAAGCCTTTGAGAAGGCTGGCTTGCTAAGTTATCTTATCCCAGTGGTCACCCACACTCCCTAATACACAGGCATCAGAAAGGGGGTAGCCTGCACAATGCCCTCTGCTCTTGGCATGGCCATCATAAGAACTTAAGAAAAGCCTACTGGATTAGGCCAAAGGGCCATCTAATGATAATCCAGAATCAAGTTCACACAGGAGCAAACCAGATGTCTGTGGGAAGGGTAGTAGCCACGTGGCCAAGACCTCTGTGTGATCAGGGGAGCAGATTGCATGGAGGTGAGGGTAGCTGCTCAGCTGTAGAGTTCATGTTTGAGACATCTACATTTAATGTGTAGGTTGGCCAGGAGTTGCGGCCCTGCTCCATGTGCTTCCTACATGCAGAGAACAAGTATGAACGGAGGTCTCTTATTCAAAAGTATGTCGTCTAAGTGATTTACTTACTGCAGGGATGGGGAGCCTGTGACTGCCCCCCCCCGTGTTGCTGGACTCCAACTCATGTCAGCCGAAGCCAGCATGGCCAATGGTCAGGGATGATGGGAGTTGCAGTCCAGCAAGAGCTGGAGGCTCAGAGGTTTCCTAACCCTAGTCCACTGACTTCTCTCGCCCCAATCTTCCCTTCAGAATATTTTATGGATGGACTGGGGATTTTGCGAGTCGGCTCCTGCAATCATGTTGTCGTCGGTCACCAGCCACACGGCAGTGCGAAAAACACACGAGAGGCTGACGTCGAGAAGACTTACGGCAGATTCCGGGCCAATACTCAGGAGCAGGTCCGGTTCAAACTGGCTTTACATTACTTTAAGAACAGGATGAAATGCTACACAAAGGCTTGACTGCCGTATTTCAACTCTACTGCTCCTGAATCCCCTAGAGGGCATCTTTCAAGTGGCAATGGGCTCACCTGAAGGGACTCTTGGAACAAGCAACTGACTGGAGCCACAAAAGTGGCCAAAAGCCACTGACTGAAAACCAGAGCTCTTGCTTAATATCATCTTTTGTGGGACTTCCCTGTTGGGGGGTTTCTCGCAACAGGACCCTACTGTGAAATGCGTATTTAAGGTGCCATGGATTGCCACAAACACACTCTTCTTCCACTGAGACGCCTGTGTGGTGAGACGGCGGCCATTTTTGTTATCTGCTCTGTGTTAAAGGCAGTATATGGAAGTTGTATGCTGTGCTAAAGTGGAATTTAATTTCTCTACGGACTTTCACCCTGGCTGTTTTTAAAGCCAGCTAAAACCATGAAGCAAACCTGTGAATGCTGACCCATCTTTCCTTTCCACTCTAGTTTTTATTTCAGGTTGCTTTTTCTGATCTTTTTTATGCAACAGGAGGAGGCTGTGTTGAAGGGAGTGAGTGCAAGCCCCTGATCCTCAGAGCATAATTATCAGCTAACTGGGTTGAAAGAGATTAAAAAAGGGAGTCAGCTGTGGGCCGACTCCAGTGGGGACAACCCCAAAGGGGAGACACCAAAGGGAGCCACTCCTTTGGGGAGACAAGGGGCAGGAACAAGAACCCGTGGTACATTTTTGTGATAGACAGCCTTAATGATAGAAGGTGGAATGGAGTTTGAGGCTGCATATGGGTTCTGAGTGACAGTCAAGCCCCTGGTGCAAGTGGGAAGGTTCTTGGCTAAGGAGGGGTAAGGAGCTAGTTTGGAGTGAACTTTGAGGTGGTTAGACACTTTTGCACTCTTCACAGGGCAGTTGTTCACTTGCACTTGGCGCACAGTATCCTCCCACAGAGTAGGATACTATTATTTTGTCCCTCCCGTAACTCCTAACTGGAGAGGGTGGGAAGAGCTTTGGTTCTCCTTTGGTGGAGTTGAGCAGTTGCGTTGAGAGTGGAGAAAACCAAACGCAGCAAACAAAAGACAAGTCTGGGTCAGAGGGAACAGGCAGGGAAGATCCAGTGGTCTTGGGGAAGAGAGCTATGGAAAGGGCAGTAGGCGACATCGTCATAGGAGAGTGGGAAGCCAGACTCTTGATGTTAGTTGTCCCTGTTCAGCTGTTCAGTAGACTTTAGTACCTATGCTGACCTGGTGACACTATTGGCTAACACTGGGTGAGTCCAGAAAAGAACAACTCAGCCATGATCTGATCATGGCTGATCTGGTCTACCTGGTGCGTGTTACGGAGACCCAGGAGGGCAAGCAGGTAGCGGCGGCTGACCCTACCCAGCTTTGTCCACCTGGGTATTTTGTGCAGTATCAGTCAAGGTCAGAGGGACATGGTGACACACAGCTGTCATCCAGAAGTCCTGTCATTCCCAACACAAGGCCAGTCCCTCAGGGAACTCAATGTGAACATTTGTACTTGGTGTCTGGCACAACGGGGATCTTATCTGCACTATCCTGCTGCCCAACCACCTCCCTCTCTTGAGGTCAATCTCTGGTTTGGTGTTGGTTCTGGACTTCATGGCTTTCCATGACAACCATGGAGCTGTTTCAGTACAACGTGCACCTGACATATGTCATAGGTTATATACCCTGGGTCTGTTTTTGCCACATAGGGGACTGGCAAGGATCTGGTGAGTGGGCAGCCATCACCCTATTTTCACATGGGCAGATTGCTTTCTGTTGTGGATTGGCCTGGCTGTGATTGCCCCCACCCCCAGGTCTGGAGGACCAGTTAAGTTGGAGACAGATAGAGTCTGAGGTATTCCTGAATGCTTTGGGGGAATTTTCCAGGCAGTATGACTGGTACTCCTGTCAAGGCACTCGTTTCACAGTAGAATACTGAGATAGAGAGAAGGCCATTGGCACAATCACGCCGAAGCTCCCTGTCTGACCACAAGTAATTCAGGAATTTGTGGTTTTCTGAGGCCCTCTGGGCAATGAAGCAAGCTAGACAACAACTGCAGCACAGGTGGTACAAGTCATGGCTTGAATCCGACCACATAGAGGTGCAAGTACACAGCCTCACCTTTCATGTGCCTGTGGCAAAGAGCATATATGTATCTCAGCCCCCCGTTGCTTCCTGAGTGAATCGCTCAACAGAGCTGTCTAGAGACTGTTAAATTGGTTGGTACCTCTTCATTTGCAATAGACCACTCAGTAGCCTGCTGTGAAAAATCTGCAAGGCACTTTTGAGGGCAAAAAACTCACTCATGCCAGTTAGTCCAGGTCTGTTGAGAGATCCCATGAGCAGCACTGTTGGGGGACCAATTCCAGGGGATGATGGCATGGACAGGATACCTGTGGCCATGAGGCTGAGTGCATTCCCTCTTGAACTCAGCCCATCATGGGTGGTAAAATCTAGTAGGAAGGGATTGACTCAGTGGGTGCAGGGAGTGGTTAATGCCTCATTACAGGAGTTTTGCTCACTGCCTTGAAAGGGGTGGTGAGAAGGCCCAACTTGGAGACGCCCTCCTGACTCCAGAGCCTTTAGAAATATTACTGAGCTGTCTCGTATTATTCCCTTCCTGTGCAAGGCGATTGGGAGGGCGGTGGCTAGCCAGCTGCAGCAGGCCTGGAGCGAGGGACGCTGGTCCCGAACAATCTTCTATTTGCAGACTTGCTCCCAAGAATGGTCTTTGGGATGCTTTGTCTGAAATGTTCTAACCCGACAAAAAAAGAGAGGCATTCCTTTTATGGGTTGATTGGAACAGACTCAACTGAACCATAGTTGAGAAGATCAGCCAATGGAACTGTAGCCCTAGTCAGAGGTGGTCAGTGATAATACCCTGGTCAACTTTTTTTTTTGCAGGGGAAGAGGAATATTGAAGTCAGAACTTCACTCCCTATTCCCAAAGTGATTTACTGGCTCTAATCACGTAGGGCTGTAGCTGCTAAATTGGGCTAGGCATTTTGCATGCAGCCATGGTTTGTCGGTTGCGGTTCCCCATCAAACTCAGGGAATGTATGTTCAGAGATGCCCTTGATCTGGAAAAGTTCCCCCACCCTACCTTACAGGGATGCTGTAAGGATGAAAGCACATGAAAAGCACCATTAATAATGATTTGAATATTAAATCAGGGCACAAATTAAAATATGATTTTTTTTTCCGTTTTATTAAAAAAAATGAAACAGTGGAGTAAAGCAGTTTGTGGCAATAACCAAGCTGGAAGTAAAAATGGAGCTCGCAGTCCATCTGTAGTCGCAACTTTGGATGTGAGCCAACTAACCTGCCTCATGCAATAGACAAGGAGTCTAAGAACAGAAAGGGGAATTGAAAGAGAAAAAAGATTAAAAAAACAAAAAAAACCAACTTTTTTTTTTAATACAGTTGACCAAAAGGGAGGAAAACAATTGTTAAGAGCACAGCCTTTCAGATTTAGTCTGAATTTGTGATGATTTCAATGGCTTAGAATAAAAAAGAGAAAACAGTGGACGCTGTTGTTTTTTTTACATGTCCTTATAATATTGTACGGCAAACAGATCCCCCCCCCCCCCAAATTCACATAACCTCGTTGCATATACATGTGACTTGTCATAAAATCGTTTTAACAACCGATTGCTCTGAAGGAATTGGGACCTACACCCAAGTAGCAAAATAGCTTTAATACAAGGTCTCCAGCAAAGTAACTGAAAGAAGTAAACTTCTTGCTTTTTTTCACACCTGAGATGGCTTCAGAGAAAGATTAGAGACATTTACCAGGTTAACTAAACTAACCCTTCCATGTTCAGAGGCAGTATTTCTGATGCTGGTGGCAAAACAGGTGGCTAGAAAATGACTGTCATTTCTCGCTCTGATCTTCCCAGAGCCATCTAAGTTGTTCCTGTTGGAATCAAGACTGCTAGCCTAAAGCTGGACTTATGGACTCTCATCCAACAAAACAATTCTTACGAGTCCTTCCTACCCCCCACCCCCCAGTTCAAGTTATTTCAATTAACCATTGACACAGATCTAGTGAGGTTGTTGTTGGTGTGTGTGTGTGTGTGTTCAGTACCCTCAAACGAGGAAAAGATTTGCAAAAGACTATGCACTTGTGGATCTAAGGCACAATTCAATCAATCACTGCTGGATAGCTGTCTCAACTCTTGCCAGCGCTTACGCCAAGACCGTGGAAAGAAAATGGGAGTGGGGACTTATGATGGGGTTTTGTTAGGAAAGAGGAGAAACGAGTAATCAGGTGGTGCATTTAAAACAAAGTCATAAAAGGGGGGACGAAACAGTTGAGGTTGCGGGGCTCTTACAAACTAACACACACTTTAAAAACCAGGGTTAATCGGCTTGTAGAGGGGAGTTGGGCAATGCAGCCTGGGTGGAACACCAGCAGCTGCCCTGAGAGCACTGTTGTCAAAATAGCTTGTGGCTGTGAATTAGTTTCTCAATAGAGAAACTGCTTCCCAGTCTCTGTTGCCTTTACCCTCCCTCACAGCAAAGCGGCAAGGGATTATTTTGCCACCATTTTACAGATGGATGCTTGAGCAGCCGAGATTCTCTGTCCCAGGAATAAACGCAATCTAACCTGTAGAAGCCACAGACTTGGTGGTTTCCTGTATGCGCCTACTCTGCTCACTCCTGATGTTCCTGGGCGTGCATACACACACAGTTGAAACACGCCCCACACCCTGCCCCCGTTGTTCTTTGGATCGGGGCCAGCAACTTGTCCCAGTGATTCCGTAGCAGGAATCAAGACTGCGGCTTGCTCTGCGATGCACCCGTTGCAGAAACACGTCGGCCGCACCAAGCATCTTTTACCTGCAGACACACCTTGCCTCTAGCCCATCATTCCACAGCCCTCTACAAATCCCCCCCAAGTCTGCTTTAAAATGCAGAGAGCGCCCGTCATTTCTAGTTCATTTATTTATTTATTAAGCAGAACAATTATTTCTTTGGAAAAAAAACAGAAGTATTTTTCTCCCTACACTACACAGCATGTTGTATTATCCACTACCCTATTTACTTTTATTTTTATTTTTTTTAATCTATTGGTGCTAAGAGGTAGATAAACAAACATGAATTGGTTATATTCATTCATATTATATGTATATATGGTCGTCATGCCCTTTAGGCTGGCATGACATGCAGCTCAAACAGGCACTTTGGGGTGCTGCTTGATAACGCTGGCTGAGAGGCTTGGGGAGGTGGGGGGGTGGCACCCAACCTGAACTAAGCCAAGGCACGGGCTGGTGCTGGGGGGTCTTTTCCCTCTTCCATCATGAACATGCAGTGCCTGGAATGACCCTGATTAAAAGGGAGAGTGTCAGATTTAAGGAAGCCGTGACTTAGGATTCCTATTTGCTGGAGAAATGCTGGACCAGGGCAGATATTTGAAAGGCTAGAAGTGAGCTTTCGAGTCCTACAGAACCCTTTTATTACTCAGGCACCGCTGTTTTAAAGCCAAGTTTCGGCTTTTTGGAAGCAGCAGACCCTGATCTGGCTAACGGCATCCACAGGTGCAAGTAGGATTTTAAATCTAAAAAGGGTGCTGTCGGTGTTCAGTGAGTGAGCGCAGTACTCACACCGCCAACTAAAAATGCACACACAACCTCAAATACTCCACCCTACGTATTAGGCACTCTTTGATTCAGCCACTCTAGAACAGGGCAACTGTTTAGATTTCCGGACAGCTAAATCCTGGTCGAGAGGGTTCCATTTCTATAGGCACAGCCAGGAAACAAATTCTGTATTCCCTTTGCGATTACAGAATCAAAGAAGCAGAAGGTATTGCTCCACAACCTGCTCTGTTTGGCCCTTGCACCACCCTTGGGAGGCAGATAAGGCTAGGCCAGCTTATTATATTCAGCAGAAGGGTATTTTGAAGGAATAAGTGGGTTGTCGTCCCCCCGCCGCCGCTTCAGGATATCTGATAGTTGCATACAGTTTAAATCAGACACCTGCGCCAAATGGTTGTTATCTTGTATGTAGGCAACAAAATGCCAAAAAGATGCCAGTTTCCCTGAAAATTGTGTAAACCAGTCATTCCATCAAAAAGCACATGCTTTTTTGGGGCGAGGGGAATGCTATATATTGTAGGCAGGGACCAGTGACAGGAATCTTGCCTTCTTCTCTCTGACACTCTCCCCATAACTACTACTTAGTTTACCGTCACTGCCATTCCAGCTAGACGCGCTTCGTGTTTTGAATGCCACTTGTATCAAATCGATCCTTGCCTGACACGGCTGTCCTCTTTTGCCTGTACACCCAACTGCAAACCAAGGGAGATAATTTAGCTTTCAAAAAGCCAAACGTGTAAAAAGATTCTGTAACCATGACAAAGATGCAGGATTCAAATACAGATTTAAAGGAGTGCGAAGACTGACACTGTATTATTATTATTTTATTATTATTATTATTTTCAAGAGGGTTGTGTAGCCAAAATTTAAGCCAGGGTGTGAACGGAACAAATGGTGATGTACCGTCGTATTTTGCCTATTAGACAGCAAGTGATTCTCACCCTCTGCAGATTCTTACAATCAGCTTCCAACATGTTTAAGCTGAATGCTGCGGGGTTTATTTGTTTTTGTACTCTCCCGCATAAGAGACACCACTTGCATTCATTCTTACTACGGATGCTTGCTAAAACGTCACTTGAATGGTCAGCTTCCTCTGCGGCTCCACATGCACAGAGTGATTTAAACTGCTGCTGAGTAAAATATGGCCTATATCCACCTTATCTGACTCTTCCCTGCTTTCACAAAACATGGCCAAACATCTTACCTCCCACCAGTTCTGTTCAGTATAGAACAACTACAGAAGAACTCCTGGGTCAATTCTCAGCTGGCTGTGTGCAAGTCAAACTCTTTCATCTGAACGGACCTTCCATGCAGCTGCTGGTAGATGATCCCTCTCATCCAATGTGGCCTGATTACAGAAGATTCCAGTTGGCACAATGCCTTGGACTAAGCTATCCAGCCTGTTTACTAAAATTCGTCGTTTGCATTTTCAGTTGTTGTTCCTGGGCTGAAAAACAGGATGCACCAACACTGCCCCCTAGGCATTTTCAAACTGTCTTCCCAAGGAACTTAAGATCTGTAATGTCTTCATGTTTCCGAGTTCTTCTGGGGGGAGCTACATATAAAGGGGTAATGGCTTCTCCCCTCTCTTCTCCAGGTTTGGTGCAGCAGGATCCAGCTTGTTGCTTCTTGAAGATATTAGAAAAAACTCTCTGATTCAAACAGGAGACTGGGGTGGGGTGTCTCTGTTTATTAACATTATCCTAGCACATGGCTTGGAAACGTCAGCTGCTAGCGAATGGCTTATTTGCTCTGATGTTGTAACTGTACGTAACAGACTGAGCAGACTTAAGAGCCTTTGAATGAAAAGCGGCAAGAGATCATGCCTGCATGTGCTTCTGGCATGTGAATCAATTCAGCTGTGAAATACGATAGGTCTATTATGGTCTAGAGAGCAGGGTTTTCCAAGCTTGGGTCGCCAGCTGTTTTTGGACTACAATTCCCATCATCCCTGACCACCGGATCTGCTAGCTAGGGATGATGGGAGTTGTAGTCCAAAACCAGCTTGAGACCCAAGTTTGAGACTCAAGGAAAGGACAGAACAAAGGCACAGGTCCTTAAAACTCGAAGCCCCTGTCCCAGGATGGATGTAGCCTATGTCTTGCCCACAGGAAGCCCCAGGTATAATCTCTGGCATCTCCAGGTAAGACTCCTGCCCGCAACCCTGAAGAACTGCTACCTGTCAGTGTTGTAGATCATTCTGACCTAGATGAACCATTGGCCTTACTTGGTGTAAGGCAGCTTCCTATTTTCTATATACCCTGCCCCTCAAATCCATGCCAAGCAATGCCAGCTGTCACGAGATTAAGTGGAAGGTAATCTCTGAGCAGCTATGGCTAACGTTGCCGATTTTCAGAATAACCCATCTCAGTCGTGAAAACTGGAGTTTCGGCTTGCACCACGGGAGTTTCCTTGTTGCAGAACTTACAAAGTTCTCGAGAGAGAGAGCAGAATTCACAGGTGACATGCTCGTGAGCTTTTGGGCCCCTGCTGTACTTTGGCCAGACACTGCCACTAAGCCAGTTTTACTGGATCCCTCTGCACCAGAACTAAAGAGAAGGGTAAGAGTTTGCGGTGCAGCTATGGCAAAAATTGAGAGAAGCCACCATTCCACTGCACAAGTTATCTTTACTACTCTTCCTTGAGGTAGCTGTCCCAATTTAAGGGGAAATGGTGGTAGCCAGACAATCCTAGGATTCTTTTTTTCCATCTTCTTCAAGGCTTATGTAGGGAAACAGCCTCAGAGTGTGGATAATTCTCTCTCTCTCTCTCTCTCTCTCTCTCTCTCTCTCACACACACACACACACACACACACACACACTCTTCTAGAATTCGTATCTTACTGTGAACTTTGAGGTAGTATATGCATGTGTAAATTTCATAGCTATTAACACCTGTGTATCCTCCAAGTAATAAAGTTATGACAGAGCCTCTTCAATTTCAAAAACTTTTTGAAAAGCCAAATTCATATCTGGCACACATCTTTTAAAAAAGAAAGACCTTGTTTTGTTCCCATCTTTCAAAATGAAAAAAGCCAGGTCAGATGAATGACTCTAGGATCATTATAACCGCCCGAGTCTAATTCCTCTTCACGGCTACGGGTCTGGCTTCCAAAGCCTTGTTTTTTTAATTCTAAAGCATGTTAAACAACCGTTTTTGGATATGCCAGTACTTCTGGGTGACCTAAGACTCGGGATACCTTGAGAAATCTTCAGAAGGCATATGGGGGGAAAAAGGAAAAAAGAAGAAGAAAGTAATCTGGCCTGTGGACCAGATTCCATTTAAAAACATTCCAGATTTGGTCCTAAGAGAACCAAAGTGTGAGCACAAAGTCAATTTTCCAAAACATACTAGCCATTAAGAGTTCCACTGCACCCCGCTACCTTTAGAACTCCACATGGAAACCCCAACCTAGTATTAACTGTGTAGGCTGTGAATATTCCACATATTTGCTAAGAATCTGGAAGGACACTCCCAGGTTAAGGTTTCCAGACCTCCTGGCACTGCTTAAATGCATGCTTTAAAAACAACCACCAGAAATAGCCTGGATGGAAGTTCCAATGGTCATAGGGTTATTTGCTTTTCACAGCTCCCTGCCCTACCCTGCCCTCATCGCCCCGAAGTCATTTATGCCCCTGAAGTCTTTAAGTTTCTTCACCGCCCCATTCCTCTCCAGCAGGCCTTTAAAGGTAAGGAAAAACCAAACCAGCTTGCCAATGAATTCCATTTATGTCAAATTCTAGAAAGAGGAGGCTTGTTCTTTCTCTATCGGTCCCTCTCTGTAGCTGGTGGGCATACGGCAGAGGGGAAGGGGCCAGTAAGGATATTCTCCCACCATTGTGCAGGCTAGGGTGCCTGAACAGGTCTGAGTTTGCCAAGCAATCCTGGCATGCCTGACACCGAACCCCATCACATTGCAGAGGATGCTGGGGCACATTATATTTGTGGGGGATACTTGCTAGGCGTGACCCCATTAATGCCCCACATTAAACAGAGAGCGCATCTTAGAACACCGGTCCCCCCACCTCAGTGCAAGGTAAGGTGGGTATTAGCAATCAAGCCATCCCTTGGGAAAACTTGTCGACCTCTTCTGAGCCCTCCAAGTTCCCCATAACATAGCCTGAGTGAGGTATTTATACCAGCTTAATTTGCACAAGGCTGGATGAAGATATGAAAGGTTCATCCACACTCTTTATGTTTCAAGAACTGTAGTTTCTTAAGGGTGCTGAACATTGTTAGGAGACCCCGACCCTCTTCACAAACCTACAATTCCCAGAGTTCCCAGGGAAGAGAGGTTGAGTGTTAAACCACTCTGGGAATTGGGGTCGTAGAAGGGTCTCCTATCAATGTTCAGCATCTGTTAACAAACTGCAGGGTTCTGTGCCTGTTTAAAAGAATCATCCTCATCTCCAACGTTTTCTGGTGGAGCTGAGAGCTCTTTGATTAAGAGATCTCTAGGCTCCTCAAATAACTACACTTCCCAGGGCGCAATGGGCTGGGAGAGGGAACCATGACAGTTACGTTGGCTTGGATTTGCAGTTGTGTTGCGCTAAGGACGACATTTCCCGTTATCTTAAGGGTCTGTTGGTTACGCCCATCGGACTTTGAAAATATACTTGCTTCCTATCAAGTTCAGAAGGACTTCAGCATACTAAATGCCCTGCTTCTTGTTCTCTGGGATGATGTGCAGATATAAGCCAAGATGCATAGCAGCACTGAACAAGCAGGGGATGCCTTCACCCTCACTCTTGGGGCAAAATAGGATGCACACTAAACTATAATTAAAATGGCAGCGAACAGGTCAAACCGTGCTCTTGTGGAGTCCCAATGCACCTAGCTTTCCAGGTTAAGCTCACAGTGATAGGCTGAGGTATTAACGTAACCAGCAAAAATAATTTTTCGTTCCCTCCCTTTTGGAAAGGAGTCACTTTTCCTTGGCTTGCCAAGTAGGCTTTTGCCACACAGAAAACATGTTACAGATTTTCTGCATACTGTCTCCGAGCCATCTTCAGACTGCTCGATGGTTAGAAAGAAACAAATAACCAAAAATAAAAGTGGTTTCCCAAGCTACTCACGTTACACAATCATGTTAAACCCATATTTAACTTTTGACAATGGGTGGGAAATGGCTGAGGGGTCCTATATTCCCAGCACTTTCTGTCAGAGAGCTTGTTCAAACATTTTTTAATTTTATTTTTAAGAGAAGCCAGTGGGATTTTCAGCACTTTCCTGGCTGTTTACCAATCAGAGTTTGAGGTAAAGCTGGCGTTGGTACTTTGGGGGAGAACTCAAAGCCCTCAGTACCCCGTTAGGCCATCTCAGCCCCATTTTTGAAATTAAAAATGATTGTAGCAGGAGGAAGGAATCAACTTGAGGTCCTGGGGGAAGAAGGGCAGGAACAGGCAGATCGAAACAGCAAATAGGCACCAGGCCCAATGTCAAATTCTCATCTCAACTGAAGCCACGAACACAGTCCTAGTATGTTAGAAATTTGCGGTGGATTCTGCTTCCCAGAAGCTGTAAAACTGGGAGCTGTAAGTCATTGAACAAAAATTTCAAAAGCGTTCGAGGCAATCCAAAAGACAAATGTGGACATTAAAGAAAGAGAGGCAAAACTCTGTGCAAAACTCACAATTTGGTGGCGGAAAAAAATAGCAGGCCTTAGTGGCATGACATAGTGCGACCGGACTCCAATGGCTGTGCATGAACAACCACAAAAAAGCAACAAATTACTGAAAGCAAAAACCTTAACATTTTACCAGCTTTGTACAGAACTCTCGTCACTGCAATATCTAGTCATCATCTACATTTGATAGTTAAAAACAGACCCAGTGCCCCTCCCTGCCCCATCGTGTACAGAAGCTCCCATCTTCCAATCACGGCCTGTTAAAACTATCATGGAAGTTTACAGGATCCCTGCATTGCCAATGATTTGAACACCAAAAAGTTGCCTGGTTCTTATGGTTAATTCTATGCCTATTTGGAAAACGGCAACCACCCCACCCAGAACAAACATTTATCCATTTTGTCTAGAACTTAAAAAAAAATGCACACAGCAACAATTTGATTCTAAGAGCGTTGGGAAAGGGGTGGGAGTGTGTGTCCCCCCACCTCTCCTAAGATTGCAATTTGAACCAAATACCCAAAATTGCTTGCTGTTGACAAACAAAACACCCACTTTATTTGTCATGGCTGATGTCTGAATAATAATCATTAAAAACTGGTCTATGCAAGTCTGTATTAAAAGCAGAGAAGTGAGAGATTTATTTTTTTTAAAGAAGGAAAGTGATTTACCACCCACCCACTTTCTGTAGGGAAAAGAACAGATGTAGGGGTGCTATTGGGGGCGACTGAGGGGCCCCTCTGCCCCAGGTCTTTTGCAAAACACCCCAGATTCCCTGACCCTCCCACCTCCTTTTTAAAACTTTAAAAGCGCCTTTCTTTGCTTACATTCTGAAAAGTTGGCCTGAATTTGCATCTCTACGTATTTAAGCATATGCAAATTTGTGGCATGGCCCAAGTATTTTTAAGGATCTAGCAATGCCCCTGAATAGATAAGATGCATTTGAAACAATACTCTCTCTTCCGCCCTTCCTAATTTTATAAACCATTCCTGGTTTCCTTTCCTCACAAGAGAGCATCTTGCAACTTTCCTAAGCTGATAAAAGGGGCCAAAAGAAAAAAGAAAAAGAAAAAAAAACACCACCCCACCCCATAACATTGATCATGGGCTAACATCAAAGTTTTCCAGTCAAAAAAGCAGATTAGAGAGCCATATGGTTAGCTGTACATGTTGTCGAAAGGAAAATCTGATACTACTTGATGATTCTAGAAGCTGGGAAATTTGGGAGCTGTTCTTCTCAGTCTTTATAATCTCTACAGAAAAGGGTACTTTTTTTTTTTTTAGAGCAAAGATACATTGAGCAGCCCAATACAGCAACCCTCAAAAACCCAGAATTCCCAGTTTATATGTGAGTAAAAGAGCCTCTGGGTAGAAGTATCTGTGTCAAGCTGGCCTCTCATGAATTCATTTACAACAGATGAAAATTACACATTCAGAGGGCTTTCTGCTCCAAGTGCAATGGAGAGTAGCAAACGCAACTTCCTTTTAAAAAAAAAAAACACCCTCCACAAACCTTTTCAAATAACGTCAGTTGGGGTTGCGCTTTTCATCCTTGAGAAGGTACAAAAACCACACCGAAAATTGGCTCCCATTTCTTTTTCTTTTCTTAAAAAAAATAACGGCCTGCTTCTCCTCAGTAAAACTGAGGTAATCTTTGTAAAATATGTCACAGCACCATAGCGGAAAAGAGGGTCAAATGTTTACAAGGTCAAGAGTTGGGTTCTGATTCTTAAGTTTTGCTCCTGATCTGCGTAGCCCCTTGATCATCATCAGCCTCCGAATCCTCGACTAACTCAAACCTCCATTTTGATTTCTCTGGTTTTGCTGCAGTGAAGGTTGAGTTTATGCAACCAAAGACCCTCAACTGTGTGGTGTCTCTGGTGGTTTCCTCACCTGGCCACTTGTATAAATTACAAGCTGGTCCCATGAGGCTGGGGAAGCTACCATCTCTTTAGCCTAGACAATCAACCATGGACCAGCTGTTTTCAAGTGACTTCTTTTTGCATTTTATTGCTAGAATGCCATTATCTGTGCAAGCAGCAACACCTACTGATGGAAAACATGGCTGAGAAATCCCACCTTTTGCAGGCCAAACAGCAAAAACCATTGATATCCAAATCCGGAGAGAATAAACAGGCCTGAACTTTAATCCAAGCAACCAACCACAGAGCTATAACCACCTACATTGATCAAGTAAACTCACCACAACACCCAAATTAAGAGAATTTAAATCAGGACGAGACTCTAGACTGCAGTTTGGTGTTTGTTTTTCTTACATATGACTTTTTGAGGGTGGTGTCTAATCACACAAATTTTAACGATTTGGACACTGTAATCAAAAGGTGCAGATCCTAAACCAGCCATATTTTTGAGGGGCTATTTGATTCTCGGAGTAAGGCAAAGACCGAACTGTCGTTTTTAGGGGTGGAGAGAGATCTGCCATCTTTTCCGCTACGTCTGAAGTCTCTGTCGTTCTCCATAGAGAGCTCATAACACTGCCGACCTGCATAACAACTTCTGGCTCATAAGAAATTATGAAACTTAACTTCTCTTTTCATTAAAAAAATAAAATATTCAAGACTATCAGCTTTTATATAAAATATCAGCAAGCCCAAAAACAAAACAATTGCTGAGGTAACTTCATACCTTGAGGTAGCTTTTTTCCCTCCACATTTTCCTCTCATTTTTCTTTTTTTCCTATTTTCCCCGTCCTTTTCCCTTAAAACACACAGCAATGCCTGACCTTCCTGCACACGTCTCTTTGTTGGAAGGCATTAAAAAGGACAGAAATTGCTTCAGTGTAAACAGCAAGATCCATGCAGCCGCTTCAATCTAAAATTCAAAGTTGTCAGTCGAGCATTAGGAACGTGGAAAACACATTGGGACTGGAGTTGCCTGCTGTTGCTCAGCCCAAACCTGGATCTCAAGGCTTTTGTGGCGGGACAAACAGGCCCAGTCCCAAAGGTATTGGTTAAACCTGGCCATCCAGCGAGTCAAATTCGAACAGAAGTCTTGTCTCTGCTAATATAGATGTGCATTGCAATGCAAAGATTGCTTTGCCCCACAGTACTCTTTTTCTCTGCCCTTCTTTCAGGGATGGCAAAATTTGATCCAGAATGACCCTAAACCCATGCTGATGTCAATGTGCTTGGCTTAAGATCACGGTGTTAGCTTCAAAAATCAGGTCACATATGCCTCTAGACTAAATCTCAATTATTTCTATGCAATTTGATTCCCAAATTGAGAGAGCTTAAAACTCAGAAATCTTGATTTCCCCAGAATCTGCACATTCGGATTGAAAGGTCCATTGCAGCAGCCTCTGAATGGAATTGAGATCTTTGGGCATGGTGTTCCATCCATGTGAGAAAGTCATATAGTTTGCTCTCTGCCCTGGACACATAATGATTCCTCCTGGGTTAGTATTTTGTCCATGCTCACTACTCAGAACTGCCCTGGAGATGACAGATGTGCAAGAAAGGACTGATTTGTAAGCAGGCTGGTACATTGCCTTCCCCAGTTGCCTCTGCAAAGGTGACTTGGCAGCTCGCCCTGCTCTTTTAAGACTAAGCAACATCGGGTGTGCCATGACAATGGAAATCCTATGCACACTTACTTGGAAGAAAGAGCAACTGAACTTGAGTGGAACTCGCTTGCATGTAAACCTGTGTAGGTCCCAATCCTATGCACACTGACCTAGAGTTAAGCCCTCTTAGAAGCTAGTGAGTGGGCAGGGCTTATTCTACACAGCAGGAAGTCAGGCCCGCAGGTCTTTTAGGTTAACAGGGGAACGTAAACACACCCAGAAGCATACTTTGGATGATACTGCTGCAAATCCATTTTGAATCCAAATGGCAGGAAAATTAGCACTGGATTCACCTAAGTTTGAAGCTCTCTGGAGCACTGTGGGGATTGGGTGGGTTTTCTTCAGGGGAACAGCGAGATTTTACCCATCAAGTGCCTGACTGAACGCAGAGACAAAACTTTGTTCGGTAATCTGGCTGCCAGCCAGGCAGTTTCCTGTCCTTCACAGATACTCACAAATCCATTGTATTCATATTTGTATAACACATTTTTTTCTCTCTTTCTTTTTAAAGTTCGCGTAAGAGTGACTGGGATCAGTAACCACATTACATTCTTCTGATGTCTATATTTGGTATCGCCTCATAAAGACGTTCGACATTCCTGTGGCAGAAAAGATCTTTCCCTCCCCCCCTCCCCACTTTCCAAAATTAAGTCATTCCAATTCTCAAGAAAAAAATACTTTTGGTTTCAGTTTTAACTCCCCCCCCCCCAGTTTCCCCTCCCTTCCCAACCCCCAGATCGAAATCCATATATAATGGGGGGGGGTGTTCATACTGGACTCCTCCATTTCCCTGGGAGCGGGATTCAGACACATTGGTTTGTTTCCTACAGCAGTACCCGGGGCGGGTGGTAATTTAAACCTGGGGTTCAAGGTCCTTGATAATGCTATCCTATACATGCACACCTAGGAGCAAGTCCCATTGAACTAAATGGGGCTTACCACTGAGTAGACATGCACAGGTTTTCACCGTATAAGTCCCCAGGGTCACCCATTTCAAACATATGGGTTAAGATCAAGGAGGAAGCCATTTGCCCTGACACACTCGGCTTTCAGGTTCTCTGGGTCAGGGCAGACATCTTTCCCTTCTTTTTGGTATAACTAAGCGCTGAGGTTCCTTGAAAGTAGGGCAACGTGATACCAAAAGTGATAAGAGATGGACGCTCAACAGGTGGAGCTCCTGACCTGTTCTGGAATTAACCAAAGAGGATTTGGGGATCTAATTCTCATAGGCTGGGTGGGTGCCTGAAATCATGGGATTCTGGCCTGAGAAATTTTCGCCAACATGTCAACCAATTTCTTTTCTTCTGTTCCACCCCAACCCCAAGGGTGTGGTTTTAAAGCCAGGCTATGACTCATGTGTCATGCAATCTAAGGAGCTGTGTGTATTTAAAAACAACAACAACCCTCCATTGATGTAGCATTGCTACGTTGTACAAAGACCTTTTTGGGGTTTGGGCCATCAAGGGCAGAAGCAAGAATTCCCAACGTGGTCTCTGTGTGACCTTCGCTTGTCTCCACTGTGCCCCTCGGGGCACAAGTCCCCTAAGCAAGGACAGGTCCATGAATACACCCTCTTGCCACCCACCCAAGGCTGCTTCTGTGCATTTAAGCCACCAGCTGGCTACAAGTCTACCCTAGAGCAGGAGGTAATTTGCCAGAGGTGACCGGGGGTGGGGCAACTATAGCTTCTGTTCAACAGAACCCAGGGGATTGCAGTTGGCTTTGCTCCCTAGCAAAGACCTTGACATCCATTTAAAGTCTCTAGGCAGGGACATTCCAGAGAACACTGCATAGGTTTAAGCTGCAGTGATTTCATTAGGATTTAAGCATGCTCAATTTTTCTCTGGAGAGTGTTTGGCTAGTGTGAGAGGCATGTCAACTGCAGGCAGAAGCATAAACCCTGAAGTGTCCCTTGGAATTACGGGGATTGTGTGCGCTTGCAACAGGAAATGGGTTTTATTTCATTTTAGTTTGATGTGGGTCTGGACTGCAGCATCAAAATTTACACCCACAAATTCAAGAGAGTGGCACCGGAGTATAAAATAACCTTCCTTAAAAACAAAAATAAAAAGACAAAGCAGCCTTAGCTTACTTAACCATTAGGTTAAAAAAAATTCATACGTTTTCAGCAAAAATTAAAAACTTGCTCAGCCATATCTGCTCCTCATGACTAAAATTTGGTTTGTAACCTTGGATTTTTATAAGAATCAGATGGTGCATTAAAAAAAAAACCCCCACTAAAACCCCAAGTTTGGGTGTTTCTTATAAAAAATCTGCCCCCCGCAAAAAAAAAGAAAAGAAATAAGCTGAGTGAGTCAGATCAAGAGATGCTTCCGCAATTGCAGGAAGCTTCTCTGGGTTCAAGCTATAGCTTCTTCTTTAAAAAATTTGAACTGGATATATTTAAATCTGGTAACTTGATATTTCATGAGTATTCTAATTTTCTGGGACACATTCCCATGATTTCTGTCTTTTATCAGCGATGTTTTGCAATTCACTCCACTAGGACTCCTAATTAAGTATTTGCTGACTTTGGTGGATTAAAATCTTGACATGCTTCCCCATTGCTGGATTTTCTAATTATTTCAATACTTTCCCTGTCTTAACAAATGAAAATACCCAGGGCAGTTGGGTCAGGGGGGAGAGAGAGAGAGGGAGAAAGAATGCACTTATTTCCTTAATTAATTAAGGAAATTGGAGACTTTTCAAGGAAGCTGGCTCAATTCAGATACCACACCAAATACATGGTTAACAGTACAATCTTGTATGTGTTTACTCAGAAGGAAATCCCACTGAGTTTAATAGGGCTTACTCCCAGGCAAGCGACTAAGGGGTTGTAGTCTAAGGAAGCTCAACTTTGGTTTGACATACAGTGATACCTTGGTTTGCCTATGTCTTGGTTTGCATACGTTTTGGATTACAAACACGTCAAACCCGGAAGTGTGTGTCCCGGTTTGCAACCTTTTTTTGGATTACAACCCATTTTTTTCCGATTACGAACAAAAAAAATTTGGAGGCCCCATTGGCCTAAGCGCTCCTTGGGTTACAACCTGTTTTGGTTTACAAACGGACCTCCGGAACAGATTATGGTTGTAAACCAAGGTACCACTGTACTGTCTGCCCTGACAAATCATGTTTTGTAATTTATCTGAATTGCTGGAACATAGCTACAACCCTTTCTCCAGCTCTGGAGGTCCTGGCACAGAAGAAATGGAAGCAGGAAACAGACAAGAAGCTCTAAACCACCATTTCACTCTGTGTCAGGAAGCTCAAACCATTGTGTGGCTTTTCCTTTATTGCTACTATAAACCATGGTTTGGTATCAATGTTTGAATCAAGCCATTGTGTGGTTTCTAGGGGGGAGACTTCTGAAAAGACAGGGTTATTGCCTTGTTTTCCCTCCCTACGTCTCTTTGATTTTAGGACAACTGGGATTATGTGGTGGCCAATTGAAGGAGAACCAAACCCTCCCCATCGGTTGACAATTTCTAAGAAAGAAGGGGTGGAGGAAACCTTAATATGTAGGTAGAATTCTATGCTCAAAATATATTTTGAGGAAACCTCTCAACGACATGTGTGTGCCATTGGGATGAAAAGTTGGGAGCTGGTTTTACTTTTAGGGCAGGTATACATAAGCTGAGGGCGCATGGGTCCAGATAACCCTCAGCCTACTTGTGCAACCCTGCAAGTCATCCTTCCCCACATGGTGCCCCCCTTCAGACGTTTTCACCTCCATTTCCCATCAGCCCTAGCCAGCATGGCCAAAGGTCAGTGGTTGTGGGAGGTGTAGTCCAAAAAACAACACATAGGGGGTGCCAGGTTGCAGAAGCCTGCTGGGAGTCTTAACTCGGGGCCGCAGCAAAGTGAGGGAAAACCTGACAAGTTGGGCCTGAAGAGCAATTTTCAGTTCTGGAAACTGGTACAGAGCCGAGCGCCACCAGAAACCTAGAGATGAAAGCTGCCATGACCAAGCAAGGTGAAGTTGTGGGATGGAACACATGGCGACCCCATTTGCCTTTGGAGTGGGGCTGCTTTCCTGATGGCGGCAAGGTCAGCCGAAGCGTCTTCTCCCGGGTCAAAACGCTCAGCAGCTCCAGTTATTTGGGCACACGGCCGCAGCAAGAAGAAACCCTGACAACCAGGCCTCACAGAGTTCCACAACCACCAAATCAAACAGAACTTGGGTCATCCAAAAAACAGGTAGAAAGGTTCGTTGGATAACCCTAGAGAATCTGGTCCCACTCCATTTTCCTTCTCCCGCTGACTGGGAAAACTATGTGGTTTTTATTTTGTCTTTCGACGTGGGGATGTTGAGGGCCGATTAAGTTTCCCAAATAAATCCCTAAAAGTGTTTTTGATTGGGGGGAGAGGGGGTGTGATTTACATGCCTTTGCTCTGCCCTTCGTCTGGTAAAAAGCACAGCAAACTGCATGGGAGAACGCTCCCGCCCCCTCAAGCTACTGGACTGCGACAGACTATGGGATCCGATTAGGATTTTTCTTTTCTATTGGCCGATCCAATTCCCCTCCCCGCTCCATATTTATGTGTGTATATATAAATATACATACACATACATACATACATACTTACATACATACGTGCTGCATGCCTGAGGAATAAACACACATACACACACATATATATATTATATATATACACACAGCATGACCGAGGAGCCAATCGCACACTGCCTTTGGCTCGTGAGACATTAAGTCACCCGTCTACAAGAAAGTTACTAATGCCCTCCTACGGTAAACTGATTCCCAGCCACTCTTAGGGTTCTGTATCAACAGCTCATCACTCTTTCGGCTTGGCTTTGTTTCATCCGTTGTCAATGTCATCCGTTCGTCCATCACTTCCTCTCTCTCTCTCTCTCTTTTGTTTTCTCTTTCACACACCCGGGGTAAAGAAACTTCCTATTTCCTCCGTGTTTGCGTCTGGCTGTTCTGCCCCTTCTGATGCTGTTGTTTCACCTGAGCGAGGATATCGCGTATTTTGCGTTGTGCCATCTGGCAAGAAAAAGATTCGGGGAGGGGGTTGAGAGAGAGGGCAAACGGATTTATAACAATGGCACTGGCCTGATATGGTGGGTCAACCTTTCCGCCAGATGTTCTGGATCACAACTCCCATTACCTGTGCTGGCTGGGGCTGACAAACTCCATTAAGTACAGTCGTACCTTGGAAGTCGAACGGAATCCGTTCCAAAGTGCAGCTTGCGATTGGCCCAACACTATCAGGTGGGGGAAGTCTTTAGCCCAGTTCTTATTTAACCTCTTCCACCCACACCAATATGGCAAGAATGATCTATCATGGCCCCTACCTGGCTGGCGTAGAAGTGTCCAATGATTTTGACAATGACTTGCTCGTTCTCATCGGGAGTTTGGTCCCGCGGGACAACTACTTCTGCTGCTGTCAGGTTCTGCAGCTCATTGACCTGTCGAGTGGAAAGACAGTAACGCTTAATTGCATTTTGATTTTATGAAACGAAGCAGCCCTGATTCAGTTCTCCGGCACTGCTGCTGCTCCTGCGGTCCAGCTTCACTCCACTTTAATAAGGCTAACAGGAGAACTTCAAGCTTGCCTGCGCTCAAGGTTAATTTAAACCATCTTATTCTGTATTGTGTAACTTAAACCCTATCATTCCCTTCCACTTACTCCTACAGACTCTTAAAAATAAGACTGGGTTCAAAGGTAACCATGCTTTGCACTAACCATAGTTAAAACTTCATGGTTTGTGTTTCAGACATGCAAATTATGGTTTTAGAGGTTTCTTCCTCCTTTTCCCCTAATATTTCTGGACACTGTTCTAAACAGTACCCTATGAGGGCACAGCATCACCCCAAACAATGGTTTTGTCAGTGCAAAGGTAACACCACAAACTGTTACGGTATGCCCAAACCACTGCTGGCAAAACACTTCCAGGCATGACTTCAAATCATTCCTTGCTAGTCACTTGCATGCCCCTTTTTGTCAAGACAGTGTTGATTCCGATATCATAAGAAACTATGGTCTGTCGTTCTGTTTCTGACAGAAGCAATAAGAAATCACTCAAACATAAAAATCAAGAAAGAAGGGGATTGTTTTAAAAATTAAGTATGATTCCCAAAGTAATACTTGGATGTGCCTAGAGTAAATTTCACACAAACACAACAGAGGAAAGATATTATATAAAGAGAAGGATGAAAGTTTGCTAGAACACAGTACAAAGATAAGGAATTAAAGAGAAATGACGAAGCTGTAAAGAAGTAGGGGGAAGTCAACTATTGTATTAGTGAAATGAGATTGGATAGAAGAATGAATAGATCATGTATGTTATATACGTTAATAGAGAAGAAAATATGATGTGGGGGGGGGAGAAACTATGGTCTAGTTCTGTTAGGATTCAACCTCTTCTAAACACTTGGCAGGTGTCAAAGTGTGAACCATGCCCCCAGCTTTAACTTCTAGCATGCTTGCAGGCTCTCAATAAGTAATAATCAAACACCATCATTGAGAGACACACTCCACACGTCATCTTGGGTCATGGCAGTGCCAGTGGTCTGACCCCAAAGCAGGCCTCAGCAGTCCTGACCATTCACTTACCGTTTTGCCTCCTTTGCCAATGACTCTTCCTGCGGCCGAAGCGGGGACTCGGATGTGCGTCTCTAGCTTCACTTCTTCTTTGGGGCCAAAAAAGTTTTCCTCTTTAAGTTTGCCATAAATCCGCCCTTGAGCCTGAAGGGTGGGGAGGAAATGAATAGAGCAGGAGGATATTAATCAACCAGTTCCGGGGACATCCCTGGCCTTGTCCCAGCCCCAAAAACTCAGCACTGGTTATACAGTCGTACCTTGGAAGTCGAACGGAATCCGTTCCGGAAGTCCGTTCGGCTTCCGAAACATTCGGAAACCAAAACGCAGCTTCAGATTGGCTGCAGGAAGCTCCTGCAGCCAATAGGAACCTGCGGAATATGTTCGGCTTCCAAAAATAGTTTGCAAACCAGGACACTCACTTCTTGGTTTGCGGCGTTCGGGAGCCCAAACGTTTTGAGAACTAAGCTGTTCGAAAACCAAGGTACGACTGTATTTTAAAACTGTCAGAGACAGGCTGGATGGGGAGGAGTGGGGGGGAGCTGCCAGCCCAACAGCCCCCCAGGGAGGGCACCAAAGATGACACCTTAGAGTGTGAAGCCTGGTGGTGGGACACTGAGGAGCAGTCAGCAGATGGGACAAGCTGGAAGCTGATAGAAACAGGAGACTGGAGTGATCAAGGAAGGGTCAGGGGAAGGTGAGCCCTCCAGGATTGGAAGCTGAGAGTCAAAGCGTGTGACTAAGACAGTCCCATTCCTGCTGACTCTCCTCCCCACTTGAGGGTCCTGCACATTGCTGAGCAACAGGCCAGACAGGTCCAAAGGAGGAGCCCACCCCCCTCGACACAGCCTTCATCTGCTTGGGAGGGATCCAGAGTGAGAGGCTAGAGAGGAGGGGCACGCCTAGAGCTTAGTGTCAGCAACACCTTCGTTGAGTTAGTTGCTGTTTTGTTGCTCACTGAGAGCTCCATGACAAAAAAAACAACAACAACCAAGGCGCTTTTAAATAGCCTATTCTTATTCTTAATTTTTTTGACAAAGTAATAATCATAGATAAATAAGAATAAAAATGTGTACTCCACCACCAAGACTATTCCAATGTAACTATCCAACCTCCCAAAATTTCAACACTCTTGCGATGGTTTGACCCCTTTCTATTTTAACAGTACAAATTCTACAAACACCCTCCACATCTCCCCAAAATCATTTCTCCTGCGTATTCCCCATTTTACCTTAATGGCACATGTTAATTTATCATTAATAGCTATATCCCACACCTCTTTGTACCATTTTTCCATTTTATATTCTGCTTGCCCCTTCCACTTCCTAGCTATCATAATTTGTGCAGCTGTCAATAAATTTGTGAGCAAGTCCTTCGTAGCCTGCAAATCTTCCACCCCATCGTAAATTGATAATAAGGCTACTTCTGGACTTTTGGTCAGCTTTAACCCAGTGATTTCTGTTATCTCCCTAAACACCCTTTGCCAAAAAATACAGTCCATTCTTCTGACTGTTGCCTCCCTTATTATCGAAATGTGAACCGTAATCTCCTCAGGGCAGAGACCTCTCTCTCTCTCTCTCTGCTTGTGTTACTTTGTAAAGCATTGTGCATATGGATTGTGACACAATAAAGGTAAAGGGACCCCTGACCATTAGGTCCAGTCGTGACCGACTCTGGGGTTGCGGCGGTCACCCCATTGGTTTTATTGGCCGAGGGAGCTGGCATACAGCTTCCAGGTCATGTGGCCAGCATGACTAAGCGGCTTCTGGCAAACCAGAGCTGTGCACGGAAACACCATTTACCTTCCCACCGGAGCGGTACCTATTTACCTACTTGCACTTTGACGCGCTTTCGAACTGCTAGGTTGGCAGGAGCAGGGACCGAGCAACGGGAGCTCACCCTGTCACGGGGATTCGAACCGCCGACCTTCTGATCGGCAAGTCCTAGGCTCTGTGGTTTAACCCACAGTGCCACCCGTGTGTGACACAATAGTGGTGATTAAATAATGATACAAAACCAGTAACGGTAACATCTGGTTCTGCAAACTGATCTCACAGTGGCCAACTGGGTGCCTATTTGAAGCCTGCAACAGGGCCTGAGTAACAGCACTCAGTAAATAATGAAGACGATGCTTCTAATCATGTTTAAGCCTCCCTGTGGCCACTGATCTGTAAGAAGGAAGGAAAGAAACCTTGAATTGGGCTTCCGGTGGTCCAGTGATTATCACCATTCGCACTTTGGAATCTGGCGTCTCTGGAGGAGCAATCTGAAGGACACAAGAGGAAGAACAGAAGGGAGAGCCATTTATCAGCAAAGCCTGGGATTCATTCCCCAACCCTCTACTCCCAAGATACTAATTTCAGACTGAACTGAGCCAAAGGATGATCCATCCATTCCTGATTGCAATTATTATTTATTAGATGGCATACCCTACACCTTCCTCTAAAGGAGCCCAGGGCAAAACAGCTGCAGAAATCAATTAGGGAAGGGCCACAGCTCACTGGTGGAGTGCATGCTTTGGTTGCAGAAAGAAGGTCCCTGATCATATTCCTGGCATCTCCAGGTAGGACAAGAAAAAGCCTCTCCTACCTGGAAAACAGCTGACAGTCCATGTGGACCAGGAGTGAGGAATACTTTTGGCTCAGAGCCAGATCCTTCTCAGTATTGGCCTCACATGCCAAACCTGACAAGTAGGCAGGCTATCTTAAAGCACTTTGCAAAAGGGCTCTTTGAGGTAGCCCCACGATTCTCCTTTAAGCAGGCAGGCAGTGGGCAGGTACCTGCCATGCACAAGGCCTGAACCAAGATGGACAAAACCTCTCTGTTCCTTTCTTATTAAATTATACACTGTTTCCGTTCAGTTTCTTCAGGATTTCTTTTCTCTCTGGGCTCTCTCTGTGTTATTTACCTGACTTCGCTAACACGGGGGGGTGGGAAGAAATAAAAGGAATTTTGCACCACTCTTGGCAAACTGGCTGTGCCTTTGTAAAAAAGATTTGCCGCACATTTTAAGAACCCAAACTCTCTAGCATAGCAAGCAGAACAGAAAGTGCCGCTAAGTTGCATCAACACAAGTGTAGTGGCATAGCCCACTGGGAAGCTCCCCATGAACCAAATGTTGTAGATCAGCTTGGATAGCTCAGTTGGTTAGAGCATGGTGCTGATAATCCCAAGGTTGCAGGTTCCATCCCCGTATGGGACAGCTGCGTTTTCCTGCACTGCAAGGGGTTGGACTCTACAACTCTCTGATTCCAGGTTGCTCTTCCACAACTCCCCTGAAGTTCAAATGGGACCCCGGGGTGCCTACTTTGTTTTCTAGCACCATCATGGCTTGCATCAATCAACAATAGGGATTAAACAGAATGGAACGGGCACCTTGATGGAGGCACTTGCGAATCTGGAGAGCTGTTTGATGTGCTGTCCCTTCTTGCCGATGATCGCACCCACAGCCTGGGCAGGAATGAAGACGTGCACCGTCTCTTGCTCAGGAGGCTGCCGAGATAAAAGTTTCTGTGGTCACCAGTCAGTATCAGTCAAACGGGATATCCCAAACTACTAGGTTTGAAACTGTTGTCTGTCATGCACCCAGCATTGGCTGACTTGCTATGATGTCACAGAATGTTTAGTGCATGGGCTTGTTTGTTTTGGCAGAACTCGCATGTGATTTTGTCTGAAGCTCACACACGCTACAGGAAAAGGAAAGCTCTATGCTAGTGAATGTTTTGCGTAGGTTGAGCTCAAGCTTACCAAAAAAGAGCTGTATGGGGCTGCTCCAGAGACACTACTTGGGGGAGGAGGCACCGCATTGGAAGAGGCAGGAAAGAGGCCAACGGCAGCTAGGTTCAGCCCAGGTATCAGGTGCGACTGTAGCTAAAAGAAAAAGAGAGCGAGAAAATGTAATATGGCAAGCAAAATAATCATTTCTACATTTTTACTGTGAATTCGCTGTCATCACTTGTTAGAGGTGTCGGTCGGTTGCTCGAGAGCAATCAGGCAATATGCCTCAATAGTCTGTTCTAAAGCTTTCTTATTGGTGGTAAAAACCTTTAGAATGCAGAGCACCTCTATTCCGTGTCTTGCTCATTCACTGGCAGAATCTGAGAGTGGGCGGTGCTTAAATAGTTTCTTGACCCCCAGTGTGCGCCTCCCCTCTCTGCGCGGAAGCCTACTGCGCAAGGATGGCTTGGGTAAAGGAGGACCTCCCTCCGCCCCGCTTTGCTCAGGCAAGGTGTCCTGGCACCGCCTTGCCTCCTCCGAGCCCTGCATTTCCTCTCCACTAGAGGCATGGCTTCCTTCCTCCACTGAGGAAGTGCTGCTTCCCACGATCTTTGGGGGCTCTCTGTAATCCATCCGGCTTTTCCCCTCTCGCCCCTGAGCCGATGGCAGTTCCCTGGCAGCACTGAAACACTTCTCGCAGTGCGGCGGTTTTGCCTTGCTTTTTGCAGACTGATTCAATCCACTTGTCCTGATTTAGACAGCCAAGAAAGCAGCCAAAGGCTCTGTATAATAAACTTCTGCACCCATGGAAACAAGTTTGGACACAGGTGGCATCCATAGAGTAATCAGGGGACCGAAACACACTTTAGCACATTGCCACTTTCCATTATGCACCCAGGTTCCGGTGCACCGATCAGCTGCTCGAGGTAAACAAAGAGAAACTGTTCCGCAACCCCAAAGCAGTGAACCCGACACGTTTATGAAGCACGGTGCAGCACAAGCTATAAAGTGGGAGCAGAGAACTCGGAAGCAAGCTCACGTCACTCTTGGGATTCCTCAGGTGGCTTTAGGCAAGCCACTGTGGTGCAACTCACACAATTTGGCAATGAAGGGCACCACTGCAGACTTATGGGCCTCGGCCAACCTCCTTTCTCCATTCACATGCATAGGTCCCTGTGGCGATCACACAGGGCCCCTGGACGTTTGACGGTCTATTGACCCTGTGCCACCACTGTGATTGCTTTCTTCGCTGCCTCCAACCCGTTTCTCCTCACAGGTACACACGGAGTCCAGACAGTTGTTAACATTAACAAATAATCAAGTTTATTTTATAGGCATGAACAAGCTTATGGTTTCTGTTAATTTTTCTTGGCAGATTCTTATTCTTAATTCCTTAACTGTCCTATATGTTCCTAACAACTTTAAACTGATTATTCCAACTACCTATGTGACTCCACCTAACAATTCCTCTCACTTCCTCACCACACAACTCGACCAACCCGCAGACTTAAACCTCCCTCTTCCTTCTTCAACTCCCAACTGACTTTCACACAACACCGACTCTCACTCTAACTCCTCCTATCAGTTTCCACTGGCCAATCACATCACACTCATTTTTAACCCTTTCCTTATGACCCACCTAGGAGGCAAACATACCCCTCCTCCACTTCCTGCTTCTTGCTAACTACAGTCAGTGTCAAGCTATGGTGGGTGTGAACCTTGGAACAGCCGTTTGCACTCTGGAGGTCTGGAGGTAAGGGACTAACCTGAGATTGAAAATTCAGGCTTCACCGCATACTATGGCTAGCAAAAACCAGAGAGGAGGTGCAAGATGGGAGAAGTGGGAGCTCAGAAAGCCACAGAGATGCTGCTGTTTGCCAAACCATGGTAGGACATTGGCCTGGTGCAGGTATTCATGTTCTAGCTTAATAATCCAGGTCGTGCACACATGCACATAACCCCTTTGCTGCGGCTTTCCTCCTGCCTTCACATGAGTGCAGGAGAAGACAGGAAGTTGCAATCAACCACGGCTTCCTGTTACCTTCTAATTGGGAACTGTGGCTCATGGCTTCCAAGCAAGCCAGGATCAGAAGCCAGCTTTAAAACACAGCGTAAGGTTGACTTATGAATCCTGGCTTGTTTCGAAGCTATCAACCATAGCTCCCGCTTTGCGTGTTAACAGGAAGCTGCGGTTAACTGTGGCTTCCTGGCTTTTTTGTTCACTTGCGCCAAGGGAGAATCAAAAGGGCTGCCCATTATTTGCACACCGGGCATTAATATCCCATTGCCTGTGTTCATTAAGCCAGAGACTGATTGCCCATATGCAACCAATACATCAGAATTAAGTCTTTCTCAGTCTCCATCTACTATAGAGAATAACAATGCCTACCGATTATTGTAAAGATTACTGCAATCTGAACATTCAAAAAGCCCTATGTCAATATTAAATATTGCTGCTGCTACTACTACTAGGGTCTTCTCGGCAGTGGCGCCCACCCTGTAGAACGCCCTCCCATCAGATGTCAAGGAAATAAACAACCATCTGACTTTTAGAAGACATCTGAAGGCAGCCCTGTTTAGGGAAGCTTTTAATGACTGATGTTTTATTGTGCTTTTAATTCTGTTGGGAGCCGCTCAGAGTGGCTGGGGAAACCCAGCTAGATGGGTGGGGTATAAATAATAAATACATTATAATTATGGTGGGTTCATTTGCGAACAACCTTCTCTGTTTCAGGGCCTCTGCTTCAAATCAAGAGAAATGCACATATTTCTTCTTAGAAGTTATTCCTCCACCTGTCATTTAACAGCCTCTCTTTTGACCACTTAACTTATTATGATGTTGCAACCAAGTTAGCAAAAGTTTCTAGTCCACAAGAATTTCTATCATCCCACCTGCCCATCTGCATCCTACTTTATTTGTCATACCATTATAACCTATAAGAGGAAAAGAAAGTATGGCAGGGAGGAACCAATGCTATTCAAAGTAACAATGCAGAACCCAATGCCTAAGACAGGCATCCCCAACCTGAGGCCCTCCAGATGTTTTGGCCTACAACTCCCATGATCCCTAGCTAACAGGACCAGTGGTGAGGGATGATGGGAATTATAGTCCAAAATATCTGGAGGGCTGAAGGTTGGGGATGCCTGGCCTAAGAATTAAGATTCCAAAGTCCACAACCGACTAGGTAATGGCTTTTGAAAGATAACGTATTCATACAAAGCAGCTGAATGGATTTCAGAGCCTTTTGATGGAAAGCCAGTGATTCCAAGACCGATAGCAGTAGCTCTAGATGGACTGTCTTTAGAGCTTCTGAATGCCCAGAGAAAGTGCAACATAAGCAGACTCACACTCATAGCTGCCACATCGTTCTCATAGGCTTCTCTCACTTTCTTCATGATCTCTTGCTCTGCTTTGCAGCAGTTCTCAATGGAGCCTTTCACAGTGATGGTCCTTTCAGGGTTGTATAGGGTCAAATCCTGCAGCCTGGGGAGGAAAGGAAGCATCAGCCTTTCATGCAAGTGTCCCCAAATCCTTGCCCAACTTGGAGCAACATGCATAATCTCATTTCATTTTTGACTGCTGTTTCGTGCAAAATACGTCTTTCAAAAAAACAACTTTTTTTATTTAAGTGAGTGCACACTGGCCCACAATGCACCTCAAGTTTCCAGGACTTATGGTGGGCAGGGAAGTAACTAACTGAGGGGAGAGGACAACAACACACGGTACAAATATACCCCTTGCCCAACAGTATTGGTGGGAAACTCTTGAGGTAGATTATGAAGGCATAAAATAGAAACTGCTCCTGTGTGGATGAAGGGAAACACAGATTCAACACTCCATAGCGCCCTAGTGTGAACACAGCTTAATTTGAATACAATACTTTTTTTATTTAAAAAGGGGGTCAAAACGAAAGGGGATGAGGGGATAGAATGGAGAAGAAAGCCTTACGAAGAGATGGTGATCTTTGTCTCTGTGTCCTGCTCCACCTTCTTCAAGTTGCGGCCTTCTTTGCCGATCAGCCGTCCCACAAAGTTGTTATGGGCTAGGATTTTCAGGGGCACTTCATCAGCCCTGCATGAGGGGGGAGAAGTTGGGAAGGGAAGGGGTGAAATCAGAGGGTTGGACTCCCACCTTCTGACAAGTTCCTGAGGTCAATTCCAGGCAACCTGTTATGCCTTGGGACACCAACCCCTGAACAGACAGGCCTCTTCTGGAAGCTGGGCCAGGGTGGGTTTATAATCTGATTTGTAATCTTACTTGTAGGTGGACTGTCTCGCCAGAGTAGTGCATGATCTAGTTATCTCCCGCTTGGACTACTGCAATGCGCTCTACGTGGGGCTACCTTTGAAGGTAACCCGTAAACTACAACTAATCCAGAATGCGGCAGCTAGACTGGTGACTGGGAGTGGCTGCCGAAACCATATAACACCAGTCCTGAAAGACCTACATTGGCTCCCAGTACGTTTCCGAGCACAATTCAAATTGTTGGTGCTGACCTTTAAAGCCCTTAATGGCCTTGGTCCTGTATACCTGAAGGAGCATCTCCACCCCCATCGCTCAGCCCAGATACCGAGGTCCAGCTCCGAGGGCCTTCTGGCAGTTCCCTCACCACGAGAAGTGAGGTTACAGGGAACCAGGCAGAGGGCCTTCTCAGTAGTGGTGCTCGCCTTGTGGAACGCCCTCCCATCAGATGTCAAGGAAATGAACAACTATCCAATAAGCCAACGCCACACTTTGCGCCAACGATAGCCCACAGCCTTACGTCTTGGTGTCTTTTGCCTCCTTCTGCATGATTTCCAAAATCATCTTGCAAGCGGCAGAACAGCCCTCTGGGGTCGAATGGATACTGATCGCTTTCTCTGCTGCCCCGGCATTTTCCTTCCGGTGCACGTCGATTCTGCAGGGAAGGGAGAGAAGAGCCAGCTGCTTGAGTAGCAAAACTCGGAAAAGTAGGATCACAGCATGCGCCCGAAGAACCAGAAACCCAAAGTCCACCCAACAGATGCTTCAGAAACTTGACTCCCCTTGGCTGCTCCTCTGCCTCTGCCCAGGCTCCCCATCTTTGCTACACATCTCACAATCCTTGACTTTTCCCTTCCATATTCATCTTTTCAACCTCTGTAAAACTGTGTAAAACTCCCCAGGCAAGAACAAGGCCGTTTGTAGACCTTCTTAGACATCCAATAAAGGAACATTTCCGTAGTAGAAGTAATTTTGAATCTCGAACAATGAACAATGGAGCTCTGGGACTGGGACTGAGGTGGCCTGCGTTAAAACTCCTCCTCAGCCATCAAGCTCACTGGGTTAGTTCCTGGGCTAGTCCCTGTCTCTCAGCTTAAGCTACGTCATGAGGCTGCAGTGAGGGGAAAGGGAAAGAGAGAGTTGTTTTCTTAGAGAAAGGGTAGCACAAAAAACGAAATAATATATCATTTCCCAGTGGGTTGGGTTTCCATGAGCCAGATAACCATGAGGGGAACATTTGTACTTCACAGGGTATGGCACTCCACAAACGGGGGACCATCACTGAAAATACCTTGTAGCGGGTCAAGAATGTGTGCACATGTGTGCGTACACACACAAAACACACGTATATATTATATAAAGACACATACACACCCTTGTAAATAAATAAATTTCCCAATGCGCCACCCTTAACAGCACCCACATCTGCAGCCTGAGGTGCCTTCTAGGCCCAAGAGCAGGCACACTTTTGTTCTCTGAATCCCAATACCCAGGCCTCTGACCCTCCAGTCTTAACAGCTTAAATCCTTCTGGGCTAAGTTTCCACCAGAGCATACTCCAAGTCGCTTTATTTGCCATGGGAGAAGGACAAGATGGCGCCTCCCATATACCAACTGGGCTTCAACAGCGTCAACAGGACAAGGCCTTCCACTCTGCCTAAGCCCTGCAGGACATCCGAAGGGATGTGACGCAGCTTGCCTGGCACACACACCACTGTGCCTTCCAGTACCTCACCCCCCAGCGTCTGAGGCAGACGTCTCACTCTGCCCAATGATAGGGCCGGCCTTGTGTCCCATGCAGCACCTAGCACACTCTTGGCAGCAAATCAGTGCAAAGGTGTGGCAGTAAGCAAGCGGGGTTGCTATGGAAACACTTGCTAAGCCAGCAGGGCCTTACTTGGACTGCGTCTGCTTGGTGATGTTGCGGATGGTGGCACCTTCTTTGCCAATGATGGCTCCCACATACTGGGTGGGAACGAGAAGGCGGAGGGGAATGTCTACCGGCTGCTGTTTCATGGGTGCTCCTGAAGCCACGGGTGAACCTTGCCTCGGGGCGCCCCGCGATCCAAAGCCCCCTCGGCGGCCGTTCTCTGCACCCTGCACAGTTTGTTCATCGGGGATGTAGGAGACCTTCAGTGCGTGGTTTTCCAGTTGGTGGCCATTTAGTTTCATAATGGCTCTGAAGACAAGACGGACAAATACACAGAGAGAGAAGCCGCTCAGTTAACTCCACTTAAAACTAAAATCAGCACACCTGCAGTCAAAAGAACTGTCTGGTTAGTTAAAATCTGCATGTGAAATCGAGGCCTACTACTACTGTGTGCAATTTTGGCCAGGACCACTCCTCAGCTTATCCTGATGTTTTAATCCCCAACCAGCTGACAACTTTTCCTTCCCTCACAGAAGCTGGACTTCAAACTATTCTCTGTTCCTTGCCGCCACCGCACCAGTTCTGCCAATTCACACAGCAGAGGCTTCACTATAATAATACAGCGTTCACACATGCTGTATTATTATAATAAATAAAAAGGGGTGGAGTCATGGCAAGGCCAATATATAGCAGCCAAGAACATATAGCAACAAGGCCATTTTGAAAAGCCGGAAGGTTCCTCATGCATCTGCCCCCACCCCCTTTTGAAACCCACAAGCCCTCTTCACTCTTCTGATTGCCACAGCTGCTTGCTCCTCATTTCCAGTGATTTTTTTTTTTATTTTTTTTTGCTTTTCCCTCCTCCTTATTCACTTCTGACAAAGGGAAAGGAAGCTGATATATGGGCAGTTCTCTCCGCTCCACCACCATTGATTTGAAATGGCCATCAGTAATGGCATTTTTAAAAATCACTTCATATCCTGACGTTTTTTATCGCTACACGTTAAGATTTTGTCAAGATGTACATTTCATCTTAAACTAAATGTGATGAAACGGTTTTGGAGGTGGAGAATGAATGAAGGAATACACACACACATACACCCGTATTTTTTCCGGCTATAAGATGCCCCCATGTATAAGATGCCCCCTAATTTTTGACATTATTTTTAAGGAAAAAAACCTAGTCTTATACACGGAAACATATGGTGTATGTATACATATACATATACATATACATATACATACTGTATATGTACACACACACACACACACACACACACACATTCATTCTCTGGCCTTGATTTCTTAAGGTATGTTGTAATCCTAGATCTCTAAGGAGTTTACCACAAACAAACAAACAAACAAACAAGCAAGCTTCTTTATTTATTTACAGTGGTACCTCAGGTTAAATACTTAATTTGTTCTGGAGGTCTGTTCTTAACCTGAAACTGTTCTTAACCTGAAGCACCACTTGAGCTAATGGGGCCTCCTGCTGCTGCTGCACCGCCAGAGCATGATTTCTGTTCTCATCCTGAAGCAAAGTTCTTAACCTGAAGCACTATTTCTGGGTTAGAGGAGTGTGTAACCTGAAGCGTATGTAACCCGAGGTATCACTGTATTTGAGGTAAACTCATCAGAGATCTAGGATTACAACATGCCTTAAGAAAGCAAGGCCAGAGTATAATTTTAGCAATGGGCTGCAGTTCCACATAGCCACCTATAGATGGGGGTGTTACCATTAACAAGGCCACATTATGGGACAACCTGGTAACACATCCCAGCATCCCAACACACGGCGGCGGCTGCTACCTTTAAATCCGATACTGAAATTCTTTTTTCTTTTCTTTTTTTAATGCTGCTGCAACCCCTGCTATTTCTACACATTGCATCATGGCAGGGGTAGAGAGGGGCGTCCAGTCAGGAACCCTTTTTGAGATGCTTCTGTGCTCGGAGTTTGGTGCTAAACTGCCATGTTTTGCTCACTCAACTTTTCACAGGCCCAGTCATGGTCACCCAAATATCTTCCTTGTGGTGTTCTTCTGCCGTTTCTCATGCTGCAGAAAGCCAACCATTGCTGAGGTGGGAAGAGAGCTTTAAACCTCCCTATCCAGCCCAGCAATCTCATGGGGAGGCGAACCACCCCTCCCTTCTCCAGTCATAAAATAATAATAAATTATTATTATTATTATTATTATTATTATTATTATTATTAATACCCCGCCCATCTGGCTGGGTATAAATTATTATTTCCCCAGCCACGCTGGGCGGCTTCCAACAAAATTTTAAAATACAGTGGTCTGTTAAACATTAAAAGCTTCCCTAAACATGGTTGCCTTCAGATGTCTTCTAAAAGTCTGGTAGTTGTTCTTCTCTTTGACATCTGGTGGGAGGGTGTTCCACAAGGCAGGTGTCACTACCGAGAAGGCCCTCTGCCTGGTTCCCTGTAACTTGGCTTCTCACAGTGAGGGAACCGCCAGAAGGCCCTCGGAACTGGACCTCAATGTCTGGGTAGAATGATGGGGGTGCACCGATCAATTGAGGAGAGGGTTGTTTGCCTCTATTTGGGAGACTAAATCACCACTGTCACACAACCCTGAGAATGTGGTCTCCAGAAGAGGAAGAAAATGTTAATCAACTGTGTTACAGTCCAAACATTGCTTTGATATCACTTTGGGGGGGGGGGTGAGACATATAAATGCACTTAAATAAATACAGTGGTACCTCGGTTTAAGAACAGTCCTGTTTACAAACGATTCAGTTTAAAAACTCTGCAAAACCAGAAGTAGTGTCCCGGTTTGTGAACTATACCTTGGTCTAAGAATGGAATCCGAATGGTGGAAGGGCACCAGCGGTGGGAGGCCTCATTAGGGAAAGCGCACCTCGGTTTAAGAACAGTTTCGGTTTAAGAACGGACTTCCAGAACAGATTAAGTTCGTAAACCGAGGTACCACTGTAATAAACAAGTCACAGATTTTGCAACAGAAATAAATTAAGGAGGCAGGCAGCAGCAAATGTATTTGGGGGGGGGGGGGGTTGCCAGCCACAGAATTTGAAGCCCTGCACAGAATTGTGAACACACCCAAGGACCAAGTCAGATAACAATTACAAGCCAATAAAGGTACTTTAAAAACTCACTGTCTGGTCTGTTCCCGGTTGGAGTAGGTGACGTTGACAACCGCCGTCTCACTGTCCGTATTCACTTGACGACGAGGAGGAAGAAATCGCAGTTAGCTAAAGCACGCACCCTTATCATCAATCAAAATAACTGTGTATTAAACAACCTCAATCATCACCACCCATGAGAGAAAGCAAGGGATGGAGCTTAAAGAAGTTTGTTTTTTCGCAATTCCCAGCAGATTGGACCACAGGGGTGGTGTCAGGATGACCAGGCAGCTGCTGACAGGCCTGGGCTCAGCCCACACCAAATGCTGCCATTTCCGCTAGGTATTGTGCGTGGCATTATTGCTGCCCCTGTTGCATGCGGTGACATATATGTGTCTAAACCCACACACATGTCCAGCACTCACGTGTATTCATACATGCATACAACAAAGAGATCTGGGATCTTCTGCTAGAGTTATAACGTGTGTCTGTTTGCGAATACGCGTTTCACCCTTAACCATATGCCACAAATTCTGTCCTGAGCAGAGTCTGTGCAATATGTTATGCTGTAACCTCACACCCTTGAGATCACTATGTGTAAGGAACAGCAGTCCAGAAATCTGATGAATGAATGAATGAATGAATGAATGAATGAATAGCAAAGGGGTCAGAATGCCATCTATCAGATATTGAGTCTGTTGAGATTCCTGCATCGCAGGGGGTTGGACTAGATGCTCTTCAGGGTCCCCACCCTACAATTCTATGATTAAAGGGAGGGAAGGTAAAGGGCCCCTGGACGGTTAGGTCCAGTCAAATGCAACTATGGGGTTCTGGCGTTCATCTCGCTTTGAGGCCAAGGGAGCCGGCGTTTGTCCACAGACAGCTTTCCAGGTCATGTGGCCAGCAGGACCAAACCGCTTCTGGCACAACAGAACACCGTGACAGAAACCAGAGTGCATGGAAAAGCCATTTACCTTCCCGCTGCAGCGGTACCTATTTATCTACTTGCACTGGCGTGCTTTCGAACTGCTAGGTTGGCAGGAGCTGGGACAGAGCAATGGGAGTTCACCCCATTGTGGGGATTTGAACCACCGACCTTCTGATCGGCAAGCCCAAGAGGCTCAGTGGTTACAGCCTATTTCATCCATTGCCCTGGTCTTTTGCTCCAAGGCCCACCCATATACATTCTCTGAAACATCTCAAGGGTCCTTACCTTGTTCACAGTTTTCCACAGTACCATACTGAGCTAGCAAACCATCCAGAACCTATTCAGATGTGAAAGAAACAAAAATAAGTGGTTTGTGGAAGAGAAAGAAAGAGTTACACTGAAAATTTCACCAAAGGTAAAAATCAGGAAAGGAAATGCCAAAAATGAAGGACAAAGCAACAACAGCCCACAGGAGACGAAGAACTCACTTGCATTGTACATTTAAAATCGTGCCCCCCCCCCCGCAAAAAAAAAACACCTGGGGAGTCTGGAGCTTGTAAAGTGTGCTGTGAGTTGCTAGGAGACTCCCCTATTCCACTTCCAGAACTACAATTCCCAGAGTTCCCTGGGAAGAGGGATTGACAACCAATTGGATAATTGTAGCTCCGTGTGATGGAAAATAGGAATATCCTGACAACTTTCAGTCCCCCTAACAAACCACAGTTCCCCGGATTCTTTGGAGGGTGTCCTGAGTGTTTGAAGAGGCAAGGTTACTTTCTTAAATCTATACTGAAGATGGAGCCAAGGTCTCAAAGCAGAGCTCAAAAAACCTGAAAATGTACTCATACGGTATGCAAATATGCTATTGTAAATAAACAGCGGTTTATTTATTTCAGCGGTTAGATTAGCTAAGTAACATGCACCATTGTTTAGGAAATGCATGCGTTGCAAGAGGGAAACTCCATTTAATCTGGTCTCTTTCCTTTCGCTCCAGAGGGGTTCTTTTCTTTGCAACGGAAGGGAATCGGAAAATCTAATAATCTCCATTGCTCTGCCCCATTCACACATCTCAAAGTATCCCAAAGCTCACTCATCCAGCATGCAGCTTCCAGTTTATTAAAAAGACATTTCAGACACAGATGCTAAGACTATGCACTTGTCAGAGACCTCACTTACCTCCCATCGTAACTGAGGGGGGATGTTTCTTATCTGAATTTTGCGGCTCCTAAAACGAAGGATAATTATTTTATAATTATTATTATAATTATTATTTATTTAATTTCTATACCGCCCTATACCCGAAGGTCTCAGGGCAGTTCACATAATTTTAATTATTGTACTGTAGGATTAACATCTGATAAGGCTCCTGTGACCTTAAACATCTTTATGACATGCAGAAATTCAACAGATGAAGCTTTCCTCGGTTTTGATGTGCAATTGTGCCCAAACCATTTTTAGTGTTTGTTTTGAAGATTTCGAGGCTGCCCTATGAAGGAAATTTCGTCTCTGAGCAATTTACAAAATTAAAATACAATTTCCACGTGCAAAAATCAAATAAACACAAATTCCACACCTCCAGAACAATAATCCTATTATTAGAAAACCAATCTGAAAATCACGTCTGACAACAACGCTACAAGATTCTCTAGAGAGCACCTCAAGGCTGCTCCTCGTATACTGTAAAAGAAGGCTGTCTACAGATTACAAAATAATAATAAGCTAGAATGAATCTGGTGCGTTCAACGTTTGCATACCCATAATCAGTGCCCATGAACTTGTACGGTGTGCTCCAGACCTCTGCAACAAACCTATTAAGATAGTCTGCCCCCAGAGGCTTATGGACTTAATTGGCTTTTAAAAGACTCTGGAAACTCATTTTACAGATAAAAATGGCTCGCGTCCAACCCAACGGGCTGTATGCACGGCCGGTCCTGCACCAGACATGTCCAGTCCACCGCCAGGTCATAATCTGGTCAGATAAGGAGAGGCGCTACTGTTGCCTGTTGCAGGCAGTCAAGATACTCAGAAGGACATGCACCACCTCCCTCCTTCTCAGGGAAGAATTACCAGCTACTTTAAAAGGACTCAGGCTGCAGTCAGAATTCAAGCCGTCATCACCTAATCCAGGAGAACCAGGACATCATCAGCCAGTTTCGAACTCAGCATGGGTTGATCAGCTAGGTGAGCATATTTTGCCAGAGTGGTACATGCTCTGGTTATCTCCCGCTTGGGCTGTTGCAGTGATCTCTACGTGGGGCTACCTTGAAGGTGACTTGGAAATTATAACTAATCCAGAACACAACAGCTAAACTGGTGACTGGGAGCAGCCGCCGGGAGACCATATACCGTATTTTTTGCTCTATAAGACTCACTTTTTCCCTCCTAAAAAGTAAGGGGAAATGTGTGTGCGTCTTATGGAGTGAATGCAGGCTGCGCAGCTATCCCAGAAGCCAGAACAGCAAGAGGGATTGCTGCTTTCACTGCGCAGCGATCCCTCTTGCTGTTCTGGCTTCTGAGATTCAGAATGTTATTTTCTTGTTTTCCTCCTCCAAAAACTAGGTGCGTCTTCTGGTCTGGTGCATCTTATAGAGCGAAAAATATGGTAACACCAGTCCTAAAGGATTTTCACTGGCTCCCCCTATGTTTCAGAGCACAATTCACAGTGTTGTTGCTGACTTTTAAAGCCCTAAGCAGCCTCGGCCCTGTATACCTAAAGGAGCGTCTCCATCCCCATCATTCGGCCCGGACACTGAGGTCCAGCTCCAAGGGCCTTCTGGCAGTTGCCTCACTGTGAGAAGTGAGGTTACAGGGAACCAGGCAGAGGGCCTTCTCGGCAGCGACGCCCCCCCGTGGAACGTACTCCCGTCAGTTGTCAAGGACATAAAGAACTACATAACTTTTAGAAGTCGTCTGAAGGCAGCCGTATATTGAGAAGTTTTTTTTTTATGTTTAGTGTTTTATTACGTTTTTATATGTGCTGGAAGATGCCCAGAGTGGCTGGGGGAACCCAGCCAGTTGGGCAGGGTATAAATAATAAATTGTTGTTGTTTGTTTGTTCTGAAAGCATACACTCATCTATCTGGCCCAGGCACTCATGTATTAAACTTTTTTGTTTGCTAATTCCTGTCTATCTATAAGCAGTCTGGTTCCAGTCTTTGCAAGGGGACAGAGACAGATTTGGTCATTCAGATAGACAATTTACTTGTAGTCCTGGACTGAGGGGGTGCGACCCCATTGGTCTTACTAGGCCCCGATACACTTGATCAGGAAGCGCTGCTGGGATGCCTCAGGGATTTAGCATGGATTAGAGACACTGATATACAGTGGTGTTAACCCCTCCAGGCATGCTCAGAAGATAAGGCTTGGCTAACTTCCGTTTGATGGCTGTTAACTTGTGGGAGACAGGGCCGAGCTGGGGCTAGCATCTAGACCATGGGTAGGCAAACTAAGGCCCGGGTGCCGGATCCGGCCCAATCGCTTTCTAAGTCCGGCCCGCGGATGGTCCGGGAATCAGCATGTTTTTACATGAGTAGAATGTGTCCTTTTATTTAAAATGCATCTCTGGGTTATTTGTGGGGCATAAGAATGCGTTCATTTTTTTCTTTTCAAAATATAGTCCGGCCCCCCACAAGGTCTGAGGGACAGTGGACCGGCCCCCTGCTGAAAAAGCTTGCTGACCCCTGATCTAGACCTTCCAGTTAAAGATCCTTGAGCTGCAAGCTCGAGGCCGACAGCAGCAAGTAACCTGTCTGTTGATCAGACAAAAGCAGAAGATCAGGCTCCAAGTATTTATATACTAGAGCTGGCCAACGCTGAGGCTTCTTCCTGCCAGAAATTGCAGGGGTTCAATGCTCCACGCCAACTATTTCCCTTCTGCGGCTGAAGGCGGCTTTTGAGTTCTTTGAAGACACAGGTGGCGCTGTGGTCTAAACCACTGAGCCTCTTGGGCTTGGCGATCAGAAGGTCGCAACGGGGTGAGCTCCCGTTGCTTTGTCCCAGCTCCTGCCAACCTAGCAGTTCGAAAGCACGTCAGTGCAAGTAGATAAACAGGTACCGCTGTGGCGGGAAGGTAAACTGAGTTTCCGTGCGTTCTGGCTTGTCAGCATGTTCCGTTGCACCAGAAGCAGTTTAGTCATGCTGGCCACACAACCCGGAAAGCTGTCTCTGGACAAACGGCAGCTCCCTGGGCCTGAAAGTGAGATGAGAGCTACAACCTCATAGCCGCCTTAACTTAACCGTCCAGGAGTCCTTTACCTTTACCTGCCAGCTATTTTCCTTCTGTGCCTGAAGAAGGCTCTGAGTTCCAAGCAAACAACTATTTCATCTTCTAACAGAATGCAATACACATTTTGTAGTAAAGTCAACAGGAAAAACAGGAAGAAAGAGGAGGACGACAGGTTGTTTGGCAACAGTCTTAAAATGTTGACAAATGACCAACCGTAACAGGTTTGTCCTCCAAAATTCATGTCTCTATGTGCCACATTGTGCATCTGCCATATACATGTAAAGCAGCATCTAAACAGCCATGGCTTCCCCCAAAGAACCCTGGGAACTGTAGTTTGTTAAGGCTTCTGAGAGTTCTTAGGAGACCGCTCCTTCATTCCCCTACTATTCCCAGAGTGGTTTAACCGTCAATCCCTCTACCCAAGAACCGTTGGGAATTGTAGCTCTGTGAGGCGAAAAGGGGTCTCTTTACAATGCTCAGCGTCCTTCATAAATTACAGATATATATATATGGGGAGCCATGACAGTTAAAGTGGTATGAAAGTGCTTTAAACGTACAGTGCAGATGGGGCCTTCCATTGCCCATGTTTGCATATGACAAAGGTAAAGGTACCCCTGCCCGTACGGGCCAGTCGTGTCCGACTCTAGGGTTGTGCGCTCATCTCACTTAAGAGGCCGGGGGCCAGCGCTGACACTTTCGGGTCACGTGGCCAGCGTGACGAAGCTGCTCTGGCGAGCCAGCACCAGCGCAGCACACGGAAACGCCGTTTACCTTCCCGCTATAAAGCAGTACCTATTTATCTACTTGCACTTAGGGGTGCTTTCGAACTGCTAGGTGGGCAGGAGCTGGGACCGAAAGATGGGAGCTCACCCCACCGCGGGGATTCGAACCGCTGATCATATGATCGGCAAGTCCTAGGCACTGAGGTTTTACCCACAGCGCCACCCGCGTCCCTTGACAAAGAGCCTTGGCTTAATAAACCACAAAGTGTAGAAATCCCAGTCGTTCCCATTTTGGAATCTTCCCTCTGCATAAGTCAGATAAACAAACCAGGTCAAGGGGGATAACTTTAGTGTTACCTCAAAACCCGGATTATGAGTTGTTCCTGGGATTGCTTGCCAGCCACAACCAAGGTTTACTGTTGGTTTGTGAATCCTAGCTTGTCAGGGAGAAGCAAGACAAAACCCTGGGCTTTGGAAGAAGAAGACAAAGAAGAAGAAGAAGAGGAGGAGGAGGAGGAGGAGGAGGAGGAGGAGGAGGAGGAGGAGGAGTTTGGATGTGATATCCCACTTTATCACTACCCTAAGGAGTCTCAAAGCGGCTAACAATCTCCTTTCCCTTCCTCCCCCACAACAAACACTCTGTGAGGTGAGTGGGGCTGAGAGACTTCAGGGAAGTGTGACTAGCCCAAGGACGGCCAGCAACTGCATGTGGAGGAGCGGGGAAGCGAACCCGGTTCACCAGATTACGAGACTACCGCTCTTAACCACTACACCACACTGGCTCTTTGGAAATAACGTTGTGCTTTCCTTTCTTCATCTGCTTACCTGCTCATGCCATCGGGACGCTTACACGGTATGGTTTAATCCGCAAACACGGTTTCAACGATGACTTCTCCAATAACTAATGATAGGATACCATCTTAGTATCACCACCAAAATGCACATTCTCATTTCATATATTCTTACATCATAAACATTGGGGAGCTTGGGATGGTGCCACAACTCCCGTTCTAATTTGGGCATTTCACGTCGGCTCCCTAATTTTGTAAACAAAAATTCTAATTTATTGTTTCAAATTCTACCTGGGGTAGCAGCTGCTACCGCCACAAACCATGCCCACTTTGTTGCAGCAGTCCTCCCAGCTTTGAATGCGAATAAGTGGCTCAACCTGGTATTAAATTATTCCGCAAGGTGGATTATTTGACAGCTGTTCCAAAATGTTGGGTCATCATAGCACGAGCCGAAAGAGCATCCATCAACCATACCAACCCCATCCCCCTTGCTCCCTAGGTCTCCTAGCTTTTACCACATCCTGTAGGAAAACCCGAGACATCATATTCTGTCTCCTAATGCTTCCAAAGTCTTCGGGATCTGAGTCCTCCGTCTCCTGTCTGGCTCTCCAGAGCATTCGGAAAATCGCATCCATCGGAAGGAGATGGGGCGAGCAAAATTACACTCGGAGAGCGTCAGTTTGAATCTCAGGGGGTCAATAAAGAGAGAGAGGATCTCTATAAAGAGCCTAAGGGCTGTCTATAAAACATGCTCTCATTTTTAATGGCTGGGAGAGATGGGAGGCCGAGAAGAAAGAAATTAAAGAAGAGTAACGGCAGCGGAGAATTTTAATAAGCGTGCCAACCCGAGAGCAACAAGCAGACACCTCTTTTCCCGATTTTGCTCCTCCTCACGACTCCTGCTTCCCAAAATAGAATCTTTGGGAATTTTCAGAGCCAAAATTATCCCCTCCTTCGGCAGCAGCTGCCACATACAAGTACAGGTGGAACATCTGACTTTCTGGACATTCCTCAATTCACCAAGCAGCTGCGATCCAGGGCTGGTGACATGCAAATAGTGTAACAGATCTGTGGCCATGCGAATCACTCGCTATCCGCTGTGACTATTCTCCACGTGCAAATCGTATTTTATCTATCTTGTTTTTTAATCTTTTCTATTCAATTTTACATTATACATTTAAATTCAAACATTGATCTTTAATCATCAACGTTTAGGATTCCCTGAATCCTTCCCTTGACCCCTCCATGGTTTCCATTATCAAACATTTTCAACTGCATCATATATTTTCTCTATTCTTCTTAAAACAATCCATTTTTACCTTAGTTTTTAATACATTTCAGTGGTACCTCGGAAGTCGGACGGAATCTGTTCCGGAAGTTCGTTCCAACTTCCAAAATGTTCAGAAACTAAAGCGCGGCTTCTGATTGGCTGCAGGAAGCTCCTGCAGCCAATAGAAAGCTGCGTCAGATGTTTGGGTTCCAAAAAATGTTCGCAAACCGGAACACTCACTTCTGGGTTTGTGGAGTTCGGGAGCCAAAATGTTCGACTCACAAGGCGTTCGTTACCCAAGGTACGACTGTACAAGCGTTACTCTAATCCTGCCAAAGTTTTTGGTTGTTCATATTTTATCTATCTGGGTCTATCATTCCTCTGAGCTCCTCAGCCGACCCACCCACCCTTCCCAATATCTACACCCAGGAAACACGCAACTCCCCTTTGCGTGGACCATTTACACGCAAGATTCAACTACCTCAGCACTTATTCCCATTCTAATTGCATTCTTTATGTGCTATAGTTCCTTACCAATAGGGGTTAAACCTGTGAAAAAGAGAGGCACTGAGCTCAAGCAGCTCTGGAACTTGAATCCCTAATGGGTAGACTGGTCAACAGAGGTAAAATATTGCCATTTTACAGATGGGGAACCGAGACCAGTGGCTCTCCAAGATTTCAGATAATATTTCTCTCCTAACAGTACCAGGAAATATCAGGCATGGGACCCGTGGAGGCCTCTGCATATTTGCGAAACCTCAACATCTGCTGTGTTGAGGGCCACCTTGTCGTCATGGCAAAAGATTAAGAAACAGGTCCCTAAATACATGCAGGGGTTAAAAGTGGGTCTCAAAAGGCTGAAGATAACCTGGTGTGGGCAGTATTCAAGCTAGATGGGACAGTGTCCTGACTCTGCAGAAGGCATGCATCATTAGAGGTACCAAGATCAACCATAAGGGCTTTCTCATCAGAGCAAATTTCCCAAAGTGAAGTTTAGTCTGTTTTAAGATTTTCTCTGCTGCTTTTTGCTGACTGGGAGCGCTGCTGTTGTGTTGGTTATACAGTGGACCCTCCGGATACGAACGTAATTCGTTCCGGGGGTCCGTTTGCACCCGGAAACAACGTAAATAGAGGCGCGCCTCTGCGCATGTGTGCGCGGCGAAACACAGAAGTATACACTTCTGGGTTTGCCGTGGCCGTAACCTGAAGATTCCATATACAGAGCGATATGTAAGTAGAGGTACGACTGTACATTGCATGCTCCTCTGAAATCGGAAATGTTGAAGGATGGTATAAAAACATTTTCTAAACAAGCAAGCAAACAAGTATGAGAAGCCTCGGAATTTAATGCACAGCAGGTGCCATTTGCCAATGGAAAAACCATGTTGCCTTTAACATCCCATGTAGCAATGATGGAACCCATTCTCACGAGTGCTGCTGCTTAAGCAGCCAAAAATCAGCACCATCCGTTCATTAGCATGCCTAGATGAACCCCTAGGTTTGCAGAAATATTTTAAAAACTTTTAACTAAAAAACAAAACAAAACCCACATCTTAAGAGTGTGTGTGAAAAATCCTCAAAGCTGATTTGACAGGGGAAAGTAGGAGCAGACAGATGGAAAACTGGAGTTGGAATGGAATAGTCGTCCGTTCGACTTCTGAAGCGCGGCTTCTGATTGGCTGCAGGAAGCTCCTGCAGCCAATCAGAAGCCCTGTCAGACGTTCGGCTTCCGAAAGAATGTTAGAAAACCGGAACACTCACTTCTGGTTTTTGATCGTTCGGGAGCTGAAGCATTTGACTCCCAAGACGTTTGGAAGCCGAGGTATGACTGTAATTGTATCCTGGAAAGGGAAATGGCTGGCCGGAACCCTGAACAGGAGCATTCCACATTCCCACCTCATTATAGCTCAGCTGGATCAAATGCAGTGCTCGCAGCACTAAGGTTGCGGGTTCAAATCCCCATAAGGGACAGCTGCGTATTCCTGCACTGCAGGGGGTTGGACTAGATAATCCACAGGGTCTCACCTGTCTGTGTGTGCTTTGTGTGTAGAGACAGGCATTTAAAATGGCTTCCCCCCATGGCAAAGGAAAGGTTAGTCGAGTTTAAAGACTGCTTATATTACCAAAGATCCAGTTTTTAGAAACATACTGCCATTTTCCTCAAGTGAGGATTTGCCAGCTTCCGTTGCCTGTGATGAGAATGAAAAGCCTCACAGTTTCACCCTGAAGTACACAAAGCTTTCAGGCGGCTTTCAGAAACAGACTGGGAACCAAAGGCCAGCCTTCGAAGGGTCTTTTTTTTTTTTTTTTTGTCCAAGAAAATCTCAAGACGAAGAAAGGAGCCGCTTACCACGTTAACTAGAAGGGCACATTTCAACAAAATCTTTTACTTGATTAATCGCACTGCTTAAAATTGATTAAAAATAACAGAAACAGGGGGGAAAGAGAGTCAAAATAAATAAATTTTAGTCCTATACAACCGAGTGCAGAATTTAAGTTTCTCAGCTCAGGTTTTTGCACAGCCTAAAAGATGTCTGGCCGAACTGGCTGAGGTAGGAATTGGTTCGACACATGTTTTCCTCTATCAACTTAAATCCCTCTGACCCATTCCTATAGTACAGCATTCCTTGCATTCCAGACTCCTTAAACAATGGCTCCTCCATTCATTTGGGGACATGGAACAGCATTCAAGCAAGAGATTTCATTACAATTTCCATCCCCCCACCAAAAAGGGGAGGGGGATCAAAAATGGGACAAGACCCCTCCATTCCAATGAGAAACACATTTTTGGTTTCCTTTTCATTTTTCATTTTCCACTGGAGATCCTGGCAGAGCTACCCAAAGTCACCATGGTTTGGGGTTGTTGTTTTAAAAAGAAAAAGAAAAATACAATTAATCGCCTCGGTGCCCAAAGACGGGGTACATCTGCATGAGTGGGGAAAGCAACAAAATGAGGGGGGGAAACAGTTCAGAAAAACCAATCCCTTCTTAAAAGGGCAAGGCTTGGAACTGGGAATTCCTTAATATTCTGTGCGCCTTCATTTTGCAATTTACCTTAAGTACTTATTGCATGTACATTGCAAGTCCAATAAAATACAGAAACATATAGAATAAGGAAACCTAATCTCCAAATAAAGAAAACCAAAATTAAAAGAAACTTGGGGTTCCGCTTAATTTTTTAGCTTGCTCAAATGAGTGAGTCAGCTTTGCAAACCACACACATTTGATTCGAAATTCCCGTTCGGATCAATGTGCCTCAATTGTGCTTTGTGATACGCCAAAGAGATGGTAATCCTTTCGGATCTCTTTCCTATGCGGGAAAGAAAAGAGAGCTATTTTATTTATGCATATCTACTCAAAAGTAAGTCCTCCTGAGTTCAAAGAGATTCCCTCCCCAGGTTAGGTGTTTACAGTGGTACCTCGGGTTAAATACTTAATTCGTTCCGGAGGTCCATTCTTAACCTGAAACTGTTCTTAACCTGAAGCACCACTTTAGCTAATGGGGCCTCCCGCTGCCACCAGAGCACGATTTCTGTTCTCATTCTGAAGCAAAGTTCTTAACCTGAAGCACTATTTCTGGGTTAGCGGAGTCTGTAACCTGAAGCGTATGTAACCCGAGGTACCACTGTACTTCATTGCAGCCTTAGGCTCAGTGGACTTGAAACCACATTGACCATAACAGCAGGTCGTTTACTCCTGGCAAACAGGTTGCCTGAGATGTCAATCCTAAGTACTGTATTTTTCTGTGTATAAGACGCCCCCATGTATAAAATGCCCCCTACTTTTGGGGATTCCAATTTAAGAAAATGGGGGGAGATGGCCCAGAGTTGCTGAGCTTTTTCAGAGGGGAATGCCGAAAATCACTCACCTGACTCACAAACGCTGCCAATGGCACGCGTCGCAGAATAAAACAAGCGTCTACCCGCCAATCGCACGCACAATTGTCACAGCAGCAGCCAATCCACAGCAGCCCTTAACGCAGCCACAAATCACCCACCCAATCGCTGCTGAAAAGCTCCTGCTCACGGCTGTAACCAATCGCCCATCCTGCATATGCACTTATAAGACACCCACCAATTTTTAACCTTATTTTAGAGTAAAAAAACCTTGTCTTATACACGGAAAAGTACGGTACATTTACTATGGAGTAAATCCAGCAGTGCTATCAGGCTAGGGCTTTGGAGCAGACACGCAGCAGAATAAGCAGGAGCCCCCCTCTCCCACCCCCCACCAATGTAGAAGTGCGGGCTTGCCACATTTTGAACAGGTGAAGTAATACAGTGGTACCTCGGGTTAAGTACTTAATTCGTTCCGGAGGTCCGTTCTTAACCTGAAACTGTTCTTAACCTGAAGCACCACTTGAGCTAATGGGGCCTCCTGCTGCTGCCGCACCGCCAGAGCACGATTTCTGTTCTCATCCTGAAGCAAAGTTCTTAACCCGAGGTACTATTTCTGGGTTAGCGGAGTCTGTAACCTGAAGCGTATGTAACCCGAGGTACCACTGTACAGATGACCTATGAAAGAGCTCTGCTATGGCATAAGACTATTAAATCTAGAGTGTAAAATGACCTAACCACACCAATGGGTAAGTTGCAGTGAGCACTTCCAAGGAAGCATATATGCCATTGTGCTGTAAGCCAAGCCAAGCCTTTGTGTACATGCTCTTAAGTAGGGCCAGTCTGTAGCCTAGTCTCATCTGATTCCCCCGCCTCCCCGCCAATGGTAACAAGAAAACACTTCCATGATGGAAATTATTCTACTACCACATGGTCAGCTTAAGCATGCACTGCAGCACCAAACCAGTTCACAGGTGTGCCAACAGTGTTCAAAATTAGCCAGGCACATTTTGCGCCTGACTATTGGCCACTTGCGACCAAGTGAAGATGCCCGGGCATGAGGATAACGCCTGACATCTCCACTATCTGGAGGAGCATGCCTAAGGATCCTTGGGTATGGACTGTTTTCATACATTAATACCCCATCCTGTAGAAATCGATTGGTTATATTTTATCTGCACCATCAGAATGAATTTCAGGAACCAGATTGCTTTTTCTGTGCAGCCGCAGCAGGAGCAGTCACCGTTAAGCAAAGAGAGGTTGGAAAAGGCCAATATATATGTGGACGGTCCCTAGATTGAGTGACTTTTCTTTAAATTCTCAAAGCTCTTAACCTAGGTCAAGGTTGCCATCTGAACAGATGTTTAGCTGAGAATCAATCGCACTCAATCCACCGTTTGAAAAGGAACTTTATGGAGCCGTCTTGCCCTAAAATGGCAACTTTGACGACTGCAAACTTGGTTTAAGGAGCCATTTGGCGCCTACCTTATATATCTGAGTTTCTAGCACTGTGTGCCAAACCAGAAGCGATCCAGTGAGTGGTCTGAACCAGAAACAAACAGGGATAATTTTAGTCCACTCTGGGACAAAAAGGCACAGGGACATAGGAAGGTGCTTTATACAGAGTCAGAACAACTGGTCCACCTAGTTCCATTCTGTCTACTGGCAGCGGCTCTACAGGGTTTCAGGAAGGAAAAGCTCTCTGAGCCCAACCTGGAGATAGGTAAAGGTAAAGGGACCCCTGACCATGAGGTCCAGTCGTGGCCAACTGGAGTTGCGGCGCTCATCTCACTTTATTGGCCAAGGGAGCCGGTGTACAGCTTCCAGGTCATGTGGCCAGCATGACTAAGCCACTTCTGGCAAAGCAGAGCAGTGCACGGAAACGCTGTTTACCTTCCCACCGGAGTGGTACCTATTTATCTACTTGCACTTTGACGTACTTTTGAACTGCTAGGTTGGCAGAAGCAGGGACCGAGCAATGGGAACTCACCCCGTTGCGGAGATTCGAACCACGACCTTCTGATCAGCAAGTCCTAGGCTCTGTGGTTTAACCCACAGTGCCACCCGCGTCCCTAAGCTGGAGATACCTGTGATCAAAACTTTGGCATGCAAAGCAGATGCTCTGTCACTGAACTACGAGTCAGCCCCATGAAGCTCTGGTGCTGTAATATTAGATAACAGGTCAGCTTCAAGGCAGCTTGCCACCTGCAGGTACCAGACTTCACATCCAGCTGTTCCAATGCTCCAAAGCCTCATCTCTTCAGCCATTTCTCTACAAGCATCTTAAATATTGGATTGGAGCTACACCTCCACCGTGGATGGTTCTCTTCCAAGGATGGCTTCGGTGAAGAGAAAGCTGAGCTGTGAAAAAGGGAGGTGGTATTGCAAGCAAATAAAGAGCTCAGTATGGTTTCTGCAAGTCTCTCTTTTTGCGTGTGTGAAGGAAACCGAGAAGTCTAAAATAAGAAACATTTACTTATCTGGTTCTGAATGTCTTCAACAGCTACGATCATGAACAAGTGGCCACATAAATCTCTTTTTCAGTCGGTCAGTCAGTCTGAGTCTCAGTCTCTCTCTCACACACACACACTCACACACTTTTGTTTTACTCTCAAATATACTAGATTCTCATCTGTCAGATCTAGTCAAATGATATGGCAGGAATGTAAATTAAAAAAACCAACACATGTATGCGGCATTCCAGCTGCACCAAGAGGGATGCAATTGTCCTCGTTTAACTGGGAAATTTTGAACAGAACCAGCACATCCCCAGGGGTGTGGATTGCGCCAGGCATTGGGGCTGGCAAAGCATTTTGTAACTGAGAGGAGACACAGTGGGGGGGACGGGACGACGACCGAGTTTGGGGTTTGGTTTTTTTTGATGAGGGTGAAAGATTGACTCGCCACAGGAAAAAGGAACTAAGACATAAAGCAACATGGCTGGTAGAGGAAGTAGTACTTTATCTGGGTAGTCTGAATTTGGCAGATCGGAGCCCATGTTCTGGCCTTCTGCCATGCACAAAAAACCCCCTTATCTCATGCAAAGCCCTCGCTCCTGACTGCTCCATCACGGCATTCCTACTGAGTGCCACAAAATTAGTTTCTCCTTCCTTCCTTCCTTCTCCCCCCTCCACCCAAACGTGCTAACTTATCCTTGGAGTTACGGCAGCTGGGCAAGGATAGGATTGCAATTGAGTCCCATATGCTGGCGCAACTCCAGGCTGTGACAGCTTCACGGTGGTATCGCTTTAAATCAGTGTGTTATGCCAATGCTGGGGAGGGGGGGTTTCAGAATGGGAGGGGTTGGTACATGGTGAGGGAGGAACTGAGGATTGGCCAGTTTAGCTGATATCCTATGCTCCCTCGAAGCTTACTCCTCCACCCCCCCCCAAATGTGCACACACAGAAATGTTTGTTGTAATGCAATAACCCACCTAAGGGAGAGCCCCAGATACCAACATAATCTTCTAGAGCAGGGACTCTGGAGGACAGGATGGCAAATAACCATGCACTTGTAATAATTACCATCATGGGGAAACCCAGCCAGATGGGCAGGGTATAAATAATAAATTATTGTTATTACTATTCTTACTATTATTATTATTATTAGCATCACCACCACCATCATCTCTGACCTGCCCTTCACTGTAAAATATTAGCAAAAATTACAATTTAAAAATCTATATTAAAAACCATTCAAAACAAACCATGTGTGTGAGATTTGTGTGAGACAGGCATATACACGTGGCACTGAAAGAAATCGGTTTAAACTGTGAAAAGGCACGAAAACAGCCCGAAAATAGCGGGAAAACTGCCAAAATGGCATGAAAAGAGCAGTAAAATGGCTAGTAATCACATGAGCCTTTGCACCAACATTTGAGGCCTGTGGAGAGTTGGGAGTTTGAGAAAGGAGGTTTGGAGGGTGGGATTGCGGTGGAATTTGGTGGATTGCAGGGCGAGTCTGGCAGTTTAAAGGGTGTTCCCCACGATATACGATTTCACGTATATGCATAGTACCCGGGAACATAAACCCCGTATAACTGGGGAGATGCCTGTCCAGACACAACGAATTACAGACACAGGAATAAGGTAGGTCCTGCAAATACAGTCATACCTCTTGTTACGTTTGCTTCAGGTTAAATCTTTTCAGGTTGTGTCCCACGGCGACCCGGAAGTACCGGAAAGGGTTACTTCCAGGTTTCGCAGCTCGTGCATGCACAGACACTCAAAATGACACCACGCGCATGCGCAGAAGCAGCGAATCGCGGCCCGCGCAGACGCGGGTTGCATTCTGCTCATGTTGCAAACGGGGCTCCGGAACGGATCCCGTTCGCAACCAGAGGTACCACTGTATACTTCTCTGGTGTTGAAGGGCAGAGCAAAGAGGCGCACCTTCAGCATGCAACAGAAACTATATGCTGAAGATGTAAGATGTACCTCTGTGGGAAGGGAATTTCACAACTTAGGAGGTGTAACACGGAATGCCCTCTTCTGGGCTGCCACTACCCCAGGTGTCGTTCTGCAGGCAAAGCGGATGCTCCACCACTGAGCTATGATCCTTCTCCCACATAGCTACAGACAAAGCATATTCTCACTTCCCTTAAAATACGTGGATATTGCATACTAAGCACCAACCACTTGCTGGGGGGTGGAGGAAAGGGGAAACTGGTGAGCACAGTTGCCAACTGCAACAAGGGGGAAACTCCTGTTGTTGAGAAACCCCCAAATGCAAGCGAGTCTCCACCGTGCATTCGGAAAGGGCAATAAAAGAGTGCAGCCACTTGTGCTGGCGGACACACCAAACACATCTCACGAGCTTTTTAGAATTCTTTGCTGAGACACGGCAGACCTGAGAATCAGTAGCCCCTCTTCATGATTTGGACTATATGGTCTCGCTCCATCTCCACTGCTGCCCCAATTGCCTTCCACAAGTTGGGAGGGTGATCTTCTGACTCAATAAATCTTCATGTGTTTTAGAACCCTCAAATGTCAGGAGCACAAGGGGCTCCTCAGTTCAGAAGATCACCCTCCAACTCATGGAGGGCAACTGGAACAATGTGGGAAGGGAGCTAAAATGTGGGAACAGGGATAGCATCCTAAGAAAGGAGGTGCCGACTCAGGAAGAACTTTCTGGTGTTAAAGCAGGGTTAGAAATTCACCATCAACCACTTGTGACCAACTGAAGATGCCCAGTGATTTCCCACACTGAGGGTGCCAGAGGAAGGTGGGGCAGGGGGGAGAAGCCACACAGGGACTCACGCAACATGGGGCAAGGGGGACACATATTCACAATTTAGGTAAAGGTAAAGGGGCCCCCTGACCATTAGGTCCAGTCGCAAACGACTCTGGGGTTGCTGTGCTCATCTCGCTTTACTGGCCGAGGGAGCCGGTGTACAGCTTCCGAGACATGTGGCCAGCATGTGGTTCTGGCGAACCAGAGCAGCGCACAGAAACGCCGTTTACCTTCCCGCCGGAGCAGTACCTATTTATCTACTTGCACTTTGACGTGCTTTCGAACTGCTAGGTTGGCAGGAGCAGGGACCGAGCAACAGGAGCTCACCCCATCACAGGGATTCGAATCACCGACCCTAAGCTCTGTGGTTTAACCCACAGCGCCACCCACATCCCGTTCACAATTTAACGATGGTTCAAATTAGACTGTGCCGTACCGTGATGTGCAAACAAGGCCTTTAAGGAAGAGAACATGATCAGGAGAGAAAAGGAGACAACGTGTGGCAAAGAATGGAAGGGGAGAGGGGTGGAGAACAGATTAGCAAAGACTTGAGCGTACTGTATTGTGATCTATCATAAACCAGACTTCGAAAAAGCCTCCAGGTTAGCAACAATCTGATCAGAGGAAATTCTTCCTCAAAATTCGTATGTAGCGGTGAGCTCTGAAACGCGAGCTAACCCCATCCTCCGAGCCTATACGTTGCCATGGAAAGTTAAAATAAATAAGCACTGCTATTTTTGATGCCAGATGTAGTGAGGGGGCGTTTCTGCATGTGTAACATGCAGGAAATATATCAGGATACACCAAGCAGCAGCGGCTGGGAGGATTCCCTGAGAACCTGGCAAGGCAGCCATCTCTCCCTTTGCCCTAGAGGCAGAAAGGGAAGGGCTGCAGCCTAGAGGGTAGCACACAATTGGATCCAGCAAGATCCAGTGCTCCATGCAAAATGGGTTTGCCTGTGCTTAGCATTAGTGGTGGTGGGGAGCAATACTGCACACCCTTAAGAGGCATTTCTTTCTTATTACTCTAGACATGCTGAAAACAAGTTTCAGGGCTGTGATCCACATGGATGGAGGTATATGGCTTATAACAGAACCTGAAATAAATCCGATTCCCTGGTCTAGAAATTTAACGTATCGTTTGTGCCGCCTTCGGTTGGGTTTCCTAAGCAGTTCGGAGCGCGTGTTTTCTGTAAACATACACACAAAAAGTTATTCAAGCAGGCAGGTTAAGCCTCTAATCATCTCATGGAATACCAGCTTAGTTCCACAATGCCAAGATTGCAACTTAAAATGCATTTTTTAAATATATATATATATAAACCAGATGAAATAAGCAACAAAGAGTATATTTGCTCTGAACATCAGCTCACTTGGTTAAAGCAGGCACAGGCAAACTCAGCTCTTCAGATTTTTGGGACTACAACTCCTAAGATCCCTAGCTAACAGGACCGGTGGTCAGGGATGATGGGAATTGTAGTCCCAAAACATCTGGAGGGCTGAGATTGCCTATGCCTGGGTTAAAGCAATGGTTGCTGCCTCCCGAGGAAGCTAGGTACAGGGGTACCTCAGGTTAAGTACTTAATGTGGAAAGAAGAGAGCTATTTTATTTATGCATATCTACTCAAAAGTAATTCCTCCTGAGTTCAAAGAGGTTTCCTCCCCAGGTTAGGTGTTCACAGTGGTACCTCGGGTTAAATACTTAATTCGTTCCGGAGGTCCGTTCTTAACCTGAAACTGTTCTTAACCTGAAGCACCACTTTAGCTAATGGGGCCTCCTGCTGCTGCCGCGCCACCGGAGCACGATTTCTGTTCTCATCCTGAAGCAAAGTTCTTAACCTGAAGCACTATTTCTGGGTTAGCGGAGTCTGTAACCTGAAGCGTATGTAACCTGAAGCGTATGTAACCCGAGGTGCCACTATACTTTGGGCAAGTGGAAGGGAGCTCCTTTGAGCTGTTGCAGGACAAGGAGAAGAGGCCAGCCAATTCCTGAGCATGCAAAACCAACATCAATGCCCAACTCAAAGGAAAATGGCATCTCTGCCCTTGCATGCCATGCCAAAAAAAGAAACAAGCAACACTACATGGCGATCTGGAAGAGACCATGCATCCTTCCTCTGCCACTTATCAGCTGAACCGATAAAGAGAGGCTTTCAGCTCAAGTAAGGTCAGCAAGATGGAGAACTTACAAAGGTCAGTAGGGTGTCCTTCTAAATATGGTGCACACAAGATACTCGTTGGGCCAGTTCTGGAGGCAAAGAATCGTTGTCCAAAGGCTTTCCTCCATGCGCCACCTCCAATGGAGGTTTGGAGGGCGGCAACAAGAGAGCAGGACTTTTCTGCACCCAACACAGAAGCCAAGTAGGCTGTTACTTCTCCACCTCTCTTCTGCTGGCTAGTAAACATCTGTGCAGGATGGAACCTTTTGTGGGCTCGTTGACAAGGCTGGGATACCTCAATGTGAAAGTGGGGAGTTCATTTGAAATTCCCATTCTCAGCATGTCAACCTTCATGAGCTCCCAGGTCCAGGTATGGACAGATGCAGCTGCAATCCACTTCGTATAAGTTCTGCCTGTGGATTAACATTTGCAGTAGAGACTCAGCCCATTACTCCATCACTAGGCAAAGCTCATGATACAGGGCCTTTTTCGTGATGGCACCTTGGCTACGGAATTCCCTCCCCCTCGAGGTACAGCCAGCACCATCATTGTTCATCTATCGGTGCCAGCCAAGGGGGGGACATCTCTTCGCCTGGGCCTTTGTGAAGAGCTTGCCAAATGCATCACTTGTAAATTGGTGTGTGTGTACGCGTGCTCCTGTTTTATTGTAAGCATCTGACAGATTTAACTGCCTGAGTTGATTTTATTGACTGCGGTTTTATGAGTCTTTCATGTCATTCCTTGCCCAGGGTTCATGAATCTTGATGGAAGGGTGGGGTATAAATTTAAACAAGAAATATATAAATTTCACTCCTCTCCTTGTATCACTCTCTACACAAGCGAGCAACCAGCCTCTGGCCAATTTAATAAGATTCCGCTTAGCGAACAACTTTGTCCTTGTGGAATGAGAGAGAGAATCCATATAATTTGTATAGGGAGCCCAAAGAGAGGCCGACTCTTTTTTTATTAAGAACTCAACCAGGAAGATCCACTGGAAATTGTTTTTTCCCCCTGTTTAATTGATTACATTACTCTATTTGTATTAGTAGTTAAGTGAGCTGAATCCCTTCCACTGTCAATACAAATTAAGGAGGAGACGGTAAAGTAAGGACTTCCTTCTGGTCCCTCTGGAAATTCAACAGTATTCTATTTATGCATTTCCTTCTGTGTCTTATCAAATTTCATCGGTCTGTGGCTGCAATGCATTTATTTATTCATTTGTCCATTCAGGACAAGGATGCTTCCCATTCAGTGCCAAGTAGCCAACAAGGAACATTAAGAGCATAACCTAAGAAGTGCCCTGCCAGATGATGCCAGGCGTCCATTCAGCCCGGCTTCCAGGGCGGGCAAAGCCAGGAACAGGTACAAAAGAACGACCCCTAACCCTCAATGCCATTAACATAGTGCTTCTGAGAGGGTACAACCAGGCACCAGGTGTGTTTTGTGACTGGTGTGAATCTAATTGCTGGTAACCTCAAGGTTAGATTACTGCAATGCAGTATACGTAGGGCTGCCTCTGAAGACAGTTCGGAAACTTCAGCTGGTGCAGACTTCAGCGGCCAGAGCAAGACGGTTTGAGCATATTACACTGATCCTGGTCTGACTGCACTAGCTACCAATTAGTTTCCGGGCCCAATTCAAAATGCTGGTTTTCACCTATAAAGCCTTAAACGGCTCAGGACCGCAATACCTCAAGGACCGCCTCTTTCCATATGAACCTACCTGGACCCTGAGATCATCTTCTGTGGCCCTTCTTCGTGTGCCTTCTCCTCAAGAGATCTGGAGGGTGGCAACACAAAAACAGGGCCCTCTCTGCAGTGGCTCCCCGTCTGTGGAATGCTCTCCCCAGGGAAGTTCGCCTGGCACCTTCATTACACACCTTTAGGCGCCAGGCAAAAACGTTCCTTTTTAACCAGGTCTTTGGCTGATCTGTTTTACATCCTATGCCCTTTTAAAATGTTTTTTTTTTTGTGAAGGGGGGGCTATTGGGTAGCTGTTTTTATTTTTATTATGTATTTTGTGGTTTGATATCTTCATTTTATTCTGTGAACCGCCCTGAGACACCCAGGTATAGGGCTGTATATAAATTCAATAAATACTAATAATACTTGTGACCACATGGTGATCTCTGAATGCCAGGTTGGCGACTGACATCTCCACCTGGCTGACCTCTCCAGCTTTCTTCAGCAGGTAAGCGGAAGAGCTTTTTTATTCCATTTATATCCCAAGGAGTACATGGTTTACCCCCCTCCTCAGTTAATCCCTCTTTTTCTTTGACGATCACTTGTAGCCAAGTAAGATTGTCTTCCATAAACACGGTTTTAGCAATGAGTCCATAAGTGACTGTAGAGACCAATTCTGGATCCACACGTCCTTCCACAGTGAGGACACTGGTTTCCGGGCGGGAGTTGTAGATTTGCCAAGCGTGCCTCAAGCGTGCCTTCCTCTTGGCACATTTCTCCCTTGCGTCCTGAGTTCGAGTGTCTTCAAAGCCCATGACACCTTTGGTAAAGGCTGTTCTCCAACTGGAGCGCTCGCAGGCCAGTGTTTCCCAGTTGTCAGCATTTATACATTTTTTTTTACGACAACCCTGTGAGGTAGGTTCAGAGGCTGTGACGCTGACTCCAAGGTCACCCAAGTGAGCCTCATGACTGAGTGGGGATTTGAATCCTGATCTCCCAGGTCCTAGTCTGATGCTCTGACCACACTGGCTTCCTAGAGTACTTCTGCTATGGGGCAGCTATATGAATTAAGCAGGTAACTAAATATGGGGAAAGCAAAATATCACCTCAGAGAAGGATCCCTCAAAGCTTGAATTTTGCTTTATTCTGGATTGTTTTATTTGATGGTTTAATGTGCTGTAAACCGCTTCGAGATCCCGCCCCCCTTTTGAAATATAAAATGGTGTAGACAATAAATTAACAACAACAAAAAAATGGGGGGGGGGGGGAATGGCAGCTAGACATTCCATTGCGGCGAACATATGTTTAAGGTGCCGTTTGGCAATTAGCTTATATATCCGACACTGTTATATATAGACATACAGTTGATATATCAAACAGGGAGTAAAACCCCATCCAGAACAGGCCCTTCACCGCAGAATCAACCAACCAACAGGCTAGGCTCCACATCAAATGCATTATGCACTTCAGACACCATTTTAGAACTATCCATGGGATCGAATGGAAGTACAAAAGACAGAGAGCTGAGCATCATCAGCCTGATGAGGACACCTTAGCGCAAATCTCCAGTCAACCTTCCCCGGTGGTTTTATGTACAGTGTTATAAACAGTATGGTGCAGTGGTTGAAGTGCTGGACTAAGACCTGGGAGAACATGGTTCGAATCCCCACTCGGCCGTGAAACTGGGTGATCTTGGGCCAGTCACTCACTTATAGCCTGACCCACCTTGCAGGGTTGATGTGAGGATAAAATGGGCAGCAATAGGAGCCGGATACGACACAATGAAGAAGTTAAGATGCAAACTTAATTTCCCCCAACATGCCAAAGAACCGTTTCCCTATTTAAATACAGCCGTACCTCAGAAGTCGAATGAATCCGTTCCAGAAGTCCGTTTGACTTCTGAAATGTTCAGAAAAAAAAGCACGGCTTCTGATTGGCTGCAGGAAGCTCCTGCAGGCAGTTGGAAGCCCCATCGGACGTTCAGTTTCCAAAAGAACATTCAAAAACCGGAACGTTCGACTCCCAAGGCGTTCAGGAGCCAAAGTACAACTGTAGAGCTCCTCCACCCTCCCCTTTTCTTCCGCCTCTTTCGTCGCCTCCATCCAGCCCCTGCCAAAATAAATCCAAGTCTGTTGATAACTGGATCTCGGGAGCAGACGTTTAACGCACGCCAATCTGCCCCATTCCCCTCCCAGCGTGTACAATGGCTTTCTTCGCACAACTTCTGACAACAGGTGTCCCTAACGGCTGGGATCGTTCTCTGGTTAGGCTGGATTTTTTAAATGTTAGTTTTGGACATCCAAACTACAGTGGTACCTTGGGTTAAGAACTTAATTGGTTCCGGAGGTCCGTTCTTAGCCTGAAACTGTTCTTAACCTGAGGTACCACTTTAGTTAATGGGGCCTGCCACTGCACGATTTCTGTTCTCATCCTGAGGTAAAGTTCTTAACCCGAGGTACTATTTCTGGGCTAGCGGAGTCTGTAACCTGAAGCATCTGTAACCTGAAGCGTCTGTAACCCAAGGTACCACTGTATAGGATCCTGAACTGATCAGTGGGTGTTTAAGAGAAGTTCAACGCTAATTGCAACGTGAAATGAAAGCGACTGGTATCTACGGACAGGAGGCGGGCGGAAACACACACACACACACAAGCAGTGAGTCAGCTGTGATCGGCATTAATAGGAAAGGACTGGAGCATGCCAGCTGCCAAGTTAGTTGTACTGGAGGCCATTGCATGTTGGAAGGAACGAGCGGTACCGGCGCGCGTTCTGCAGGAGCAGCCTTGCCAGGTTTTTCCGAGGGAGCTCCTCCCAGGCATCAGGGGCAGTGTTTAGGAAAGGAGGGTGCCAGCCCGCAGCCATTGGATGGTGCAATCCCACAGGAAGCCACGGAGCTGCCCGGACTTGGCAGAGCTCTGGGGGAAGCCAGCTGCAGCTGAAAGGCGGGCACGTGCCAGGCTGCAAATCCCATCCACGGCACAGAACACTGCGGTCTCTCTCTCTCTCTCTTTTATTCTCTCGCTCCCCTGCGAATAAAGCCAAGTTTCTCAAAGCGCGAGGCCGGCTTTCCGAAGCAGAGGCAGGCAGGCAGCTTGGAAGAAGACAGCTTTCGGGTCCTTTCTCTCTTGACCTGTTTGGCTGGGCAGGGGGGGGAAGGTGTATTTTTTTATATACAGTGGTACCTTGGTTCTCAAACACCTTGGTACTCAAACAACTTGGAACCCAAACACTGCAAACCCAGTGTTTCAGAAAATAAGTAAGTGTGTGTTCCGGTTTGCGAACTTTTTTCAGAAGTCAAACGTGCTCTGTTTTGAGTGCAATGCTTCTGTTTTGAGTGTTACGCTGAGGTCTGTCTGTTTGTGTGATTTATTTTGCGTTTTTGTGGCTCTTTTTTGTTTTGTTTTTGTGACTGTGTGGAACCTAGTTCAGCTACTGATTGTGTGACTGCAGTACATTGTTTATTGCTTTCATTTTATGGATCAATGGCCTTGTTAGAAAGTAAAATTCATGTTAAATCGCTGTTTTCGGGGTTGTTTTTAAAAGTCTGGAACGGATTAATCCATTTTGCATTACTTTCTATGGGAAAACACCTTGGTTTTGGAACACTTTGGTTTTGGAACGAACTTCTGGAACGGATTAAGTTTGAGAAGCAAGGTACAACTGTATATACGTGTCTTGATTGGCCCAGGAAGTGAAGTGCTCACCCATGTCTTTCAAAGGAAGGTGGCTTTTATGCACATCTTGCAACAAATTGTTGCAGCGCAGAGCACACCTGTCCAGAGTTCGAGCCAGGCAGTCATGACAACGTCCCAAATATTCTCCATTCCCCTAATTCTAGGTTTCCAGTTATGCCCAACAGTATTTTGTGAACACTAACCATGTTGAGTCCTAAATAGGCAGCCGGGTGGAGTTGGAGCGGTGGGGAGATTCTCCCAAGCCTGGTGATCACAGAGCTGGAAGAAACCGCAAGGGTCATCTAGTCCAACCCCCTGCAAGACAGGAATCTTTTGACCAACATGGGACTCGAACCCGCAACCTTTGGTGTAATTATATCTCTCTCTTGTGTGCGGATGGTGCTGTTTTAGCTACCTAAAGATCAGCGTTTGGGAGGATGAGTTCACTGTTAGTATATCAACTTTTCTGAAATCCTGAAATTCTTCTACCCCACTCTTCTAAACTTTATTCTTTTCTCACCCAAACTCATCATTCAGGTAATTCCTCAGGAGGGAGAAGCAAATTCAAACTCCCTACCCCAACCAAATTTTAAATCCTGATGCAATCGCTTGTTCTATATATTATCTTTATTTAATTAAAATGTTTTTGATGCCACACTTTCATTAAAACCAAAGATAGCTGTACGGCACTTTTAAAAGTTGCCATAAAACCAGCACACGTATAATGACACTCATAAAAGCAGTCGACCGCGACAAAATTTAGAACAAATTGGTATGAACTGCCGGCAAAGGCTTGGAAAAATAAATGGGTTTTGTTTGTTTAGCAAGTGCTGAAATAGTGTTGCCTCCTGTAGCATTCTACACTAGCAGTAGCTTCCAGGCCAGCCTTAAGGTACAGGCCTGCATAGAACACAGTAGCGTCATCCAATCCAATGTGTCGCAATGGCAAGGATATCCCTGGGAAAAGTTGCTTCTAGCCTCTGTCACTACCTGTGGCTTCAGCTACAAGATGTGCTCCCAGAGAACTCCCAGACTATAAACGAGTGTTAGAAACTCAGACATATAAGCTAATAGCCAAATGGTACTTTAAACCTATGGGATGCAGGTGGCGCTGTGGGTTAAACCACAGAGCCTAGGACTTGCCGATCAGAAGGTCGGCGGTTCGAATCCCCGCGATGGGATGAGCTCCCATTGCTCAGTCCCTGCTCCTGCCAACCTAGCAGTTCGAAAGCACGTCAAAGTGCAAGTAGATAAATAGGTACCACTCTGGCGGGAAGGTAAACGGCGTTTCTGTGCGCTGCTCTGGTTCGCCAGAAGCGGCTTAGTCATGCTGTAAGCCGGCTCCCTTGGCCAATAAAGCGAGATGAGCGCCGCAACCCCAGAGTCGGTCACGACTGGACCTAATGGTCAGGGGTCCCTTTACCTTTACCTTAAACCTAGGTTACGGTAGCCACAACAGAATGTCTAGGTGCCTTTTGTTGCAGTTTTTATTATTATTATTATTATTATTATTATTATTATTATTATTTTACCGCTTTACAGTTGTACCTTGGTTGTCAAACTTAATCCGTTCTGGGAGTCCGTTCGACTCCCGGAACCATTCCAAAACCAAGGCGCGGCTTCCGATTGGCTGCAGGGGTTGCCTGGACTCAATCGGAAGCCGCAGAAGCCACGTCGGACGTTCAGCTTCCAAAAAACGTTCAAAAACCAGAAATCTCACAATTTATGTTTTCATCCTGAGGTAAAGTTCTTCACCCGAGGTACTATTTCTGGGTTAGCGGAGTCTGTAACCTGAAGCGTATGTAACCTGAAGCGTATGTAAAACCGAGGTACCACTGTATTTCAGATCCACTGTGCCCACCTCAATGTGCTGTAAATGCAGCTAATTCACTTCGTTCCTGATCATGTCATGGCTCTCAAGTGTCAGCTGCAATAAAACAAATGACCCATTTCCTGAAAGAGCAAAAGGGCGCTTGGGGTACCCTCCTCCTCCTCCTCACCTCCATTTTAAAAAACAAACTTGAGCTTTGCCTGCTGTGGTTGCCTTCGTTCTTCCGAGTCCCTGGACTTTTATGAATTAAGTCGGAATTTCACAAGCGCACGATGGAAATCCACAGGACCCGGTGTTGACAGAAGCCGGGCAAGGAGATGAAGGAGATCTTGGGGGCAGCAGTGGGACACATCACACAGGCCATGAAACGAGAAAAGGTGGGTGCTACAGCGTGGTTGGGGAGCAAAACCAGGAGAGGGGTGGACCAATGGTCTGCATCTCCTAGTAGGAAACAATGCAGAATGGTGGAAAGGCACATTTTGCATTGAAAATAGCCAGTCCAAGCTGCGGTCCCAGGGCTGAAATGAGTACTGGTGGTCTGACAGCTGATCCCAAAAGGCTATGTTACAAGGTGACAATAATTCACTGCATGGAAGGGATCAGATGATGAAGCATAGCCATTAGCCAGTCACCCAGTGTGTTTATTCTTCTGGGCAAGATCTACCACTCAAGCCACCCCAGAGCAGATGGGATGCTTTCTTATCATCACCACCACCACAACCACATTTCTGTGAGATGCGGAAAACCACGTGTGGTCAGCTGCAAGGCTAAAATAATGAGTGATGAACATTCCTGGCTGCCTGAAATTTGGCTTTAGCCATTCGCAACATACTCCACATACAGAGACATTTGTGGCATCGTACGTGTGTGGATGGTCGTTGCTTGTTTGTAGCATGGCGTCCATGCGACGTTCTTAACCTGAAGCACCACTTTAGCTAATGGGGCCTCCTGCTGCTGCCATGCCGCTGGAGCACGATTTCTGTTCTCATCCTGAAGCAAAGTTCTTAACCTGAGGTAATATTTCTGGGTTACCGGAGTCTGTAACCTGAAGCGTATGTAACCCAAGGTACCACTGTACGGTCATACCTTGGTTGTCAAACGCCTTGGTAATTGGACGTTTTGGTTCCCAAGCGCAGCAAACCCAGAAGTGAGTGTTCCGGTTTGCAAATGTTCTTCAGAAGCCGGACGTCCGACGGGGCTTCTGATTGGCTGCAGGAGCTTCCTGCAGCCAATCAGAAGCCGCACTTTGGTTCCTGAACATTTTCGAAGTCGAACGGACTTCTGGAACGGATTCTGTTCGACTTCCAAGGCAATCAGAAGCCGCAGAAGCTCCATCGGATGTTTGGGTTCCAAAGAACGTCCACAAATCAGAACAGTCACTTCCGGGTTTGCGGCGTTCAGGAGCCAAAAGCTCCGAGCACCAAGGCTTTCAGGATTGAAGGTAAAGGTAAAGGATCCCTGACAGTTATGTCCAGTCGCGAACGACTCTGGGGTTGTGGTGCTGATCTTGCTTTAGTGGCCGAGGGAGCCGACATTTGTCCGCAGACAGTTTTTCGGGGTCATGTGGCCAGCACAGGGCAGTGAGCTGAAAATGGGTGTTTTCTCATATTGCCCCTGTATTTTGGAATGCCCTTCCCTCTCTGCCATAAGTGAACCAGCAACCACAAGTTGCTTTCAACATCTTCACTTTCCCTGACCCATCAGACTGCACACTATTTTATGTGTTTGTGGCCCATGACTTCCTGTTTTATTTGATTTTATATGCTCTTTTATACTGCAGTTTTATTGGTTTTGGGCTGCATTTCTGTTTTAACAATATCAAATTTTTTTTAACTGTACACTGCTTAGAGGTTTAAAAAACATTAAGTTGTTTATAAATGCTATATAATGCTTTGTATTTATTTTTTTGAAATAAAAACTTGCAGTTGTTTGTATTTAGGCCATGGTATGCTTGTAATTATAAACCACATATCCTTTCCCTCTTTATATGTTTTATTATTACTTAATACATTACGTAAGTGTCTTCTTTACCGATTGTGACAACTTACTCTTTTCTCTCTCTTTGCAAACAAATTTCTCTTTTCTTTTTCCCCCTGTCACCTGTTTATACTTTTAATTACCGTATTTTTCGCACCATAGGACGCACCGGACAATAGGACGCACTTTGTTTTAGAGGGGGGAGAACAAGAAAAAAAAATTCTCCCCCTCTCTGCCCAGCGCCCCTTCAGCGAAGCGGCAGGAGGCGCTGCGCAGAGAGGGGGAGAATTTTCCCCCTCTTGTTTTCCCGCTCTAAAACAATGTGCCGTTTAAGGTGCGTTCAGGCGGCTACCTTGGAAGCCTGGAGAGCGAGAGGGGTCGGTGTGCACTGACCCCTCTCGCTCTCCAGGCTTCAGGTTCCTTTTGACCTGCTCTTTGGGGCTGGCGGGGGGAAGCCCACCACCAGCCCCAAAGAGCAGGTCAGGGAGCAGCGGAAAGGCGCAGCGGAGAGGCTCCTGCCATAGCCGCGCATCACCTCTCCAGCCGGGAGAGGGTCGCGGGGCTATGGCGTCTTCGCTCCATAGGACGCACACACATTTCCCCTTCATTTTTGAAGGGGAAAAAGTGCATCCTATAGAGCGAAAAATACGGTACTTTAAAAAATATGCTGATAGATAGGCAATGCAACCCAGAAGTCTTATTCAGCTGGGCTGAATGAACGTGGCTTTGAATCCAAGCAATACATCTTAATTGATCTGAAAATCTGTTTGGGAGTTGTGTTCCTTTGGCTTCTAGCTATTCTCAACTTGTTGGATAGTGGAAAACTACCCAGAAAGAGTAAACCCAGGGGGGACTTCACTTCTACTGTTCTCAGATTTTGCAGCTCTGTGTACACAAACTTGCACAGACTGTGTCCCAAGCTCTACATTAGCGATCTCAAACTTTGTCCAGGGCTAGGCTTCCTAAGTCAATAATGTATGCTCCCCATTCATATCATTTATTGACAATAGTGCAGTAATCTCCGTCTGTCTCAGTCACAGCAGACACTATGGAAAAATGATCTTAAGGCTCTGAGCCCTGTGAATGTGAGCTGAAACTGTAATGCAAAAAGCTTTGCAAATCTGTTTCGATGTCATATGGATGACTGCAGACAAGACTTAACCCCTGCACATGTATTTGTCCTGGTGACTGGCAACTCCTTAAAATTTTTCAAAATCATTTTGAGTTTAGAATGCTTAACTGAAGTCATTAATTTCTACTTCTTGTGGTCAGGCAAGAAGCAAACTGTGTGTGTACACTCAATGAATGCTAGCCTTGCATAAAGGTAAAAGGACCCCTGAACAGTTAAGTCCAGTCAAAGGCGACTACGGGATTGCGGCGCTCATCTTGCTTTCAGGCCAAGGGAGCCAGCGTTTGTCCACAGACAGCTTTCCGGGAGGTCAAGTGGCCAGCATGACTAAACCGCTACTGGTGTCGGAGGACCGTGACCAGTGCCAGAGCGCATGGAAACACAGTTTACCTTCCCTCCACCTATTTATCTACTTGCACTGGCGTGCTTTCAAACTGCTAGGTTGGCAGGAGCTGGGACAGAGCAACAGGAGCTCACCCCATCGCCGGGATTCAAACCGCCGACCTTCCGATCGGCAAGCCCAAGAGGCTCAGTAGTTTAGACCACAGCGCCACCCGCATCCCTTCCTTACAGGAACCTGGACCCATGTGCTTGGATGGAAGCGGGCAGGGTCGCTGATAGGATTCTTAAACAAAATAAACCCAGAGACAGCTGAATTTGGCTTGTGTGAGAAGCGAGGGGTCCCAAACAGAACTCTAGCAACAGGACCTGGGCACCTATCTCTGCCACAGTCTCTGTACCTACCAGATCAGCAAAATCAGGCGACACAAGGAGCCAATAGGATTCCACCAGGTGTTATAAAGCTGCTGGCTTTGAGCTGGCTCTTTAGTCTGAACAACGCGGCTCAGACACAGATTGCTAAGACCGCCCATCCTCACTTGGTCCAGGGTGGATCTGATTTAAATCAAATTGATTTAAATCACTAGTCAGTAAGACTTGATTTAAATCATTTTTTTACAGAGAGACTCATTCTTGCTGGTATAATCTTAATATTTACAACCAGATGAAGGTTTCGTTTTTGGAATAATGAATTTTTAGAGTAGTTTTTTTTACAGTTATATCAAAAATTACTGATTTGGTTATACTATTAGAAATACATAGACAGATAATTATGAAATTATTGTGAGGTTTAATAAGTTAACTGTTTATATTTGGACAACTTTTCAGCTGTACTTTATTGGAAGGAGAAAAATAATCATTTCGTGAATAAAAATTTAAACAATTTATTTAACTAAAACAATAACATTATAGCATATGTATCCATGTTTGTTAACTGATTATGTGGTTAAACGATTTTAAAAAAAAAAAAACTTAGACTGAGTTTCAGCACACATGAAAAACTTAAAACAAATCCTTATTTCCTGATGAATAACCTTTGGAGTAGAATGTAACTTAAATAGAAAACTATCTTTAGAAAGATGTTTCTTCCAAAAGCATTCCATTTTAAAAATCCGATTTAAATTAAAAATAATCTGATTTAAATTTGAAAAATCTGATTATTATTTTTTTAAAAAATCATTGATTTTTATCCACTCTGCTTGGTTCACTGCACACCTTTGGGTCACTAGCCCTGGTACTAACAGGAATAGCTCTAATTTTTCCACCCTCTCTTTTCCTTGCCTCCTCCCCTTTTTTAGTATTCAGGTGTTCAAAATTAACCACGCACCACGTGCATTTTGCACCAAGTGAAGATGCCTGGGTGCCAGGATCATTGGATCTGGAGTGTTTTCACATACTAATACCCCATTCTGTAGAATTCGACCAGTTATGTTTTATTCGCACAATCAGAATGAATTTCAGGGACCACATTGCTTTTTCTGTGCAGCGTGAGCAGCAGCTGTCACCATTAAGAAAAAGAGGTCAGAATAGGCCAATATGTATGTGGATGGTCCCTGGATTGAGCGACTTTTCTTCTTTAAGTTCTCAAAGCTCTTAACCTAGCTCAAGGTTGTCATCAGAACTAGCCAGATATGTAACTGAGAATCAATCACAGTCAGTCCATCATTTGCAAAATAAGACTTTAGCGCCGTCTTGCCCCAAAATGGAAACTAGGCTTTCCGTTTTGACGACTGCAACCTTGGTTTAAGGAGCCATTTGGCACCTAGCTTATATTTCTGAGTTTCTAATACTACTCTCACATGTTTGTCTCTCTTTCCTCCTTTCCTTTTTAATGTTAATAGACCAATTCTATGTACATATATGGTATAATGGATCAAAAGAATATACGTGAACAAAAAGCTTAACCTGTGATATTCAACACACTCCTCAGACATAAAATTATGTATAACTCAACCACAGTGGTACCTCGGGTTACATACGCTTCAGGTTACATATGCTTCAGGTTACATACTCCGCTAACCCAGAAATAGTACCTTGGGTTAAGAACTTTGCTTCAGGATGAGAACAGAAATTGTGCTCCGGCGGTGCGGCAGCAGCAGGAGGCCCCATTAGCTAAAGTGGTGCTTCAGGTTAAGAACAGTTTCAGGTTAAGAACAGACCTCCGGAACGAATTAAGTACTTAACCCGAGGTACCACTGTATGCTGGAATTTTTTTACCAGTAAACCTCATGCACCACCTCTCAGTGGAAAGTAGAGATGTTTGAAAGATCTGCCTTTTTGTTAATTTACTTACTAAAGCCACAACCCTCAGAACCACCATTCTTCTACAACCATCTTTTAACCATTGGGCTATCTAGCTCTCTAACTGGCCAGCTCTCTAGAGTCTTACTCTTGTTCGTGTTCTCGTAATTCTCCTTAGAGGTAAGTCAGAATTATTTCTATTTTGCTGATGGGGATCTCAGAATGAGAAATAGTGACTCGCCCGAGACTATGCAAATAGCAGGAATCTGACTCTCAAGATTCCTCAAGGCGATTCTGTATCTTATTGGCTTCCAACCAATCTTGTACAGGTTCATGTAAACTTTTTCCCCCAGCCCAAAGTCAGTGAATTTGCACAAGCTGAGTTAGTCTTCTGGAAGGTTCAACACAAGGCTGGATCAAGACAAAACATGTTTTTGATTCAACTTCTTTCCTAAGATTGTCAGGCAGGAGGCAATTTTGTCATACATACGTATTCTGCATTAGTTGGGAAGTGGGATCAGCAAAAGCCGCAAAAAAGAAATGTCTATTCAGATCTAGACAAAATATTTGTCTTGAATTCATCTTTCATGAAAAACATGCCTAAGTCCCAGTGAAATAAATGAGACCAGGGCTTAAATCCAGAGATTTAATGGTGACATGTTCTGCATTCACACCATGCATTTAAAGAACATTGTTTTGCTCCAAAGAATCCTATAGCTCATTAAGGATTGCGAATTGTAGTTTTGTGAGGGGTATACTATGGTTCCCAGGATTTTTGAAGGAAAGCAATGTGCTTTAAAACTGTTTTACACATACAGTCATACCTTGGTTGTCGAACGCCTTGCGACTTGAACGTTTTGGCTCCCAAACACTGCAAACCTGGAAGTGAGTGTTCCGGTTTGCGAACGTTTTTTGGAAGCCGAACGTCTGATGCGGCTTCCGATTGGCTGAAGGAAGCTCCTGCAGCCAACCGGAAGCAGTGCCTTGGTTTTCGAACATTTTCAGAAGTCGAACCGACTTCCAGAACGGATTAAGTTTGAGAACCAAGGCATGCTGTATATACGAAGCCTGTGTGTACATCGAACGTCTTACTAGCTGCTGAGGCATAAACTGATTTAAACCCATTCTTAAATCTGAATCTTCTTAGTTGGATTGTTCCATTAATCAAGCGTCCAGCAGAGGTTTTTAAACACCTTTGACTACAGACTTCAAAAAAGTGATATTAAAGAAGATGTTCTTAAGCACTCGGCTGAAAGGAAAGTGGATCTCCTTTGCATCACTTGGGATAGAATCCTAACTTTTTCTCTTGCTCTAATACACCAAAGAATGCAGCATTAGAGAGCACAGAAATGTAGCGTTTGAAGGGGTACCAAGGGTCATCTAGTCCAACCTCCTGCAATGCAGGAATCTCAATGAAAACATCGATGGCAGATGGCCGCCTAACCTCTGCTTAAAAACCTCCAAGGAAGGAGAGTCCACTGATTCAGATCCTACCCTCCGCAGCAGGAGAAAACAGCCATTTTGATAATTGAAGATGGCTATCATATCTCCTCTCAGTCTCCTCTTTACCAGGCTAAACATACCCAATTCCCTCAACCGTTCCCCACAAGGCTTGGTTTCCATACCCTTTACGATTGCAAGAATTCCTGAAACCTGACATTTCCCACCAGAACTTCATAAAATAGGACCACCACCACTTTAATGCAGGAAGAGGGCCTTATATCTATGAGTCACAGCACTGGTCCATGATGGTCTAAAATGACTGGCCACATCTCTCCATGGTCTCAGATGGGGGACTTTCTCTCAGCAACACTAAGAGATGCTGGAATTGAAGCTGAGAACACATGAATGATCTTGGGGGCCAAACAAGTTGCCCACCTTCTCCTAGCAGATCCACAGCCTTCAAAACAAAACTCAAGTATTAAGACAAGCAATAAGAAAAAGGGACACTGAGGTTCAGATAAATAGACACTGCTCATCCCACAGAATGGCAAAAACACCACCAAATGCATCATAGAATTGTAGAGTTGGAAGGGACCCTGTGGGTCATCTAGTTCACTAATTCACTACAGTGGTACCTTGGGTTAAGAACTTAATTCATTCTGGAGATCTGTTCTTAACCTGAAACTGTTCTTAACCTGAGGTACCACTTTAGCTAATGGGGCCTCCTGCTGCTGCTGCGCTGCTGGCGCACGATTTCTGTTCTCATCCTGAGGTAAAGTTCTTAACGCAAGGTATTATTTCTGGGTTAGCAGAGTCTGTAACCTGAAGCGTCTCTAACCTGAAGCGTCTGTAACCCGAGGTACCACTGTACTATCTTCCTTGGGAATAGCAGGTTCTGTTATTTATAATCCCATTATGATGGGATTCTGCTTCCCTGCTACTGGGGAGGGGAGGAAAGGGAAGTCCTATTTGTTACACAACTGGGCTGCTACAACTGAACCCTACCCCAAAACACAATACCAAATTGTTTACTCAGAACTGCATCCGACTAAGTAAAATGAGGTTTAAAGGTAAAGGTACCCCTGACCGTTAGGTCCAGTCGCAGACGACTCTGGGGTTGTACGCTTACCTCGCTCTATAGGTCGAGGGAGCCAGCGTTTGTCCGCAGACAGCTTCCAGTTCATGTGGCCAGCATGACTAAGCAGCTTCTGGCGAACCAGAGCAGCGCTTGGAAACGCGGGAGCAGTACCTATTTATCTACTTGCACTTTGACGTGCTTTCGAACTGCTAGGTGGGCAGGAGCTGGGACCGAGCAACGGGAGCTCACCCCGTCGCGGGGATTCGAACCCCCAACCTTCTGATCGGCAAGCCCTAGGCTCTGTGGTTTAGATCACAGTGCCACCTGCGTCCACAAACAAGGTTTACTCCTAGCTAAATACGCACTGGCTTGTGGTAGGAATACCCACACATCCAAACCCAAACCATCATCCTGGCCTAGTCTAAGTCAGAGGTCCTCAAATATGCAGAGAACTGCACATGACAACAGGACCCAAAGAACCATTTGGCAAATGCTGTGAACCCAAGGGAAGACATGGGGCTAATGTTTCTCAAGCAGCAAGCTGCAATATGGGGGAATAGACTGCTCAAAAAGAAAAGGGCACAATTCCCCTGTCCCGGGTAAAGGATCCTGGTTTTCAAAGTTCTGCCTCACCAATATGCACAAGTACCTTCCTCTCTTCATAAATGCAGCATCTTAGACCCCAGGAATCATGGACACTGCCATTTAACTATACAGTACGTGGTGTAAAGTTGAAAACAAATTACAGTGGTAACTTGGGTTACATATGCTTCAGGTTACATACACTTCAGGTTACAGACTCCACTAACCCAGAAATAGTACCTCGGGTTAAAAACTTTGCTTCAGGATGAGAACAGAAATCGCGCAGCGGCAGCAGGAGGCCCCATTAGCTAAAGTGGTGCTTCAGGTTAAGAACAGTTTCAGGTTAAGAATGGACCTCCGGAACCAATTAAGTACTTAACCCAAGGTACCACTGTACAACTAAGAAGCTGCACTTTCTTCTCCCAAATCTTGTGGTCCTTGTGGTCTCTTCCAACTCTATGATTCTATGATCTTTAGCATGCCATCTTTTTAGAGGGCGACAACTCGTAGGTATCACAACTTCTAGAACCAATTATCATTCTACGCATCTTCTAAAGCAAATATTTGCTGCTTTGTTGCAAGTGTCACTACCCTCTCAGGAAACTCTGAACTTTCCCACCAATGCTTCCCCCTGCCTTTAAAAAAACCCCCCACAAAAGTTCACTAAATTTAATAGGGCATGCCATGCAATCTGTATTTGTAAACCTGCACATTTCCTTGGAGGCAAGCCCCACTATTCTCAGTGGGGCTGACTCCAGGTAAGTGTGCATAGGAATTAAGGTTTAAGAAATCTTTTGTGGTGTCACCAAGGGAAACGCATTCAACTCATAAAGTCAGCATGTATCTGCTGAGCAGGCTAGTTATTAGCTACCAATAAACAGAACCTCCTATAAGGGGTCTTGGGAGTTGATTCTCTATCTTAGGTGCTTGGGATTTTTAAATGCTAAATTTGTCTTATTTTTTTTCAAGAATCTCTTCCATTTTCCAAACTTTCTCAACTGTTTGCTGCCACAATTCTGAAAAGCATCCGTTTTTCTGGGTATTTTGGGAAGTTTGAGGGGAAATGAATACATAAAAAGGGGCTTGGGAAGAATGGCATTTATCATTTGAGGTATGTTTCCCTGCAAATGCAAAACAAGAATGACTTGTGAATTCTCCTAAAACTTCTATTTTTCCTTTATGTAAAATATGAACACTTTTCTAACCAGTGAAAAACTGCCCCCTTGTTCCCTCTTCAGCTGAAACTGGTAAGAACTAAATAGGTGCTTATAATTCTCCTAAGGCTACACTTTCCCTGAGACTTAGCCCTATTGGGACTTACCTCTGAGTAAAATGCATAGGTTTGGACTGCCTGTGCCTCTCTAACTTTAAAAATTTCAACCAGGAAGATCCAATTAATTCACATTACTCAAAAGGTACCAGGTCCAAGCTGAAGACAAGACATACTTTTCTTGATCCATGGGATCTCCCTCATGTGAATTAGCAGTGCGTCATGCAGAAAAAGTATGCAGCATGGGATCAATAGAAGCGATCCAGCAATGAAGCGAAACGTGAAACTTTCCCTGTCACATGTTGGCTCTCTTGCCACTTAGGGGTAACTGCTTCACACCAACCTTTTCCCATTTTTATTGCCTCTAAGTGGGGCTACTTTGGGGGCCCATCTTTAACTCTATGAACAGTTCCTGGATTGGAAATCAGTCAATACAGTAGTACCTCAGGTTAAGTACTTAATTCGTTCTGGAGGTCCGTTCTTAACATGAAACTGTTCTTAACCTCAAGCACCACTTTAGCTAATGGGGCCTCCTGCTGCCATCGTGCCACTGGAGCACGATTTCTGTTCTCATCCTGAAGCAAAGTTCTTAACCCGAGGTACTATTTCTGGGTTAGCGGAGTCTGTAACCTGAAGCATATGTAACCTGAAACGTATGTAACTCGAGGTACCACTGTATTGCAAAAGAGATTTTAAGTCTACACGTCATTTCTGCCTTTCCTGTCCCTAATACCCATTTCATTTTATGAGCTTACTTTTATACCCCCAACAATTCACTAGGAAAGACACTGTTGCCTGTAACCAAAAAAATATATGAAGCAATACCAAACAGGTAAATCTACCAAAATAGGTATGCAAAAAGCAAAACAGAACCATTTTGAAATAGTACGTTTAAGCTCATTTAAGTGAAAGCTTTTAGCATGATTCCAACTTTCTTTCCTTTTGATGCAAAACAAGTGTAAAGTTAACCCTTTTGTTGGGGAACTGAACAGTAACAAATTAAAGCAAATGTTTTTTTGTAGATTCTCCCATTAAAGTTAAGGCTGCAAACCTCTACACACAATCACCCTGGGAATAAGCTCCATTAAACTCAATGTGACTTCCTTCTGAGTAGGCATGAATAGGACTCCCCTGTTAGTTCCTTGTTTGTTGTAAGGATAAAAAGCTCACAGACACACGATCTTCAGCTAAATTTGTAGAAAACTACACATCTACTCTAAGCTTTCACACATTCTATTAAAAAGAGCCTAACTTAAGACACTGCACATGTATTGACGAGATACCTTAAGCAAGTTTTCTCATAATTCTACAGAAGTTAACCCCAAACAACAACAAAAATCCTAATAATTAATAAGTGTGCTACTTTTGTGAATAACAAAGCTTAGCTATACCTGTAGAAAAACTGCCTTAAAACCATCACATGCAACATGTCCCTATTAGTTAGAATTTTGACTACAGAGGTATAATCACTGTTTCCTTAGTTACTAAATTTCATTCTCTCTATGCTAGTCACTTCCAGTCTTTCATATTTGGAATGTTTGCTTGATGGATTCACTTAATTTTTCCCTCCTCTCGTTCTTATCCATTCACATTTGTCCTGGTCCCCCACCCCACCCCACAACTCTATCCACTTCAATCTTTTCAGTCTGAGACAACCCCACCCCTAACCTCCAAACATTTCTTAACATTCTTGAGTCCTTAAAACATCTTCGAGGTTGTTTTAATTAACCCTTTCCACCACCAAAGGAATTTGCTGACTTTTAAGGAATAAAATTGCAAAAAAAAAAATATCCCCCATGTCCTTTTTTCAATAAAGTTATAACTGAAAACACACACGCCAAACACACACAGTCTTTTTAAATATATATAAATCTACACTCACGTTGCAACTCAGGAATACTTTCTGGTAAGTAAATGCAACTTTTAACAAGAATGTCAAGATTAAGTAGAGATATTGCAGTCCCAGAAAGACCCAACAAGACTTCTCATTAAGTAATGGCTTTACTTGTATATAGTTCAGTTTTTCTTAGTAGGAAATCACAAATTTACTTATCCATCTGTGCATCTCACATATTAAGAAAATGTTAACTCTGTGCTTGGTATCTCAACTTGGTATTTGTGGAGCTTCATTTTTAAAAAATATAACATCCTGCAACAACCAATTCATTAAAAACTAGCTGAAATCATTCACAATTGTGGTGGAGATAAGCCCTTTTAGATATATCCAGGACCAACCATTTTTACAGAGGCCAGTAGCACATTCTGCACGTGTTTTAATTACTATTTAAGATAGCCAGGTGGCAGAGTTTATAAATGGTAGGCATGCCATGTCAATAGCAGTGTAGATTATAATCATTCCTAGAAATCATTCCTTTCAAATCTGAGTATTTTGGGGCAACTTCTGGTAAATGAGGCTCAAGAAATAAGCCAAGCTTTATTTATATTTAACTGTGGTTTTACTTCATTAAAAAAAAAAAAAACTGAAAGGATACAGATCATCATGCCTCTGTTTGGCTAGAATTTTCTTCCACTTAAAAGGTGACATTTTTTACAGATTTAGAGAGAAGGGGAAAACAACTCTCACAGTTATTGAGACTATGCTAATCATATTTAATTAACTAGCTGGGTATCATCCCAAACAAGAAAATCAAGTCTCGATACAAGTGAAAGAAAACACCCTAGCCCTGTAAAAATTCAAGCTAGCAGACCACACATTTTTATCAATGGAAAAGTGATCTTGTATGAAATACAGGCTCTCCTTTCTTGCCCTTAATACCTTGCCCAAAAGATTCAACATTTTTACTCTCACTTCTATAGGAAAGAAATGCAAAATCCCTATTGGGAAACTACTGAAGTCACTTTATCACACATCCTGAGCACAAGGTTAAAAATGTATTTTAAGGGAACCTACAAATAAAATCCTGGCATGCAACAGATGACGTCAGACCAACTCTTCTAAGGAAGACTTTGAAAACTCCAACATGGCCACTGACTATTAAGAAGGCAGATGTTTAGATGCATGGAGGTGAAAATATACCCCAGTGATAAGTCGTCTGGGATCTGTTTGATTTCTCTGCCTCAAGTCTACTACCAGGTTTAATTTTTCTTCCTACTTACACCCATATAACCACAATGTGCTTTGAATTACAAAATCTTTCAAGTGATTAATTTGTATATGGTAGATTTCTTAGCATTACTTAGCAAGACTTAAGAGAATCAGCAACTCCTCAAAATCATCAAATTTCTACACAACTGACAGGCTTTTTTTGAAAGCGCTGAACAGGAAACAAGAATAATCAAGTTCCTTTTCTCTCCCTCCAACACCCAATCCCAGCTCCCAAATGTTTATTTTGCTTTGTTTCATTCTAGAATTGCCTGCCCCAAAATCCTTCTCCCAATTGTCATTTTAAACCACAGCTACACTGTGTACCATGCCACAAAGACAGTTACAAGCACTATTGATCACCCATTACACAAGGCCTATGCCTGTTGCTACAATAAAATAAATTATCGAATAGATTTCGGGAGCCTTCCAATCCAGAGGGAGCTGAGGGAAGTCATTCATAAAAAAGAAATGTTATCCTCCATCAGCACATTCTGCTACAAAGTTTGAAAGTCCAAGATATCTACACTCCCCAAAAGGAGAAAGAAATTGTGATGTGAATCACAAAACAGAATATATTGAACTATATAGTAACAAACACTCACATTTCATCCCACCCCCTTTATTTTTTTAAACAACTGCCTGGAAAACACAAATTCACACTGAATTCTGGTGGAACAGCGCATTATGATGTTTGTGTCTCCTAGATTTCACAGGAATGAAGAGTAATTGTAACTTTTCTCCACACCATGTGATTTTTGCTTCACCATGCCTATCCAAATCTGCCATTTTTAATCCAGGCAACCAAACCATTGTACAAGCAGCAAGTACACATATTGAATATGTTAATACCACATTAAAGCATGATGAGATAACTACATCTCCACCAAGGTGTAAAGTTTGAGAATTATTCAGAGGGGCAGCAAATGAGAAAAAAACCAATACATTAAAGCATTAAAACAAAGCATTAAATTAAATCAAAACAAAGCATTAAAAGGTTGCATTGCAGAGGAAAGTCTGTTCAAGTAGGTATTTATTTACAGTAAATGGCCCTGAAATTTACAGAAGAGCGCCTCTGCCTCCCAATTTTCAAATTCCCTCTGAATGTACTGAATTCTGATTTTATCTCTTTTCCCTCTGGTACTTTGTAAGGGGGCAATCCTATGGGCAAGATCCACTAGGATGAGCTGCATAGGATACAGAAGTCAAGCTCAAGGCCCCAACCCTGGCTCAAGACACATCAGAGTATGTTGCTCAGTCTGGATGAGTTGAGGCTTGTGTAAGTCTCCCCAAAAGGGGCGTGGTGGGGGTGGGACCAGAGAGAGGGGCTTAAGGCAGGATCCTAAACCCATTTGACTCAGCCAAGTGATCTGGCAATACAGTGTAAAAGCACTATTTTAAAAGTTTTTCCCTCGTTCAGGATTAAGCAGAGCAGCAGCCCCACTGCTAAACAGGGTTTGGTGTAACTTTGTGACAGCTTAATTTACACCAATTTGCACCAGCTTCTTGCATAGGATTGCTCCGCAAAAGTAACTCTAGGAATTTGGATGGGGGTGGTGGATCAAATTAGCCACCAATTTTGTTTTCTGCTCTCTTCAAAATAGTTTCCTTTCAGAGCAGAGATTGAAAATGCTAATACACCTAGTTTTGTCTGCACAACTCTGGGGAATTTTAAAAACATGGTTTTCTTCTTTTCCTTTAAGCAAACATGGAATTTTCTCAACATGGAAAATTTTAAAGAAATTAAAACAACTGAATTACCTTTGCTTTTTAGGTACTGAGTGTTCAATCTCAAGTTGTTTTCCATGCAGCTCCACTTTGCCTAAAAACACAAGTGTCTTTTTTTAAAAAAACATGTACATATGGAAATCTGGACACCATTCTCACGTACAGCTCAATTTCTGCTCCCATTCCTCATATTTTAATTCAATTTTATTGGAGAATTCAGATTGCCTTCACCAGAAATCCCACTGCCTTGAGATGCGTTTTCCTCTGGATAAAACAAAAAACTGGATTTCAAATTGAGGGGACTAAACAATGGAAGAAACCAATAATGGAGGTTTCCCCATGACCCTACTTTTTGCACATTCAATTCATTCCTCCTTCATATGCTGGAAGATCTGTTTAATCACAGGAAAGGCAATTTTAAGGTTTGCAAGGCCTATTCCGTCGATTTATTCCACCTCAACTTGTTCGGCTGTATCTTTTTTAAAAAAATTAATAAGAAAATCCATGAAAACTGTATTCAGCTGGGAAGAAGGAACGTGAATCTAGAAAAGGATGGGGAAACTAAATTCTAATGTGTTCCTTTCGAGTAAGGGGGAAAAAGAGGTTTTTTTCCCAGCAAAAGGCAACCATCAGCTTTGCTTGCTAGTTCCTCTCTGCCTCTTCTCAATCTCTTAGCAGCATGGCGACCTTCGCGCTAATACACACATCACATGCCCCAGGAAAACCCAGTTTAAAATCAAAATGGCCAAAGTCCAACAACTCCCGTCTTCCCTCCCCACCTCCCACTTCCAGAGGAGCCCCTCTCCCATCCCACAAACCACCTCACACTCTTTTCAAGGACAGAAATAGAGAATTTGATCCCATGGCAAAACCCAAATGGCCTTGCAAGACGAACCACCGAGGCCGGGGGGGGGGGGTTGATCATGGAACCTCGAATTAAGGGAAAGGGGCTTAATATTTTGATTTGATCCCCCCCTTTCATCTCCAGAGAGATCGGGGTCTGATTTGTGGGAGGGGGGCGTCCAAAGACTTCCCGGGAGCAAAAGAGAAAACTGTCATTCTCGCCCTTTTTGTGTGCGCGTTTTCACGTTGCGCGAGGGGGTTTGCCAAATTTTACCCTTTTTCATATATATAAAAAAGGTGAATGCTAAAAAAACGACGACGGTTTAAGGGGGATCCACTATGATAGAAGAGGAAACATTCTGGGTGGGAGGGAGGAGGAATTCAAACAAATAAAAGAATTCTGCGAGCCCTCTAGAAATCCACTGGAAGCAGATGGGAGAAATCCTAGGCCCTACAAGTTGTGTATTACGCAAGACACACAAGAAACATGGTTCTCGACTCGGGGTCAGATAGACAGGGGGAAGGGGGGAGCAAAGCGGTGTGTGTGTCCCCAAGTACCCCAAGTTGCGGATGGGAGGGTAGTGGGGGAGAAATACGAAACGAAAGTGAACTTTCATTGATGACACCCCAGAGGTAGAAAAGAAACAGGGCGGAAGACGCACGAGTACCGGAGAAGTGTGACTGAACGCATCTTTGCAAAACCACATTGTGTGGATCTTGGAAAGGGAAAAGAGGGTCGCCAGAACTGGGAGCGCTAGGTAGTTAACTGCTGCTGCTGCTGTTGTTTTAAAAAAAAGAAGTGTGTTTCTTTAAATTTTTAAATAATTTTTTTAAAAATCTCAAAAAAAACACCCCACAAAAACAAAAAAAACTAAACCCACTACGGCTTCAGAAGGAGAGAGCGGGGGGATGGGGTGGGGAAGACAAGAGAGATCCATTGGCTTACCAGAAAAAGTTTCGATGGCTTTCATGGCCCATTGCTCATCTGGGCAGTCGACAAAGGCGTAGCCAGATTTCACCAAGAACTGGCCACTGAAGGAGATCTTGTGGTCGTTGAAGACTTTCTCCAGATCCGCCGGAGTCACGTTCTCGTTGAGGTTCCCAATATACAGCTTGTTCATGGCTGATGCGTTTTGCACAAAATGTGGGGTAGGTCCAAAAAGGGAGGGAGTCACGGGAGGTGGGAGGGAAAATATATTATCTCACACACCGGGGTGGGGAAAGGAGGGCGATGGTAGGTGGGTGGGTGTGAAACTTTCAACAGATTCTTTAAAAAAAAATCCTACCTCTTTTTTTTTTTTGAGAGAGAAAAAAAGTTTCTTATTCAATCTTGTAGGCCCAGCAAGTAGGAAAAGCCTGTTATTTTGGGTGTGGGGAGGAAAGGTGGGGGTGATCTAAGAGGAAAGAGGGGGGGAAATGTTCCCTGTTTTACGGAATCAATGGGGCTGGTGGGGCTGGATGCAACTTGCTATGGCGGTCTTGGGAAAATGGCTCTTTTTTTTTTCCTTTTCCAGCGGCCCCCCAACTCCTTTTGAGTCGCAGCTCATGTGTCACACTCACACACACACTCACACACACACCACATAGGACGTCTCTGAGGCTGAAGGCAGCCTTTGGCGCCGCCCCTAAATAAAATCGACCTGGAAAAATGAGTGAAAATGTTTGCAAGAGGAAGCCACGTGGTGGAGCCCCAAAAAGGGACCACCCCTCCGAGGGGAGGGGCGCGCGCGCACCGACAGACGCGCTCATGGGCAGAGGCGCGGCAGCTTTCCATTGCTCGCTCTCTTTTTTTTTTTCTACCCCCCCAACTGCAAATACTATTTTATTTACATTTTGCCCATCTTTCCTTCCCTCCCCTTAAAAAACAACAACCCGTTTTCTCCATTTCCTTGTAGAATCCAAATCTGTGTAGTAGGACCACCTCTCGCGCCTCCTCCCCACGCCACCGCTTTTGCTGGAGGGCTGCGACGAGACCCAACCCCCATCGCGACCCCCCTCCCCCCTCTTCCCCCAGCCGGTTCTCCCACCCCTCCCCCTCATGAGCTTCTTCTTAAAGAGTTTGAATGAGATTTTCTGGGTGTAAACTTAATTCAAAGGGCGCTCTGGCTCGCCCGGAGGAAAGAGGGCGGAGGAAGGAAGGATAGCAAGCAGGCGCGCAAGCTAAGCGCGCGCGGTGCACCCGGAGCTTCGCTCTGCCCATCCGCACGATTTGGGGATCGCCTTAGGAAGGGGGGGGTTCAAGAGAAAAAAAGGCGAAGATGACCAGATGCGATCGTGGGGGGTGGTGAGCATGGACGAGAGCCATATTGGAATTTGGTTTGTGTGAGGAGTTGTTGAGGCATTATTAGTGCAATAATAATTGTAGAACTACTGTTGAATCCCCAACACACACACACATATAGATATATAGATAAACAGTAATATATATATATATATATATATATATATATGCAGATGATAGATAGATAAGATATAAAATGGAAACATCCTGTGGGTGGCTGTGATACCGCAGCACACGATCTTCATTTGTGCATCCCGCGGGCCAGAAAGAAAGGTTCACACGTTTGCGAACTTTAAATGTCACGTTAGCGTTTCTTAAGAAAATGTGGCGGGTGCGTTGGAAACGCACGAATCTGAAATGGGCACTTCTCCTCCTCCTCTTGCCATCCAGCTGGTGCTTCTCCTCCGCAAGCATAAAAGCGATTTAATAACCACAATAATAACCATGTATCAACCCTGTTAGAACTTTCTGAAGAAATAATAATAATAATAATAATAATAATAATAATAATGTTGTGTACTGACTAGGCAGCAGCTCGCTCCAAATAGATGGAATGCAAATGCAATGCTAGCCGCTCTCCTTTGCCTTGCAACTTTTCGATGAGTAGTTTTCCTCCTAAACATTTATAGGTTTCCTGTTTTTGTTTTGGTTCGTCAATAAATACCTCACATATCAGCAAAAGGGCAAGAGGAGTTTAGGATCTAGGAAAGGGCGAGGGCGGTTGTTGGACACGGTGCCTGCAATATTGCGCGAGCAGGCATTTGGTTCCATGAATGGACATCGGTGGGAAGCCATCGAAATTAAATATATATTTCTCCACCAACCAAAAGGGCGCCGATTGGACGGCTGCTTCCGCTTAACCCTTGTCTCGCACGAGGCAACATGTGCGCCCCGTCTCCCCCGATTCCTCTTCCTTCTTCTTTTTAAAGTCATCCTTCCACGTGTGTTCTTTTTGGGGTGGGGGAAGATCTGGTTCAATTTATTGAAATAAAAAAGAGGGTGGGGTAAAGTTTGGTTTTATTGCCCCTCCGCCCGATGCTCTAGTTTAAAACCCTGGAGATCTGAGGGGGAACCCCCCCCCTTATTTCTTAACGGCCCGATCCTACGGCACGCTTACTCGGAAGTAAGTCTCCCCGTACGAAACGGGGCATGGATAGCTAGTGGTGCGCCTTTGGCGAGGCGCGCGAAGTCGCCAAAATCTATTTCAGTCACTTTCTGCCAGGGATCAACAGCCGAAGGATGGTTTCCTGAGAAGGGAGTGGGGGACAAAGGGGAAGATGGTGGCTCGCAGCCCTTTCCCACCCGCCTCCCCCTCACTTTTAATGCCTCCTTTCCAGAGGAGGAGGGGGGTGAAATTAAAGGGTGGGTGGGTGTGTGCGTAATAGCCAAGTTGGCTGTGAAGAGGCGCCAATTGTCCCTCTGCAACGCTGGTCCCTGCCATTATCCAGGAGGGATGGGGGGCGGAAGGTGGTTGTGGTGGGGGGAGGAATCTTTAAAGCATGCCAGTCACAACCCACCAATCCAAGGGAGCTATGGGGGGCGGAGGAGGGGGTGGGAGGGAAATGGCAAGGTGGGGGATGGGGCGGGAGAGGTGGCCTCGCCGGAATGTGCTGGCCCTTTAAATGGCTGCTGGGGGAGTGTCCGCGTGTGCATGGCCAAAAAAAAAAAAGGAAGAAAGAGAAAAGAAAAGCCGGCTGGAGCAGAACTATTTCGTTCGGAAGCTTGAATTGCACAGAGTTGTGAATGGAAGGATTTGAGTTATCAGCATCATCAGGTTTCTGATTCCTCTCTTTCCCCCCCCCTCCCGTTTTTCTTTTCTTAAGAACAAACATTACTTTAAAATGCACACACACAGATATCACAAACGTGAAGTGAGTGGGAAAGATCGATTCTCCTGATCGAACGAGAAATGTGAGGCACGCCACCACTGCTAAAATTAAATTCTGCGCTAGAAAAATAGGTACTTAGCCATTTAAGTGGGGGAAATGGCAGTCGCTGGACTTTGATCTTTTTAAAACATTCCGGAGATACATTACTGTATTAGCAAGATCCACGTTGTGTGTAAATAGAAGCACAATCCCCTAAATGCCACGTGTTTTCCTTGCACGGAGATCTTCCGTAGCCATTTATTTGTTTTTGAGCCTTTAAGAAAGTCAGAGTGACCTACCAGATCAGGTTTCGATTGCAGCCCAGGTCATGTGCTTAAAATGAAAAACCTCCTTTGATTAGTTTTAAAAAGAACAAACAAACAAAATTGTTCCAAGGCTTGGAGATAAAGATATATTAAGAAATATTTAAACTTTTTCTCTTGGGGGTTATTGTTCGATGGATAGATGCACTTTTTCTGTCCTTAACTAGTATAGATATTGATGAATGAGTATCCAATGCAATTTTGCACCTTCCCTAAAAGCATTTATTTTTACAATTGTTTTACTTAAGAAATGTCTATGAACATGCAAATATTAAAGATTGTTTGGAGAAATCTTGAAAACTAGCAACTTTCTCAACCCAGTTAAAAATATAAAATAGAATGAAGTTTATATATTCTCCCGACTCTAGTAGGCAGACCCTTTTAAATGCACATTACAACATGAAAACACGGAGATCCTATCTTTGAATAAACTACCAAAACCAGCCTTACCCTACTGATTAAAATCTCAAATATTTTTCTATCATTCATTGTTCCCTCCCTTTAAAGAACAGTTGCTTGTAATCAGGAGAAATTTTATCTACATGCCTGTTGGTCCTTTCAACTGCATAATCTAAGATATCTTTAATTGCTTTTGTCAAACACAAGTTGCTAATCTGTATTTAAAAAATACACACCAGATTTTAAATGTACAGACAAAAAAAGTACACACTAGAGGAATACATATCCTAATTTAAAATAAAAGTCATTTATGCATGCTCATTTAATATTCTTGATTGTTTTGGTTTATCTTAATGTGTGTGCACCATGCATTTATTCTGAAGTCATTGCATATATTATGAAGTCAGAGTAAACAGCCTTAAAACAATCTTAACATTTTGACCCAAATGTGTAAAACTGTTTCTTAAAAATTAAAAAATTAAAATCCATATATAGATGCCAATTGCAAAAGCTTATGCTGCAATAAATTTGCTGGCCTTTTAAGATGCCTAAATACTTATTTTTCCAACCAAAGAGGAAAGACTTTAGGTTTTTTTTGGGGGGGGGAATCAATGTCTCCTCCAAATACATGGTATTTAGGGAATGCTCAGAGAAGAGGGAGCTAAAGCATTCTGGAGGAGAGTCAATCTGTAGTCATTCAGTGCAAAAAAGTAGCACAGAAAAACTGGTGGAGGCTTAAAATTTGATCACTGCATATTTTAGTGAATTAATATCCCTCCTCCCATTTCCTTTAACCCCCCCACCTTCCTTAAAGAGCAATGTTGCCACTAACTAAACCAGAACTCCAGTTTTGGATACTACAACCAATAAACAGATTTCACTCTTGTCCTCAGTTTAATTCAGGGTTTCCTCTATTCCTTTCATAGTTATTTTAACTTGGTTACATTACTGAAAGTCCCTCTAGACAGCTGGAAGAGAATAGTCCATTTAAATGAGAATGCCTTCAAGTGGAAAACCCTGAGTGATTTTTCTACTGAAGTTATTATTTTGAACCATTTTCCATTAGGATGTTTTCTTTCCTGGTTTCTTTTTATATCTATTCGTAATACCATCTCTCCATGTTGTCCCCATTGGTTTTCGGGTGTCAACAACTTATTTCCATATTTCATAAACGTGGCATGGCTGTTATTATCAAAACTGTTTTCTCACCACCTTCACAATAAGCCATTAGGAGTTTGTCATAACAAATCAGCAATGGGAAAAGGTTCAAATTTATTACAAATCAGATATTCCTGTTTATATTTTAGCTACCTTTAACGGATTTTCCAAAGAGCTTTTAATTTCTAGCAAATTGCTTTCAGTTTTACTGTTTTGAAATTGACCCACTGGAAGGAATAAATTCATCAACATTTATAAAAAGTAACTTTCTAATTACAAAACATTTGCTGTGAGTTTGAGGAAAACATGTACACTGCATTAAAATGCCCATTATATAAAACATAGTGTTTTTTGCTCTAATGAGGCATTGAAGCTCTAACATACCTTAATGTTAATTTGATTACAAACTGAATTTCAACAATTCAGATATAAAAAAAGAGAAGGAAGTGTTTTTATTAGGAAATACTTCACAAAGACATTTTGTTTTACATTCGGCATGGAACATAAGGGGTTAATGCTTGGAATTTGCAGAATTACATCACTTGATTCTAGACATTTGTGAGACACACTGATCCCAAACATGTTTGTTTCATTTCAACTGGACTTCCAGGTACCCATTCTTAGGGCAGCAGTCTGCTTAATTCAAATCTCCCTCTTTATGGAATTGATAACTTTGTTTAATAGGTCGTGTGTCCCCTTCCCTCCCCTCTCTCCATAAGTTAACAAAATTTAAGTCAACATTTTGCTAGAACATAGGAATTGCCAAACCAAAAACATGATTAAAATTAGAACTGCACATATTTTGTAATTAAATCAAGCTACTCAAATGTTTCAAAATAAAAAAGCAAGTAACTAGCAGAGCTTTTAACACCTTGAATCAATATAGTTACAGGTAGGTAGCCGTGTTGGTCTGCCTTGGTCGAAACAAAATAAAAAAATTCCTTCCAGTACCACCTTAGAGACCAACTACGTTTGATATTGGTATGAGCTTTCGTATGCATACACACTTCTTCAGATACACTGAAAACCACTGGTTTTCAGTGTATCTGATGAAGGACTTCTTTTATTTCGTTTTGAATAAATATGTCACTATAATAGGAAATCCCCCTCTCCCCATGCTATGAACATCACCTTCTGATGTTCATGTTTTGCCACTAATTACAGGTTTTTGATTATACTGTGTTTAATAGGCTTGATTGCTGGTCAACTTAAGTGATTTTTTCCAAAGAACTGGTTTGACTGCTCTAAATATCTGGAGAAAGTTTTTCTGTATGGGGCACATTCATTGAAATGTGGGCATTAAATCTCAAAGAAAATGTGGGCAGCATTCTTATCATTAAAAAGCTTTCCAAAACAAGTTTCAAAGATCCCCTACTAGACCGTTGGGTAGGTCAGGACCCCAAATGCATGTTGTGCTGTGACTTTTGGTGGGTCAAAGCAATGGCACTGTCGCAATTTTCTTTTTATTGCTTAGCTTTAAAATACAGACACACTGGTGGGCTGGAAAGCAAGAAAGGAGCTTCCGTTTTCCTCTAAAAGTTCTTCCCTCTAATAGTAGCTGAGGAAATTTCAAGCAGTACAGCTTTTCCCATTCCTGATTGGTAATACTGAATCTGAGTTTTTTTCTTCTACAACACTGCTGAAATTGAAGAAGTCCTTTGTAGCTGGTCATTTTAGAGGAGGAAATGGTTGTATGCAAACACATAATTGAAACTGGGTACCACACAGGTTGAGATTCCTAGTGATAAGGTTTTGATAATGTTAAAGGCTTCATACACATCATATATGTAAAGCACATTTAGAGTGTATTCTGCCCCCCAACAGAATCCTGGGAACTGTAGTTTGTTAAGGGTGCTTGGATCTGTAGCCCTGCAAGGGGCAAAGTACAATTCCCATGATTCTTTTGGGGGTGCTTTTTAAAAAAAAGTTTTTAAATTCAAAATTAAACAAGACATATTATCCAAAAACATATCATCCTTGTTTTTCCCCCATTTTTCCTCCCTCCCCCACCCTCCCCCACAAAACCCACCCACCCCCACCCCCGACTTCCCTCAGTTCCAGTCTTTGGTTTCTCTGAGACTGCTGTTTTCTGCACGTTACAAAGTTGTATGGATCCTCAAACTATTTAGCTGATTATTATCAATAAAAAGTTTGTGAACGTTTATTCAAAACCCATCAAGGAGTCCAGTTCACTTTGCTGTGTCTTCAGATACTTTGTAAAGGGTTCCCATTCATCTTTAAAGTCACAGTTATATATGTCAGTTTTGCCAGTTCTGCATAGTCCGTTAATTTTTCTTGTCACGATTCTTTAGTTGGGGTTTCTTCAGTCTTCCATCATTGTGCTACCAGAACTCTCGCAGCCGTTGTCGCATACATGAAGATGTTTTTCAGTTTTTTTGGCAGGTCTTTCCCTACAATCCCCAACAAAAATGCCTCAGGTTTTTTAACAAATGTTTTGGGGGTGCTTTAAATGTATGGTGTGTATGTTTAGGCTACACTTCAAAACTTACGCAAAATTCCAACACTTTCACCCGGCGTGGGATAAGATGGGATCAAGATACCAAGCTTGTAGTCCTCATGACTGATGCCACTAGAGAGAATCGGATTCTGCGACTTTTACTCATTAACCCAGCCTGTAAACCCATGTTCACACATTCACCATGGCAAAAAAATTCCCTGATGCCAGCATCCTGCTTTTAATCCACTCCCCTCTACCAACCCTGTCAGCATCGGCTGATCTAAGCAGCGCTACAGTCCCTGGTGTGTCTTCCATCTTAGAGAGCCTGCCTATGTTATTAGCATCTTAACGCCTGCCATGATTTAGCTACCCCACCCCAAACCCGGCAATAAAACCTACCACAACCTTGTTTAATTTGTGGAAGTCCCAGAGTTGACAACGGTACGGTTTCGTGGTTGCGCATGTCAGTAGCCTAACTGTAAACACGTGCGGCAGAATTCCTACAAGCATTTTTAGGGATTTCCCCATGAGCAAAGGAAAATGTAGGAAAATGCAAGCGGGAAGGTGGGAATCTCAGGTACCATATATCCTAACATCATTACACTTAGGAGTTCTGATATGCCTCTGAAATGCAAGGCAACATCACCCCTAACCTCCTCTCTTAATGTTTTATAAGTGCGGTATGTTTCCCATTATATGTATTGTATGGTGAGTTTATACCCCTGTTTTACAAGCAGTCTGCTTTCGTTTGTGAGGGGAGGCGAGGGCCCAGCGTCTTATCCAGAGTGGTCCACTATCCAACCCCAGTGGCTGTTTTTCTCCCACCCGGTGCTACTTGAAATGTCTGCGAGGAGAAACAGGAACAACACAGAGCAGGGAGAGAGAAGAGAATGGAGAAGAAAAAGTCCCGCGAGCACATCTGTGCTTTTGATTGCCCCCATCTTTCTTTTGCCCATCTCCTACACCGAAACATCAGCTGGCTGCCACCTGACGGCAAGCTGCTGTGGCAATACAGTTCCCCTCACAGGTGGGGCAACTCAAAAACTCCCTGTTGAGGCATATCCACGGGCATGGGGAACTTGGGACCACACTAGACCTGAGGTAAATCGTGTGAGACTAAAGTAAACAGCAGGCTGAGGGGAAGCCACCCTGTGAGGAGAAGGGTTTCACTCTTTCCCTCCCTGCCACAGCCTGGACAAAAATCACTCCACCCCACTGCTTGCTTTTCTAGGGAAGCCTCCATTGGTGCCAATGGGCGCTTTCCTGGAAATGCAGACAGCAGCAGCAGAAGAAGAAGAGTTTGGATTTGATACCCCACTTTATCACTACCCTAAGGAGTCTCAAAGCGGCTAACATTCTCCTTTCCCTTCCTCCCCCACAACAAACACTCTGTGAGGTGCGTGGGGCTGAGAGACTTCAGAGAAGTGTGACTGGCCCAAGGTCACCCAGCAGCTGCATGTGGAGGAGCGGAGACGCGAACCCAGTTCACCAGATTACGAGTCTACCGCTCTTAACCACTACACCACACTTGAGGCTGTGTGCAAGGAGGGAAAGAGTTAAATCCGCCTCCCCACGGGATACATGGGTAGCTTCCCCTCCACTGCTATTTACACAAGAGAAGCATTTATTCCAGTGCCCAAACATTTATCACCTGCACAAGCAGAGCAGATGACAAAGGCAACATCCATCCATTGTATGTCCCACCAGCACCCAGTATTCAGAGGTATATTCCTTGTAAACACGCAGGCTCCATTTAACTACCATCACACCAAGAACCACCGATAGACCTATTTCTCATGAATTTGCCTGATAATGTGCATTGATTTTTTTTTACCAGTTTAGTGAGTCGCTGTCTCTGCATTCTCCAGTTCTCTATGCATTATGTGAAATAGTATGTCCTTTTCTCTGTTCTGATCTTGCTGCCAATCATATTCATTGGGTCCATCTAATATGAGAAAAAGCCTTATTTGCTCTCTTGGTCCCATTTGTAATGATATAAACCTTTCTCCCCACCAAACCATAAAGTAACTAGACATTTTAGCCTTTCTTTTTTTAATACAAAAGGTGTGCCAGCCCCTTGATCATTTCAGTTGCTCCTTTTTCTGTTCTGCTAAACATCATTGCTGAGATAGGTCAACCAGAGAGCTGTATACAGTAATCTATATGAACATGCATTGTAGATTTATATAAAAGCATTACCAATAGTGGCAGTTTCATTTTCAATCTCTTTCCCTATCATTCCCAACAATTACCTTTTTTTTTTACTGAACACTTGAATTGCTGTTTGCACTGAGATATCCACTATCCTAAAACTTCTTTCTTTATATCAGATTCAGTTTCTGGTTATTAATATTATTATTAATTTTGTGTAGCACTTCACTCTTCCTTCTAGCTAATCTCGTCTGCCATGCTGTTGTCCATTCATTCAGAATAGAATAATCCTTGGGAGTTTTCCATAGTCTGCTTTGGATTTCAGCATCCTGCATAATTTAGTGTCGTCTGCAGATCTGACTATCTCACCGCTCCCCTCTGACACCAGATCATTTATGACAAAGACAGACAACCTGTGACCCTTCATATGTTACTGGACTCCAACTCCCATCAGCCACAGCCAGCATGACCCATGGTTCTGGATAATGTGAGTTATAGTGCAACAACATTTGGAGGGCCACTGGTTTGCTGTTCTAGGAACAGTGTTGGAAATTAGACAGGCGCCAGGCATTTTGACCTATCAGCCACATTTTTAATAATCTGTGCCATCATTAAAAAGAAAGGTCAGAATAGGCCAATATATATGTAAACCGTCCCTAGATCAAGTGACTTTTCTTCTTTAAGTTCTCAAAGTTCTTAACCTAGCTCATGGTTATCATCCGAACTAGCCAGATGTTTAACTGAGAATCAATCACAGCAACTAAATGTTCCATTTTTGTGATTGTAACCTTGGTTTATGGAGCCATTTGTTGTTGTTGTTTAGTCGTTTAGTCGTGTCCGACTCTTCGTGACCCCATGGACCAGAGCACGCCAGGCACTCCTGTCTTCCACTGCCTCCCGCAGTTTGGTCAAACTCATGCTGGTAGCTTCGAGAACACTGTCCAACCATCTCATCCTCTGTCGTCCCTTTCTCCTTGTGCCCTCCATCTTTCCCAACATCAGGGTCTTTTCCAGGGAGTCTTCTCTTCTCATGAGGTGGCCAAAGTATTGGAGCCTCAGCTCAGGATCTGTCCTTCCAGAGAGCACTCAGGGCTGATTTCCTTCAGAATGGAGAGGTTTGATCTTCTTGCAGTCCATGGGACTCTCAAGAGTCTCCTCCAGCACCATAATTCAAAAGCATCAATTCTTCGGCAATCAGCTGAGGTCAGAATAGGCCAATATATATGTAGACTGTCCCTGGATCAAGTGACTTTTCTTCTTTAAGTTCTCAAAGTTCTTAACCTAGCTCAAGGTTGTCATCCGAACTAGCCAGATGTTTAACTGAGAATCAATCACAGCAACTAAATATTCCATTTTTGTGATTGTAACCTTGGTTTAAGGAGCCATTTAGCAATACGCTTATATATCGTGAGTTTCTATCACTGTCTAGATATATGAATATGTTGTCTAGCACCATTCAGAAATACTGATCTCTGGAACACCCCGCTGCTTCCTTCCCTCTGTTGTAAAATAAAGAAATGACCATTCCTTACTGTCTGCTTTCACTATGCTAATCAGTTGCCAATCCTCTTGTCCCAACATTGTTTAATTTCCTTGAGTTATTTCTCAAACATTTCTTTTTTGGAAATCCAGGTTATACGTCAACTGAATTGTCTCTGTCTACATCAGGGATGGGGAACCCTGATGATCGACTCGAACTCCCATCGGCTGCAGCCAGCATCCCAGGATAACAGGAGCTGCACTTAAGCAACCAGACTTGAACATTGGCAGAAGGGTCATGGCTCAGTGGCAGAACATCTGCTTTGCATGCAAAAGGTCCCGGGTTCAATCCCTGGCAACTCCAGGCAGGACTGGGAGAAAACTCTGTCTAAAGCCTAGAAAGCCACCGCCAGTCAGTGTAGACATTATCAAGGCATATGGGCCAGGGGTCTGGCTCAGTATAAGGCAGGTTCCTAAGTTCCTAACATGTGGAGAGCCACAGGTTCCTCACTCCTTGGACCATAAGAAGCTGCGTTATACGGAATTAGACCACTGGACAATCTAAGCTCAGTAGCACCTGCACTGGCTAACAGCATCTCTCTAAGGCTTCAGACAGGTGTCTTTCCCATCCTTACCTGAAGATGCCAGAGGTGGGACCTGGGATGTTCTGCAGTGCTGTCAATTGAGCTGGGATTGGTTAGTTTGACAGATCTGTAATTTCATCATCATCATCATCATCATTAATTACATTTGTATACTGCTCTTCGTCTGGTGAGCACAGTGTGATTCACAACATAAAAATACAAAATCCCCATAAAAAAAAATCATGTTACATTGTTAGTCTTCTGATACTCAGATGAAGGGGCCAATTGTATCTAGGTTGAATATTTCTGTTTAAAATTCCATCATTTAAATTTTCTTAAATGTTTATGAGTTTCATTTAGTGGGGAATTATGCATCCCTATGGATCCACGTGTGCAGGTGAGCAACAAAAATAAATGTCTGGATGCCTGGATTCAAAATGTGGGGCTTGCATACAGAGAGCGTCAGTAGCAGATTATTAAACTCAAAAAATGTTGAACAGCAATAGAACATTAGGAAAACAACAACAACATTTTTAACAGAATACTAAATACAAGATAAAACATCAGACGTTAAAAACTTCCCTAAACAGGACTGCCTTCAGATGCCTGAATATATGTTGTTAGACCTTTTTATACCATTTACAATGCTCCCAGCTTTCTACCCCTATTGAAAGGAACAGACCACACAGTTTAAAATGCTTTCCTTACAGATTAATAGGTCTGATACATGTGTTGTTCCATGCAGCTTCAAGGAGAAACACAGGCAGAACACTGTTGGGTCGCAAATACAGAATATATTTCCAAACACATGCTGTAAACTCAGGCACAAGCTTACACATGCCTTTCTTCGTTACATGATGCACAGAGAGATGGAGAAAGGAAGTAGAAAGTCTTCACTTCCTCCCTCTCCAGAGGAGAGTGGATGTGACCTAGCGGAGTCTATGTAGCAATACAACTCTCTGGTCCTTTACCCCCTTCATGCACAAAATAACCCTATGCTTGCTAGTTGTATTTGACTGCAATCTCCCACACGTTTTTCTGAACTCTCTAGGAATGGCATATGGCTCTAATTAAGCTCGTAATTTGGCAGTTAGCTCTAAAGCATCCTCTTTTATCACAAATTTTTTTCATACTGCTCTTCAGAACACTCCCACCCACAGAGCATTTTCCCCTTCAACGTTTTCCATTAATTCGAACAATTAATCTAGCCTCTCCGCAATCCTATCCTGCATCGGGTTAATTGACCTGGTTAATTGATCTAAAAGATCAAGACCCCCCTACTTTAAAAGTTTGGTTTTATCAGTTGTTTTAGAAAAGAACACATAATAACTTTGGAAAAAGAACTGTCGGGTACAGACATTTTGGAGACTTAGCCGGAGCTAAGAACTCTTAAAAAAAAAAAAAGTCAAGCTGGAGAATAAAATATCTCATCATTCCCTCTGCTCAGTGGTGGCTGGTAAATGCTGGAGCTTGTATGGTGGTGAGCAGTTAGGAGGCAGAGGTGACTTTTTCTGGTATTCTCCGCATCCTCCTCCCTTGCAAATATAGGTAAAGGTAAAGGGACCCCTGATCATTAGGTCTAGTCTTGACTGACTCTGGGGTTGCGGCGCTCATCTCGCTTTATTGGCCGAGGGAGCCGGCGTACAGCTTCCGGGTCATGTGGCCAGCATGACTAAGCCGCTTCTGGCGAACCAGAGCAGCGCACGGAAACGCCATTTACCTTCCCACCGGAGCGGTGCCTATTCATCTACTTGCACTGGTTTGCTTTCGAACTGCTAGGTTGGCAGGAGCAGGGACCGAGCAACGGGAGCGCACCCCGTCGCAGGGATTCAAACCGCCGACCTTCTGATCGGCAAGTCCTAGGCTCTGTGGTTTAACCCACAGCGCCACCCGCATCCCTTGCAAATATAGAGTGGGCACTTAAAAGTTATTCTCAAACACAAGCATCAAATATTTCAGACCCAGCCACTGAGGAGAAAAGTTGGATACCTAGAATGTCTAGGCAGAGGTGTACCTAGGTTGGCTTCCTTGCACTCTTGACAAGGAGTTGCATCACAGCCCCTGAAGCTGGGAGAGACCATGGACCAGAAACTCAAAAACTTGCTTTTTGTCTCTCTTCGCACTCCGCCAGTGACGTCCTCCGCTGTCACTGAGGTTGTGTCTCCTCTGCCCTTCCTCCTCTCCTCCACCATCAGTCACTCTGAGACAAGGGTGAAGAGGTACAATTTTTGCGCCTCCCTGGGTCTGCATCCTTGGCAGGAGCCAGCCTAACCAACCCCTAGATATGTCCACTTCTAGGTGTCAGCATTAGGCAAAAAAGGGAAAGGACCCCTGGACGGGGTCCAGTCAAAAGCAACTATGGGGGTGCGGCGCTCATCCCGCTTTCAGGCCAAGGGAGCCGGCGTTTGTCCACAGACAGCTTTCCGGGTCATGTGGCCAGCATGACTAAACCGCTTCTGGTGCAACAGAACACTGTGACAGAAACCAGAGCGCACGGAAACACTGTTTACTTTCCCGCTGCAGCGGTACCTATTTGTCTACTTGCACTGGCGTGCTTTCAAACTGCTAGGTTGGCAGGACCTGGGACAGATCAACAGGAGCTCATCACCATCTCTCAGATTCAAACCGCCAACCTTCCTATTGGCAAGCCCAAGAGGCTCAGTGGTTTAGACCACAGCACCACGCTGTGATCCCCCCAGTTCTGCTTACACCAAGAGAAAGAGATGGAAAAGCCACCTGGGAGTTTTTGAATGAGAGGAAATGTATGAAGGTGGCAGCTGTAGTCTAGCTTTGGATCTTAGGGTGTGAAAGAATAATGATATGGCTTTGCCCTACCTTCCCCTAGTGATCTGCCTCCACAGTCTCCACCTTCAGAAATCCAGGGAGCAGTACTGTTCAGGTGGCCAAAATAGCACCTCCTTTGCATAGGAGGAACGAGGGACGTGGGTGGCGCTGTGGGTTAAACCACAGAGCCTAGGACTTGCCGATCATAAGGTCGGCGGTTTGAATCCCCACCACGGGGTGAGCTCCCGTTGCTCGGTCCCTGCTCCTGCCAACCTAGCAGTTCAAAAGCATGTCAAAGTGCAAGTAGATAAATAGGTACCACTCCGGTGGGAAGGTAAACGGCGTTTCCGTGCACTGCTCTAGTTCACCAGAAGCGGCTTGGTCAGGCTGGCCACATGACCCGGAAGCTGTACGCCGGCTCCCTCGGCCAATAAAGCGAGATGAGCGCCGCAACCCCAGAGTTGGCCACGACTGGACCTAATGGTCAGGGGTCCCTTTACCTATGCATAGGAGGAAGGCTTCAGCAGGCTTGCTGGAAACCCCAAGTTTGCAGGAACTCCAGAAATAGCCCAATAAAGACTGATCATGTTCAGCACGCAGCCACAGAATGCTGGCAAAGCAGAAAACTTGGGAGGAACATCAGATTTCCCTGGGAAGAGGGATTGACCATTGAACCACTCTGCCAGTTGCAGCTCTGTGAGGGAAACAGGGGTCTCCTAACAACTCTCAACTTTTTAAACAAAGGACGCGTCCCAGAATTCTTTGAAGGAAGCCCTGGCTGATTAAAGTGCCATCATAGTGCTTTAAATGTATGATGTGAACATGGCCTTGGTTGAAAGCTTATTCCTATGTTCCTATGATGATCCATCAACATCCCCCCCCCCCACAACAGAGCCAAGGGGCGGGGGAAATGGAATAATAATAATAATAATAGTTATAGGAGCATTTAGACGGGTGTATAGCCAAACACTTCACGGTTGCCAGTGTGGCTTCCTTCCCCCAGGCATTATATTAAAAGGGCACGATAAGATGTTTTTTGAGTAAAATTGTGTTTCCCAAAGCAAATCCACATACACATACACACACACACCCCACCTCCCAGCTGATAGGATGAAAGGGCAAACGCTTGCTCACGGCAGCAGGTCTGTAATATGGATATTTATTTCATGCTATTAACTCCCCATCTTGCAGTAGCACTTAATGAAGGAGAAGCAAATGCACAAGCAGTAGCACTTTGCGGAAACGCGATATGATATCTGGCTTGGCCTGAGGTGCAGTGCCTGGAACGCAGGCCATAAAGTCATTGGGCTAAACAGTTCCCATTAACCGACTACCAGCCTTGCTTACTGCGCCTAGATTGGCTGTTTGCACATTGCTACCGTTTCGCTTCGTGGCATCATTCCAGCGTCATCTGGGCCTTATGCGCTGGGCATTTGTTTACTCTCCAAACACCTCAGGAAAACATTGTGGTCCTACAGCGGGATAGGTAAAGGTAAAGGACCCCTGGATGGTTAAGTCCAGTCAAAGGTGACTATGAGGTGTGGCGCCCATCTCGCTTTCAGGCCAAGGGAGCTGGTGTTTGTCCACAGACAGCTTTCTGGGACATGTGGCCGGCACGACTAAACTGCTTCTGGCATAACGGGACACCGTGATGGAAGCCAGAGGGCATGGAAACAACGTTTACCTTCCCGCCGGAGTGGTACCTATTTATCTACTTGCACTGGTGTGCTTTCAAACTAGTTTGGCAGGAGCTGGGAGAGAGCAATGGGAGTTCACTCCATTACGGGGATTCGAACCGCCGACCTCCCGATCGGCAAGCCCAAGAGCCTCAGTGGTTTAGACCACAGCGCCACCCACATCCCTTTACTCTGTAGTGGGGTACCAATAGTTCAAAGTGCAGCTTTGAAGCATGAGTAGGTAAAATGGCAGGCTGCATGCTGTGTGATTCCTTAGAGTTTAGGCATATGCATCGGTCACAGGTCTATTCTCTCACCAGTTGGAGTTTTAACTTCTAGCGTAGGGATGGGGCAGCCGATGAATGTCCATCCAAATGTTTCTGGATTTCAGCTCCCATCAGCCCCATCCAGTATGGCCATTGGTGTCAAAAATGATGAAAGCCAGGTGTTGTCATGGCATGTGGTCATGCTAATGATGATAGGAAGCCATTGCCAAAAGGCGCATGCAGAAGAATGGCCACAGCTCAACTGTGCAGCGTGTGTGTTGAACACAAAAGAGCCTAGGTTCAATTTCTAGCATCTTCCTGCCACTATGGAATACTGATGTTTGATATGATTTCAGCATGATCCACCTTCCTGTTCTGCATTTGCAAAAATAAAAATTGAAATACAGTGGTACCTCGGGTTACATACGCTTCAGGTTACATACGTTTCAGGTTACAGACTCCGCTCACCCAGAAATAGTGCTTCAGGTTTAGAACTTTGCTTCAGGATGAGAACAGAAATCGTGCTCCGGTGGCGCGGCAGCAGCAGGAGGCTCCATTAGCTAAAGTGGTGCTTCAGGTTAAGAACAGTTTCAGGTTAAGAACAGACCTCTGGAATGAATTAAGTACTTAACCCGAGGTACCACTGTACACTTTAGTCTCCTGACAACCTAAAAGTGGGGGGAAATGGGGCGATCTTGGGTGGTTCTTTTGAATGATCCAGCCTCCTGTATAGCCTTTTCTGTCATCGTGAAATGTTAGCATTCTGTTGTGTTTCCATCTCTGCTGTTTTCCTAGGAGAAATTGGGGTTCCCTCACAGGGTTCCCTGGCAGCAAACTTCTTGACAGTTTAGCTTAATCTGTCCTACTACTCTGAGGCAGAAATGTTCTACGTAGCTGTTGCTTCTATTTGACTAGGTGACCTGTTACTTCTGTTTCAATGAAGTGAAAAATTAAACCATCCACACTGTGTAGCGATTCTTGGGGCTTTATGAACCCCAAAATCTGGGATCCCCTCAAAATTGGTGCCAAAGTTTTGCAGTTGCTTTGCAGCGAACCCCCCACGTTTTGCAGGGCCCCACAAACAGAGTACAGTGGTACCTTGGTTAAAGAACTTAATCCATTCCTGAAGTCCGTTCTTAAACTGAAACCATTATTAAACCGAGGCGCGCTTTCCCATATGAGGCCTCCCACTGCCGTTGCCCTTCCACCGTTCAGATTCCGTTCTTAGACCGAGGTACAGTTCGCAAACCGGGACACTACTTCCAGTTTTGCGGAGTTCGTAAACCAAATTGTTTGTAAACCAAATCGTTCGTAAACAGGACTGTTCTTAAACTGAGTTACTACTGTACAGTGGTACCTCGGGTTACAGATGCTTCAGGTTGCAGACTCCGCTAACACAGAAATAGTACCTCGGGTTAAGAACTTTGCTTCAGGATGAGAACAGAAATCGCGGGAGACAGCGGGAGGCCCCATTAGCTAAAGTGATACCTCAGGTTAAGAACAGTTTCAGGTTAAGAACGGACCTCCAGAACGAATTAAGTTCTTAACCTGAGGTACTACTGTTGTTGATACAGAAAACCCAGGGGTCAAAAGGTCACCCCAAACCCAATGTTGCCTTCGCTCATCCCTTCACTGGGGAGCCCAGGAGCTGGGTGGAAGCTGGAATGGGCAAAGACAAAGATCACACTCTGTGTGTCCTGCGCCTGCCCTCTCATGCCAGGCAGTATCACGGGATGCGTCACATGACACATCATGTGGCCGGGGGGCAAGTTAGCACTGATGCCCCATAAGCAACCTTATTCATGTATGTATATAACATTTCCCTAATTTTCACCCCCCACATAATTTGAAACCTAGAAAGCACAGGAAATATTTGATTCACACCAGTGACTTTGACATGTGAGATAATCCAATACTGTACAGCAATTTTTTATTTTTTATTTTTTTATAAGATATTTATTAGGATTTTTTTTAAGATAAAAAATGAGAAAGAAAGAAAAATACAAAATAAAAATGATTAAAAACACTCAGATTTTCCATTGCTTATTTTTCTTTAGTTTGTTTCCTGGACCTCCTCATACCTCCCTTTTTTGTATTCCAGTTCAGTTTGTTGGTTCAGCAAATCCTTGCCCTCTTTGTTTATCCTAATCTTTGGTCTTAAAATAGTAACATTAGATTTTTACCTCTTAACAACCCCTTTTTCATATTCCCTTAAAGCATTACAGCTAGAAACCACTTAATTTCTATCCAACATCGTTCTAACATTCATTAATTTTACAATATTTCTGTAGATAATCTTTGAACTTCTTCCAATCTTCTTCCACCGACTCTTCTCCCTGGTCTCGGATTCTGCCAGTCATTTCTGCCAGTTCCATATAGTCCATCAGCTTCATCTGCCATTCTTCCAGAGTGGGTAGATCTTGTGTCTTCCAATACTTTGCAATGAGTATTCTTGCTGCTGTTGTAGCATACATAAAAAAGGTTCTATCCTTCTTTGGCACCAATTGACCAACTATGCCCAGGAGAAAGGCCTCTGGTTTCTTCTGGAAGGTATATTTAAGTACCTTTTTCAGTTCATTATATATCATTTCCCAGAAAGCCTTAATCCTTGGGCATGTCCACCAAAGGTGAAAGAATGTACCTTCAGTTTCTTTACATTTCCAACATTTGTTATCGGGCAAATGATAAATTTTTGCAAGCTTGACTGGGGTCATGTACCACCTGTAAATCATTTTCATAATATTCTCTCTTAGGGCATTACATGCCGTAAACTTCATACCTGTGGTCCATAACTGTTCCCAGTCAGCCATCATTATGTTATGACCAACATCTTGTGCCCATTTAATCATAACAGATTTCACCGTTTCATCCTGAGTATTCCATTTCAACAGCAAGTTATACATCTTTGACAAAATCTTAGTTTTGGGTTCTAATAGTTCTGTTTCTAATTTTGATTTTTCCACCTGGAAACCAATTTTCTTATCCAGATTATATGCCTCCATTATCTGATAATAATGAAGCCAGTCTCGCACTTTGTTTTTTAATTTCTCAAAACTCTGCAATTTCAGTCTATCTCCATCTTGTTCCAAAATTTCCCAATATTTCGGCCATTTGGCCTCCATATTGAACTTTTTGAGAGCTTTTGCTTCCATCGGTGACAGCCTAATACTGTACAGCAATTTTAATCAAAATCTGAAATGTAGGGGGGGGAGTTTTTTTGTGTTTTTTTATGTGGTGATCTGTTGTGGAACAACCCTGCTGAAGGGGTTAACAGTGGTTACCCAGACTTTGTTGCTGGTTGCGAAGGGGCCCCCATAACATTTTAAGCTTCAGGGCCCCCCAAATGTAGGTCTGCCACTGGTGGGTTGTCCATCATTTGTTGGCTGAAAAGGTGGCAGCCCCAAAAGTAGCCAGCAAGGGAGGCAAATCACAGTGAAGGCAACTTGCATGGACATTGCCTACTTTGGACTGTTAATTAACAGAGGAATGGTCTTGGGGAAATTTGGATGCTTAATGGCTTTAATTATAGAAAATGCACCGGATCTTCATTTTAGCAACACAGCAAAAGTTTAATTGCCATGAATGCAAACATGCTTTAAAAGGGCATTTTCCTGCTCCAAAGGTCAACGAACCCAGAGTAGCTTTTAATCTGGTTTGATTAGGTGCAGGGCATCCTGTTTTGCTTCGCGGAAATGGCTTTGCTTTGTCACACCCTTGGGTATATATAAGGAATCCTCAAGGCTCCTGCTGGATGCCATATTCTCTCTGCTCCTCAAGAACAGCTTTGACAGATCCAAAAGGTAAGTCTCCTTTAAAATTTATTTCGACTGCATAGGAGCTGAACTACACCTTATGTACTTAACACACCAATTTTCCATCACTTATGCCAGTTTTATTTGTAACTGGACTGCGTATTTTCTGTTAATCACTGTTTAATCTTACTGTGTGATTTTTTGGTTTGAATTATGTATATGACCACCCTGGGACCTTTGGGTGAAGTGTGGATTATAAATATTTTAAATTAATAAAAATTAATAAAAATAATAAAAATTAAAATAATAAAGAAATAACTATAACTGTAACCTGGAGGGGGTGATCTGGAAGCTGAAAAGTAGTAGGCAGGAAGAAGGATGTATTAACCTTTGTAGACTGTCATTATTTTGGGGTGGGATTGAATCCAGATCGCACAACTATAATTGATTGGGAGTTGCAACAAACGCACTTTCCCCAAAAGTTCAGGTTTTCTGCTGAAAGTAAAGTGATGGGGAAATGCAGTGGAACTTGTAGGATAGCAACATCATCTAACCTCCCCACAAACACATCAGAATGATTGCTCTTTAAATAACCACGTCATCTAATATCCCTGCAAACAAATCAGGAGGAGTGCTCATCCGCAAGTGGCCTCAAAATTAGTCATACTCGGAGCAGATACACTGAAATCAGTGTGTCTGAGTATGACTAACATTTGATACCCCCCAAACCACTAAAGCACAGCCATCAAATAAATCCTTTCAGTGCCAGTTCAGAGGAATCCCTCCCCTCTCCCCGTCCCATCTGACACACCATGTACTGTTTTTAAATTACAGAACTCAAGCTTCAAACATGAAGTCCTTCAAAGTTCTCTTCCTCCTTTTAGTCTCTGTCAGCTTTGTGCTGATGGAAGAAAATGACTCAAGGTAAGTGTATGAACAGGGATACCTGAGGAAGTCAGTCCTTGTGAGTTCTGAACTGACCTGATTGGCACTTTTTAGGCTAAATGTGTGGATTGAAATTTAACTATCCGTGGTTCTCCCAAGGATGAGGAGAAACATGTACAGTGGTACCTCGGGTTAAGAACTTACAGTGGTACCTCAGGTTACATGCGCTTCAGGTTACATACGCTTCAAGTTACATACGCTTCAGGTTACAGACTCCGCTAACCCAGAAATAGTACATTGGGTTAAGAACTTTGCTTCAGCATGAGAACAAGATGAGGCCCCATTAGCTAAAGTGGTGCTTCAGGTTAAGAACAGACCTGCGGAACGAATTAAGTACGTAACCAGAGGTATCACTGTAATTCATTCCTGAGGTCTGTTCTTAACCTGAAACTGTTCTTAACCTGAAGCACGACTTTAGCTAATGGGGCTTCCCGCTGCCGCCACACCGCCAGAGCACAATTTCTGTTCTCATCCTGAAACAAAGTTCTTAACCCGATGTACTATTTCTGGGTTAGCGGAGTCTGTAACCTGAAGCATCTGTAACCTGAAGCGTATGTAACACGAGGTACCATTGTATCTGAACTGAGCGTCTTGCTAAGCTAAAGTGTTTTCTTATGCTAAATCAGCTTCCGGTCCACAGACTAAATTAGGCCCACCAATGTTCCTAATTTGTCCTAATTTCCAACCAGCCACAGATTAAGCTGCAGTTGCAAAGGAGCAATCAGGAAGCTTATAGAGCATTATTGGTTGTTCCTTTGCACCTGTGGCTTGCAATTGCTGCCATTTACATTTGATGACAAATGCAAGCAACGCTACCAGAGTCAAATCCACCCAGGACTTTCTGATCAATGCTCCTGATAGAATCTGAGGTCTCCAAAAGCAGGGCGGCTTGCTCCCAATCAGCTGTGCGGCTTTCATTTGGCAGCAAATTTCAACCGTCCCCTTTCACACATAGTCCGCAGAGAGTTCTCCACAATGGGATCTGACCCATGAGCCGAAAGGAATTCCCCATCCTTTAGCTAGAGTGCTGTTCGAAACGAGAGATGAGGATTTTCCCTATGTGTTTCTGTTTTGCTCTTAGAGAAAACACAAAGAATTCCAGGTTTCTGCAGAGACGGTATTCAGAGGGGACATTAGCAAGCGATTACAGTCGAACTTTGGACAGCATGATGAAGAAGAACTTTGTGGAGTGGCTCTTGAACAGGAGAGAGAGCATGATTGAGTAAGTCTATAGCACAGGTGGTTCATCCAGGATTTTAGGGAAAGCACTGGGTCAAACTGATGTTTGGAAGGCTGAGTAGGAAGGGAGAAATGCAGGTGAGAAGGGAACACTTCTTTCTGGCCCAGGATCCTGCCTTGTTCCGCTCCATGGGCTAGCATTCTCAAACATGGACCAGTCTTAAAGTACCATAAGTCCAATGGGACTGATCAGTTTGGTTGAGGTTGAGGAAGCCTGACTTAAATACCCTTTCCCCCCTTTATCAGGCTTTTTATTTGCTCTTAAGTTATACCTAGGTAGTCGGGGCACTTCTGACCACCTTTGTTGGCACAAAAGGTAAAGGTAAAGGGACCCCTGACCGTTAGGTCCAGTCGTGACCGACTCTGGGGTTGTGGTGCTCATCTCGCTTTATTGGCCGAGGGAGCCGGCGTACAGCTTCCGGGTCATGTGGCCAGCATGACTAAGCCACTTCTGGCAAACCAGAGCAGCGCACAGAAACGCCGTCCACCTTCCCGCTGGAGCGGTACCTATTTATCTACTTGCACTTGACGTGCTTTCGAACTGCTAGGTTGGCAGGAGCAGGGACAGAGCAAGGGGAGCTCACCCTGTCGCGGGGATTCGAACCGCCGACCTTCTGATCAGCAAGTCCTAGGCTCTGTGGTTTAACCCACAGTGCCACCCGCGTCCAAGGTTTGTTGGCACACCTTGGGATAAAAGAAAAGCAACGTGTTTGCGGGGGGAGAAACAGGGGGCAGATGAAATGGTCTTAACAGAGCTGAAGCATTATAGTACTCCTCAGGATCCCAGATTCCCAGGGAGATGCCTTTTGTGTATGTTTCCCCAGTAACAGAATTGACCCATCCAGGAGAGATACTGAACCCACAGCATTAGATACAAGGAATCAAGGCATTGAAGCTGGATCTCAGGAGGCAATGGACTTCATCAAATGTATTCTGCAAAATATGGGGAAACAGAGGTGAGCTCAACAACTTGTTTGGTCTGCAAAAGAAGATCCTATTTCAGCAGAGAATAAGTATTTCAGCTGCAAAGTAAATCATAATCTCCTTTTCCTCCTCCATATTATATTGCTACTACTGTTTACCCACCCTTCACCCTAAGGTCCCAGGGTGGATTATAACATTAAAACAACTTACAAAAATAAGTTATAAGTTGGTCCTAAAAATATACACCTCAGGTGTTAAAAGCCAGGTATGATTATAGTTCAATTAATCTAAAATCTGTTGAAAAAGTGATGTTTGCAAACATTTACTATACATAATAAAATAATGATCAGTTGTAACTAGGGGTGCCAGAGAAATTTGATTTTGACTGAAGTTGAATGAGAAACCCTCTAATTTGCACTTATCAAACCAATACAATAACAGAAGCAGCTACCCACTGAAATGTGTAATTCTCTGAATTTTGCAATGCAACAAACCAATGTGTGCAAAAACATATTAGTGGTAACTGTTCATAAAAATGCGTATATTGGTAAAAGTAACATGCAAAAATGCATTATATTAGGGGAAATTGCTTGAAAAAATGCATCTATTAGTCAAAACTGCTTTCAAAAATATGTTTACTATGAGAAATATGCCTTTTAGATATTGTAATAAAGTAATTTTGAGATCAGATGGAAACTGTTAGCCTTTACTTTGATATAATAAAAATAAGATACCTTCCCATTTTTTTAAAAAAGAAATGGCCAAAGCCAAAAATGGATTAAAATATTTTTATATCACCTTTCATTCCAGAATCTCAACGTGGTATACAATAAGCTGCTACATTACAATAAAACAGTAAAATAGCAGCATTTACAAAGCCAGGGTAGATATAAAACCGAAGAGCTCAGAAGCAAAACAATCTTAAAATGCCAGCAAAATATGCAAGGAAACTTAAGGAGAACGTTCCTGCCAACAAATATTTTCTACATAATGCTCAGTTTATGTGGAGTTGTAGGTACCGCTGGTGTTTTTTAAAATATCTTTTGACAGAAATTGTATGACTATAAACAGCTGCTTCGGGAAAATGTCTCGTGGCCATTTTAGAAAATGGCGCCTGCAGACTGATGCCAACCTGCTTATGTCTACCCAACTTTTTCTCATTCCAACACGCCTTCTGCATTATATATAGATGGGAATTGCTGTCAGGCATGAAATTCCTATGGAGGTCTATTACAAGGACTGCATTAAGAAAGCTGTTTCCAATTCCTAGCTACCAGCATCAAATTTTTAGTTGCCTAGGCAACTGGGCACCTGGGATTTTCCTCCAACGCCCCCTCCCCACCAACTATGACTCCTTTGCAACTTTGCTCCCTGCCCCCCGTCATCTCAATCTCTGGGATCCCTATGGCAGCAAATGTCTACTTCACAGTCTCTTTCTTCTAGCCTGGCTCTGCCAAAAGGTTCAGATGACTGGAAGGACGTCCGGAGGCAAGAACATCTGGCATTGCTGATTTCTGCTGACCTCTGCAGGCCAATGTGAGTGAATCGCTTCCTCTCCCTTTCTCTCTCTTCCTGTTTCCTTCCAAAGGCAAGGAAGAGTTGGGACTCCATAGACAACCCACGTGGTGGTTTGGGCAACAGTGTTTTATGGGTGCCAAAGAAGCAGCAGGTCATCTGCAAGGTCTGGTGTTGATGGCTATATGCCAGCAACTCCCGAATACTGATCACTGCTCCTTATCTGCTGTTGTCTGCTACTACAGAATCAGTGGGTGGCAAATGTCAACAGTGAATACGAAGTAGCCACAGAAGGTTGATCCAAGGGAAATTTGGGAGCTATAAAAATGGTTTCATTTATATAATTACGTAAGAAAAGCTTGCTGGGTCATAATACAGTGGTACCTTGGGTTACATACGCTTCAGGTTACATATGCTTCAGGTTACAGACTCCGCTAACCTAGAAATAGTGCTTCAGGTTAAGAACTTTGTTTCAGGATGAGAACAGAAATTGTGCTGTGGCTGCGCGGCGGCAGCGGGAGGCCCCATTAGCTAAAGTGGTGCTTCAGGTTAAGAACAGTTTCAGGTTAAGTTCGGACCTCTGGAACGAATTAAGTATTTAGCCAGAGGTACCACTGTAATAATAATAATAATTTATTTATACCCCAGCCACTCTGGGCGGCTTCCAACAGAATATTAAAATACAATAGTCTATTAAACATTAAAAGCTTCCCTAAACAGGGAACAGGATCCAGCCTAGCATTCTGTTCTCATAGTGGCCAACCAGATGCCTGTGGGAATTCAGGTTCTTTTGGGTAAGAGATGGCGGTGTTATGATTAGTAAATAAACATCGCTACAGCTTCGGACCAGTTTTCTTACCCCATATATGCCCGCTTCGCCACTTCAGTCTACGGAACTGGCATTTTTACAAATGCCAAAGAAATGTTTGATCCACACTTGTGAGAAATCAATCTTTTAGTTAACGTGCTACAATTCCCCATGTCTTTGTTGTAGTTTCTGAAGCTGAAACCATTTCCCTTTAGGCACACCTACCCAGACATGTCATTTTAGTATGTGCGCTTCTTTGTAAAACTGTGAATTTTAATCTATATTTGGGTAATTTTATTGTGCTGACTTGTTTGCAGTGTCTGTTTCCACCGCTATTATCTTGGGATATTTTATGTTCTTTTGTGTATGCTGCTTAGAGAGGTGCTCTGTGGGTTTGGGGGATTAAGCAGTATATAAAGCTTGCTAAATATTCCCCCTTGGCTCAGATGCACATCTTGTACAGTATTTAGTAGGAGCCATTGAGTTCAGTATTGTCGGATCAGTTTTATGGAGCACCCTTCCAGGTGAGGACAGACAGGCAACCCTCTCTTGAACTTCAGCAGGCATTATAACTGAATTCTGATTCTATAGCTTTAACTATCCCCCCCCCCCCCATTGCATTGAGTTTCTCATACGCTGCTTACAAAGGCCATAGCTCAGTGGTAAGAGTATGCAGAAGGTCCCAGGATCAAATCCCCAGTATCTCCAGGTAGGGCTAGAAGGAAGGACCCCTTCCTGAAACTCTGACAAGCCACTGGCAGGCAGTATAGACAAAACCACACAAGATGGATCATAAGACTGTAAAGTTGGGAGCGTCCCCCAAGGGCCATCTAGTGCAGGGGTCAGCAAACTTTTTCAGCAGGGGGCCGGTCCACTGTCCCTCAGACCTTGTGGGGGGCCAGACTATATTTTTTTTTGGGGGGGGGAATGAACGAATTCCTATGCCCCACAAATAACCCAGAGATGCATTTGAAATAAAAGGACACATTCTACTCATGTAAAAACACGCTGATTCCCGGTCCGTCCGCGGGCCGGATTGAGAAGGCGATTGGGCCAGATCTGGCCCCCAGGCCTTAGTTTGCCTACCCATGATCTAGCGCAACCCCACTGCAATGCAGGAATTTCAGCTAGATCATAATCCAACCTCTGCTTCCAAGGCAGGTGAGTCCACCACCTCTCGTGGGAGTCTGTTCCACTGTCAAGCTGCTCTTGCTGTCAGAAAGTTCTTGTGGTGTTTAGTTGGAATCTCCTTACTTGTAACTTGAAGCCGTTGGTTCGGGTCCTGCCCTTCGGAGCAGGAGAAAACAAGCTTGCACCATCCTCCATTTGACAGCCCTTTAGATCAGGGGTCCCCAAAGTAAGGTCCGCGGGCCGAATAAGCCCCGAGGGACTTGTTTATCCGGCCTGCGGCGACTCCCGCTGCCCGCTCTTAACAGCGCTGCACTATGCGGCTGCCCACTTCCCGGTCGGAGCACCAGAAATGGCTTGTGTGCATGCGCAAGCGTTATTTCCGGTGCACATCCAGGTCGGAGGAGGCCCGTGCACATGCTCACAAGCTATTTCTGGTGCTCCTCTGACCTGGAAGTGCGCCGGAAATAGCATGTGCGCACGCGTATGGGCTGCACTCCCCCGCCCTCCGGCCTGCCACACAATCAGCGCTGGTGACACCGGCCCGAGGCGTGGTAAGTTTGCTGACCCCTGCTTTAGATATTTGAAGATGGTGATCATATCTCTTCTCAGTCTCCTCTTTACCATGCTAAACATACTATTGAATGCATGTTTGAATCATTCCTGCTTAGAAATGATTGTAATCAAGTGGCATATGTTTCCCAAGTACCGTAAATAAATAAAATACCATTGCTGAGCTAGGAATGCTCAGCCCAAAGCTTTACAGAAAGTTGCCCCCCTTCTCTATTTTTCACTCCCCCCCCAAAAAAAAACCAGGTTCCTTGGCAAACTTTACATATTTCACCATCTTTCCCCCTCTGTTTTTCCAGGCTTCAATAGCTCACAGCTTCCTTGAGGGAGAAAAGATGGACTAACTTCTGTACTCTCCTTGTTTTGTACCTTTTGCTAATGAGTGTCAATAATAATTATGACAGCAGCAATAAAACAATTTATTATCAAGTTCAGACGTGAGTGTTAAGAGTGTTATTCAATTCATTTTTTAAAAAAAACAACACCACCACCCCAAACAGAATTCGTATGTGCTCTCATCAGAAACAGAAGTTACAGGTTGTGCTAATCTGTCCGTCTGGTACGATGCATGACAGGGAGGCGATTCAGAATCTGTTCTCAGGGCAGTCCCACACAGCTGCATTAGGGTCATGAAAGATCAATGATTCGGTTCCTGCTCAGGCATGGTTATTTATTTTTAAGATACAAAACCTGAAGATTTAAAAAGCTGCTACACAACAATGAAACATTGCGACCAGCAACAATAGTAATAATAATAATAATAATAATAATAATAATAATAATAATAATAATTTATAACTATGATTCCACATTTATTAAAAAGCAGAACCTTTTTTCAGCTCTAGAAGGGCTCCATAAAATACCAGTATCATCTTAACGCAATTCACAAAGGCTTGATGAAGATAGTTGAGATTTGGTGGGTTTTCCATGCAAATGAGCAGTTTGGTCTCCCGCCCCCCCCCCCCCCCAGCAGGTTCTGGATTTCCATCGCTTCCACTTTAAAAACAACAACAACCAAATAGTTGTTATTTTTATTTGCTTACAGGGCACATGGGTGTGCTGCATGTGCAATAGTTGTAAGACCCTAGCCATCTTAATATGCCCAGAGGCAAACTAAGTACACTGCCAGCCAAACTGATACATCTGGAGAAGGTGCGTTAGTGTTAAGTGCAAATCTGGTATGCAACAACCACTGGAATACTTTTGTGATTGGGAAAGAATGTGAGCCTATGAGCCTGGCAGTACCTGGTTCTTAGCTCAGCACCTTCACAGCTAGCCTTTGGTTGACTGCTGTCTCTTAGCCTTCAACCCACTCTGCCCACCTGCTATTTACCGGTAGGTGAAATCATAATGATATTGCACAGTGGTTGTAAGAACTGATGAAGTACATTTTGCTGAGTAGTGGCAAATAGTCTCTCTTCCCTCCCCCAAGTCAAGAGCTTGTCCTACTCTCGAGTAGGACCCTGGCAGAGACACGTGCCCGACTGGCATGTTCTCTCCCTCCTGGTCAATCATTCGGGAGCTTCAAAAACTTTCTTCTGCCTAAACATCACAGCGACCGATGCCAACAGACACCGGCACACTTAGGGATCAGCAGAGTCTTCACAGCTTGCGTAACAGAACTCAGCAACTCAGCATTTTGGCTAATCTACTTTATTTACATATAAACACACACGGAGCACTGCAACATGGCTCCCTCTCTCTCTAGCATCAGACAGCAAAGAGAAAAATGAACAAAGGACAATAGTCCCACTTCACGGAACACAGTAACACAAACATCCTGTCTCCATCACTTCCCACTCTGTGGAGTCAAAACATACACCGTCATGTGGTAGACAAAAATCCCATGAGTGCAATCATGGAGCAGGAATTCTAACATTAACACCCAAGTTATTTTGGTATCAGAGGCAGAAAATGCCATGTCTATGGATATATTTCGTTCCCTGTCAGTAACAACACAATAACCACAAATTCAAGAATCAACTTGCTGCCTTTTTCTGCGGGGCCTCTGCACTCTGCCTGATGATAAGACTGACCATTGCTCTTCACCACCATAACACAAGTTGAATCCATTTTTGTTATAGCAGTGTGCCACTAGAGGGCAATATGACAGCACATTTAACCCAGTTTCCAGAAAAGACAGAAGTAGGAGTGAATCATCTAAACACAACCCTATTTTATACTGCTAGCCTAAGTATATTACTCAGAAGTCTGTTCTGCAGAGTTCAGTGCGACTTAGGCCTTATTAACAGCACAAACTAACCTCACCGACTCAGAAGCAAGTCCTGCTGAAATTAATGGAGCTTCCTTCCAGCCTGTTACAATGCCCATATCCATTACAGTGGTACCTTGGGTTACATATGCTTCAGGTTACAGACTCCACTAACCCAGAAATAGTACCTCGGGTTAAGAATTTTGCTTCAGGATGAGAACAGAAATTGTGCTCTGGTGGTGCGGCAGCAGCGGGAGGCCCCATTAGCTAAAGTGGTGCTTCAGGTTAAGAACAGTTTCAGGTTAAGAATGGGCCTCCGGAACAAATTAAGTACTTAACCCAAGGTACCACTGTAGTATCAAAAGAAAGAGAACCAGTTTAAAGAGTATCTTCCTATTTTAGTCCCATCCAGTGCAAATAATTATATAACTTTCTCCAGCATCTTTTAAATACCCCTTCTGAAATAATGTTCTGGTGATATATTCATCTCTTTATGAATGCGGGCAGGCAAAAATACATGTTAAATATTTTAATAAACAAAGCACTGTTAAGTGTATGGTTTATTTAATTTTGCCAGTCAACATATTACTTTTCACTCTTGACTTCAGAAGAAAGTCATGTATTGCACTACTGTATTACAGTAATTCTTTTAAGAAATGCTCCAAACTCTGGGCTATCCTGCCTTTCCTTTTTAGGGCTATTTCTGACGTAGAAAATTTTGGACCTAAATACTAAATGCAGCTTATCTGACCTAATGTCAGGTTCTCATGTTGCAGTTCTTTTTGGGGTGTGTGTGTTATTGGGTTGTTGTTTTTATTTTGATTATATATATTGTGGTTTTTATGTTGATCTTTTCTTTGAACCGCCCAGAGTCCTCTGGGTATAGGGCAATATATAAATTCAATAAATAAATAATAATAATAAATGAGGTTACATAGTTGCATAGAATAAGAACGGGGTGTCAGGTGTCTCTTTTCCAGGTTAAGTGAGGCTAGGAGTGCTGTCCAAATGTGCTCACCCACTGCTAAGTTTGGGATCCTCTCCAAATGCATGCATTTATAAGGGTGCATGGGTAGCTCTGGGTAGCCAAGCACAAACAAGATTTACAAATTCACTTACATGCATGCGTGTATAACACATCCCAGAGGGGCCAATGTGTTGCTTCGAAGTCATTTCAGCAGGGATTTGAACTTTTGACTCTCTCTTTTTTTGATAATTTATTTTTTCAAAAAACAAAAATCAAAAACAGTATAAAAACAAAGCAAAACAATACAATTATAGCAATTCAAATCATAAATATTAACTCAATTGACTTCCCTCCACTCCCCATCTTGGCTCCATTGTTCTAGTTTGTTTGTAAAACCTTATATTCTTAATAGTCCAATCTTAAAACCTTATTCATCTTAATACAAGTGACTTTTGAAAGTTCTACTAATGTAAAAATCTATGCACAACCCTTAGAAAGTATGCATTAAACATTTCCCTTTTTTAAAAAAGAAATACAATATCCTCTTTTTGGGGGGGGGTATCAAAAAACCTATGATTCAAATGTTGCAAGTCCAGCACTCTATCCGCCATGCCACCCTGAAAATACGCGAATTCTCATTTGAAGACTTCAAATTTGAAGAAGTACGTATCTGAAGAAGTGTGCATGCACGCGAAAGCTCATACCAATAACAAACTCAGTCGTTCTCTAAGGCGCTACTGGAAGGAATTTTTTATTTTGTTTCTCATTTGTGAATTGGCGTCTCTAATTATTGGGGACATTTCAGCACCAGATGGGAGGGGGAAATGCCCCCACCACCCCCCAAAAAAACACCACCCCGCATTCTCCCAGAATAAAGGTGGCAACCCTACCCGTGTCCACCCCCCACCCGCAGCCCTCCAAAAGCAGCCACGGGACTCCCTGGGCGAGCTCCCTAGTGGGAAGGCAGAAGCGCCGACCCAAAAGAAGCTTCCTTCCTGTCGCGCACGGATGACGTAGAGGTTTTTCTAATGTGTTTAATACCGCCTCTCCCCCCCGCCCCCCAAATCCACTCCCTTTCCACCATCTCCCTAAAGAGACTCGAGCCCGGACGCCGCTCGCTGGCAGCAATGCACCGCCGGGGAGTCGGGGCAGGCGCCATCGCCAAGAAGAAGCTGGCCGAGGTCAGGCTTCTTTTTCCTCCTCCTCCTCCTCCTTCCTCCTCCTCCAGCTGGTCTTCCTTTCATTCCCATCTTGCTCGCTTGCGGTCTTCCCCCCACCGCCAGCCCAGCCTTTGTAGGAGGGGAAGGGGCTGCATCTCCACCTACGAGGGGAAGGGGCTGCAGATTGCGCCTCTTGCCACTCCCTGGGAAGCTCTTTCGCCCTTACCAGTGTCGGATTTACGTATAATAATAATAATAATAATAATAATAAATTTTTATTTATACCCCGCCCTCCCCCCAGCCAAGACTGTGCTCAGGGCGGCTAACAACCAATAATAAAAACAAGTTGATTAAAATACAATTTAAAGATTAAGATACAACATTAAAACAATTAGGGAGCAATCTCATCATAGGAGGAGAAAGGAAAAAGAAAAAGGGGGAGGGAATCAAACAGATTCTGAGCCAAAGGCCAGGTGGAACAACTCTGTATAAGCTAAACAAGCTATAGCTTAGGGCCCCACTCTCTTGGGGCCCCCCAATAAAATTAAAGGGGAAAAACCACACACCTGGATGTGCATTTCCAAAATATAAGACAGGAGTCAGCAAACTTTTTCAGCAGGGGGGCGGGCCACTGTCCCTTAGACCTTGTGGGGGGCCGGACTATGGGGGGGGGGAATGAACGAATTCCTATGCCCCACAAATAACCCAGTGATGCATTTTAAATAAAAGGGCACATTCTAATCATGTAAAAACACACTGATTCCCGGACCGTCCGCAGGCCGTATTGAGAAGGCGATTGGGCCGGATCCGGCCCCCGGGCCTTAGTTTGCCTACCCATGATATAAGGTAAAAAAACAAATAAAATAAAGCCTACATACAGCAACAGTGTTTGGTGTTGTGTAGGCTCCTATGATGTAAATTGTATTTCTAAAGGAACTTTTGTTATTGCCACATGCCAATGTGTTTGCATTATTAAGTTTCTTATGCATGAAAAATCATTTACGTTAGAGCTTAATAATTATTTCACTATTAATATACTTCTTAATTGTATTTCAATAATTACTTTGATAAAATACATATTTTGTTACGTGCAAATGGCTTTAGATACCTATGAGGTCCATAAATTATCATATAGTATATATTCAACACAAAAAACAGCACAATTTGTTGTTGACAAAGGGCAGCTGGACATATAAAGGGCCCCATTACCTTCAGTAGCTAAGGGCCTCATCTAACCTAAATCAGGCCCTGCTTCAACCCCAACTGGGCGAGGGGTGGTGGTGGTGGAGAAACGCACTTTGCATGTGCTCAGAGGCATTTCTCTTCAGTCCCATTGCCCATTATTGTATCCTGCAGCTGGCAGGGATCACTCCAGGAATTTGCTGCTGCTGCTGCTGCTTCTCTCAATCTGCTGCACCTCTCCCCTAAACTAGGGCTGCTTGGCTTCTTAAAATCCCTTACTGGAATTTGCCTCCTTTGCACTTTTGTCTGATGAGACAAGAAGAGAAGAAGAATCTTTATTTGCGTCAGCCACTAGCCATAGCAATAAAATAAAATTCACCGAAGATACGTGTCCCAGCTTCAGGAGAATGATGAAGCAGGGATGGGAGACTTGTGGCCATGGGCATAGCCGAGGGGATTCAGGGGGGCAGCTGCCCCTTCAACAAAATAATCAAAAGCAATACAAATTTGAAGTTCTGCCCTCCCCTCCCCCCTCCCCTCCCCCCCTCCCCTAACCTAACAAAAGCCTGCCCCCTCTAACAAAAATCCATGCTTGTGACCCTTGGGATGTTGTTGGACTGCATGTCCCATTGGCACCAGCAAATGCTCCAATGATGGGAATTGTAGTCCAACGTCATGTGGTGGGCCACAGGTTTTCCCTCTGCTCCTGTAAGGTAAGCGTTATCCTCCATTTTGCAGATGTGGAGACTGAGGCTAGGAGAGAGTGGTTTGCCTCAGGCCACCTTGTGTGTGGAAGAAGGGAGACTGAAACTTCCTGGTTCGTAGCTCAGTCTCTTAGCAGCTAAGCTACACCAGCTCTTGACAACTTGTGCAGTAGTTATTTGTGGGTTCCAGTAGAGGCTAATGGAGCATCCCGTCCAACATTTCTCCGCTGAAAATAGGGACATCGTATTCAGTAATAATAATAATTAATGATAATTTTATTTTTTACACCCTACCCATCTGACTGGGTTGCCCTAGCCACTCGGGGCTGCTTCCAACATATATAAAAACATAATAAAACCCTAGAAACTTCCTTATACAGGCCTGCCTTCAGATTTCTTCTGAAGGTTGTGTGTAATTACTTACTGTATTTCCTTGTCATCTGATGGGAGGGCATTCCAGAGGGCAGGTGCCACTACCGAGAAGGCCCTCTGCTTGGTTCTCTGTAACTTCATTTTTCACAGTGAGGGAACCACCAGAAGGCTCTCGGAGCTGGACCTCTGTCTCTGGGCTGAATGATGGGCATGGAGACGTTCCTTCAGATATGCAGGGCCGAGGTTGTTCAGGGCTTTAAAGGTCAGCGCCAACACTTTGAATTGCGCTGAGAAACAATTTGAATTGTACTCTTAGGAAGCTGTGTAAACGTAGGCAGAAAGGCGGCTTGCTGGCCTTCAAGAGAAAGGAGAGTTGCACTGCTTTGGTGCTACAACTTAAGACAGCCGAGTCTTGGGTGCTTGCCAAACAGTCCTGTGGACAGGGTATTCTCATAAGAGCATAAGATGAGTACAGGGAACCAGGCAGAGGGGCTTCTGGGTAGTGGCGCCCTCCCTGTGGAACGCCTGTCAAAGAGAACAACAACTACCAGACTTTTAGAAGACACCTGAAGGCAGCCCTGTTTAGGGGAAGCTTTTGATGTTTGATGTATTATAGTATTTTAATATTTTTTTGGAAGCCGCCCAGAGTGGCTGGGGAAGCCCAGCCAGATGGGCGGGGTATAAATAATAAATTATTATTATTATTATTATTATTATTATTATTATTATTATTATGCTGGATCAGGCCAATGCCCCATCTAGTCCAGCATCCTGTTCTCACAGTGGCCAACCGGAGCCTGTGCAAAGCCTGCAAGCAGGGCATGAACGCAACAGCACTCTGCCCAGCCACAATTCCCAGCAACTGGCATTTAGAGGCATCCTTCCTCTGACAGTGGAAGGAGAAAGTAGCCATTGTGGCTCCCATAATGATGTTTAAGAATCAGAGATGCACATTCGGTGGGGTGGGGGGTGGCTTATATATCACTGTGTGTCTTATCACCACTTTTTTCCCCCTTTCTAGGCCAAATACAAGGAACGTGGGACAGTTTTGGCTGAAGACCAGTTAGTCCAGGTGAGATGAGGAAACACCAAGGTGGTTTTTTTTTAATTATTTTTATTTTATTTTATTTTATTTATTTTATATATATAACTTTTATTAAATTTTCTGTTCTACAATTTAGAATATTCATTTAGACAACCTTAAGATATCAATGACTTCCCTTCTTCTCTTCCCATGCTTCATTTTGCATAGCATAAAATCCCTGCGTATTTTATATAAACTAAACCATTCAGTATTCCATTGTTACTTCCATCAAAACTTATTTACACTGTTGAATTTATCTTAATGCTGCCAACGTTTTCAAGTGTACACAATTATCCCCCCACATATTCAGAAAACATTTTCCAATCTTCTTTAAACAAGTGTTCTTCTCGTTCTCTTATTCTGTAAGTTAGATCCACAGGCTGCACATATTCCATCAGCTTAAGTTGCCATTCTTCTTTAGTTGGGACCTCGCTCATTTTCCATTTTTGGGCTAACAAAACACAGGATGCCGTAGTGGTGTACATATGAATAACCTTTTTTAACACCTGGGAATTTCTATTTGAATTACCCCAACAAAAAGGACTCTGGTTTTTTTGGAAAGGTGCTTTAAAACATTTTTTTCAGTTCATTTTAAATTATTTCCAAATACTCTTTTACCCTTTTACAAGTCCACCACATATGAAAGAACGTTCCCTCGACCTTATTACATCTACAAAGATGTAATGAGGAAACACCAAGGTCTGATCTTAGAGTTAAAAGGAGGGCCACTGCAAAATGTGTGAATCTGAAAAGCTCTTGTATGAGCCTAGGCTTCTATACATTATGCACATTATCAACCTGTGGTTCCCATTTTCACAGGGTCTTGCGCTGATCAGGGGGGAACCAACAGCTTGGGGAAATAAATAGAAAAACACATAAGTGATATGTCTGTATAGATGGTATATGATAGTAATAATTTCCGGCTTCCCTATGATATAGAGCAAGTTTTCGCTAGTGGGTGGGACACAGAGATGGATAATCCATTGGTTTAATCCCAACATTAGTCTTCAACCTATTAAGAAGACAGCACTGGAACAAAAAAGCTTTGCCATAAATCGTTTCTCTGTGGTAATAGCAGCAGAGAGTTGTCCCTTATGAAACATCAGTCTGTTCTAGGTCTCAAAGGTGTATTTCGAATTAGTAGCCTTTCAAAGCAGATCGTTTTAAATCTGTTTCTTTTTTCTATCCTCTGACTTCGTTTACAGATGTCCAAGCAGCTGGATACATTTAAAACTAACCTCGAAGAGTTTGCCAGCAAACACAAGCAAGAGATCCGTAAAAACCCGCAGTTCAGAGTCCAGTTCCAGGACATGTGTGCAACGATCGGGGTTGATCCCCTAGCCTGTAAGAAATGGGGGAGGCAGGGATTTAGGGGGTGGGGAGAAGCAGGGTGAGGAAGGGTTTTCTGCAGAATCTGCTGGTCTTTCTTTGGCGCTTCAGTTCGATCTTCCGTGTTTCCGTTAAAAATAAAAAAAGGAGTGGCATTGTTTCTCAAATCAAAAACGAGTTATCACATTATAATGTAAGTTGTAAGCCCTCTGAAGAGGGACCATTTTGATCCATGCTCTGCCTTCCCAAGCCATGTTGCTATTGGTAGTGGACGGTGGGCCTGTCTATATCTCCTTATCCCCAACCTGTCCTTGCTCAGAGGCAAGTTAAAATTTTCAGTCAGGTAAGAAGGAGAATTGGATGAGCATAAAGAACTTTCCATGGACTTCTCACTGCCAAATGGAAAATCATTCCTAATGAAATGTTCCAAAAATCATGGATAGGGAAGACAGAACAAGTCTTGTCCCTTTTGAATTCTTGACACTCGCCAAACTAGGAAGTTCCTTTGCCTTTTTCTTTATTAAAAAAAAATCTAAACTTGCAAAATTGGGTCCTTGAGAGTCTAAAATAATAATAATGCAGCGTTCTTTTTTTTGTCTTTCATATATTCATATCCATATTTCATTCCCTCTTCCGCAGCTGGCAAAGGATTCTGGTCAGAAATGTTGGGTGTTGGAGATTTTTACTACGAGCTCGGCGTTCAGATTATTGAAGTCTGTCTAGCTCTAAAGCACAGAAATGGAGGTGAGGATAGCTTCCAGTCTCTTATCTTCGCAGGGTTTGTGTGTATGTGTGTATGTGTGTGTGTTCTGTTCTGTCTAATGCCTGCCTGCCACTCTCTGAATTTGTGGCTGGTATCTGTGAGCTTCTTGGCCATGCCAGTCCAGCCTCCTAGAAACATTAACACAACCCTGAGCGTCTCCACTCAGAAGTAAATTCCACTGAGTTCAGTGGGTCTTATTTCTTGATAGTTGTGCATAGAATTTCATGCATCAGTAAGAGTAAGACTCTTACTATGGAGGAAGCCGCATTGAACTCAGGGAGGGGGGAACCTATGGCTGTGCTGGCTGGGGCTGATGGGAATTGTAGTCCAAAATACCTGGAAAGCGCCAGGTTGCGGAAAACTAGTGTATAGGATTGCAACCTTTTATATATACAGTTGTACCTTGGAAGTTGAATGGAAGCTCCTGCAGCCAATCAGAAGCCCCATTGGACATTTGGCTTCTAAAAATAGTTCACAAACCGGAACAGTCACTGTTTGCGGAGTTTGGGAGCCAAAATGTTTGAGAACCAAGCTGTTCGAAAACCAAGGTACGACTCTGCGTGTGTGTGTGTGTGTGTGTGTGTGTGTAATTTTTATTGAATTTTCTGTTTTACAATTTAAAATACTCACTTTACATCATTAAGATATCAATGACTTCCATTCTTCTCTTTCCATGGTTCATTTTACATATCATAAATCCCTTCATGTTTTACAAAAACTATACCATTCAGTATTCCATTATTTCCTCCATCAAAACTTGTTTACACTGTTGAATTTATCTTAACGCTGCCGGCGTTTTCAGCTGTGCACAACTATTTCCCATATATTCAATAAACATTTTCCAATCTTCTTAAAACGTATGTTCTTCTCGTTCTCTTATTCTATATGTTAAGTCTGCAAGTTGTGCATATTTTGTCAACTTAAGTATAGGATTGCAACCTTAGCCTGCTAACATACTGGGTTGGATTCAAATTCCTTGTATACATGGCTGTGTGTTAACATGCTTCTTGCTTCCTCATTCCCGCTAGGTCTGATAACACTGGAAGAACTTCACCAGCAAGTGCTCAAGGGGAGAGGAAAATTTGCGCAAGACGTCAGCCAGTAAGCTTTGCATTGGAGACTGCACTGCTGTGGGGGATGTAATATGTTTTGTGTTACTTTGCATAATTACTTTGCATTCACTGGCAATGTCTAGGGTGATGAAGCAGAGCTGCCCACCAGAAATAATTAAATCAGTTGTGCATGTTGACACGTGCAGAAGTACTGTTTTGGGGGGAGAGGGTGCGGGTGGGTATGGAGGACTCCCTGGTCCTGAATGGGGTAACTGCCCCTGAAGGACCAGGTGCGCAGCCTGGGAGTCATTTTGGACTCACAGCTGTCCATGGAGGCGCAGGTCAATTCTGTGTCCAGAGCAACTGTCTACCAGCTCCATCTGGTACACAGGCTGAGACCCTACCTGTCCATGGACTGCCTTGCCAGAGTGGTGCACGCTCTAGTTATCTCCCGCTTGGACTACTGCAATGCGCTCTACATGGGGCTACCTTTGAAGGTGACCCAGAAACTGCAATGAATCCAGAATGCGGCAGTGAGACTGGTGACTGGGAGTGGCCGCTGAGACCACATCACACCGGTCCTGAAAGACCTACATTGGCTCCCAGTACGTTTCTGGGCACAATCAAAGTGTTGGTACAAACCTGTTTAAGGGCTGCCTTCAGATGTCTTCTAAAAGTCAGATAGTTGTTTAATTCCTTGACATCTGATGGAAGGGCGTTTCACAGGGCAGGCGCCACTACCAAGAAGGCCCTCTGCCTGGTTCCCTGTAGCTTCACTTCTCGCAGTGAGGGAACCGCCAGAAGGCCCTTGGAGCTGGACCTCATTGTCTGGGCTGAACGATGGGGGTGGAGACGCTCCTTTAGGTATACAGGACCGAGGCCGTTTAGGGCTTTAAAGGTCAGCACCAACACTTTGAATTGTGCTTGGAAAGAAAAGAAAAGAAAACTCTGTTTCTCATTTCTGCACCCAGTGCTATGTTTTGTAGCTTTCCTGTGCTTCCACGGAATCACAGCATAATACATACCTTGTTGGACATGATTGAAGGTACTGATGTGCTGAGATCATCCTTTGCCCTGACTCTTCTTTCCCTGGCTCCTCAGAGATGACCTCATCCGGGCAATTAAGAAGTTGAAAGTTCTAGGAAATGGCTTTGGGATCCTTCCTGTTGGTGGGACCTACCTGATCCAGTCTGTGCCGGCTGAACTAAATATGGACCATACGGTTGTGATACAACTTGCTGAGGTACCCATGCCAAGTTGACTCAGTTTCTACTATTATTCCAGGGGTCGATTCAAAGTTCTTGTACTGAGCTATCCATCCCTTGCCTATACAGTCGTACCTTGGAAGTCAAACAGAATCCGTTCCAGAAGTCTTTTTGACTTCCAAAACGTTCAAAAACCAAACCGCAGCTTTGCTCTTACAGCCAATCAGAAGCCGCAGAAGCCCATCAGACGTTTGGGTTCCAAAAAGAACGTTCACAAACCTGAACAATCACTTCTGGGTTTGCGGCGTTTGGGAGCCAAAACGTCCGAGTTCCAGGGCGTTAGGGATCCAAGGTACGACTGTATGTGTGTGTGTTTCATCGACATCCTTATGGTCACCCATAGTTCACTGGCCTCTGTTGGGAGACAGAAGGGTGGCGGGAGCTGCACCATTCCTCCTCAGTCTGGTCCCCTTCAGTCCAGTCCCTGACAAGCAGACATTGCTTCTCCCTAGTCAGAAGCCCTCCCTAAACTTCTTTTCCAACCCCCCATCCCGGGGGCATGACCCTGGGTCATTTTGCAGGTGTAATCTACCCCTGAAGTCTTAAGTCCTCGCCTACAAGATGGTGTGCGTTGAACGTCTCCTTGTTGTTTTTAGTGTTGGCTGGGCTTTTCTGATCAGTGACCTTTTTTGAAATCGCCTCCTTTCTTTACTCTCCGTTTCAGAAAAAGGGGTACGTGACCATCAGCGAGATCAAGTCGAGTTTGAAGTGGGAGGCGGAACGAGCAAAGCAAGTATTGGTATGTAAACAATGAGTTACATTATAAAAAGAAAAGAGCGCCCACCTCTTGGCAGCTTGGAAAATGAAATATTGCATTAGAAGTTGTGCAGGTTAGGCAAAAGTGCATGTCATTATACATGTTTGCTTGAAACTAAATGTTGCAGCATGGAGTTTCTCTGTTGAGGATTCTAAGCTATCCATTCCATGAACCCCCCTGCAGATTTCTGTTTCTTCCCCAACAGTAAGTCAACATTCTGTGGCCACTGAGCATGCTCAGTCCTCCCCCTGTTCTAGGGTTTCCCCCCTACAAAGCTCAGGGTTCCCCAAGCCTTCTGCTGGGAGGGTCCTGTTGCACTCAATTCCTGCATCTGGTTGGCTACTGTGAGAACAGAATATTGGACTAGATGGGCTTAGTTCTTCATATGTTCTCCTGCCTGCATTGTGTTGGGGGGAGAGTGCAAAGCCACATGTGATAGCCCTCCTCTCCAAATAATAATCTCTGGCTTTTTACAGGATCACTTGCTGAAAGAGGGCATGGCGTGGCTGGATACCCAGGCTCCAGTGGAACCACAGTACTGGCTACCTGCCCTCTTCACAGAGCTTTACTCTCAGGAAATCACACCAGAAGAAGCAAAGGAAGCTTTGCCTTGACAGCCGAAAAGGGGACTGATTTATCTGAACATTTTCATTTAAATGGGATGACACTTTTTGCATTAACATGATAAAGCTGAGTCACATCGAATGCCTATATTCTCTCTCTGCCCCCGCCCCAAGTCTTCAGAAGAAAATGTCTGTGTTACCAAACACTGCCAAGCAGGTATATTTGACACTGATTTTGGGGCTTCTGCACAATGGGAGAGACTAATTTCGTAAGCAAGCTGTTAGTCCTCATGACTGGAAAGGTGTGGATGTGGTTTTTTTTTCTCCTTAAAGACTTAGAAAGTGTAGAGGATTGGAGTCAATGTATGTGTTGTAAGCGTCTCTCCCTCCTTTCCCCCATTTCCTAATTATATTGTTGTGTACTTGATTTAACTCTGTATACACTGGTTGCCTTCCCTAGAAAGGGTTTCTTGTTTATCTCACAATAACGCGAGAGAACCCCATCTTTAGATGGAGAAACAGCCAAGATTCTATACTGTTCCTTATTGGGGCTTTGGGAAAGGGACCAAATAATTTTACTATTCTGTACATTCTCTCAAGCCCCACTACAGTGTTGAAATCGTCCTCAGTTTGTGTTTCATGGAAAAAATATGAGAGACATTACACATACTTCTGTAAAACAAGAAAATCTTTAATAAAAAAACAAAAACAAGCCAGTTGCTAGTCCTGTGATGACAGGGCTTAAAAATTATTTGAATTATTGGAGTCTAGTAGCTCTAGATGTATTTTCAAATTCTGTCATCTCCACAACCGGGAAGACAAGAGGATGGGGACAGGAAGAGAATTGCTTGTACCTTTGTATAGTGAAATCTACTCACTTTTATTCTTTGCAAATGCAGTAATGTGGATTTCACGAAACTGCCTTAAGATTCTTCCCGGTGTCATTATTGTGAACAACCTAAAAATCTCACTGGGCATTTGAAGAGCTCTTTCATCCACTTACGCAGAGAAACACCTAGGGCCAAGATTCCACCTTAGGCTTTGTGGTTACAGGTATAAAAATCTCCCATGTATGTACTTGCTCATTTAGATCAAGCATGTGAGTCGGCAGAGCAAAGGAGTCATTTCCACAGGTCGGATTTGCTTTTCTTAGCAAGTGAGGAGGAACTGCCTCCGGTAACTTCACAAAAATCACCTTAAGGCAGCTTACAGAAAACTGCCGGCTGCTCACATATGCAGAGGGGATCCTGAGCCATAGATTGTGGTAAGCAACATCCACCACAGACCTGACTTGGGCAGAAATGCTTATGCAGTCTCCCTGGGTGACTTGGCCTCAAGTTCAGCAGTTCTAGGCAGCTGGTCAAACCCTCCCATGAGATGGTTTGGGTGTCTGCTTGGATATCACAGCAGCAGATATCCTGCTTTTCTCCATTGTGTCCTCAGGACAGTCTTGTATGGTAAAAAGTCAGTTTGAGAAACCAGGTGGGCCAAGTCACCCGGGTGGGTTGCACATCTGAGTGGCAATTTGAACGTGGGCCTCCGACACTCCTAAACACTGTATTGTGCTTTTCTTAAAAGAAAAAATGGTGCCGGTACTCGCCATGAAGTAGTTACTGTAAGTTCCAAACATTTAACCAGTGCTTTTCTTCTAGGGGAAAAAGGTGTCAGTACTGCGGGTGCAGCCTGGCATTTTACCTACTCCTGCTTCAGAGCTGCACATTGAACTATTAGTACCCCACTGTAAAGGGATGCGTGTGGCACTGTGGTCTAAACCACTGAGCCTCTTGGGCTTGCCGATCAGAAGGTTGGCGGTTCGAATCCCCGTGACGGAGTGAGCTACCGTTGCTCTGTCCCAGCTCCTGCCAACCTAGCAGTTTGAAAGCATGCCAGTGCAAGTAGATACGATAGGTACCACTATGGCGGGAAGGTAAACGGAGTTTCTGTGTGCTCTGGTTTCCATCACGGTCCCGTTGCACCAGAAGCGCTTTAGTCATGCTGGCCACATGACCCGGAAAGGGGGGGGGGGAAGGCAGGAATAAGCCAACATATATGTGGACTGTCACTGAATCAATTGACTTTTCTTCTTGTAAGTTTTCAAAGTTCTTCATCTAGCTCAAGGTTATCACCTGAACTAGCCTTTGGGTATAGGGCGGTATAGTAATAAAAGATATATATATATATATATATATATATATATATATATATATATATATAAAATAACCAAGCCCAGTCAGCCCATCATTTGCAAAAGATGACTTTAGAACCGTCTTGCCCCAAAATGGCAACTAGACATTCTGTTTTGGTGACTACAACCTTGGTTTAAGGAGCCATTTGGCCCCTGGCTTATATTTATGAGTTTCTAACACCGGGAGACTCCTGCCAACCTAGCAGTTCGAAAGCACGTCATGTGCAAGTAGATAAATAGGTACCGCTCCGGCGAGAAGGTAAATGGTGTTTCCGTGTGCTGCTCTGGTTCGCCAGAAGCGGCTTAGTCATGCTGGCCACATGACCTGGAAGCTGTCTGTGGACAAACGCCGGCTCCCTCGGCCAATAAAGCGAGATGAGCACCGCAACCTCCAAGTCAGTCACGACTGGACCTAATGGTCAGGGTTCCTTTACCTAACACCAGGAGAAAGGTGTGTGCATAAACCTTTGATTTATTCTTTTGGAAGTACAGCAATCATTGCTCCCCGCCCCCTTTGCCACTGGTCCCACCAACCAATGGCATGTGTGGGGCCTGGAAGTTTCATCAAAAGGGAATACATCCCTGATGTAAGCTGCTTATGAAAACAAGACCCCCTTTTTGGGTATTCCCCGCTGTTTTACCAATCCAGGACAAAGAAGAACCTCGGATCCTGCCAAAACAAACTTTATTGCACCAAAAAAAAAAAAAAAAATTATGTACAATTGTATATAAACAAGGATTCCTTATTTTTCTTAAGACCCTTGTGCATTCGAGTGTGTTTAGCTTGTTAGGCCTAAAAGTCTCGTCACTAAACATTTTGTCTAGATCAGTCATCTAGGATTGTCACTTTTGAAATGGAAAACATTCAGAAAACAGATGACTATGGGCAGCTAGAAAACCATATTTCTTTTTGTTTTGTTTTCTTACATCCACATGCGAGCTGTGTGAAAAAGAAATAACCACATAAGGCATTTTCATGTTTTCTTTTCCTTTTGTCTTAAAAAGAAATGTAATGCAATGGTTCGACAGCCAACATGCATCTGGAACTAAGGTCTCTTGAAGTAACGGGTGCTCTGATTCGGGAACACCTCTGGTCCTGGTGACTATAGACTGGGGGAAAGCCAAACTTACACAAGTGGCAGAGTTCGGAGAGTCCTACCTAGGTCCTACTGATTTCTGTGAGACTTAAAACGTTAAGTGTGCACTCAAGTCCCTTTGATTTCAGTGGAGGTGAAGCACGACTGATTTCTGTTTTCGTTTTGCTGGATTGCACCCAATGAGATCAACACAAACATGATAAGATTGCCTTCGTCCTCACGAGGTCCCCCTCCACAAGGCATCTAAATGCAAACTTGCATTACAAAGCTTTTGACTCCACCGGCAATTTGTAACCCTTGGGAGAGTCTTGTCTCCTTGCGGGTGGGAGAGAAATGGAAAAAATGGCATTCCACTCCAAAAAGCAGGTATGGGGGGGTTACTTTTAGTTTTAAGCAGCAGCACATCGTACTCTACATGGGAGAAGCAGGAGTAGCTGCAAGACTGGTGTTGTGCTTGCAGAGAAACAGTGCCTATAATCACACATGAACTTCCTTTCAGAGGCCAGGTAGGAATTGCATGGTTCCTACAGTTGGGATTGGACCTACTGAGTGAAACGTGTCCTACTGACCTGGACACTTTTAGCATCTGCTCACCTCCCCCTGCCAAGTTTTTGATCTGGGTGTGCATCTGTAGGTCAGGAGCTCCCCCCCCCATTAAAAAAAAAAAGTCTTAAAGGGTCTCTAAAAGAAGAAGGGTAAAAAAGCAAGGGAAAGGTGCTCACAAGGCTTCTGAGCCTTTCTATGTAGAAACCAGCTTGAACTTTCAAAAGTAAAAAATAAAATAAAATACTTTGCCAGCTGGGAGAGTGGCCAGACGTTCTCCCACAATTCGATCCTCAAAAGGCATGTGCTTCTCAGTCTATAGCACGACAAAGTGATTGGGAGAGAAGGGAGTTACGGCAGATTCGGCAGGCTTACACATGTGCAACTTTGCTTCGGTTTCAATAGAGGCTCCTGACAAAAAACGAGAGCCAATCCTTTGACAGATCTCAACAGCTGGTTTTCTGCCCTGGCCTACTGCCCAACTTGGACTGATGCTTATTGCTGTCCTTCCATTAGCTTGTATCCTCCTCTACATCACTGAACTCCTAACTCTGCCCCCCAAAGCTGCGGATCTGAGTTGCTTTGAACAGAGAAGTCTGCTATTGCACTGCCAAAGCTTAAAATTAGCATTGCTTTTCTTTCTCTTGGTGCTGCGTTAATTTATATTTGCTATATCTCTCTCTCTTGAAACAAAATCAATGGCTGCATAAAATCACCTGTCTTCACTAAATTCTAATACTGTACCTTCCAAAAAAATAATAATTATATGCCACTTGCAGGAAATGAACTGCCAGAATGATGACTCTTTCCAAGGATCACAAAAAATAAAAACAAAAACACTGGCCATGAAATCTGCTCAACTTCACCTTTTGAAGGCTGCTGGCTGGGTTGCTCACAAGGCTGACACATTAACAATTTAGGATCTCTCCCAGTTTGTCTCTTCCTTCTTTCCTGCCTGGATTCCGAATTTGGGGAGGGATTATTCAAAAGGAGCTCTAGAGTTGAGTAAAGCTTTGGAAACTGCTTTTTCGTTGTCGTTTTGGATCGCCACAAAAGCCCAGTTCCGGCCAAAGTTCCTCCTCTTTGGTCTGTCTAGGACAGGCAACACCAACCCAACTGGGAAACTGAAACAGAGCGAATATGAAAACAGGGCTTGATTATTTAAATGGTCAAAGGTGCTTTTACAGACTTGGTAGGGCTGGGAGTCCATCCCTTTGTGGGAACGTTGGGAGGGAGGCGCTGAGGGTATATGCGGCATGTTTTGAAACAAAAGACGGCATGGCGTAGAGGCAAGCTCTACCTCCTGCTCTTTTAGAAACATGGGGAGGACAGAAACCAACCCATTGCGGGTTCTTCCAGAATGCCTTTATGCCATTTTTGCTCACGGGTCTCCAGCAGAGAAAGAGCCACTTTCAAAAGACAGCTTGTCAGAAGCCCGGTTCAGTTTTAGCATCAAATCCTCGTTTGTTTTAAACAGCGTGTACCAGAGCACTGGAGGAGGCAATGAAGGGGTGCTGCTCAGCTCAGGTTCTCCCCGCTCTAGAACCGGACTGGTTCTTGGGTATCTCCGGGGTTCCTCCGCAGTGCCTGGAGTCAGAAGATCCCACCCCTACGTCTTGGGTTCCCAAGCGGTCAGGTGGGAGGCACCTATGCCTTAATGCTCCCTTGAGTGTCTGTCTCTGTCTCAGAGGAGCTGCTTTCTGAGTCTATGTCTGGGTTCTCCTGCTGGTGTTTCTCTTGCACTTTCAGGCGGATTCCTTGCAAACGCAGCAGAAGGGACTGATAGTCAAAGTGCCCTCGCTTCTCACCGAAGGGATCCTGCGAGGGGAGAGGAGAAGGGATGGAAATTACTTTTAAAAAAAAAATGCTTTATTGGTTGAAAACTGTATAACAAAAATAATCAGTAGATGTTAAAGACAAGATAAAAAACACAATTATTCTTTTCTTAAATGATCCTTGTTTTGTACATCATATTGTAATTAAGTTTAACATGACCTCCGATCTCCCCATTAAGTTCCCAGATTAAATTCCTTGATTACGCACTTATCTTTATTTTCTCCCTGTTATTTAACTTACTTTAAATTTTGTAAACTTATCCTATTTGCACCCAGAAGTCAATCGAAACCTGCCAACAGATTTATTTTGACAATGTTCTTTTACATAAATTCTATATATATGCCCTACTCTCTGATAAATTTTTCATCTGTAACGTCTCGTAGCCTTGCTGATAGTCTCGCCAATTCAGCGTGCTCTCTTAATTTATTTTGCCAGTCTAATTTGGGTGGGGTGTCCTCTCCCTTCCGACCTTTTGCGATTAAAATTCTGGCAGCAACTGTAGCATACATAAAGACTCTCCTGAGCTTTTTTTGGAACTTTGTTGCCCATAATTCCTAGCAGGAAGGCTTCAGGGTTTTTAGGGAAAGAGCATTTGAACATTTTCTTGAGTTCGTTAAACTGTCTGATCGGGATGAAAACAACTTGCATCAAGATCTGCCAGGGTTACTTGGCACATGGACTGGAAACAGGGTGGCCAAGGCCTTCTGTAACCAGTTCAAGTCACAGACGCTTGTCAAGATCAATATTATTCTAAGCAGTGAGTATTTTTTAACAACCTTGAAGCCACAAGAGGAACAGGGGAACTGCTGCTGGATCAGATTGGAAACCCAAGTCTAGCAAATCAGACTGTAACATGTGCTTCAGTTGAAAAAAATGACATTCTGTAAAGGGAAAATAGCTTCCTATTACAGTGGTACCTCGGGTTAAGAACTTAATTCATTCTGGAGGTCCGTTCTTAACCTGAAACTGTTCTTAACCTGAAGCACCACTTTAGCTAATGGGGCCTCCCACTGCCGCTGCCACGCGATTTCTGTTCTCATCTTGAAGCAAAGTTCTTAACCCATGGTACTATTTCTGGGTTAGCAGAGTCTGTAACCTGAAGCATCTGTAACCTGAAGCGTCTGTAACCTGAGGTACCACTGTATATTGAAATCTATCTACAGTGGTGCCCCGCAAGACGAATGCCTCGCAAGACGAAAAACTCACTAGACGAAAGGGTTTTTTGTTTTTTGAGCTGCTTCGCAAGATGATTTTCCCTATGGGCTTGCTTCGCAAGACGGAAACGTCTTGCAAGTTTGTTTCCTTTTTCTTAACACCGTTAATACAGTTGCGACTTGACTTCGAGGAGCAACTCATAGAACGCGGTGCGGTAGCCTTTTTTGAGGTTTTTAAAGACTTTGGTGATTTTTGAAGCTTTTCCAAAACTTTCCCGACACCGTGCTTCGCAAGACGAAAAAAATCGCAAGACGACAAAACTCGCGGAACGAATTAATTTCATCTTGCGAGGCACCACTGTATAACCTAAGAGGAACCTGCTGAATTAGCCCAAAGGCCCATCTAGTCCAGCATCCTGTTCGCACAGTAGCCAACCAGATGCCTGTGGGAAATTGTCAAGCAGGACCCGGGCACAAGAGCCCTCTGCCCTCCTATAGTTTCCAGGAACTGGTATTCAGGAACATCGATGCCTCTGATTGTGGAAGCAGAGAGCACAGCCATCACGGCCATGGCAGCCATGGAAGCTCACTTCCCGGATTAGAGAATTTAACATCTTTCATCCCCATCCCCTTGCTGGATGCTCTTTTCCTAATAACCAGGATCTATTCAAGTCTCCTACCTCTCACCCCCTCATTCCAACATCCTGCTCGTTTTAATATAAAAAAGGTAAAAGGTAAAGGACCCCTGGACAGTTACGTCCAGTCAAAGGCGACTATGGGGTTGCAGTGCTCATCTCGCTTCAGGCCGAGGGAGCCGGCGTTTGTCCACAAACAGCTTTCTGAGTCATGTGGCCAGCATGACTGAACTGCTTCTGGAGCAACAGAACACCGTGATGGAAGCCAGAGTACATGGAAACGTCGTTTACCTTCCTGCCGCTGTGGTACCTATTTATCTACTTACACTGGCGTGCTTTCGAACTGCTAGGTTGGCAGGAGCTGGGACAGAGCAACGGGAGCTCACTCCGTCACAAGGATCCGAACCGCCAACTTTCCAATCTGCAAGCCCAAGGGGCTCAGTGGTTTAGACCACAGCGCCACCCGCATCCCACAATATACTTCCAGCCAGTTCCTGGTGCTTCAGAAATGCCAGCAATTGGTCATTTCTCCTAATTTGTCCTCCATACCTCAGGTTTTCAATTTGCCCTTTGGGAAAACCCTCAGCTGAGCAAACGAGCCCACTTCTCAAGAGGGAAGGAAATATGACAATCTAAACAAAAACAAGGAGGCTGCCTTCCGGAGTGGGCAGTCATAGACATCTGATCCTTACCTGCATTGTCTGTCCTTGGAGGTGAAGCCGCTCTTTGCATACCCCCTCGTAGAAATCATAGTACTCCATGAAGGACTTTTCCATGACACCCCTAGCAAGCAAAACGAACCGTAAGGCCGCAGAGCAAGGATGTGACAGGTGGTTTATAACAAAAGGGCTACTGCCATAGTTCATGCTCCTGAAAATTAGTTTGTCATGTGCACATTTCTTAAAAACAACCACAACAGTTAACATTTCCCCACAGTGCAACACACTTTGGTTCCCTCCCTCAAGCATGACCTGCTGACCAAAATACTATAAAAAACAACAAGCTTAAGAGGCGGACAGCAGGAAGGGCTTCTATGGAGCCATGAATACAATTGTACCTTGGTTGTCGAATGCCTTGCGACTCGGGTGCAGGAAGCTCCTGCAGCCAATCAGAAGCCGCGCCTTGGTGTTCAAACGTTTTCAGAAGTCAAACAGACTTCTGGAATGGATTCCTTTTGTGAACCAAGGTCCAACTGTACTGCAGTTTGCATTGCTTGCACAAATAACCCCAGCAAAAGATCTGAATTAACAAGACACATGTTGGTAATCTGGAGAGGAAGGAACAGAATGCGGACAACGACCATGCAGCTGCAGGAATGAATGGATGAAGGTGCTTGAATGCCGAGTCATGGGTTTCATGCTGGCAACCAGTTTTTCTAAGTGTGTGCAGGGGGGGGGGGGTGTTCGGGTCCGGTGCGTTTCCACAGCAACAGAATTCCCGGACTTGCAGCAGAGCAGCACAGCGCGTGCTTCTGGTGTGAGTGAGCTTGCAGAAGAAGAGTTTGGATTTGATATCCCGCCTTTCACTCCCCTTCAGGAGTCTCAAAGCGGCTAACATTCTCCTTTCCCTTCCTCCCCCACAACAAACACTCTGTGAGGTGAGTGGGGCTGAGAGACTTCAAAGAAGTGTGACTAGCCCAAGGTCACCCAGCAGCTGCATGTGGAGGAGCGGAGAAGCAAACCCGGTTCCCCAGATTACGAGTCTACCGCTCTTAACCACTACACCACACTGGCTCTCTAAAGAAGAGAGAGTCCACACGCTGTTGTTCCTCTAAACTAACAGCTTTATTTACATCAGAACGATAAAATAATAAACAGACCATTGGAGACGGCAGGCATGGTGTCTCTGCGTCTCTTGGCAAAAAAGTGAAAGTAACTCACAGACAAAGGACTCAGCTTTTCCCGGATGTAGAGAAAAACAACTCCCCAGATGCAGGGCACACACAGAGCTGTTAACCCTGTAAACTCCAAACCTCACAGGAAGTCTGACTAAGGGGTTCCTCCCTCTCTCCTTCTCCATGCTACATGCCTGAAACCCATGGACTGAGACTGCCAAACATACCGTAAAGGCTCCGGACAAGGGCATTTTCCTTCTAGCATGTCACACACAGCGACCCGGATAGTCTCGTGCCGAATACACTCGTTGTAATTTTTACTGTCTCCCGGATGTCTTTCCTGCAAGAGATTGGTGGCCAAAAACAAAAGTCACCTTTTACGAAGTTCAAGACACATGGCCCACAACTTTGGTCTTGTCGGGGGGGGGGGGAGAGAAGAGAGAGAGAGACTGGGAATGCCTCCAATTAGTATGGCTGACATTACCCATTGGAAACACTGGCCAGTCGCTGATAAAAGTGGATTGACGATCCTATTTCAAACCAGAGCTATGGTCCATGAAAGATCCCAAAGAGGTTCCATGCATGGTCTTGCTCTGCAGACAAGCTGCGAATATGTGCATACGGACTGCAGCATATGGAGTTATCCAGGGCTGCTCAAGGCATTCTTCCTTTCCACTCTGTCCCAATGCAGTCAGCTGTTTTAACACAACAGGGAAGCAGGCCCCACCTGCAGCAACATGCCGAACCTCTGAATCGGGAGGGTCTTCTTAAAAGGATGTAGGGGTTGGAGATTGAACCTCAACAGGTCTTACTGCTCTGCCGACATTCCCGTTTCTAAGAGAGCCGTTTGTTACAGGACAGCCACTTCCCTGTCCCTGTAACCAAGAGCTCCGTAAAGTGGGCACTAATCCACGATTCAGGCTACTTACCTGCTCAAAGCCAGGCTCGTTGTGATAAGGGTTCTCAGTCATCAGGGACTGTATAGATATAAGGACCGAAGAGATGCTCTGGGCAGGACTCCAGGCTGGACCAGTCCACGTACTGCCGGACAGCAAGAAACGGGAGTTTATTTTCACACAGCCAAACAAACACAGTTCTGTAAAGTGGAGTGGATGATGTGTGGCTTTCAATGTACTTTGATTTGTAACTTGTGAGAGGCCTAGCTCTGTGTGTGTGTGTGTGTGTGTGTGTGTGTGTGTGTGTAGGTAGGTTGGTAGGTAGGTAGGTAGTAAAAAAAGACAGTTTCCAGTGTAGGTAAGTTGGTAGTAAAAAAACACCAAACAGCTTCCGGGCCTCAGGGTGGTGGGGAAAAAATTGAAGACGTAATGGCAAGAACCACTAAACAAGCAAAGAAGATAGAAAAGCCCAATTCTGTGACACATGTAGCAGATAAATTGTATAGGTATAAATGAAACTGCAGGCAGGATTCGAGATAAAAGCAGCAGCAGATAGACAGTGTATCTGAAGAAGTGTGCATGCACACGAAAGCTTATACCAAGAACTAACTTAGTTGGTCTTTAAGGTGCTACAGGAAGGAATTTTTTTATTTCGACTATGGCAGACCAACACGGCTACCCATCTGTAGCAAAATAATTGTAACATGAGAAACTTTTTTGCAATAGATAAAAAGATGTAATGCAGTAGAAAAAAAGGTTTGAGTAAAAGCACTGTGGAGGTGAGGGTAGGAAGTCATTTTATGAAACAATGTACAGTGGTACCTCCGGTTGCAGATGGGATCCGTTCTGGAGGTCCGGTCGGATCCCAAGGTTTCTGTAACCTGTGCATGTGCGTGGGGGCAAAACCCAGTAAAATACTTCCGGGTTTGCCGCACGCACACCCGAAAGTTTATGTAACCAGAGGGTTACGTAAACAAAGGTTTGACTGTGTTTGTTTTGAAGGTAGTTGTGAAAACGTTTGCGCGCACACACACGTTATGAAGATGGATAATTACTGTTTTGTGATAAAACCATTCCAAGCTTTTATGCATCTTTCCAGTATACAATCTGAATTGAGGGCTGTATGCATTCAGTCTCACGCAAGAGCCACACACATAGTCTGGCAGTGAGGGGAGAACTCAGCCTCCTAAGTATTCACATTCCTTTTCTGTTTAGATGTCTAGCTCTTATCAAATGTACTGGAATTCTGAAACCTTGGGAGCTGGCTGATTAGGGGAGCGAGGGGGACAAGGGGGCAGGATTCCCAGTGGCCAGGGCTCAAGGCGTCAACACCCCACGCATCTCCTTGGCAAGTCTCCGTAATCAGGAGAAACAGAATAAATCATGGCAATCAAGCAAATGCGTGCAAACGTCTGTGATAAACAAGTCAGAAATTCCATTGTTTCTTGGCATCGTCATCTTCTTTCAGAGCACCAGCTACACACTGTGTCTACACCTCAGTTCGTAGAAGCTGTGTGAAATATCTGAGGAATTCTATTTGGAGCATTCCCACTGTCCAGAGATGAAGGGCAAAAAGCTCCACTATGAAAACAGGAAATAAAAATCCAGAAACACAAAACAGGATAATTAAGTTGCATAGCACAGTGTCCCTGCCCCTTGCTTTTTCAGGGTGCCAGTGCAAGAGGGACTTCCTGATTTTTCCCAAATAACATGTAAAAGGTGCTTGCTTGCATCCTGAATCCAATTAGATCCTAAAAGGTTCCAAATCCATATATATCCTAAAAAGCACTTGTGGCTAACAGACAAAGTATAGCAAGTAAATCTGGTTTACTTGCCCAAGGCCATGTCTGAACATTAGTGAACCTAGAAAGAAAAGAATGCTTTAACTGCAGGGTGGATAAAAATCAATGATTTTTTTAAAATAAAAATTAAAAAGTAAGATTTTTTAAATTTAAACAGGATTTTTTTTATTTAAACCAGATTTTTTAAAAATTTAAATAGGATTTTAAAAATAAATTGCTTTTGGAGGAAAAATCTTTCTAAAGATACTTTTCTATTTAAGTTACATTATAGTTAAAAGGCTACTCATCAGGAAATAAGGATTTGTTTTAAGTTTTTAATGTGTGCTAAAACTCAGTCTAAGTTGTTTGTTTGTTTTTTAAACTGTTTAACCACATCAGTTGACAAACATGGATACATATGCTATACTGTTTTTGTTACATAAATTGTTATTACGGAAATGATTATTTTTCTCCTTCCAATAAAGTACAGCAGAAAACTTGTCCAAATGTAAACAGTTAACTTATTAAACCTCACAATAATTTCATAATTATCTGTCTATGTATCTCTAATAGTATAATGAAATCAGTAATATTTGATAGAACTGTAAAAGAAAAGCCTACCTTGAAAATTTATTATTCCAAAAATGGAACCTTCCTCTGGTTGTAAATATTAAGATTATACCAGTAAGAATGAGTCTGTCAAAGAATGATTTAAATCAAGTCTTACCTACTAGTGATTTAAATCGATTTGATTTAAATCAAATCCACCCTGCTTAGCTGTGGGATACCCAATTCCTCCTCTCTATACAGTGGTGCCTCGCAAGACGAAAAGAATCCGTTCCGCGAGTCTCTTCGTCTTGCGGGTTTTTTCGTCTTGCGAAGCAAGCCCATTAGAGGTTTAGCGGCTTAGCGCTACAGTATTAGCGGCTTAGCCGGCTTAAAGATCAGCTGATAAGCGGCTTAAGGATCAGCTGATAAGCGGCTTAGCATCAGCTGTTAAGCGGCTTAAAGATCAGCTGATAAGCGGCTTAGCCAGCAGCTGTTAAGCGGTTTAGCGGCTTAGGAAAAAGGGGGGGGGGAGGAAAAAACCCCCGCAGGAACTCGCAAGACATTTTCGTTTTGCGAAGCAAGCACATAGGAAATTCGTTTTGCGAAGCACCTCCAAAACGGAAAACCCTTTCGTCTAGCGGGTTTTCCGTCTTGCGAGGCATTCGTCTTGCGGGGCACCACTGTACATGCTTTGTTACTTTGAAGCTCGTACACAAGACAGTATTACTAGGGAAGATCATAATCTTCATGCTTGAGTCATGTTAGCTTTCTCCAAACTGGTGTTGCCCAGGCGCTTTGGACTGCAAATTCTACCAGCCCCAGTCAACGCAGCAGATTGTCAGTGATGATAGGAGTTAAGGCCCAACGTCTGCCAAGCATCAAGTTGAGAAAGACTACAATGGGATATATAAAATGATGCTGTTTCTCAAGCCTGGAAGCCCATAGACCAGGCATAGGCAGACTCGGCCCTCGAGATGTTTTGGGACTACAACTCCCATCATCCCTAGCTAACAGGACCAGTGGTCAGGGATGATGGGAGCTGCAGTCCCAAAACATATGGAGGGCCGACTTTGCCTATGCCTGCCATAGACCAGGCTTCCTCAACCTCGGCCCTCCAGATGTTTTGAGACTACAATTCCCATCATCCCTAACCACCGGTCCTGCTAGCTAGGGATCATGGGAGTTGTAGGCTAAAAACTTCTGGAGGGCCAATGTTGAGGAAGCCTGCCATAGACGGTCATTTTCTATTCCCGATCTAACTTTCTTAAGGATGTTGAATACAGCAGCTCCATTCAGCTCCCGTCATTTTCTTTTTCAAGCACCATCTTTTGAACCAAGTCAGAGGCAGAAAACCACCCAAACTGTCTCTGCCCTCACGATGCACGACGCAAGCAAGGGGCCTGTCAACCTCTGGCCATTGCGAACAGAAACAGGCCGAAGGGTGATCTATGCCGGGGTGGCCAACTCCCAAGAGACTGCAATCTACTCACAGAATTCAAAACTGGCAGTGATCTAGCCCCGTTTTCGGGGGTTTCAGGTTAAAGTGGTTAAGCTTTTTTTAACGGGAGGAGGAAAGCCACATTTTTGGGGAGTTCAAGGCTAAGCTGCTGACCGTTTTCAGGGAGAAAGGGGAACAGCCTCTCAACAACAGATCACTGGGAAAACAAACAGCTTCACTGAGTAAACTCAGTCTTCCATTCTGCAGATCGTGCAACAACGGAAGGCGAGGCCGGATTCTATTTTACCAACGCTAAGGAAAGGGACCCAGCGATCGACAAAAACCTCCTGGGGATCTAACAGTAGACTGCAATCGACCTACTGGACATCCCTGTTCTATGCCATCTGAAGGCAGCCAGCCACTAAACACGGCTGCCTTCAGATGTCTTCTAAAAGTCAGATAGTTGTTTATTTCCTTGACATCTGGTGGGAGGGCGTTCCACAGGGCGGGGAGCACTACCAAGAAGACCCCTCTGCCCAGACAAGCATGTGTCCCAGTGTGCCCTGTCTTGGAAATGCTGATGATGATAGGAATATAATTATTTCGAAGCCTCGCATTTGAAGAAGAAATACTAGCGTGGTTCACAAAAAATAAAAGACAACAGCAAAACAAGAAGAATGAAGCCAACTGTAAAAAAATACGAGCTAGTCATAGCATAACAACAGCATTGAAACATATATATAAATGAGGAAGCCCATTTCAAAAAGCGTAACAGCTAAAAACGATCAAATTGGGAGATCCAAGTTAGGAAGAGCAGGGAAATACTTGTCTAAACAGGTGTGACTTCAAAAGCTGGCGGAGTGGCAATACCTTTGGGGGCCTCCCATATTGTAGCAAGGGGAGCTACCAGTGAAAAAGCCTGCCCCTCTCGTTCCCGCAAGATGATCATCATCAACCTACCTGGCTCTGAACAGAAACAAACACACACACACACACACACACACACACACACACACACGTTTCATCGACATGATAATTGCATGCAGAAGTGTGGACCTCCCCTAAGCAGCTCAGGCTGCTCAGCTCCTTACCCTAGAATACTGAGGCAGACCTTCCCATTGCGGTAGAAGTTAGGGTTAAACCTCACTGTGTTATTCCCGGTTGTCATCAGTTTGACCCGCGGCGGATGGATGGGATAATCTGGAGGACAGCGAAACAGGAACAAGAAGAAACCCCCTTCGTAAGGCGTGTCAAAGGGGCCTGTGATCAACGCATGAATCTGCAAGAGAAAAGCCCAGCTCGCGCAAAAACTTCCAACTGGGTGCAACGTCGGCAGAGCCTGCGCGGGACGCAAGCCGGCCGCTAAGAGAGTTAAGGGGGGGGGGGGGAGAAGAGAGATCCTCTACAAAGCATTAGGGAAAAGTCACTGCCCTCTCAGGTTCAAGAATCAAGCTCAGTTCACACAGGTAGCTGTTGAGGAAGCCCAAATTATTTCTGGAGCACACCACTTCTTCACACTACAGGTGGAAGACTGAGAAAGCAACTGGTTTTGTCGTTTTGCCCCACAAGGACAGGCACCCATTAAACAGCAGCAGCGCCCAGTGGCTCTCTCCACAGAGCAAGGGGTGAGGAGGATATGAGTCTCAGCACCATCAGGAGGAAGGGGGAGAAATGTTCCCACTTACCTTTTGCACGGACGCCCCCCCCCAAAGAACCCCAGTCACAACAAGGGCAACAACAGAGACAACTCCTGGGCTTTGAACCCACAGAATAGCTTCCTATCCACTTGGCCACAGCAGCAGACAAGAAACACAAGGCCCAGTCTCAGGAGTACATGGCTTTCTTTTCATGGAGGAGCTTTCCCCACCTGTGGTCTGGAGTGATAAAAACTGTTCCAGGATGTATACCACATCATCTGTATGAACGAGGCCTCATTTGACCTTCAACTAAATGGCCACTCAATGTGGTCAAACTTCAGGCATGTGAGATCTACTTTTTTAAAACAAAGAACAGATCCCTCAGATATACCAAGAGGACGCCAGTGAAATATTGTGACTCAGGGGCAGACCTACTTAAAATTCAGAATGCTTAAGAATAAATCAACAGAAGGAGGTTTCTCTCTGTTTCTTTGATAACACCTGGATGGGAAAGATTAACGATTTGGGAGCTGCCAAAATAACAATTCTCAAAGAGCTGGACAGAACTCTGAATTTGGATGCAATTAAATGAAGCGGTGCGATGAAAAAACAAAAACAGTTGAAAAAGTACAATATACGGACAAATCTGCACTCCATAGGAAAAAAAAGTATCTGTTTTCTGACATGAATGAGGATCACATAAACAGAGTCAAAACGTGGAGGAAAAAATCGGATATGGAATTATGGAAAACATTGATGATGAGAGGCAGGACTAAGATGTTGAAAGCGCTTCGGAATTCAGACCGTGGGAAGCCAAAACAAAAATTATTACAATTTGGAAGACAATTGGACGTTCTTTTATTTTAGTTTTTTATTTTCATTGGATTTGATACGTTAATTAGATGTTTTAATTGGAAAATTAATAAACGCTTAAAAATTTTTTTAAAAAAAAATCAGAAACAGAGCCGGAGATTGCTTCCTTCTCCCTTCTGAAAAGGTACCCCAAACCCTCATTCTAACACATTTATCAGGGTGAGCAGAACATGAATTGAAAAGATTTGCCTAAGGATGAAGATGCTTTGTGCAAACTTCACTTTGCCGAATTTCTCCTGTGGCAATCGCTCTGCTACCCTTTCCCACAAGCTGCTGCCATAACTGAAATTTCAAGTCATAGCAAGGTGAACTTCAGTATGCCAGCCCTCCTAAAAACAGCACGAAACTCCTTCAGGGAGGACACACTACAGAGGAAGGCATTCAGATACCACCTACCTTGGTCATATCATGGGGGTCAGGCACTACAAACATTCCAGGAGGGGGTTCCTTGTAGATAGACATGATATCTCTGGGAAACAAAAATAATAATAGCAGCAATGTATTATTCAGTCAAGTGTTTCTCTAGAGCAGCGTTTCTCAAACTTGGGTCCCCTGCTGTCGTTGGACTACTACAACTCCCATCATCCCTGATCACTGGCCCTGCTAGCTAGGAATGATGGGAGTTGTAGTCCAACAACAGCTGGGGACCTCCAACAGTGTTTGAGAAACACTGCTGGAGCTTCCAGCTTTGTACCCCAATCCCCAAATCCTGTTGCTGAATTCTTGAGAAACAGCCCTGCTTTTAAAAAGAGAGAAGGAAACCTAAGTTTCTATTCCTCATGGCTTCAGGCAGGCGGTCAATCTTAAAAGACTGCTGAAAATGAATATAAAGATCTCTCCCATAAAGGACTCTCCATAAAGTTGTGTTGTGCTTTTCATAGCCCTCCTCACTCCTTTGTCCCATTTTAATCCATATTTGTTTCCTCCTATGTCACAACTTATTACCTTCCAAATGCATGGCACATTACATGGGCAGCTCCAAATACATATTACACATATTACACATATGCACATATTACAATATAGCCCATCAAAGGAAATGAAGAGAAAAAGGGAAAGCCCAGGATTTTGAAACACTGTGAATATCACAGCTTAGGCTGGGACACCAGAAGAGGGAGGGAGGGGCAATTCAATCGTGAAAAGACACATTTTCATCACCCTCTCTGGCCTATGAGAAACTGCTTCCTCAAACTCTTACTACACACATACAGTCATGGGAAAAAGAAAGTACACCCCCTTTGAATTATGTGCTTTTACACATCAGGACATAATAGCAATCATTTGTTCCTTAGGTCTTAAAGTTAGGTAAATGCAACCTCAGATGAACAACAACACATGTCATATTATACCGTGTCATGATTTATTTAACAGAAATAAAGCCAAAATGGAGAAATCATGTGTGAAAAACTAAGTACAGTGGTACCTTGGTTTACGAACTTAATCCGTTCTGGAAGTCTGTTCTTAAACCAAGGCGCACTTTCCCTAATGAGGTCTCCCGCCGCTGGTGCCCTTCCACCATTCGGCTTCCGTTCTTAGACCGAGGTAAAGTTTGCAAACCGGGACACTACTTCCGGTTTTGTGGAGTTCGTAAACCGAATAGTTCGTAAACAGGGTTGTTCTTAAACTGAGGTAACCCCGGTACACCATTACAGCTTCCATAGCAATTAAGAGATTAAGTAGACAGGGGTTGCTAATCAAATGTCCTTGCTTAATTGATCATCAGCAAGTGTGCCCACTTCTATAAAAGACAAAATTTTAGCAGTTTGCTTGTCTGGAGCATTCAGGTGTGTTTTAACACAGTGCCAAGGATGAAAGACAACACAGTGCTCTTAGAGAAGAAAGTGTTGCTGCCCATTTCCAACCAACTTTAAGTCCATTATTCTACAGTGGGAAAGATTATTCAAAAGTGGAAAGCATTTAAGACAGTTGCCAATCTTCTCAGGAGTGGACATCCCAGCAAATTCATGCCAAGGTCAGACCGTGCAATGCTCAGAGAAATCGCCAAAAAGCCCAAAAGTTATGGTACATCTCAGGCCCTATAGTTAGCATGTTAAATGTTAAAGTTCACGACAATTAGAAAAAGACTGAACAAGTATGAATGGGCCAAAATTTCTCCACAACCATGTGAGAGACAGATAAAGTCCTACAGGAAACAAGTGCTTCACATTATTGGTGGTTCTACAAGCTAGTGAAGGGACGCAGGTGGTGCTGTGGGTTAAACCACAGAGCCTAGAGCTTGCTGATCGGAAGGTTGGCAGTTCGAATCCCCGCAACGGGGTGAGCGCCCGTTGCTCGGTCCCTGTTCCTGCCCACCTAGCAGTTTGAAAGCACGAAGTGCAAGTAGATAAATAGGTACCACTGCGGCAGGAAGGTAAACAGCATTTCCGTGAGTTGCTCTGGTTCGCCAGAAGCGGCTTAGTCATGCTGGCCACATGACCCGGAAGCTGTACGCCGGCTCCCTCGGCCAGTAAAGCGAGATGAGCGCCGCAACCCCAGAGTCGTCTGCGACTGGACCTAATGGTCAGGGATCCCTTTAACTTTTTACAGCTATTGAATAATAAGGTGAACTTAAGTTTTTCACACATGGCTCTTCCATTTTGGCTTTATTTCTGTTAAATAAATCATGACATAGTGCAATATGCCATGTGCCGTTGTTCATCTGAGGTTGTATTTACCTAATTTTAAGAGCCGCTAAAGGAACAGATGATTGTTATTATGTCTTCATATGTAAAAACACAGAATTCAAAGAGGATGCAGTTTCCTTTTCTCCCGTGACTGTACACTCACAACAGAAAATGTTCTTGGTTTGAACTCTGCTTAACGAGAACACACCTACATCAAAAGTCAGAGGTTGCGGACTCAAAGTTAGCTGGGCGGCGGCGGCGGGGAGACCACACTTCCTTCTTCTCACTGAACAATAGACAGTTGTTAAAGAGCAGGCAGGGTGAATTGGCATCTCCTGCCGTACATATAAATTGTGCCAACAGCACATTAGAACAACTGCAGTCCTTCTCAGGCTCACTGCAGCCCTCGGCCCGTAACACAAACACCTGTTTTGGCACATAACAAACAGCACACTCCGTGGAGGAAGGAGGAGGGAGGCGGCCTAGCACACTTCTGGGAAACAAGGCTGCTACAAGTTCACTTTCGTTTTGGTTTGCCATTGACAATAAGGCTTTTGTTCCTGGGATTAAACGTGGAACTGGCGTAACTGCTCCTGAAGTGGTTGCGTTCAGCTCTAGGAACAAACCCAAACTGTCCCTCCCTCCACCCCCAGTTATTTCCCAGCTTTAAAACAAGCCTCCTTGTATCAGGGCACCCGAAACATCTGCCTAGTAACACTTGCTTGATAGTGTACCTAAGATCTAGATCTCCAGAATCTGCTAGGCAGGCCTCACCTAGTTGTGCTGACTGGAGATGGCAACGATTCAACACAGAGTATTGTTTGCGCAAAGGAGATATTGGTGACAGCAATGGAGGACTTTCCTTCCCCTTGCAGTTCCTCACATTATCCAAAAGCGTTAGCCGAGAGGACGCTAAAAGAATTCTTACTGCTAGTGCATTCTGGCCTTCTCGTTCTCCTCTATACCCAGAAGGGATCTTCTGGGCAGATGGAACAGCCTCTCATAACAACATGTTAAAGCATTAATTAACAGCACACTAAGTACTGAACAAATGTAACCCAGGTCACAGAGAAGTTCATTTCAAGGCCTGCATTCAAATTCCACGCCTGCCAAGGACACAGCTTATGTCCTTGGGCCATAACAGCAATTCCAAAGCAGCTATACGGGGATGACAACGCTACCTCTCAGGGCTGTTGCAAGATACAGGGAACACAAAGGTGGAAAGCCTTCTGGAAAATAACTGCTGCTGCTACGGACGTATTTTCGTGCTGCTGAGAGCAGCCTTTGCCAAAGAGCTTACCGTCTATGGGTGCCTAGTGAGAATTACTTAGCATGCGCAGCAGCTGTGAAAAAGGCAAATTCCATATCACGGTTTGCTAGGAAAGGGATCCAAAATAAAACTGCCTGCATCAGGCATTTTGACAAACCTAGGGTACAACAATCGTATTCAGCTGGGTACAGTTTTGCTGAACACCCCTCAAAAAGAGAGTTTGGAAAGGTAAAGGAAAACTCAAATAATCAAGGAATTACAATATTTGGGACTTGTTAGTTTAACAGGGATGCGCAAACTTTTTTCAAAGAGGGACGGATTTGATGAAGTGAACATGCATGAGGGCCGTCCTTTTTGGGATTTTACCCCAGGAGATAGGCTGCCACAGGGACTAGATTAAAACGACAGGCGGGCTGGATTAGGCCCCCAAAACAGACTTTGGACATGTCTGGTTTAGAAAGAAGGCAAGTAAGGGGGAAATGATAGAGGTGTATTAAGTTATGGAGAAAATGAGCAGATGTTTTCCTCCCTCTTTCATGATGATAGAATCTGGGGCTGAGTGGTGGGAGATTCAAGACCAAGACAGACAGGGCACTGCTGAACTACGGAACTGGTTCCCACAAGACGCAGGAGTGGTCACCAATTTGGAGTGCTTTAAAAGAGGGTAAGACAAATTCATGGCTGACAAGGGTATTAATGGCTCCTAGTTATGATGGCTGCAATACCTCCAGTAGCAGCACGGCTCAAAATACTAGCTGCTGGGGCTTATGAGGGGAAGAATGCTATTGAGCCAGTCCTGCTTCTTGGCTGTCCATAAGGAGAACAGAACACTTTGGTCTGATTTAACAGGGCTATTTTTAACTTGCACAATTTTTATATGTTTCAAATGTCCCATTGCCTCTTTAACCCTAAATCCTTTACAGCACGGTGGGTTAAGGAACATTTTTAATCATGTTATTGATTATGACTACAAAACTTTTTTTTTTTACATTATTGTTGATTATGAATGTAAACCTAAACTTGTGACCAAGTCCTAAATAAAATAATGTGAGTATGCACTGCAATGCACTGTTAATTGTGCAACATAATGGGAGATACTGGGATGTCTCACTCCCCAAGTTTATATGGTTAGCAGCAGGAGAGAGGCTGATCTCTGAACTGGGAGAAGGAGCTGGAAAGAAGTCAGCCTAAAGAAAACTTCACACCTTTCCACCACATGTAAACCAAGCAAGCCAACTTCAGCAAAGCCAAAGCCAAAATTTGGGACCTTAAACAACAATTCCAAATAATTCTAATTCCAAAGAAACTTCTAAAAATGAGTTGTCTCATCCTTGGATGCTACACACGAACAAGGCATATATATATATATATATATATATATATATATATATATAAAATGAGGCTCTAAATATGTTATATGCCAATTGTAATCTGATACAAAACAAGGAAGTTGAGCCTGGGGTGGAAACAATCTAGGATATCCTCCTTACAGGGATGCTTGAGCATAAGGTTATATCATCTTTGGGGCTGTGAAAGCCACTGTTGATCTTAAATCTACCTGGGCTGTTGTAATAGGGAGTTTATACCCCTAAGCTCTTGCTTAACGGATGCACAACACCCTTAAGAGCTACAAGCCATATGGAAATGCAACAGGTGCAACTCGCCTCCACTACGGCACCCGCATACCGGCCACGCCGCACCAGTTGTCACACGATACCCCCCCTCCAGTTGTTGAACTACAACTCCCATCATCCCTAACCACCGGCCATGCTGGCTGGGGCCGATGGGAGTTACAACAACACCCAGAGGGCCTCCGGTCCCCCACCCTCGCTTATGGGGAATTCCTTGCAGACGCTGAATCGCTGCCAAGAAAGGGCAGTTAAATCTTTCCTGGGCGAGTTGATGGAGAAGGAAAACTCTCCCTGCCCCATTCCGCCCTCAGATGTATGCACAGACAGGATGAGATGCCCGGGGAATTAAGGCGCGTACTACGCACTCTGCACACGCTCAGGAACACTACCCCACCCACACCTTCCGGGCCAGAAATCTGGAAAGTGGGAGGTTCCGGCATTTGCCCGGGGAGCGGAAAGTCTCTCACCGTTTGATGCGGAGCAGGCAAGCCGGGCTCGGCCTCTCGCCGTCCCAGTCGCCGCTGGTGGTGGGGTCCCAGAAGGCCGAGTGCGAGAGGAGCACCCCGGCCGCGGCGGCCGCGGCGGCCGAGCTGGGGATCCCGGGCACCGAGGCCCCGCCAGCCCCGACTCCCGCACCCGCTCCGGATGCGGCCCCGGCCGAGCCCAGCCCCGCCACCGCCCAGATCTCGGCCGGCAGGAACACCCCGGGCCCGCCGCCGCCGCCGCCCGCTCCAGCTCCCGGCCCCGCGCTCGACGGCGGCGCCGCCGCCAGCACCGCAGCCGCAGCCGCCTCCTCGGCAGCCGGACTCTCCGCCATCATCGCCAACAGCCCCGGCTACGCTTCCGGGACCTCCGACGCCAGCGACAGGGGCGGGCAGAGCGGACCTCTAAGCGCCGCCCCGCGTCGTCGACGGCGCCGCACGGCGGCCACAGAGCGGGGGAGTCCCAGAGCGCCCCGACGGGAAACAGGAAGACCCGGAAACCAAAGGGGTAACGTAGCGAAAGCCCCCACTTCCGGCGCCGATGAGACTCTTCCCTATGCAGGACATTCGAAAACTCGAATTAGGAACGATTGGATGCCGCCTTTTGGATTTAAAGTCTTAGGTGTCTCTTTTCTATTATTATTATCATTATTATTATTATTACTATTAACAACACTAATTCGAGTTTTCGAATGTCCTGCATAGGGAAGATTCTAATCTTTTATTTTTATTATTATTATTATTATTAAATAATATTAATAAGTTTCTATTATTGTTGTTGTTGTTGTTGTTGTTGTTGTTGTTGTTGTTAATAATAATAATAATGGGATAAGGCACACAGTGACTTGCTATCTCGATCACACGCAGTCTGTGGTCCGCTGGCAGTAGGAGTACAATATGGGCATGTCTTTAAGTTAACATCTTACATTAAAAACCTGACAGTACCAGATTATGGAAGGCTTTTCACCAAAGCCAGACTAAACGTCTTTCCTTCTGCACTGTTGGATGGCAGGTTGAGAGAAGTTACCTACAAGGACAGACTTTGCTCGTGTGCTCAAGACATTGATTCCATAAAACATATTTTGTTGCACTGTGCAAAATATGCGCAAGCCAGGGCTGAACTGATATTACCCTTGCTGGTAACTTTCCTGCGAAAATCAGAGGCTCACTATGTCAGGTTCCTATTGGAAGACCGGGCAAACACTAGAACATTAGCAGTGGCAAAGTTTTTATCGGTGGTTGCAAGAACCAATGATCCCTATCTTTTGAACAAATTGCTTGTTTAACCTGGAGGTAGGCAGCATCTTAAAAAGCAGAGATATCACCTTGCCAACAAAGGTCCGTATAGTTAAAGCCATGGTTTTCCCAGTAGTGATGTATGGAAGTGAGAGCTGGACCATAAAGAAGGCTGATCGCCAAAGAATTGATGCTTTTGAATTATGGTGCTGGAGGAGACTCTTGAGAGTCCCATGGACTGCAAGAAGATCAAACGCATTCATTCTTAAGGAAATCAGCCCTGAATGGTCACTGGAAGGACAGATCGTGAAGCTGAGGCTCCAATACTTTGGCCACCTCACGAGAAGACTCCCTGGAAAAGACCCTGATGTTGGGAAAGATTGAGGGCACAAGGAGAAGGGGACGACAGAGGATGAGATGGTTGGACAGTGTTCTCGAAGCCACAAACATGAGTCTGACCAAACTGCGGGAGGTAGTGGAAGACAGGAGTGCCTGGCATGCTCTGGTCCATGGGGTCATGAAGAGTCGGACACGACTAAACGACTAAACAACAACAGGCTGTATGAATTGTGTATTGCTTTGTAACGATTTGTTGGGTCTCTGGACCATAATAAAGATTGATTTGATTTGATTATTACTATTAAAATTTGTATGTCACCCCTATACCTGCAGATCTCAGGGTGGTTACAGATTTCAGAAATCTCCAGGGCTTCAAAAGAACTGCACAGCAGGCAGCAATTCAACAGGTACAGCCTCATGGGCCTCCATGGTGGGGGCTGTTGTCGCTGGATTTCTGTCAGTCGCACAGCTTTTCAGACACACCGGAGCCCTGCCCTTGTCCAACACGCGCTGCTTGCTTTCTACTGCGGCGGGGGTGATGGTGTTAAAAGGGTGGGGTGTTTTCAAATCTCCATCAAGCTCCTCTCTTGGCTGTTGATTACTACAGCAGCCATTCCATGAGGCTGCAGGAGAGGATGAGAGATGGGATTTCCCCCCATCTGTATTGCTGACAGACCATACTCCCCCCCCCCCACTTGAAATCTTTCCATTACAGCTGCTCTCTCGCAAAGTAACTAAGAGATAGTGCTCAACTTTGCTTTCCCCCGTCGGTCTTTTCACTTTGTGCCTTTTAGATTGTAAGCAGAGACTGTCTTATCGCTGACAACTGTCAGTCTTTAATTGGAGGAGGGGGGCTGGAAATTGTGATAAATAGAGAACTGCAACACAAGGGATCTTAGCTCGTATGTTATACAATCCTTTACCACTGAGGTACTGGGCAGAAATTCAGCAGGCAAATCTTTTCATCATTGAATTGCCATCTGTTCATTTTCAGCCAGGCACCAGGCTTTTAGGCTGCAGTTCTACGTACATTTACTTGTGGGACGCAGGTGGCACTGTGGGTTAAACCACAGAGACTAGGACTTGCCGATCAGAAGGCCGGCGGTTTGAATCCCTGTGACGGGGTGAGCTCCCGTTGCTCGGTCCCTGCTCCTGCCAACCTAGCAGTTCGAAAGCACGTCAAAGTGCAAGTAGATAAATAGGTACCGCTCCAGCGGGAAGGTAAACGGTATTTCCGTGTGCTGCTCTGGTTCGCCAGAAGCGGCTTAGACATGCTGGCCACATGACCCGGAAGCTGTACACCGGGTCGCTCGGCCAATAAAACGAGAGCATAAGATTACGCTGTCAAAAGTGCAAGGTCCTTTCCAGGGGAATAAATCCCATCCTTGCAACAGGTAAGATTGGTCTGCCGTAGTTGAAACAAAATAAAAAAAATTCCTTCCAGTAGCACCTTAGAGACCAACTAAGTTTGTTATTGGTATGAGCTTTTGTGTGGATGCACAAAAAAGCTCATACCAATACAATAACAAACTTAAAGGTAAAGGGACCCCTGACCATTAGGTCCAGTCGTCACTGACTCTGGGGTTGCGGCGTTCATCTCACTTTATTGGCCAAGGGAGCTGGCATACAGCTTCCGGGTCTTGTGGCCAGCATGACTAAGCCGCTTCTGGCGAACCAGAGCAGCGCACGGAAACACCTTTTACCTTCCCGCCGGAGCAGTACCTATTTATCTACTTGCACTTTTGACATGCTTTTGAACTGCTAGGTTGGCAGGAGCAGGGACCGAGCAACAGGAGCTCACCCCGTCGCGGGGATTCGAACCGCCAACCTGCTGATCACCAAGTCCTAGGCTCTGTGGTTTAACGCCACCCGCGTCCCCAAATAACAAACTTAGTTGGTCTCTAAGGTCCCATCCTTGTAGCATAGCTTAATTTGCACAGACTTTGGATGGACTGGGCATGGTTAATCCAAAGCACTGTGGCAAAAGCGGGAGGCAAAGGCTCAACGCCGCCCCCTTTATCGGCCATTTTGTATTAATTCATGTGGGCCTCCCAAATTCTTGGATCTAGGAGCAACATTGGAAATCTGCTTTCGAGGGGTGGGGCACAACAAAGCTCTAAGCCCTGCCCACAGAAGCGCCTTTTCCTGACGTCACTCCATCACGTCACACCGGAAGTGGCCGAAGAGTGTTTCCTTTCAGGGACAGAGCGCCTCGTTTGGTTTGATAAACGTTATTTCACTGCCCGCCCGCCCCCCCCCCCGCCTCAAACGCGCCGCTCTTTCAGCCTTATACGCATTTGTACTCGAAAGCCGAGTTTCCACGCGACTTTTTTTCCTCGCGAGAGTTCAAGGATCGAAGCTCAGGCTCGCGCATGCGCAGCAGCAATCAACTAGGCCCTCCAGGAAAATTCCCCGTGAACGAGGTACAGCCCCGCCCCTCGCTCCCTGCCCCTTTGCCCCTCGGGTTCCCACCCCCCACACCAGCACCTCCCACAACCTCTTCACGTCCCTCTTACGTAGAGCTCTCTCTCTCTGTCAACCGCCATTCACCATAGAGACTGCCCGTCCGCCATTCCTTAGAGCGTATCCTTGCTCCACCATAGAGCGCTCTAGAGCGTTCCCGGAAACGTCGGTATCAAAAGAAGCAGCGGCGCCCATGTAGTCAGGCACTTGGGGAAGCACCGGGTGTGGCTGTGGGTGTGATTAGTGGCGGGGTGCCTGGGTTTAAAAACCCCTGAAGGAAAAAGGACCCATTTTTAGGGTGACGTTCTGTTGTTGCGAGTTAAATCTCTGCACTATTTAAGGGAAATCTTACCAAGTAAGTCCAGGAAAGCTTTGAAGGTCACCGAAGTTCTGCCCTTTAGGGGTTAGCAAAGTTCAAACGGAACCCCTCGCACTAAATAAAGTAGGTTCGTTGTAGCTTTATTTAAGAAATTGTAGAGTTGGAAGGGACCACGAGGGTAATCTAGTCCAACCCCCTGCAGTGCAGGAGCTTTTTTTGCCGAAGGTAAGGGCTCCAACCAATGACCTTGAGAATCACTTTAAAAATTAATTTCAAACAGACTGAACGAGGAACAGGAAATGGGCTTATACAAAATCAGGCCATAGGAGATATAACCTGCACATTTGGTACTTGCCAGGACTCCTCGAATGGAAATACCGGGTTATATGTCCTAAGGTTCAGACTGTCCTCACTGCCTTAATACGGGGAGGTTTTGAACAAGGGTTTTCTGTAACCCTCCAGGTTTTGTCACAAAACACAGAATTTGGGGGCTCAAAACGAGACTGAAATGAGTCCTTTAACACTATACGGCAGCATAGATTAACATTTCTGAAAGATGGTTCCCACCGCAATCTCTTCTGAATCTTCCCGAGAAGCCTCAAACAGTATTTCAAAATGACAGTGTCAACAACATTGATATTGGGAGCTGGATATGCAGCACATTCTGCTGCAGATCCCCACTGCTGCATGGTTTTTAAATATGCCTAGTTTGTTAAAGTGAATTATTATCCTGACTAGAAATAGTCGTACCTCAGAAGTCGAACAGAATGCGTTCCGGAAGTCCATTCAACTTCCAAAACATTTGGAAACCAAAGTGCGGCTTTTGATTGGCTGCAGGAAGCTCCTGCAGCCAATTGGAATGTGTGGAATCCGTGTTGGACATTCGGGTTCCAAAAGAATGTTAGCAAACCGGAACACTCACTTCCAGGTTTGCGGCGTTCAGGAGCCAGCTAAAACATTCGAGAACTAAGCTGTTCGAAAACCAAGGTACGACTGTAGATCTAAAAAGTCTTCAAATATGAGATTCTCATTGGCATGAGGGATTGGAACTTACTACTCTCAGGGTGCAGATAAGCTTGTTTAATTTTCGTAACCATGTATTTAAAGGTCCTGGGCTTTCATACCCTTTCCAGTTGCTGAGGGCAGTAAACTTGCTTCAGTAATATAGAGACAGATTATTTGAAAATAAGGTATGCCTCTCCCCTGCATGCAACTTCAGTATAGATCATCCTTCCTGTTCCTTAGGCAAACACTTCATGAAATGTGGACCTGATGGCATTCCAGTTGTATCCTTCAAGCAGGCTGTAGAACTGTTCTCTTCCTACAATATTTCTTAGTGTCTGGGGGCTAATTGTGGCACTGACTTTTTAGCCAACTATATTTTATTGTATATTACAAAAGGACTCAGTGCCAAATTGATTTGGCACATTATAATTTTTCCTTCCCCTTCTCAATATGTGTATATTTAAGAATTACGAGCAAGCTTTTAGGATGAAAAGCACAAAACAAAAAACTTGAATCTTATTTATTTAGAGAAAGTTTGTTTAAATCTGTTAACACCCTGGCAAGGGAGGCAGGCTCAAACTGGAGAGGACACAGACAGACAGCAGCTGCAGCGTAGCTCCAAGGCTTTCACATGGCAAACAAAATGAGGAATGCCACCATCAAACAGAAGAGCCCCATGGCCTCTGAGAGGGCAAAACCCAGGATAGCGTAAGAAAACAGCTGCTGCTTGAGGGATGGGTTCCTGTAGGTAGAACAGAAGAAATCTGTAAGGTAAAATCCCATTGGCTTTTCCAAAAATAAAAAGCTGCAATAGGCTTCCCAAGCCCACACTTGAAAATGTATTTGTAGAACCTCAGAGTGAACACGGGGAAAGCTTTGTTAATTACCAGTCACAGATATATCCACCACATCTCACTTAAAAGGTGTTTTGACTGTTTTCGGATTAAAGGTATACAACCATGGAAATCTGCTTTACAAAGAACCACATATTTCAAGCCTTGTAATTAGTAATTTGTAGTTCTTAGAGAGTTGAAGGAGAGGCAAGACAGAAGACTGGGGGGAAGCATCCCTTAATTTAAATTTTGAAATACATGGGTACATTCTAATAAATCATACTATGTTCCAAAATCTGTGAAGATACTTTGTCTGAATACAGACATTTATGTGCTCACATACTTTCGAACCATGGACACACTTTACCAAGCAGGAACATTTAGAGAGAGAAAATATTCTTCAATCCATAAAAAGGTAAAGGTACCCCTGACCATTTGGTCAAGTCGTGACCGACTCTGGGGTTGAGGCGCTCATCTCGCTATATTCGCCGAGGGAGGTGGCGTACAGATTCTGGGTCACATGGCCAGCATGACTAAGCCGCTTCTGGCGAACCAGAGCAGCGCACGGAAATGCCGTTTACCTTCCTGCCGGAGCGGTACATATTTATCTACTTGCACTTTGATGTGCTTTCAAACTGCTAGGTGGGCAGGAGCAGGGACCGAGCAACGGGAGCTCACCCCGTCGCGGGGATTCGAACCGCTGACCTTCTGATCAGCAAGTCCTAGGCTCTATGGTTTAACCCACAGGCCACCCGCGCCCTAATCCATACATAGACAATAATTGCTTCTTTAACACAAAAAATATTACATTGAGAATGGAAAGACAATAACCCAGTTGGTATGAGCACTGTGTGTACAATACAAGCTGATTCATACATTGAAGGTAACTTTGGTTATGATCTTTTTAACAGTGACACCTTTGACACTATTAGTTTGAAAAAGGTATTTTTCTCATCAACAAGACACTTGACAAGAAAATTCCATGCAGATTCCACCAATTCTCTTCTATTGCAGCTTTTCCTAGTTGGAGTTTCCAATCACTGTCAGCTGCTTTAAAAAACTGCTTCTCCCAAGAGGAATGAATTTGTGGTAAAAGTCTTCACAAAAATATCTAAACTGCCTGCTAAAACAAAGCAGAAATGCTCTCCCCAGCTAACTTACCTGGCATAACCAATGATTAAACTGCCAAACACTGTCCCAATCCCAGCTCCTGAACCAGCTACTCCCACAGTAGCAGCACCAGCACCGATGAATTTAGCAGCAGTATCAATATCACGGGAGACAGCACTGGTTTGGAATTCCCGATGAGCTAGCTGACGATTCAAAACTCCAAAAGGCTGTGGAGGAAGCAAGTAATTAGCATGATTTATATCAGTCACTTTAAGTCTCCAAATCATTTTCTCTTCCTAACAGCGTTTAATCCAGATGTTCCCAAACAATGGGTGGGTAGACATCAGGCTGGCAGGACCTACTTTGTTTCTTTATTAGAACCTTGAAGCCAACCAGGGCCTCCACTGGGGGCAGGTGGAAAATAGCAGCTCAGCTGGATGGATCACTAAGAATGAATAACAGGGCTGGCTCAACCTATGGATTTGTGATCCGCAAGAGAATCAAGCTTGCAATTTCTTTCAGAAAATAAATCTTTTCCCAGTAAGCTAATGTGGGTGGGGCTTTTTACAGTTGCTGATATTGTTAAGAGAGTCTGGAATCCTTGCCAAACAGATCCCAGGCTGCCTTCTGCCCACCTCCAGGGCAGGGGAAGGACACACCCAAGACGGGGTAGAGAAGAAAGAAGGGAAGAGGCAATGGCCTTGGACCCAGACTACTAGTTTTCTAAGCACTGGCAGTGGGGGAGTGGGGAGAGAGAACAGCAAATAATGCCACTTAGGTGTCTCTGCCAGGTCATGGGCTGGAACAGAAATGCAGGTCTCTAGCAGACATAACTGTTGTTCAGTCACCCTACTGAAACCTTAAGGGTGTGTGTGAAATGACCTCCCTTGTAGCAACCACTGAACCACAGCTATGCAGATTCTGAAAATCTGTTTGATGTACAAACAGAGATATGCCTATCACGCACACAAAGAATACCAATTCTTAACATTCCCCAATCCAGCAGGAGTAAAAGGGAATTCTGGGGGAAACTACCCAATGTAAACATTAGAATTGCAACGAAAGGTTCATGAAGGGTTAAATTTATGCCATTTCCTATCCAAAAGGTGTTTTAAAATGAGCAAGGAGGGTGACCAGTTGAAACATAAGTTAAGTTTTTCAACCCTGTGTAACAGCATGCTTTTTTTTTTAAATGAAGGACATAATGGTTTTGAAGTACTGCTTGCTTTTGAATTTTTAAAATATTAACGGACTCTAAAAGAATCAACAAGACAGTAGCTTCTGCCAGAAAAAAATGTCCCTTCTTATATTATATTATCCTGCAGAGCTTCTGCAGGATTTATTCCAGTATTGCTCACACTAGGCCAAGTGCAGGGAACCTTAGATGCTCCAGTTGTTGCTGAACTCCAACTTGCATCAAGGCCAATGGCAAAAGATGATGGGAGTTGAAGTTTAGCAACTTTTGGAGAGCCACAGTTTCCCCACACCTTTTCTAGGTCACAAGGAAAGAGACGTCTTACACCAGCACTACTACACTTTTTCAGAGGGGTGAAATTGGTTTAATTACGCATGGCAGCATCGGTTCCTCTTCTAGATACTCTGATGGAAGCTAAGCTGTCAGTGTAATGTAAGAGGCAGCTAGTGCTAACCTTCGAGTTTGAAAGCAAAGAAGTTAATATTGTTCCCACATCATGAGAAAATAATGTATAGAGTTACAATTAATAGAAAACAGTTTCTATTTAGCATAGAGTTTTATTGTTTGGCTGTAGTTTGGTATCACTGCATGATGCTGTTAACCATTTTTTTGCTCCTTTTTGTAAAGAAAATCAAGGTGCAAACAAAACCTGAAGATAGCAATGAGGAGTCATGCTGTTTATTCCTACCTGCAGAGTCTGAGTCTCTGGCCTGCTCAATATAGACAGGGAAGCTGGCCGGGTTAGAGCTCGAGAACAGCAGCGGAACTGGAAAGAAAAACATTAAATTCATATCAGGATATAAAGAACTGCTCTATTCAGAGACCAATGCAATCTGTTCTGACTGACAGTGGCTCTTCAGCATCATAGCCAAATATATTTCCTAGCTATCCCACTTGATCCTTCAAATGGTAGATTTTAAGGATTTAAATTGATATTAGATACTTGCAAGATTTATCCTACATCAGTGAGCTAAGGCCTTCCCCCCAACTGGTGATGAGGCAATTTTGTGCTGATCAGAAGGCAGTTCTCTTTCAAGACAGGTATGCCTATTCATCATGTAATGTAAATTCTCTGTGGCAGGAGATTCTAGATCTTGCTTGAACACACAGCTTCTCTCATACTGGAAAGGACATATGTGTGCAAGAGGGAAAGTATTCATTGCTGCCTATTAAACCTAGCTAGAGACTCTAGACATGGGCAGTAGTCTTCCTAATACTATTTGTATCAGGACTTGTGCACTCAAATATTTTTGTCCATTTTAAAAAAACAATCATTAGCTGCTTTGGGGGTCCACATGAATTGATCTCAAATGAACTGAACAGGTCTTTCTGATCAACTCACATCAGCCCTAGTCAGCATGGCCAATGGTCAGGGATGATGGGAGCTGTTGTCCAAAAATATCTGGAGGGTCACAAGTTCCTCCATACCTGCCATAAATTCATTCTCCATACCTGCCATAAATTCATTTGCTGCTTCCCCTTACAGAGTCTGAATTATTTCCAAAATAGAGATGTTTTGTTTTGTTTTCTAAAGTGGAACAGAGTTGGTCACTCACCGAGGACTATTATAGGAATGCATGGGCAGGAAGACTAAGGATTTATTGGCTTGTAACTTTTATTAACTTATTTGTAAGTCTGGTTTAACATACCCTTCAGAAACTATTGTTGACTGAGTTCAAATGACATATCAAACAGCTCACTCTTAGTTTTTCCTCTTTAAAGAGAAATATTAGAGATTTTACTCGTTGTAACAATTAATATGAGGAGTGTAACATACTAAAGTAATCCAAGATACACTAAGGCAATTGCAAGCCAAAAATTCCTTACCAGAGCTGGCGAAGCCAGGAGAGCTACTGGAGTCTGCATTCTGATGATCCTGAATAAAGGGGGAAAGTCACATTTTACACAAACACCCACTGAATTCTCTCACAACTAAGAGGGAAAGCCCAGTGTATGGACAAAATGGAGTACATTTCCTTATCTGTTTCAGGTATAGCTTTTTATTAAGATTTTGCAAACTAAGTCCAGAATTAAAGGAGGGCAGAATGGCCTTGAAGGAACACTATTAATGGAGAGTCCAGTTATTCACAAAGAGCAAGGAAGAACCAGATAGCTTGCAACTGTGCATCAGTGACCTCCAACTATGGACAGACACCACAGATAAAGTGACAGACATGAAACTTGTCAGGGGAAAGACAGATGACAATCTAAGCTATGTTTGTCCAATACAACATTGCTTCTTACAGCAATTAGGCACTCAAAAATGGCATTTGACTTTGTAATTGATTGAAAGAAGGGTGTTTAAGAGAAACTGTGCATACCCCTGTTAGCTAGGAGCCACAAAAAAAGCACAATTAGGTAACAGGACTTGCAGAAAGTTAGCCAATATTTCAAAGCTGCAGCTGTCCCCCTGAAAACAACCCCATCTGGAAACAGATCGTTGTGGGCTACAAAGCCTTTTGCCCCATCCCGAATCTACCAGCTTCCCAAATCCTTTCCCATTTTGTAGGTGGCATCCCAATGACGGCCTCCACCATCTACACCTTCGTTAACATCCAGCACTGAAGAAGCCATTGGCCGGCTCTCTTCATGTTAGTTGCCCTTTGAACACCTGCCGTCTGCAAACACACCCCGTTTAGCTCCACTGGATTCCCCTAGTCTTTCATCTATGCCTTCGCCCTGCCCTTGCAGAGAAACATTCACAGGCAGACAAAACCGGTAACTAACAGGCCGGTTGCACTAGAAGCCATCTCGCCCTGGAGTTTCCAGCCCACAAGAAGGACTTGGTCCACCCTCTAGTCTAGCATGTCCGTTAGCAAGCGGGCCAATGAGCTGAGGGGGCAAGCGAGACTCTTCCATCCTCGGGGTCGTGGCTTCGAGCCCCACGCTGCGCGAACGATTCCTGCATTATTGCAAGGGGCCGGACTAGATGGCCCTCGCGGTCCCTTTTCCAATTCTACGATTCCGCGACTGCAGCAACCTACGTCGGTCAGCCGTCAAAAGGCGCCCCTAAGAAGCCGCGAGTGATTCACTCGCGACAAAGGATCCCGACGGGACGCCTTTTAACTGCTGTTCCCAATTCAAACGGGCCTTCGGGATGAAGGCAGCCGCGAACGGCGTGCTCGTGGGAACAGACCCGAGCACCGGGGCCTCCCCGCTCCCCGTGCAGCCGCCTCACCCTCACGGGAGGCCCCGGGACCAGGCGGGCGCCCTCCCCGCTTCCCCTGCACAGACTCACCTTCGGGGACGAAGAAGGGCCGCACCGAACCTCAAAGTCGCGGCTCTCCTGACTGGACCCAGCCAAGCCCCTCCCGCCCTCGCTCACCTTGCCAATGTACCACAGCGTCCTCCGCTCCTATTGGCCGCCGCGACGCAAGGAACGCTGCCCGGCGGGGCCCCGGTGGCTCACGGGAGACGGAGCCTCGCCGCCGCCCGCTATTGGCTCCCGGACCCTCGCGCTCGCGCCCCTCTGCGTGCGGATTGGGCAACTCCGAAGGGTCGCGGGTCCCCCATTGGCCGGCCGCAAAACCCTCCCTTCCTCCTCCCCCCTTCTCCCGGGAGCGTTCCACCGAGCGCGTCAGAGGAAGGAGACCAGAGAGGGTTGAGTCACGTGCTTCTGTTCTTTCTTGACAGGCTGGAGGTGACTGCGCGGCGGCGAAGCAACGCTCGAGGAGTCACGTGGTGTCGGGGAGGGGCGGAGAGCAGAGCGCCTCAGTTCGTGACGTGGAAGAAACTGCGCGTGCCCGTGTCGTGTGTAGAGATTCAGGCACGTCGCGTGTCTGCTTTGCTGGGTGTTCCGTTACTGGGAATTGGTTGTGAGTTCCTAATGAGTGCGCACTTAGTGATGATACTCTCCAACGTGGACGCGGCTTGATCTCTCTAGTTCAGGCATAGGCAAACTCGGCCCTCCAGCTGTTTAGAGACTCCAATTCCCATCATCCCTGACCACTGGTCCTGTTACCTAGGGATGATGGGAGTTGTAGTCCCAAAACATCTGGAGGGCCGAGTTTGCCTATGCCTGCTTTGTTGTTGTTGTTGTTTAGTCGTGTCCGACTCTTCGTGACCCCATGGACCAGAGCACGCCGGGCACTCCTGTCTTCCACTGCCTCCCGCAGTTTGGTCAAACTCATGCTGGTAGCATCGAGAACACTGTCCAACCATCTCGTCCTCTGTCGTCCCCTTCTCCTTGTGCCCTCCATCTTTCCCAACATCAGGGTCTTTTCCAGGGAGTCTTCTCTTCTCATGAGGTGGCCAAAGTATTGGAGCCTCAGCTTCAGGATCTGTCCTTCCAGTGAGCACTCAGGGCTGATTTCCTTAAGAATGGAGAGGTTTGATCTTCTTGCAGTCCATGGGACTCTCAAGAGTCTCCTCCAGCACCAGAATTCAAAAGCATCAATTCTTTGGCAATCAGTCCTCTTTATGGTCCAGCTCTCACTATGCTCTGGTGGATGTGGAGTGCTGGCTCCATTGAAGAGAATTGTGTGTGAGTCGAAACGGACCCTTTATCGGTGGTGTTGCAGCTGTGGCGGCCCATTCACAGGAGGATCACTGCTTCAGTTATCAAGGGGATACTTGATACATGCCTGAGCCAGGCTGTCTAGTAAACCCCATAGTCTCCAGCGGGATTTGCTTCCCAGATAGAATCACAGTCTTAGACTGCAACCCCATTTGTTCTAGAATAAGCCCCATTGAATCCAATGGGAGTTATTTTGAGTAGCCATGGCTAGGATTGGAGCCTAAACAATGTAATCAGTGCTTGGGGGGGGGGGTTCCTCAAGGGCACACAGTGCCAGCACCTTATTTTCTAGAAGAAAAGCGCTGGTTAAAAGGGCGGCACTTAACTATAACAACTTCATGGTGAGTATCGGCACTTTTTTTCTAGAAGAAAAGCACTGTGCTTAGGTAATTAAGGCATGAAAGGGTTAGCACCATAGAGCAGGCTTCCCTGCCAGGCTTGGTTAGGTAGTTCCTCTCCCCTCATCTTGGGAGGAAGGTAATTAAGCCTATTGTTTCCCTTCAGTCTACCTGAGCTCAGCATGTGAACAGGTTTTGAAAATGTAAATTCATTTGAAAATACTGTTTTCTGTTTAAGCTGACTCTCCTCTTGTCCCTGCACCTCCATCCCTACCATGGAGACACCCAACTTACTCCATATTACTCTGGCTGGCAACTAGATTTGCCATGTTACTTTAAAGAGCAGTCAAACTGATACTATCTCCAGAAGAAAGATCCATCACCTTCTTGTATATAGTTTTAAAAGTTTTGTTTCAGCAGCGGTTTCTGTACAAACCTCCTGGAGCAAGCTGAACTCTCCACTTACCCCATCAGTTGATATACCTTGCTCCAGCAAAAGAGCAATCAGGAACTCCCTTTAAGCCCCTAATTCCTTTGTAGCTACTTGAGTACCTGCCCCATACCTCACCTATGACATCAGGTGTAGGGCAGGTGGGCATGGTTTGCTAGGAATGCCTTCTCAGGCCAAACTGAGACCCCTGTCAACCCCAATTCCTCATTCCTACTTTATTTGGCATAGATTAAAATTCCCATAGTTATCTTATTGATAGATATGTCGGTCCACGCACCTACCAGCAGGAGGAGACATTAACCTATCTTCTTTGGAAACAGTTAATGTTAACTCCTTTCTTGAGAATGGCTGCCCAAAGTAGATACATAGTTTAGAAGTTGTTTCCACAGGTGACACTGGGGCTGCAATTCTGAATTCTGCATGTCTTTAAAGTGGACGTTTGTAAGACTCGGCTGTAATCATAAGCATAATTATGAGAAAGTAAGTCCCATTTAACCACAGGCTTCTAATTACTAGACTGAGACACAGGTCTGGTTTCCACTTCCAATAGAATGTTTCAGGGCTGGCTCAGGATGTTTGCCACCTCAGACAAAACAGAGCATGGTACCCCTGCCACCTTCGCTCTCCACTGCCATCATCTGAGGCAACTGGTGGTGGCCCATGAAAGCCCCAGTATGCTGAAGACAGTGGGGGAGAAAAAAGGAGGCCAGAGTGGAGAAGGTGGGCAACAAATGCAAGAGGTGGCAAGCGCTTCGGGGCAGGGCTTTGCTACCCTTCCCAGCTTTCCCCACCTGAGGCGACTGCCTCAGCATGCCTCATGGGTGGGCCAGCTCTGGAACGTTTCTTTTTTCTTCTCCAGGATAGAAATGAGAACTGCCTTTAGGAATAAATACAGAAAATGTGGGTTTTGTGTGCTGTTTTTTTAAAAAAAAATAAGTTGGACATTTAAAGCCGTAATGTGACTGCACACAAGGTCATGAAACACAAGATTTCTTTGTGCAACTGAATGCTGAATTTTGGCAGGGTGCAAGTCTGGGTGCGCAATTTAAGGAGACTGACCTTTGCTACAGCTTGACTGGTATTCTGTATGGGTGATTTTTGACTTGAAGTACCTCGATCTGTAGTGTTAAAGCTGGACTGTTTTGCAGAGTTGTTGTACAGTGGTACCTTGGTTTGCATACGTCTTGGTTTGCATACGTTTTGGATTACAAACATGTCAAGCCCGGAAGTGCGTGTCCCAGTTTGCAACCTTTTTTTGGATTACACCCCCCCCTTTTTTTTTTTTGGATTACGAACAAATTTTTTGGGGGGAGGCCCTATTAGCGAAACCGTGCCTTGGGTTACAACCTGTTTTGGTTTACAAACGGACCTCCGGAACGGATTATGGTTGTAAACCAAGGTACCACTGTATTCTGCCTCAGCCTGACACTCCACCCCCAACCTGCAATAAGGATATAACAAGGCTGACAGTGCCGCCGGGTTGTTGTAAATCACTTAGCTTCAGTACCAACATAGCTTTACATTGCCACTGTGTTAACAGCCTCTACTCCCACAACCTGCTATATGATGGGAAATGGACTGAATTGGCTGTGAAATTTGCACAGGCGTGGCAATTATCTAAAACTTAGGACTTTAAAAAATAATGTAGGTTGTAAACCTGTACACATTTACCTGGGAGTAAGTTCCACTTCCATTTACTTCTGAATTCAGTTGCATTTACTTCTCAGTAGATATTCATAGGATTTTGCTGTTCAAATTTCACGCCAAACCATTCCCGAGTGGGGAAAAGCAGCAGCTCCTCTCTTTCCTGGACCTTTCTTTTCATGGGAGATCACACTGCTATGTAATCACAGCTATCTTAACAGCTTAGGTTTCTGCATTGATTTCTATGGTCTGCCCTCACTTTCACCGCGGGTGGGGGGAGAGGATATAAAAATGCCTTTGCCAATGGAACCCCATCAATTGACTATAGAGACAATAAGTTAATGCCTCTTTCCATTTATGTTTTTTAATCTGTGTATTAAACTCAGTGGGACTTACTTTTGAATAAATGTAATTAAGACTGGCCTATAAAAACCTCATTAGAATTCTTCACATTTATAAAGCCAATGAAAAGCTGTATGCCTTTGGGCATTTTCACCAGAACCTGTTCATATGTACTTGGGAAGGAAATCCCACTTAATTAAATTAGATTTATTTTTAATTAAATGTCTATTCGACTTCATAAATGTCCTAAGGAGAGTAATCCTGTGCACATTTATTCAGAAGATAAATTCCAGATAAATGTGTTATCTAGTTGCAGGCTTAGTCATAGTTCATTGGTAGAGCATCCGGCATCTCTAAGTAAGGCAAGGAGAGGCTCCCTTTCTGAAACCTTGGGAGAGCTGCTGCCAGCCAGTGTTGACAGTACTGAACCAGATGGAGCACTGGGTGTAAGGCAGTTTCCCACAACTGTTCAGTGGAGGTTCGCCATTCTGTTTAGATGCACAACCAGCAAATGCCACTCACCTTCCATTTGTGAAGGTGGGCACCTGGTTTTAAACTGGTTCCTTCTCCTTTCTGCCCCACACTGACTACCAGTATTCACCCGTGACACTCTCAGGACTATCCGGTTATAAGCTGAACTGCCTTTTGCTCTAATTGAATACTAAAGCACGGTTTTCCCTGGGGGAATGCAACAAGGCAAGAGAAAGTGTGGATAAGCCTTGGAAAGCAGCTTGGCTCGCAAAGGGCTTCAGGAGTTGAAGAGTTCTCTCTCCACTGCTTCACAGAACTACACTTCCCAGCATTCCCTGCAAAGGGTGGTGCCTTCAGCTGTAAGTTTCCAGGCTAGGGGCTGTCCGATGACTGAGAGTATCAAGTTTCTCCCCTTTGCTAATCAGCGTCAGCTTCTCTGTTTTAGTAGGAAGTAGCAACTGATCTGTCCTGTAGATTCTCGCATCGCTAGGACTTCTTCGCCACTTGGAAGGGTGAGTAGGCAGTTAAGAGTTACCCCGACTCTTAGCAACAAGTCATCTCTTTCCTGAGCGGCGCCCTTTGCCGACTGTGACTGGGAAGGGGGTAGTTTGATTTATTTTATAAAGTGTGTCGCACATTGAGGAAGAGAGCTAGCTGCGCGCTGGGGGTGCTAAGCGCAGGAAGGAGGTCAGGCGGTGATGGCAACCGGTTGCAATCTTATGTCATGCGCTTGCCTTGTGTTTTGCTTCGCCAGTACACAGAGGACGCACTCTTTCACTTGATCAGGCTACTTCTAGATTGGAGCTTTCCAAATTTTTCATGTCGGTGACATGCTTTTTAGACATGCATCATTTCGCGATGCACTAATTCAGTTTTACTAGCAAGCCGGAGGTTAAACTAAGCCCTTTCCAGTCTTGGGAGAAGCATGGGAGCGTTTGTGCAACACACCTACACACTGCAGCGGATACGCTAACATGTCGCGACACACAGTTTAGAAAGCTCTTTTCTAGATGTGGACTGCAACCCTCACCAGCCCTGACAGTGGCTGATGGGAGCTTCAGCCTACAACAACATGTCACTATTCTGAGTGACACTGAACAGATCCACACTGTACAAGCATGTGTTCTACCTCTGCTTCCCATTCTAATTATTTAGGATAAAATAAGTTGTGGGTTGGGGTAACAAGATTGTTTGTTTGTATGAGGTAGTGAGGTAGTGTTGGAAAAAGTTACCTGCAAAATATCCATCATTATGATGGGTGGTGAAGAAGGGTTTGTAAGTATCTTAGCCGTGTTAGAAGTCCTTTTTCCGTGAGGCCCAGGCTGCCCAGCATGACGTTCTTTTCCCCATAAGAGTGAATGTCACACTGTTCAGTTCTGTGAGAAGAAATAAGGGCATGCACTTGGACCTCACATCTAAATTGTCAATGAGTGGTATCCAGCCTCCAAAGTAGGGGTAGCAATGTGGTACCCTATAACTTCCATCATTTCTGGCTATTGGCCATGCTGGCTGGGGCCGGTGGTATTTCCTGACATCTGAAAGGCACCACACTGCCTATCCCTGCTGTAAGATATTAAATACATTATTACAGTCACAACATGGTTTAGGCGTTTGGAATGGAATATTCGTGTTGGTTCTGTCGCGTTACAGAACAGCTGTGACATGTTTAAACAGTGTGTGATCGCCTTTGTGTAGCTTGCATGCTGAACCTCAAGTTGCAAAGTTGAAAGGAAATGCTTTCTGGGGAAGCATTCATCCCCCCACTTATAAAAAAAATTAGGCATCTAGCACAGGAAATATATAACAACCCCCAACAGAAGCATTGGGGTGGTGTGTTACTGCAGCAGTACAATGGTTGTGCTGGAGCTGGTAATCTGGAAGCAACTTGAAAAGAAACAGAAACAAGAATGTATAAGAGGCAGTGTGGCGTAGTGAATAAGCATATGAGTTGGAAAGTCCAGGGTCAGATATCTTTTCTGTTGTAAACGTTGCAAGCTGCCATGTGTCAGCATCGACCCTCAATCTTGCCTGTCTTGCAGTACTGTTGTTTTACTGCAAGAATATATATGAAGCATTATGAGGAGGGCTGTGAATTCAGAAGCAGCACGTACGTGTGTGTGTGTGTGTGTGAAGACCTGGGCTTAATCCCACATATCAAATCTCTGCCTGAGATCTCAGAGATTCCTTGTTAGTCAGCACAGAACACACAGGACCAACAGCCAGTATAGTAGGATGTGTAACTCGTGATTACCTAAAACATTTTTCATATTTAGCAAAGCAGGTCTCTGCTCTCCGCATTCTTCCCACCTACAATTTCAGCAATTATGAATCTACGGCACTTTCATAGATCGTTCATACATTGCTTAAGTTACTTCTTATAATGTAGTGGTTAAGTTCACTGGTTAAAATCTAACCTCTTCCATGAGTTCACTAAGTGGTATTAGGTAAGCCACTCTCGTAGCTTTATTCTACCCCGCAACCTGCAATATGTATATGATAGTACTATCTATTTTTGTAAGGGTGGCTGGGATTGCTTGAAGTACTTTTGAATACCATAGAGCATGATAATAAAGGCTTGATGCTAATGTAGCTAAATAAGACAACTATAGGTGCTTGCAAGTTAGCAGTGATGCTATTAACCACTACTAGCAAACATATTTTCGGCTTGCACTGTTGTGGATCTCTCCTCCCCACTCCCCAACTACTTGCATCCTCTGGATTCTTTCTAGACTGAAACCACTGTCTCTCTCATAGCCTTTATTCCCTTTCTAGACCTCTTTGTTTACCTTCCCCCTTTCATGTTCCTCCATGACATCCTGTTGACCAAAACAATCAGCATGCTTTATTTCAGCAGGCCACGCAGGCAAAGCATGGGGAAGCCCACTTGGCAGCTTGGGAAAAGAGAGCATTTGGGCTGTTTCCTGGCTGGCCTAAGAACTTGTTTCTGTTTCCCCATCTATAGACAAACATCCAAATAAATCCCCAAACACCATGAGATTTCTAAGAATACTCGGGCAATGAAATTAGCTACTGAAAGGGAAGCTCTTGGAAACTTAGGAAGGAACTTAGGAAGCTTAAATGCTTGTCAAGGTTGCTTTAGATATAGGTGGAACCAACCTTATATTTGGCAGTTCACCTGCTAGCCATAAATGGAATCCAACAACCTATGTTTCCATGCTGGCCATGGAAGAAGGTGGCTTTCCTTCCTCTGCAGCCAACATGGAGATGCAGTTTACTAGAAGGCTAGTAATAAAAACAGCCTTGTAGGCTAATAATTTTTGCAGGCATATTTACAAGGCTGAGTCCTCTAGTTGCTGGTTCTAGCAGGGCTTCTGCAGGATTGTACTTCCTGGGACAGATTGCTCTATCTTCCACTCTGCTGCCTTTGATGATCTTCAAAATCTGCTGCACCATGAGGCTACATGAGAAGTCATCCTCATAGGGCTGCTGGTGCCCACAGCTGCCTGTGACTGTTAGTAGGGGATTTTCTTCTGGTTGTGCAGGAAAATGCAAAACATGACAACTAGAGGCCAAGTTGAATTGAGATGGGGACTTTCCATGCATCCCAAATTGGTGGAACAGCATGTCCTCCAAGCATGTCCCTTGCTGGCTCAGATTATTCAGATGTCTGAATTTTTGGTTTTGCAAAGCAGTTGATTGATTGGAATTCCTTGTGTGGCCTTTTGATGTGCCAGCACAGCAATATGCAACTGATGCTTTGGCTTCTCTACGCTAGTTCTGGATTGACCCCCCCCCCCAGCTGTCTAGGTATATGAAAGCTACTTCACAATCCATGCTTTGTTCTGCAGCAGGCACCCCCAAACTCGGCCCTCCATCTGGTACGCAGGCTGAGACCCTACCTGCCCGCGGACAGTCTCACCAGAGTGGTGCATGCTCTAGTTATCTCTCGCTTGGATTACTGCAGTGCGCTCTACGTGGGGCTACCTTTGAAGGTGACCCGGAAACTACAACTAATCTAGAATGCGGCAGCTAGACTGGTGACTTGAAAGACCTACACTAGCTCCCAGTACGTTTCCGAGCACATTTCAAAGTGTTGGTGCTGACCTTTAAAGCCCTAAACAGCCTTGGTCCAGTATACCTGAAGGAGCGTCTCCACCTCAATCGTTCTGCCTGGACACTGAGGTCCAGCGCCGAGGGCCTTCTGGTGGTTCTCTCGCTGCGAGAAGCCAAGTTACAGGCAACCAGGCAGAGGGCCTTCTCAGTAGTGGCACCCGCCCAGTGGAACACCCTCCCACCATATATCAAAGAGAAAAATAACTACCAGACTTTTAGAAGACATCTGAAGGCAGCCCTGTTTAGGGAAGCTTTTAATGTTCAATAGGTTATTGTATTTTAATGTTTTGTTGGAAGCTGCCCAGAGTGGCTGGGTATAAATAATACATTACTATTATTAGTATTAGTATTATTTATTTACAATTCCCATCATCCCTGACCACTGGTCCTGTTAGCTAGGGATGATGCCTGTTCTCCAGTAAGATCGCTAAGGCATTTCAGTGGATCTGCTCCTGTGCCTTTGAGAGAAGCCCCAACAAGTAGTACAGCTTGTGTGAGCTAGAAGATAAAGTGTTGGTTTAGGACCAGGGAGACCCAGTTTCAAGTTCCCACTCAGGCATGCAGCTCATTCAGTGATCGGTCAGTCAGCATCTCTCTGCCTCACTGAACACCCAATAGCTCTATAAATATTGAAGCGCAGTTGTTCAGAAACGGGGCCAGTGAAGCTTTTCCTGGCATGGATGGGGAAAGCTTCACCGGCTTCATTTCTGCGCCCGCCATTCTGCTGTTATGGCACGCTTGGAGCAGTAAACAAGTACGCAGCTGTCTTCTGCCAAGCTCTGCCACTTGACTTGGACTCGGCATTTGATGGCCTTATGGCACAGGTAGGTGGCAGGTGTGTCTCTTAAACCCTGCAGCAGAGACAATTGCTGGAACTCGCATAGGGTGCGGCTCCTCAGTGACACATGGAAAGTGAAAGCTGCAGGCTATTGTGGTTCTGCTCTAGGCAGGCTATGCTGTTAAATGCTTTCTCAATTCCAGGAAACAGCAGAGCTGGCTGTTGGCTCTGTTTATCTCAAAGTTTGCCTATTCAGAAGAGGATGGAAATGAGCAGCACATAAAGAAGGACTGGCTTTGCTTTGAAGAATGTTACACATCTGAATCTCTCTTGCAGGGAGCTCTCAAGTCCTGGGATAGTAGAAGGAAGACATCTAGAGACTGTTCAGCAAGAGACAGGTGTGGGCAGGATGGGTGCTGTATCTCGTCTCCTTTTTCTATTTTGTTCTGCTTCTCTTTTTATTATCTGTTTACTACATGGAGCTCAGGGTAGTGTATATGCCACTCCTCCACATTTTTATCCTCTCAACAACCCTGTGAAGTAGGCAAGGCTGAGAAGCAGCAACTCAACCCAGAAAGTTTTGTAGTTGAGCAGGATTTGAACCTGTGTCTCCCAGGTCCTAGCCTGACACTCTATACTTGTTAGACCATGCTGGCTCCCCTGGCTAAGCCAGAAAATGCTTACAGGAGCACAGGAGTGATGCACAGGAAACATCAACAACCTTGCTGAGGAAATGACTTCTTTGGCAACACATGTCTTCCAGAACTCAGGGGCTTCTTCTTTGTTCCCTTCCTTCCTTCCTTCCTTCCTTCCTTCCTTCCTTCCTTCTATCCACAGCCTAAGGCAACAGTGGGAAACCTGTAGCCCTCTTGATACTGTTGGTCTACAACTCCCATCATCCCTAGCCATTGGCCATGCTGGCTCAGGCTGATAGGGACTGAAGTCCAACAATGTCTGGAGGGCTTAGCAGGGGTCAGCAACCTTTTTCAGCAGGGGGCCGGTCCACTGTCCCTCAGACCTTATGGGGGGCCGGGCTATATTTTGAAGGGAAATGAACAAATTCCTATGCCCCACAAATAACCCAGAGATGCATTTGAAATAAAAGCACACATTCTACTCATATAAAAACTCCAGGCAGGCCCCACTGATAACCCAGAGGTGCATTTTAAATACAGTGGTACCTCCGGTAATTCGTTCTGGAGTTCCGTTCTTAACCTGAAACCCTTCTTAGCCTGAGGTACCACTTTAGCCAATGGGGCCTCCCACTGCCGGCATGCTGCCGGCGCATGATTTCTGTCCTCATCCTGAGGTAAAGTTCTTAACCCGAGGTACTACTTCCAGGTTAGTGGAGTCTGTAACCCGAAGTGTTTGTAACCTGAGGTACCACTGTAAAAGGACACATTCTACTCATGTAAAAGCACACTGATTCCCGGACCGTCTGTGGGCCGGATTTAGAAGGCAATTGGGCCGGATCCAGCCCCCAGGCCTTAGTTTGCCTACCCATGGCTTACAGCCTTGCCTTGACTTAAGAGCTGCTCATGGAGGCAGTTTTTCTTCAGGGAAGGGTAGCCAACATTGTGCCTTCCAGACATTGGAATACAGTTCCCATTATCCTTGGCCATTGGCCATGCTGGCTGGGACTGATGGGAGTTGGAATTCGACAACTAGAGGGCACCACATTGTCTACCCCTCCCTTAGGGTGAGGAAGCAGGAGTTCTAAAGATGTGAAGAGGCCATCAGTGCTGTTTTCCCCTCATGCCACCAGCACCAGTCCACACGTTACCCTTGCACACATATCTACATGAAGATGCAATCCAGTAGCACAACTCCTATTGTAATGAAATGGAATTGTGCAACAGGACTACTGCACTCTTATCACATCATGTGTTAATTTCAGCAGAGTTTGTGGAGGAGAACGTCCCCTGAGTTGTCCTCTGTGGGTCAAATCAGTTCACCTGCTGTTCTGCTGCCCTTGATGATACCCAAGGTCTGCCACACTGCGGGGCTATGTGAGGAGATGTTTTCCTCATAGGGCTGCTTCTGTCGACAGCTGCCTGTGACTTTTATTAGGGGATTTTTCCAGGGTGTGCAGGGAAAAGGAGCAGCCTTACAACTTGAGGCCACGTCAAATTGAGATGGGGGACTTCCCTTCATCCCCAGATTTGTGGAACAGAATGTCCCCTAAGCATATCGCCTCCAGGCTTGGTTTATTCAGATTTCTGCTATAAATAACTCCAAATTCTACCACCAGACACCAGGGAACCTGCAGATGGAACAGATTTCTGAAAAGATTAATGAAGTTGCCTTATCTGGAATGTTGCCTTTGTTGGAGCTGTGGGGAAAGTGATCACAGAGATCTGGAAATCTTCAGAGCTTCCAGTATTCTCTTTCCATAAACATTAGCTTAAGAAACATCCCCACCCCATTTAAAAGTAAAAGCAACGTTTTTGCATGGATCTGTGCTGTGCAACTTGAGATCGGTGAGTGTTCCGATATCCCCCACTCTCTCACTCCCTTTTTAAGTATTTAAATATCGGTGTCATCAAGACCGGCATGGCTTGATTGTGATGCAAGCAAGTGGAGCATCAGAAACAAATCATGCATATTTGGCTGCTGGCATCCCCACCAATTTCCTTCACCCTGTATGCCCCCTCTCTCTGTTATCTGGAGCGGTCATGTCTTGCTGCTCTTCCGCTGCTGTGAGGATCAGCCAGGGAACTCGTGCTTCTGCTTTCCTGGAATTGGGAAAGCAGGAAAGCTGTCTGGGGAGAGAGCTCCTCCTCTCTGGCGACTGGCCAGGACCTGATCAGGTTGCTCCTGAAGCACCCGAGAGAATATTTTATTTTGGATTGGCCCAGGACAGAAGTCGTCAACATGGTAGCCTATAGATGATGGTAGACTCCAGCCCCCATGTGCCCCAGCCAGCATGGATGATGGGAGTTGGTAGTTCAACAACTCCTGGAAGGCCCCATCTTGGCTACCCTGGCTTGAGTCAGCATTTTAGCTGGTGTGCACCAAAGACGCTCCCTTTCTGCTAATTAACACTAGGTAATTAGTAGGTTGCCATGTTGGTCTGATGCAGTTGAAATATATATAAAAAATTGTCCAGTAGCACCTTAGAAACCAACTAAGTTTGTTCTTGGTATAAGCTTTCGTAGGAAGGTCTGCAAGTGTAACAAAACATTTATTGGGCGTGAGAAGAGGGGGGACCTTTGAAATTACGGCTCCGCTATCAACTGGCCTGATTTGCACTTTCAAAAATCCCCCCTCCTTGGAGCGGGGGCTGCTTAGAGGAGGAAAGCCTCCCCACAGTGCATGGGTGGTGCCATTTTGGCTAAATAAACATTGGCCCTGAAGTCAGGAAATAGAGGGGGAAATAGGGCCTGCATCATAATGTTGCCATATAGAGCATTTAACAGTAGCAATCAGCTGTGTCTTCTTCTTAGAAACTCTGTTCCATTTCTCTTGGGTTTTCCATTTCCCCCACTCCTGAGGCTTCAGCATTCGGTGGCCTCTTGAGCATATTCAATCCATCCTCATTGGGCTGTTCAGGGGTAATTTGGCTCCTTTTGATTCCCCTGCTCCCCCCTCCAGAATGATTTGTGTGGGGGTTTTTTGTACTTCTGCAAATTTTGGGGGTTCCCTTGAATATGCTCCTTGTTGTCTGTGATACTATTTTAGACAAACAATTACTGGTGTTTGGGGAACTGAAGATTTCAATTAGTGTAAAGGAAGAATAGGTTGTAACCCACCAGGACAATTCTCTGGGAGGCCAGATGAAGATATCCCCAGTGGATTATGCACTGTGGGACAAATTTACCTGTCTCCACATCGCTGCTATAATAATGCTTAAACTCTGCTACCTGAGGAGACTGTTTCACCTGGTCTTGTGGTAATAACCATTTCCACAGAATACCTCACTAGTCAACAAGTTGGACTTTGGAGAGTACACTGGTGCCCATTATAGATAACCTTATTTAATTTATTTGTTGTCCACGGGCTTGCCCTGTTTACTCAGGTCAGCAAATGACATTATGAAATAACCAAGTTGGCATGCTCATGTTTGCCATTGCCCGACATGTCACTACTATCCGTCTTTCCATCTTTAACTATAAAAGAAACTTAAGGCCAATTCATGTGGCTATATTGCTGTTTCATCCAATCCTGCTCCACACCCAATCCTGGTCCAGTAACATCTGAATGAAATGTACATGGGTCTGGTGAGTCATGAGGGCAGTTCCCATGTTGGTACTGCCAGCCCCCAGAAATGTGTCGCGTGCATGTTAGACTTGTCGGGAATGTGGACAGCTATGCTCAAATATGAGCCTTCAGTCTGATCTGTGGAGGAAGAGAATAACAAAAGAAGTGCACTCACGTGCACTATTTCCGTGAGAAAAATTGTGGTCACACTGCAGTTCACGTGGCCGCCAGTAGACAGCCATGCCAACTGCAGTGTGGTGACAGAAAGCAGCCGGCAGGCAGTTGGCAGGTAGCCCAGGTGAGTTGCTGAGGATGGAACTGTATTTAGGAGACCCCCTGTTCCCCTCACAGAGCTACAATTCCCAGAGTGGATTAACAAACAATTCCTCTTCCCAGGGAACTCTGGGATTTGTAGCTCTGTGAGGGGAACGGGGGTCTCCCAGGCCCATGTAGGGCGAGGGGCAGCTGGGTAAAAAATAAAATCCAGTCAAAGGCAACTATGGGGTTGCGGCGTTCATCTTGCTTTCAGACCGAGGGAGCTGGCGTTTGTCCACAGACAGCTTTCTGGGTCATGTGGCCAGCATGACTAAACCACTTCTGGTGCAACGGGACACTGTGATGGACACCAAAGTGCACGGAAACGCCATTTACCTTCCCGCCACAGCGGTATCCATTTATCTACTTGAACTAGCGTGCTTTCAAACTGCTAGGTTGGCAGGAGCTGGGCAGAGCAAGGGGAGCTCACCCTGTTGCAGGGATTCGAACCGCCGACCTTCTGATCGTCAAGCTTAAGAGGCTCAGTGGTTTAGACCCCAGTGCCACTCGCGTCCCAACTTGGCTGTCATGCCAAGAATGCCACGTGCCTCCTAGATGACCAGGGACTCCCGCCCCATCCCTCAGACAAGCTCTGCACAGGTCTCAGCACCCTTAGCAAACCACAGCTCCCAGAATTCTTTGGGGGAAGCCCTGAAGTTTACAGTGGTACCATAGTCCTTTAAATGTATGGTGTGAATGTGGCCCTGGTGACGTCATTACAGAGGCCTGGTATAAAACAAGGCACTCGTTGATTTGTAGGTCAGTCTTTGTCACCGTGCTTCATACATGCACATCTCAGACGTGTGAGGTTCCAAACACACTGCTGTGACGGGAAGGTAAATGGAGTTTCCGTGTGCTCCAGTTTCCGCCGTGGTCTTCCATTGCACCAGAAGCAGTTTTGTCTTGCTGGCCACATGACCAGGAAAGCTGTCTGTGGACAAACACCAGCTCCCTCAGCCTGAAAGTGAGATGAGCGCCCCAACCCCATAGTTGCCTTTGACTAGGTGTAACAGCCCAGAGGTCCTTTACCTTTTTATCAAACACATACACCGGAAGAGATACAAACATCCCACAGAGAGAGCTGATGGAAAGGTAATTTTGAGTGGTGGATGGGAAAGGGATAGCACACTGCCTCCCCTCTTTGCTTCTCCAACAAAATTCCTTTCTCCCCAAACTACTACTACTACTATTGTTATTGTTGTTGTTGCTATATTATATTATATTATATTATATTATATTATATTATTTATTTATTTCAAAAATGCTGGGGATCCACATGCAAATGTGTAGTTGGTCCCTTACAAGAAAAAGGATGGGGTTTGGGCAATGGTGTTTTTCCTACTGTAGGGTTAACGTTCCCTTTCCCTGCCCTGTAACCTTTCCTTTGCTCCTGTGTTCAATGCCAGCAATGTTTTATTGGGCAAAATTCCTCCAGTGCCGTGAATATCTTGTTGTTAAGATACAGTTGAGATGACATCCTGAGGTCAAAATTAGCTGTGGTTGTTTTTAACTGCCCTTGCTTTTCTTTTTTGTTTTCTTTTTTTCCATTTCTGTTTTCCCCTCATTGTCCTTTTTACAGAATCCAGGATGGAAGCTGCATTATGTAACAATTCGGAGGAACCTCCCACTTCTGCCGTCCTGCTAGACTGCCGGGCCTTCAATCAGGTCATCTTCACAGACATAGACAAATACTATGTCCCTGGAGCAGATATAACTTGCCATTACAACATTTCTCGGCACATCACCCCACGCCGGAAGGACTGGGTGGGCATATTCAGGGTAAGTCTGCTGTCATTTGCAGCGCACCGTGGACATTGGAACTGGCTTATGATAAATTGCAATCTCTGGCTTTGTAACACAGCAGTCAAAGCAGGGTTATAAAGCTTCAGAGGAGATACTGTTCTCTGGACGGAGTTCTTCCAGAAAGCTGAGGGGTTTGCCAGAGCGGGGAAGGAGGTGAGATAATAGCTGTTTGGCTGAGGCAGGGTGAGGTTATCAGGAAGGTATTCTACACTGGGAGAACTTAGATCTTGGTTGGTAGCATATGCACTTTTTTCCTTAAAAAGCATTAAAAACCTTTAAGTGCTATTAAGAAATTAAATTGTGTCTGTGCGTGAATGTTTTCCTTTCCTAGAGGGAAGCAGAATGATGCATTTGTTGGAGCCAAGTGTGCATAACATTGCAAGTGTTTGTATATTACAAATACCAGTTTTGTAACATTTTCACTGTTACGGCTTCACCCAAGCAATCCTGGGAATTATAATCTGCTGGGGAGTGCTGTGAATTCTTTTGTTTGAGATCTCAACAGAGAAATTGTTGTTGTTGTTGTTAATAAACTGGTTTAAGGATGATTTCCTTACAGTTTTTAGTTGGACTTTCTTCTGTGTGGACACGTGATACAGTCATACCTCGGGTTAAAGTTGCTTCAGGTTGAGCGTTTTCGGGTTGCGCTCTGCAGTGACCCGGAAGTAACGGAACGCACAGACGCTCAAAATGATTTCACGTGCATGCGCAGAAGCGGCAAATCGCAACCCTCGCAGATGCAGGTTGCATTCTCTTCAGGATGTGAATGGGGCTCCAGAACAGATCCCATTCGCATCCAGAGGTACCACTGTATATTTGTCCTGTAAACCCAGCGGCTACCATCCTGGGCCATGCTACTTTAAGGAGCGGCATGCTGGGCTCTGGGGCACCTGGACTTGCACGCCACCTTGGGCTCCAGCAGGCTGTCCCCATAGGTAAGTGCCCCCGGGGATGCCCTGCCCCCTAGCTACGCTATTGTGTAAACCTGCTGTGTAAATATGTCCCTTGTTTTAGAACAGGCTGCTTTTAGTGCACTGGATTAGAGCACAAAGAGGACAGCTTGTTAAACTGTCACTACTCCTGGCCTGTTTCTCGGTTCGTTGAAGGATCCCACTCACATATTTTGATTTTTGCAGGTGGGGTGGAAGACCGCTCGCGAATACTTCACGTTTGTGTGGGCACCTTTGCCAAGGAACCCCGACAGCAGTGACGACGAACTTCAGGAGGTGCTCTTTAAAGGTCTGTGGCAGGAAGGGAAGGAATTGGGTGGTGTTATTTCTTGAAACAGGCATTGTTTGCATGCTAAAAAATAAATAAATCTCAACTTCGGTACAATAAATCTGACCAGGTAGAAGTCAACTTCCTATGTTAGCTTTGCATGCTTGAAGGAGCTAAAAGGAGCTAAAAATGACGTGGCTTTTTTTATTCTTTCAGCCTACTACCTGCCAAAGGACGATGAATATTACCAATTTTGTTACGTGGACCAGGATGGCCTTGTCCGTGGAGCCAGCGTCCCCTTCCAGTTCCGTGCAGAGACCGAGGATGACATGTTGGTGGTTACCACGCAGGTTCGCTTCCTTTGTTTGTGCCCTGTGCTATGTAGTGGCTCATTTGCGACATTCCCAAGCCTCTGCCAATCCATTATGGCTCCTTGTTTGTTCCCTTCTTCTGCCTTTGTCACTATGTGTAGTCTTAACAGGATGCCTCACTGTACACTGCATGTGGCTCACACTGCGTCGTGCGGTAGGCTAATTTTCAGAGTGGGGAAGGGAGTGCGCCATGCTATCCTAAAGGTGACATCTGTGCCCTTACAGTAACCTCTAGTGACTATTTCTATGAGTTCCTATATGTGATAAAAGCACAGTGCTTTGTATGTAGAAGATCCCAGGCTGAAGCCCCAACCTCTCTGGGGGCTTTTTGCTTTTTATGTTTTATGTGTGAGTAGTTACTGCAGACGAGTCAATCTCCAGCGCTGCTTTAAAAGGCAGCGAAGCAGCCAAGAAGAGAAGCCATATGGAAATGCAATCCTGCTCTACCTCTGTACTCTCCTGCAATTGTTCTTTTTTCCTCTGTACTTGAGATGCAAGGCCACCAGTATAGGGGGCACTTGAAAAATACACATGAGCAAAAAAAGGGCCCTGCCCCAAAGAGCTTACAGTCTTTGAAGAGGACAAATGGGGAGAGGGGGTTTGGCTATTGTGTACCTAGGCTTTGTTTTGGATAAGGCACAAAGGTATTAAGGCAGGTATGTCCAAAGTCTGTTTTGGGGGCCTAATCCGGCGCGCTGGTTGGTTTAATACGGCCCCCACAGGCAGCTCCTTCCCGGGGTAAAATCCAAAATAAAGATCAACAATTCAAATCCTTAAAAAATCCCCCCTTTGGGTAAAATCCCCCCAAAAGGTCAATAACTTCAATCCTAAAAAAAGTGAACAACTTTGGTCGGCCCTCACGCATATGTTCACTTCATTAAATCTGGCCCTCTTAGAAAAAAGTTTGGGCACACCTGGATTAAGGTTAACATTTTGTGGAAGAAAGGGATGCGGGTGGCCCTGTGATCTAAACCACAGAGCCTAGGGCTTGCCGATCGGAAGGTCGGCAGTTCGAATCCCTGCGACAGTGTGAGCTCCCGTTGCTTGGTCCCTGCTCCTGCCCACCTAGCAGTTTGAAAGCACGTCAAAGTGCAAGTAGATAAATAGGTACCGCTCTGGCGGGAAGGTAAACGGCGTTTCCGTGCGCTGCTCTGGTTTCGCCAGAAGCGGCTTAGTCATGCTGGCCACATAACCCGGAAGCTGTATGCCGGCTCCCTCAGCCAGTAAAACGAGATGAATGCCACAACCCCAGAGTCGTTAGGTCCATGTTAGGTCCTGTTAGGTCCATGTTAGGACTGTTAGGTCCATGACTGGACCTAACAGTCAGGGGTACCTGCTCTTTCCCCATTCCATGCATCTTTACCTTTGTGGAAGAAGAGGGATCGAGAGGAACAGGGAGAGATGGTGCTGCAAGAGAGGTGCTTTCTCAGGTAGGGGGTTTCCCTGCCAGAATGGGGAAATACGGAGGCATTTAAGAAGCCAAGGCAGCGTACGCATCATACATTGAAAGCATTTAGTGGCCCGCAAAGAATCCTGGGTTGCTGTAGTTCCCCCTCCCAAAGAACTACAATTCCTAGCACCCATAACAAATTGCAGTTCTCAGGATCCTTGAGGGGGAAGCTACAAGCTTTGAATGTATGGTGTGTACACAGCCCCCGCCCCCCAAAAAACGCCCTTTGGGCTGAAGGGGGTAGAGTCGAAAGCAACAAAGCTTCCCAACGTTTCAGATTGTGGAGAAGATCAAATTCTGCTGACACATCCTCTTCCAAGTCGGCCAAGTTTTAAGAAGGGAGCTCCCAGAGAGCACATCTGCTCACAGTGTCAAGTGCCTTGACTTAATCAAAGCATTTGACACCGTGAGCAGCTGTGATCTCAGGAGGGTCCTTTTTCAGTCCTCCTTATGTCACACGCTGACTTGCCCGAGACTGATGTCTGGAGGCATGTGCTGCTTCATCTGTCGACCTCCTTAAAAAACAAAAAGGGAGAAAGAAATTAAACCTGGCTGTGGTCCACTTGCCTTTGCAGTGCTGATATTTTAGTCGCAGAGTTTGGTATGGGTGGCTAAATATGCATCACCAACAAAAGAGGCAAAGAAAATACGGCTTTTGCATGACATTTGCGCACAATAGTGAGGAAAGCTGCGACCAGGATGCCCAAGTGCTGCCTGTTGATGAGCAATGTTACAAAAGTTGGGTGCCACCCCCACTCTCTGCTGAGCAATAGCAAGAGCCCAGCGGGTTCCAGGCCCTCACCCAGGGTCTGTGTTCCTTTGGAGAATTGAGACATGGTGGAGACTGTTGTAGCTTTAAGAAATATGGTTTATTCGCCTATTTACACCTTCAGTCTGCATGGAGGGAGTCCAGATCTTACAGCATGGTTATTTCAAGAGTGACTTGCCTCCCACAGCAGTGCAGCCAGCCTTCAGCCAGCCTGCCCAAGATGGATTCCGGTCTCTCTTCTTCCTTCTTCTTCCTTTTTTTTTTTTAAATGATATTTATTAAAGTTTCACAAAAATACAGAAAACAAAGAAAAAAGTATAAATTACAGCAAAAAAGTAAAAAATAAGAAAAAACATACAAAATAAAACAGTTAAAAACACAATAATGTTCCATAACCTATCTTCCGTACTCTTATTTCCCCGGACCTCCTCATACCTCCCTTCTTTGTATTCCAATTCAATTTGTTGGTTCAGCAAATCCTTACCATTAATCTTTTACCCAATTGTTAACCTTTTTTTTTCCCATGTCTCTTAAAGCATTACAGCTAAAAACCTCTTAGTTTCTATCCAACATCCTTCTAAAGTTCCTTAATTTTGCAATATTTCTGTAAATAGTCCTTAAATTTTTTCCAGTCTTCTTTCACCGACTCTTCTCCCTGGTCTCGGATTCTGCCAGTCATTTCCGCCAATTCCATGTAGTCAATCACCTTCATCTGCCATTCTTCCAAAGTGGGTAGATCTTGTGTCTTCCAATACTTTGCGATAAGTATTCTTGCTGCTGTTGTAGCATACATGAAAAAGGTTCTGTCCTTCTTTGGCACCAGTTGGCCGACAATGCCCAAGAGAAAGGCCTCTGGTTTCTTCAGAAAGGTATATTTAAATACCTTTTTCAGTTCATTATATATCATTTCCCAGAAAGCCTTAATCTTTGGGCACGTCCACCAAAGGTGAAAGAATGTACCTTCAGTTTCTTTACATTTCCAACATTTATTATCGGGCAAATGATAAATTTTTGCAAGCTTGACTGGGGTCATGTACCACCTGTATATCATTTTCATAATATTCTCTCTTAAGGCATTACATGCCGTAAACTTCATACCTGTGGTCCATAACTGTTCCCAGTCAGCGAACATAATATTATGTCCAACATCTTGTGCCCATTTAATCATAGCAGATTTCACCGTTTCATCCTGAGTATTCCATTTCAACAGCAAGTTATACATTCTTGACAAATTTTTAGTTTTGGGTTCTAACAATTCTGTTTCTAATTTTGACTTTTCCACTTGGAAGCCTATTTTCTTATCCAAATTATATGCCTCCATTATCTGATAGTAGTGGAGCCAATCTCTCACTTTATTTTTTAATTTTTCAAAACTCTGCAATCTCAATTTATCTCCTTCTTGCTCCAAAATTTCCCAATATGTCGGCCATTTGGCCTCCATATTGAGCCTTTTCAGAGCTTTTGCTTCCATTGGTGACAGCCACCTGGGGGTTTTATTTTCCAATAAGTCTTTGTATCTTATCCAAACATTAAACAATGCTTTCCTAACAATATGGTTTTTGAATGCTTTGTGTGCTTTGACCTTATCATACCATAAATATGCATGCCATCCAAATACATTGTTAAAACCTTCTAGATCCAAAATGTCTGTGTTTTCAAGAAGTAGCCATTCTTTCAGCCAGCAAAAAGCTGCTGATTCATAATAAAGTTTAAGGTCTGGCAGGGCAAATCCACCTCTTTCCTTGGCATCAGTTAATATCTTGAATTTTATTCTGGGCTTCTTGCCCTGCCAGACAAATCTAGAAATATCTCTCTGCCACTTCTTGAAACAGTCCATCTTATCTACAATTTGTAATGTCTGAAACAAAAACAACATTCTAGGCAATACATTCATCTTCTTCCTTCTTCTTCCTCTTCTTCTTCCTCTTCTTCCCAGAACACCTTGCTAAAAAAACCCTGCATTCTTTCTTCCCTTTTGCTCTTCCAGGGAGAAGTGGAGGAGATTGAGCAGCAAAACACAACTTTGCTTCAGGAAAACCAGAAACTGAAGGAAAACCTTAAAAGCCTTCAGAACCAGACTGAGGACCTGCAGGAGAAACTCAAGGCAGCAGAGGTAGGACACACACACACACAAAATACTAGGGTGTGGGTGCCATTGGTGGGCGGGGCAATTAATATAAATTTTATGTTTGTGCCCTGGGCTGCTTTCATTTCCCTTTCTTCCATTCAGTAAATAAGACACCATTATCAGAGTTCAAGGACACATTCCAGCCAGGCAAGGAGGCTGTGAAGCAGGGCAAGAGAGGGGTGTGGCCTGGGGAGAATTTCAAGGGCCAGATGGAGTGTTCTGGAGGGCCACAATCAGTCCCTGAACCTGGGGTCTCTGCATGGATCAAATAACTCTATATAGACTTCCTTCCCATAGAGTTATGTTTATAAGTGCAAGTCAGTCTCCACAGAAACTGCCACAGCGATAAAGGACTTGCAGATTTATTTTAACAACATTTGTATACCACTGAATGGTAATTAAAACCTCTTAAGTGGTTTACAAACAGCATAAAATATACATTAAAATGGTCTCTGAAAGGCAAGATTTAAAAACTTTTTTTAAAAAAGCACAATGCATAAAATCAGTAGTTAAAAGTAAATACTAAATGATGCATTGCTAAGTATTCTGTGAACCGCCCTGAGATCTTTTGATGAAGGGAGTTATATAAATTTAATAAATAAATAAATTTGCATCGGCCCACCTAAGTTCCACCAGTGGTCTAGTATGAAGTTGCAAAGTAAGGCTAACACTGAAGTTCTTTCCACACAGCATGCGTTTAAATGGTTCGTGCTGCAATGTGTATTTGTTGATGTAAGCTGAGGCTGTTTTTCTCCTTAAAGCTTTTCCCACACCAAATGCATTTTAATGGCTTCTCCCATGTGTGCATTCTTGCAGTGTAAAGTAAGGACTTATCCACTCTTACCTTTCCTCCACACTTTCCAGGCACATTTTAAAGCTCTGTGTTGCATGCTCTTCTTTTTGCCCTGGAGCTTTCCCCTCATAAACCTGCTCTTTAAAGCAGAATTGGAGCAAACTGCAATCCATAGAAACCCCGAATTGCCGTTGGTTGCATTTCAGCTTTAAAGAGTGGGTTTTCACGGGTACAAAAAAAAAAGAGCACTCAGACACGGAGCTTTAAAGTGCCAGCCTGTGCCTGGAAAGAGCAGGGCAAAACGTAAGTGTGATTAAACCCTAAGTTTGCTACTCCGGCTAAAGCTCTTTCCCCATTCCATGCATTTATATGGTTTCTCCCCTTTGTGGGTTCTTCGGTATATCGTAAGGCTACTGCTCCAGTTGAAGCTCTTCCCACACTCCAAAGTAGGAATACATTTTGATAAATGTGTATGGTTAATCCTGATTGCTTAGTGCATCAGAAGTAATTTTGGCAGGGACTGAGTGGAAAGGAAAAAATGTTTTGCACATAAAAGGTCTCAGGTTCAATCTGTAGACTAGGAAGTATTCCTGCCTGAGAAACCTGCAAAACCACGGCCGGTCAGTGTAGACCGAAGATGGAGGACCTATGGCCCCTCAAATCGAATTTCACTGATTTCAGTAGGTCTTCTTTGAATATGACTTAGCAGGATACAACCCAAAAGATGCAGAACTTACAAGAAGCTGGTGAGAAAACAAAGGTGTTTGCTCATGTTGACGCACATGAGGATGGGGAAGAAGAAGGTGCAATCGACACATGAGGCTAACTTCATCTTTGCATCTGGTCCTGCAAGTTTTTTAGAGTTGCAAATTGCATCATCTTGGTGCAGTGGTAACTAGTGGGATCAGAGCAGGCATGGAGGGAGAATGTAACGCTTTTTCTCCTCTGTAACAGGTATATGTTTTGGAGGAAAACCTCTATTGCCACACAGATACCCCATGTAGATACCAGATTCAGATGAGAGATTTTCCTTGTCGTAGCAGCAAAAGGGAGACGGTTAAATTCCCCCCCCCACACACACCTGCTCTTTATCCTGCTTATAATCACTTCTTTCCACCACTGCCACCCACAAGATGATGCAATTTTCCTTTTAAAAAAATATTAATAATGCATGGTTAGTTGCAAAGATGAAGTTAATGTCAGGTATAGCTTGGTCCCAAGTGTTTTTGGAAAAAGCAGGAGCCTTCTTCATTCCTTGGTTCAAGGAATCCTTCAAGCTGCAGTTGTACCCATATAAATATTTAAACTCTGGCTTTAGATTTTACAGTCACTGTTCTCACCTCCCCACTCTGTGTTTGTGTGTCCAGGAAAAAGCAAAGGAGCTTGAAGATAAAGTCCATTTGTTGCAGACTGGGACCATGGAGCTCCAGAGAGCTCAGGACCTCCAGGCTTTACAGATGGCCTCTGCTCAGACGGAGTTGGCGGCAGTTACAGAAAACAGTATCAAACTGCAAAAGGAAAAGGAGGTAAAAATATAGAGGCCGGTTGAGTAGAAGGGTAATCATCAATGGGGGTGGCAGGCAGCATTTGAATCTTGAGGAGATGAGCTTTAAGTTTTGAATTGGCCGGGTGAATGGTGGGCGATTGTATATTTGCATCTTTGTGAATACGAAGTACATTTGGTTTTCCTATGACACTGAGAGCAAACTGGCTGATTCCGATTCTCCAGTTCTACCTTCCTGTCTCTGACTCTTCAGGATCTGCAGAGGAACTTGGATACTTTAAGGAGCAGCAAGGAGAATCTTGAGGTAGAAGTGAATATTCTCAAACAGAAGTTTGCAGCTCTGGATACACAGAACAGCTCCACCGACGAAGAACTGTTCCAGTGAGTGCACCTTTTCTTCTTCTGTAGTTTGTTGGCTTAAATGGCAATAGTCTTACAGTTCCAAAATCCAAAACAGTTTTCTTTCCTGGCCCCAGTTGTTCCTTAACATTAGCAAACCTACTGCCAGTAATTTCATTACTGATTTGTTTGTCTGCATAACACCATCAAGATTCATTGCACTTTATGGAGTCCCTGCCTTTATGGAGAGCCCTAAGTTCAGTGTGACAGAGTGGAGGTATGGACTTGGGAGTAAGCAGGGCTTGATGTTTTACAGTTGATGTTTTAATAATTGATGTTTTATTGAGTTTTTAACGTTTCGTTGGGAGCCGCCCAGAGTGGCTGGGGCAGCCCAGCCAGATGAGTAGCATATCATCATCATCTTGTTGTGCTGGAGTTGCCATAGCTGCCTATTGGTGGTCAACAGTCTTAACATTTTATTATATAGTAAGATGCATACTTAGGCTTAGTTACAACAATGTATGGGGACTAAGAGTTTAAGCCAGATGGTGAATGAGGGGAAGAGAATGGGGTTAGAGGAGAGTCTAGAGCTCTTAACAAGTGGGACCTGTAACAATATTTCATTGTGGAATGCTGATGTTCAGGATAGCAGACATACCTTTTCCCCACCCACCCTTCCCAACAGTTCACATACTGTGTCTGCTGAGCATGCTCAGACCTCATTGGACTGTGTAGTTTACTCCTCCCTCAGGTTTTTATTCTCCCTCCCCAGTATATATTTTAGTACTTCTGCAGAGCTTGAGATTCTCCCCAAACTGCTGATACCTCTCTCTTGCAGAGGCTGTTTTGGCTAGGGAAGCAATGGCACCCAAGGCCTGAATGCTGGATATAGAGGGAATGATTTAGAATTAGAATAATCATCTCTGTGCTTGATGTTCCTTTGGTTGACATAGCAAAACGAGCAACTGGAAGCCATTCAGGCTCCACAGAATCTCATGTTTCCGTGTAAGGAGAGTAGCAGGAGGGTAGCCAAAATTCAGACTGTGCAACCTCTCTTGTAACGCCAAGTTTGAGTCACAAAGCAGGGACACTGACTCCTCTGCAGGGTCTTGAAAGCTTTGAACCTGCAGGGGACAAACTGAGCCTTTTGGTGATTCTGAGAGCGCAGGTGTGGGTTGGCATATAGCAGGCACCAAGGTGATGTATCCTGTGGCAGGGAAGCTAGAGGCCTGGGCATGCGACTGCAAGAATTCATCCACAACATCTGTCCCCAAACAGAACCAAAGAAGAGAACAAAAAGGTGTTGGCTGAAAAGGAGCAGCTGGAAAAGAAGCTAAGAAACACCCTGAATTGTGTGGATCAACTTCAGGTGGGAAACTCCTGCATGTTTTCCTTGGCATTTATGAGCTGCTGGAGAGTGCAGGAAGGGAACATAGGTGGTTGAAAAGGTTTCTTAAAAACCCAGTTGTCCTTTGGAAAACAGGAAATGAAATGGTTCTTTAAAAGCAGATGGCCAGATACACTCAAGTATTTATAATTGATCTCATTCGTACATGGAGGCCATATTTTTGTTCAGATTAGAGCAGGCTTCCTCAACCTTGGTCCTCCAAGATGTCTTGAGACTACAATTTCCATCATCCCTGACCACTGGTCCTGCTAGCTAGGGATCATGGGAGTTGTAGGCCAAAAACATCTGGAGGGCTGAAGTTGAGGAAGCCTGGATTTGAGGGTGGGGTTACCTCTGGCGCTCCAGATGTTGTTGGGCTACAGCTTGCATCATCCCTAACCATTGGCCATGCTGGCTTGGGTTGATGGGAATTGGCCCTGAGCACAGCAGACAAACTTTCAAATGGCAAGTTCCTTATTCTCAGGAAAATGCAAGGAGTGCCTGTGAACATTAGAATGTCGTATGCTAAGCAGTTAGATCTAGAACCCAATAAGATATAAGTGGGGCAAAGAATTAGAAGCACACCTAACATCTACACAATGGGGAAGAGCTGTACATAATATTACACCTGCCTCCCACGAAATTAGGTAAAGGTAAAGGGACTCCTGACCATTAGGTCCAGTCGTGACGAACTCTGGGGTTGCGGCGCTCATCTCGCTTTATTGGCCGAGGGAGCCGGCGTACAGCTTCCGGGTCATGTGGCCAGCATGACTAAGCTGCTTCTGGCGAACCAGAGCAGTGCACGGAAAAGCCGTTTACCTTCCCGCCGGAGCGGTACCTATTTATCTACTTGCACTTTGACGTGCTTTCGAACTGCTAGGTGGGCAGGAGCAGGGACCGAGCAACGGGACCTCACCCTGTCACAGGGATTCGAACCGCCGACCTTCTGATCAGCAAGTCCTAGGCTCTGTGGTTTAACCCACAGCACCACCCACGTCCCCCCACGACATTAGACTGAGGTTAATTCAACAGAAAATACTCCTCATGAGCTACTGGACAGCAATATGCCTTTAGCCCAGGGGCAAAACACACACACGCACATGATGGATGACTGCTGGAGATGTTGACAGCCACAAGCAGACCTAACTCACCTACAATATAAAGCTAGAAATCTTAACAAAACTTGATGGGGCTAAGTTTAAGCCTGATAGTCCAGCATTCCTGTCATCATCTGCGTTTGGGGAATCATGTGTCCCTTTACTTTCATCTCAGTCCCAAGTGCAGAGTCAACAGAACAAAGTGGAAGACCTGCAAGGGGCAGTTCAAGACAAAGCAAGGCACCTGGAGCAGCTGAAGGAGGAGAATTATCAATTAAATGCCACCTTGCTTAGACAGGTAAGCTTCCCTCCCCCCTCTTCATTGGTGCAGTGGTTTAGGAGACGGTAAAAGAAAGAACACAGACGTAGGGGATCGGCGCAGTTTTATCCGCCAAAGCAAATGTTTAAAGGTCTTGAGAGAGTTTCAGACTTCTTGAGCAGGAAGCAGCTCACTTTGAGGCGGACTATTTAGAGCATGCAGGAAGTGGTTTGCTCTCTGAAGTTCAGACTTTAAAACCAGCAGGTAGCTTCTGTGCTGCCGGGCCTCCTGCCAATGGATTTAGACTTAAACAGAGATAGCATACAGCACAATGCTGTGCAGGTCTACCCCAAAGCAAGTCTTGTTGAATTCAGTGTGGAAAATGAGTAGAGGATTGCAATATTAATCTGGACATTCTTCATGCAGGCTGCTACTCTTTCGTGAGGCTTATTTTTCAGTGTATTCCAGAGGTGCAGAACCTGAGATCTGGGGGACAAATACAGCTTTCCAGGCCTTTATCAGGCCCTCGGAGACACTTTTTTCCAGGTCACATCCCCTTCCCAAGACACACACACCCCACCATCCCTCCTTTAGTGTTTTTGCATGACTGAAATGTGTCCTTGAACTGTTGAAGATGCCTTTGGATTGCCTGGATGGAGGATGGAGTGAGGGCCGGTTGTGACTGTGTACGCAAATTAGTCTACTGTACATTGTATGTGTCAGTCTGGCAACTTTTGCCTCTGGCTGTGCCTACCCCTGGCATGTGGCCCTTGGAAGGTTCCCCAGAAGGGGATGTGGCCCTTGAGCTATGAAAAAGGGTTTCCAACCTTGGTATAGTGGGACACACGTGGCGCTGTAGGTTAAACCACAGAGCCTAGGACTTGCCGATCAGAAGGTTGGCAGTTCGAATCCCCGCGACAGGGTGAGCTCCCGTTGCTCAGTCCCTGCTCCTGCCAACCTAGCGGTTCGAAAGCACGGCAAAGTGCAAGTAGATAAATAGGTACCGCTCCGGCGGGAAGGTAAACGGCGTTTCCGTGCGCTGCTCTGCTTCGCCAGAAGCGGTTTAATCATGCTGGCCACATGACCCGGAAGCTGTACGCCGGCTCCCTCGGCCAATAAAGCGAAATGAGTGCCGCAACCCCAGAGTCGGTCATGACTGGACCTAATGGTCAGGGGTCCCTTTACCTTTATAGTGGTTAGAGTTTTGGACTTAGACTGATTAGAACCAGGTTTAAATTTCCCATCAGCTATGAAACTGATGGGTGAGCTTGGGCTAGTCACCATCTCTCAGCCTAACCTAGTTCATAGAGTGGTTTTAACAATAAAAGTGGGGGTAGTTGAGGGGTGGGTGGGGAAACCTGAGCTCCTCCAGGGAGGTGTGGCGTGACAATGATAGGCGACATTGTCCAAATACAAATCGCTTTTTTTTTACCTGCCCCCCCAGCAAAATTTGGAGAAGAAACTGGAAGAGGAAGTTCTTTCACATCAGACCCTGCAGAAGGAAATGAATGAACTGGAAAAGGAAAACAAGGTGCAAGTTTAGTTAAATGGGGGTTGGAGAAGGAATGCATAAATGCTCCAGCGCTCTGAAAAGAAATGTGCTTTCTTTTAAGTCAGGGATAGCCAGCTGTTGCTGGACTCTCATCAGCCCCAGCCACGATGGCCAATGGGAAGGAGCTGTAGTCCCACAGCGTCGGGTTAACAGCCAGGGAGGGCTGTTGCCTTCATGCCCTGCTTATGTGCACCCCAGATGCATCTGGTTGGTTGCTGTCTGAAACAGGCTCCTGGAATAGATGAACCTTCAAGTCTGAACCAGCAAGGTGGTTCTTATCTAGAATTGGCAATCCTTGTACTATGCCACTGGGAAAGCAAATACCTTAACTGCACTGGCTGCCAATTAGTGTCCGCACCCAGTTCAAAGTGCTAGTATTGACCTGTAAAGCTTTGCACAGCTCGGGACCTCACTACCTTAAGGGCTGCCTCTCTTCATACAAACGGACCCAAACCCCACACTTGTCGTCTGAGGCCCTTCTCTATGTCCCCTCTCCCCAAGAGGTTTGGAGGGTAGCAACACAAGAACAGTCCTTTTCCGTGGTGGCTCCCTGTCTGTGGAATGCTCTCCCCAGAAAGGCTCACTTGGCACCATCCTTATATGTCTTCGGGTGCCATGCAAAACATTCCTCTTTACCCAGGCCTTTGGCCATTAATAATCTATGGTCTGTTCAATGTGGGGGACAGACAGACTGTTATTATGATTATTTTATTATTATTTTCTGTATTATGTTTTTATTATTATGCTCCGTAAAGTATGTTCTTAATGTTTCACACTGCCCTGGAATCTTTTGATAAAGGGTAGTATAAAAACTGAATAAATAACATTAGTAATAATAAATACAGTGGTACCTCTGGATGCGAACGGGATCTGTTCCGGAGCCCCATTCGTATCCTGGAGCGAATGCAGCCCGCGTCTACGCATGTGCGGGTCGTGATTCGCTGCTTCCGCGCATGCGCATGACATCATTTTGAGCGTCTGTGCATGCGCGAGCGGTGAAACCCAGAAGTAAAGCGCTCCGTTACTTCCGGGTCGCCGCAGAGCGCAACCCGAAAACGCTCAACCTGAAGCTAATTCAACCCGAGGTATGACTGTAATGATTTAGGAAGACAAGCTTGTAAGAAACTGCTCACCTGGTTTCCTTTGGCAAATCAAAACAACAACAAAGTGTGCAGCGTCTTAAAGACTTAACCATTTTATTATAGCATAAGCCTCCATGGGCTACAGTCCACTCCATCACAAGTAGTATGCTGTAGTCCAGGCAACGTTATGTCTTTTTGCTGTGTTTGCTATAAGAGACTAGCAGGTTTACCCCTCTGGAAATGTAAAGCAAGCAGTGCTTCCAGGCAGCCAAACCAAAACAAGGAAGCTTTCATAAACTGGAATGCTCTTGGTTCTTTGAAACTGTCTGTGTGTTCCAAAGGACAAATATAAGTATGGCTGAGCAAGTGGGGCAATAAAGAGAGTATATGGGCTTGTAACTTTACGGGGCCTTATTTGTGAAGCTGCTTTGAAGGACCCTGAATGACAAGAGAAGCCATCAGTAAATTAGTGAGGATAATAATACAGCAAAGCTGTTGCACCTTGCCCAAGAGTATTCCTTTCTCCCTGAACCCCTACCACTGGATTAATGGCTGGTTCCTGCCTCTCACCCTGCCTCCCACTTCTTCTGAAACAACAAAAATGGCATTGTCCAGTCAAAAGTATTCTTGCCAATCCCCTTCCCCTGAATTGGTACGAATTGTCTGGCATTATAACGCAAAAACAGGGGGAATAGGAAAGAAACAGGTTTCCTTTAGTGCGAGCGTGAAGAAAACCTGTGGATGTTCAGATGCTGATGGACTGCAAATCCTATCAGTCCTGATATTGGCCGTGCAGGCTGGGACTGATGGGAGTTGTAGCTCAGAAACATCTGGATCTGACTGTTAGCCATGGCTTTCTGTATTTCAGACTTGAGGAACTGCTTCAAGCTGCTTGCAAACTGTAACTCCAGGTATCCTGGCTTCTCATTCTACCATTTGTTTCTTTGCAGAGATTAAGGCGGGAGAATGAGGAACTGATGGTGCACCTTCCTGAAATTCTGGATCATCCACCTGGGGTCCTAACCCAGTCACCAGAAAACTCAGTCCTGGTGTATGGCAATCCCTATACTGGTGAGTGCATTAGAGAATCCACTTAGAGGAGTCCAACTGGAGGCAAAGGAGCATGCATTTACGTCTTGATGTTAGCATGCAGAAAGCCCCAGATTTAATCCCTGGGGACGTGGGTGGAGCTGTGGGTTAAACCACAGAGGCTAGGATTTGCCGATCAGAAGGTTGGCGGTTCGAATCCCCACGACGGGGTGAGCTCCCGTTGCTCAGTCCCTGCTCCTGCCCACCTAGCAGTTCAAAAGTGCAAGTAGATAAATAGGTACTGCTCCAGCGGGAAGGTAAACGGCGTTTCTGTGAGCTGCTCTGGTTCGCCAGAAGCGGCTTAGTCATGCTGGCCACATGACCCGGAAGCTGTACGCCGGCTTCCTTGGCCAATAAAGCGAGATGAGCGCCGTAACCCCAGAGTCGGTCACGACTGGACCTAACGGTCGGAGTCCCTTTACCTTTACCTATCTCCGGTAGGTCAGGGAGAGGCTCCAGTCTGAAAACTCTGGAGGTCGGTATAAACAATACTAATCTCAATGGACCCATGATCTGACTTGGTACAAAGCAGCTGCTCCTTTTCATTGCATTCAGATGCGTATGTTTAATCTGTTTTGGTCTTCTTGCCCTCTAGTTTTATCATTGCCCCCTGCTGATGCTTCCAATCATCCCCCCCCCCCATCAGTTCTTACTGTGTTTGCTGACTGCCTTTCTGCTGTTTTCTCCTTGATCTCAAATATGATCAAACTGCTCTGCCTCCACCGTCAGTATACTTCTGAATACCACTAGCTGGGAACAACAGGAGGAGAGAGCCCTCCTCCACTTGAGAGTTTCCCACAGGCATCTTGTTGGCTCTTTGAACACAGGGTGCTGGACCAAAAGGGCCATTGGTCTGATCCAGCTGGGCTCTTCTAGTGCTGTTATGATCTGCAATAGGGTTTCCCGAACTCGGGCCTCCAGCTGTTTTTTTGGACTACAATTCCCATCATCCCTGACCACTGGTCCTGCTAGCTAGGGATAATGGGAGTTGTAGTCCAAAAACAGCAGAAGACCCAAGTTTGGGAAAGCTTGATATACATGCACACATTTCTCTGTCTCCACCCATCTCTCTGAATTCAACCTATTAGTCTGTCCTTCAGCCAAGGCCAATGCATTTCTCTTTCTTTCTTTCTTTCTTTCTTTCTTTCTTTCTTTCTTTGCTTTTTAACTTTTGCTCCTCAGAGGCAACTCTTCCCTCAACTCCACAGTTTTCACTTCTGTGTAGTTTTCCTCTAAAATATGGCTTTTTCCATCTGTCACTGTACTTGTTCCAAACATCTCTCTGGGCAAAACTGCATGTTATTATGTGGGAAATCCCTAACTGATCTCCCAATGTGCTTCTTTAAATGTGAAACATAAGGCACTTCTAACTCTCTTGTTTCATGGGTTAGAAGTTTTTGGTTTACTACAAACATACCTGTGATGGGACGATGAGCTGCTTGTGCGTAAAATCCGAGTCCCTCAGAGTTTGGTCAAGTTTGCAAACCTCTGTCTGTAACGGAGCCCTTTAAACATGGCTCTGTCAGTCGCTTGCAGATTCCGACAGTGGTTGCTTTCGGAATCGCTTCCAACATAAAAGCTCCTTAACGGAAACACGTCTTCTGGACTCTCTGCGTGACAGTTTCCGGCGAGGAGTGGGTGTCCCTACAGGAGGTCCTGAAACCTCCCCACTGTTTTCGCTGGAAGTGTCTCGGAGCCATCCCTCCTGCTCACTTTCCCTCAGCTCAGCTCTTCTCCCCCTACTGGTTCCCTCTTCAGCTGCTGAGTCTCTCCCAACCTGTGTGAGCCCTTCCACCTCCCTTCCTTCCGATGGCAGTTCCCTGACAATACCTTTCTATTGAATGCATTTTGATTTTGACCTCCCCTGGGCTTGGCACCTTGTCCCCTGTTGCAAATACCCTTTTCTTTCCCTTATTTTCCTGAGGGCAGGGACTGTGCCTGCTTGTTCTTTACACAGTGATTAGGGTCTGTTCTAGACACTTAATAACCATGTTTAATATTTATCAGACTGCCATATTGCTTTTTTGCCTGCGTAGGAAGGAACAATGTGGACAGCACACAGTGAACTTTGGTGCAGGAAAATAGTAGTATACTGGAACGGCAGTTGGAATATGTTGAAATGGGAATGGGCACAGAGTCCTGCACAGTCCCTTTGCCTGAAATGCCCTCTGTTCCATCAGATGGTCTTGTGTGCAACAGATTTGTCATCCAAATGAAATTTGCAAGGAGATATACACTGCCATCTTCTGTGCATTTGTTACTCGACTACACATGAGGTCATGTATTGCAGTCCTGGATACTTTGTGCAGCAGATTGTAATAGCTTTATAGGAAGCTGCCTTATACAGAGTCACACCATTGGTCCAGTACTGCCTTCACTGACTGGCAACAGCTCTCCAGGGTCTCAGACAGGAGCCTTTTCCCAGAGTCAACTGGGGATTGAGCATGGAACCTTCTGTTTGCAAAGTATGAACCTCCGTGATCGAGCAGAACCCTTCCCTATACAGTGGTACCTTGGTTCCCAAACTTAATCTGTTCCGGAAGTCAGTTTCAAAACCAAAGCGTTCCAAAACCAAGGCGTGCTTACCCATAGAAAGTAATGCAAAACGGATTAATCTGTTCCACACTTTTAAAAACAACCCCTAAAACAGCAATTTAACATCAATTTTACTATCTAACGAGACCACTGATCCATAAAATGAAAGCAAAATCAATGTACTGTACTATAAAATAAATAAGACAGTGTTGTAGATGATAAAAATAATAATAAAAAAAAATTTCTTACCTGCACTGATGATAGTCATTGTTTGGATGGGGTTTTTTTATCCATTTCTGCAGTCAATCAATCAGTAGCTGAACTGGGTTCCACACAGTCACAAAAACAAATTAATCAAAAAAGCCTCAAAAACATAAAATAAATAGCAAAATAAAAGTGCCAAACTTTTAGATAGATCAGTTTATATAAGAGCATTGCATTTTCTTGTTATGGCTAAGATGTGTCATTTGTTTTGCAGTAAACCCAGCAATTCCTGAGACAGAGCTGGTAAGTTTGTGTGTGTGTTTCATGAGATTCTGGGGTTTTTTTCTGTTCTGTTTCATTTGTTCCCCAGTATTTTTGCTTACTGTGTCACCATCCATATACATGACGTTCGTTCAAGGAATCTTAAGAGGACAAGTCCCTGCCCCAAAGAGCTTAAAGTCTATAAATTACACAATGGGAGACAACAGAGGAAGGGGAAGGAATTGGAGGCAGGGATTAAACAAGGGGAAGAACATGTGATGATTGCTGTTATGCATACATAACACAGTAAACACCACATTAATGCCCTTTAGCATGGTATTTAGGGTGCCTTAAGCCAAGGTTCAGAATTTAGTGAGGAAGCCATACAGCATGAAATCAGACATAGGGTTGCTTTAAAAGCTCTTAGGCTGCTAGTTCTGTTTGATCTACAGTTTAGAGCTATAACTTTTCCCTCCTGTCCATTTTCAAAATTATATCCAACACCCGTCCACCTCTGTGTTGCCCTGTCTTTAGAATAATAGAGATGTACCGCCTGGAAGAAAGTGTTGGAAAGCTTGAGAAGGGCAGAGAAAGCTGGGGATGGGTCATCTGCAGGGAAATGGACTGGCTTCTCTTCCTCACACTTTTAACTCCCTTTTTAAGTGATCCTAAGGAGGGAGGCTAAACCTCTGAAACTTCAGTAAGAGCCCGAGACTTTACAACCCTAATAGAGCAATTGCAGATGGGTGCTCAATCTTAACACTTTTTCACTTCCCCCACACCCTACCCTACCAGGTTAAATATATATATATATATATATATATCTGTCCACTGTTAAGCTGCTTTGGCAGGAAATACCCATAAGAAGGAGGGGCAGCAAATGAGGTGGTGCTTCCAGGCCCTTAAGTTCTGTCGCCCTTGCCCTCGTTGCCCTGCCCTAGCCAGCCTCAGGTACCCGTGCTCAGTTGCATTTTTGCAGCAGATAATCCGCCTCTCCCGGTATGCCCCACAGAGAGCATCAAGGTCCATAAATAGCAACACCCTAGAGGTCCCGGGCCCTAAGGAAGTTAGATTAGCTTCAACCAGAGCCAGGGCCTTTTCAACACTGGCTCCGGCCTGGTGGAACGCTCTGCCTCATGAGACCAGGGCCCTGCAGGATCTGATTTCTTTCCGCAGGGCCTGTAAGACAGAGTTGTTCCGCCTGGCCTTTGGCTTGGAGCCAATTTGATTCCCTCCCCCTCTTTCTTTTTCCTTTCTCCTCCTGTGATGAGGCTGCATTTTAATGTTTTAATATTTCAGTATTTTAATGTTGTATTTTAATCTGGTTTTTAAGTT